>NC_044558.1:88445690-89064140 GCF_007565055.1 Rhinopithecus roxellana
TTCTTTTCTGGGGCAAGTGGACTCCTGTGTGGTTTGCAAAACTACAGCTGCAAACATCATGTTCAACCCACAGTTCAGCATCCTTTGTGGAGAGGACAGGAACAAATAGTTGAGATTCCCAGGAATCGGAAAATCCTATTGCTTGTGGTGACCTGCTTTTACTGTGTCTTTCTCTGTCACCTGGAGACAAACCAAACCAAATCTTCCTTGGTTTAAAAGACAATTTCTCTTGCCGATGCGATGGGAACTGCCCCTTCAGGTTCCACCCAGCCAAGCCACACCCTGGACTCCTCTTCAACAATACAAAGGACAAAGCCACAGGGAGCAGGCCGAGGCAGGCATACATCCATGTGGCTGGTGGCGGCCACGCTGGCAAGTCTCAGCTGGGAGAGGGACAGGTGGAAGGGAACAGCTGGGACCCCACAGACAGCCGGCTACACTTGTTGACTCTGCTGGCTCACTGCTGCCATGGCATCTGTTCCCAGCCACTGAGCACCAGTCCCATCTTGGAGCCACACAGGATCACTGCAGGGATATTCTCACAAGCCCCCGGGCTTCACTGAGTTCATCCAAAAGTGGCTTCTCTGCATGAAGCATGAGTTTTCTTAGATGTGTCTCTTCTCTCCTTAAGAAGGAAATGGGGTTTGCCAATTTTCTGAGTTCACCAGTAAGAAAAGGGCCTGTAATCTAAGCCTGGGCCTGCATGAGGAATTGGTATTTAGGTCTCTCTCCCAAGACAACTCTTTTCCTGGAGACCTCACCCCTTAAAGAATATTAAAGAACCCTCCCATGTATCTGGACCTGATTAGGCCAGGTCCTCAAGGAGTTTATGGGCTCTTGGGCTCTTCTGCTGGTGGATTCCCTTTTTTTTTTTTTTTTTTTTTTTTTTTTTTTTTTGAGACAGAGTCTTGCTCTGTCACCCAGGTTGGAGTGCAGTGGCACGATCTTGGCTCACTGCAACCTCCACCTGCCAGGTTCAAACAATTTTCCTGCCTCAGCCTCCCGAGTATCTGGGATTACAGGTACGCACCACCATGCCCAGCTAAATTTTGTATTTTTAGTAGAGACGGGGTTTCACCATGTTGGCCAGGCTGGTTTCAAACTCCTGACCTCAGCTGATCTACCTGCCTTGGCCTCCCAAAGAGCTGGGATCACAGGTGTGAGCCACCACGCCTAGTCTCTTCTGGTAGTTTTCAAATGGGGCTGTGAGCAGGCTCTGAGTATGGTCACCCCAGGCCCAGCAGTGCACCTCCACTCTTTTCAGTGCTGTATTAGGGGGTCTTTGTGAGATCTATTAAAGAAAACATTCAGCAGATTCTTTTTCTTTTTATACTTTTTAACCCTTGTGTCTGAAAACGATGAGAACTATATAAGAATGTATACCATGCAGCCGGGCGCTGTGGCTCACGCCTGAAATCCCAGCAAGATGGGAGGCCAAGGTGAATGGATCACTTGAGCTCAAGAGTTCGAGACCAGCCTGGGCAATGTGGTGAAACCCCATTGCTACATAAAATGCAAAAAATTAGTAGGACGTGCTGGAGTGTGCCTGTAGTCTCAGCTACTTGTGAGACTAAGGTGGGAGGATTGCTTGAATCCAGGAGGTGGAGGTTGCAGTGAGCCAAGGTTGCACCACTGCACTCCAGCCTGGGTGACAGAGTGAGACTGTCTCAAAAAAAAAAAAAAAAAGTATATAATGTGATAGGAATAATCTGTGCGTAAGAGGGGAAGGATAGCAGAGAGAAGGAGAGAGGGAGAGATGCAGGTTTACAGTGTGCTCAGGGATGCAGGAGAGTAGAGGCATAGATATGTGTTCTGGTTCTTCCGTTGGTCTCAGTTTCTGCACATAGAGTAGGCATCACACCCCACTCACTGTGTGTGATTCTGGTGTTTCTAAACACACTTTAAAAATATCCACATTACACAAACACCCTTTATCGGATGTTCAACCAGAGAAACAGCAATGTGTTTTAGTGCTGGAGGGAAAACTGTTTGACTCACTGTGTGTTCATCTCCAAGATGGTGCCTCTGTTAAGAGATCTTTAAGAGCATCTTTGACTCCATGTGATTTTGGCCTTCAGCCTGGATTCTAGACTCACCTTCAGCTGTGATGCATCACCCCTGCAGAATTACATGCTACATTGTCTTGTGTAGAGAGTACGACCTAAAAACCATGCTCAGAAAGAAGGCCCTGTGAAACTAGATGAGACGGGAGGGGTTGCTTTATGGAGGAAGCGGATTTGAATCAGGTCTTGAACTTGGACGTAAAATGGAAGAGGGGGGTTCCAGCCAAGGGGATCAGCAGGGACACAGTTCTGGACAGAAATGTTTATGTGAGAAGATCTAGAAGCAACGAGTTGGACCCAAGATGCCATCTTTGTGTTGACACAAGAAGCCAGGACCGTGTTTTCATAGCCCGGGATGGGGGACCAATGAGTCCAGCTGGCAAGAGCTCCTGCCGTGAGATGACATTGAACTACACTGTGAGAAAGTTATTTTCCTTTTTTTTTTCTTTTCCAATCCTGATGATGATGTCGAGGAGAAAGGCTCAGTTTGGTGCTAAGATATTGTTAACACCTAATACTTGTTGATATCCCTTTTAACGGAGAGACCAGGGCTCCAGATAGGACCTTCAGCAGACAACAGCTTTCCACAATTAATAAAAGAATACAGCCTTCACTGTTGCCTGTTTAGGCAGGCGAAGCCAATGGCTGGTGACCTGCAGTTTTCTTTTAAATAAATAAAATGTGAATGCAAATGCAAGCTGATTGCTTTTTAATCAGAAGTCTATAAACTTTGGTCTGGTAAGGGGGGGTGGGCAAAGTGGATGAGAATTAATGATGACTGGGAGAAGACTGGAATCCGGATTCTGCAGCACATTACTATTTTTTTTCTTTCTTTCTTTTTTTTTTTTTTTTTGAAATGGAGTCTCACTGTGTTGCCAGGCTGGAGTGCAGTGGTGTGATCCCAGCTCATTGCAACCTCCACCTTCTGGGTTCAAGCGATTCTCCTGCCTCAGCCTCCCGAGTAACTGGGACTACAGACATGCGCTACCACACCCAGCTAATTTTTGTGTTTTTAGTAGAGACAGAGTTTCACCATGTATGCCAAGATGGTCTCCATCTCTTGTCCTCATGATCCGCCTGCCTTGGCCTCCCAAAGTGCTGGGATTATAGGCATGAGCCACCATTGCCTGGCCTATAGTGCATTCTTTTTTTATTTTTATTTTATTTTTATTTTTTGAGATGGAGTCTCACTCTGTCGCCCAGGCTGGAGTGCAGTGGTGTGATCTTGGCTTACTGAAACCTCTGCCTCCCAGGTTCAAGCGATTCTCCTGCCTCAGCCTCCCAAGTAGCTGGGATTACAGGCATGCACCACCACACCCAGCTAATTTTTTGTATTTTGAATAGAGACGGGGTTTCACTATGTTGGCCAGGCCAGTCTCGAACACCTGACCTCATGGTCCACCCGCCTCAGCCTCCCCAAGTGTTGGGATTATAGGGGTGAGCCACCACCCCCGGCACATAGTGCATTCTTAAAGGGAAACAGGGTCTGATGTTGCCATGGAAATGACTGGCTGCAAAATAACTTTGGAAGACTGGCTCAAGTCAGTATTTAAAAGTCTCCAGCTAGAAAGAGATTCTTTCCTTCAGCATGGTGGCATGGGGCCTCCCACCCCCTCCACCCCTTTCCTTACACCATAGTTCCAGTGGAGGAACAGAGCATGGCCCCTCCCTTCCGACCGCCGCTCCATTGGCGCTGAGGACCTTGGCACGGAGGTAATCCACCCTGAGCCTCAAGCGGCTGTGGCCCTGGGTGGCACCATGTTTAGTATATTCCCACAGTGCAAGTCCCGCCCTGATGCCGGGTGTTCCCCTCTCTCCACCGCAGGTCTGCCATCACCATATTCCCCCAGAGGACAGATGGCAAGCACGACTTCCGAGTCTGGAACTCCCAGCTCATCCGCTACGCTGGCTACAAGCAGCCCGACGGCTCCACCCTGGGGGACCCGGCCAACGTGCAGTTCACAGAGGTGCGAGCGTTTCCGCCCCCTACCCTGCCCCAACATGGGCTTTTACGTCCCCAGACTTTACCCACAGACTTTTTCGGCCTTAATACTATCGTCACAGGGACAGCCGCCAATGGGGTCGTTTACTCTTCTCCAAACCTACTTCTCCATCAGCTTGTTCCCCATTCTAATTATTTTACAGCTGGACATTCGGTCACTTTCATGCCATTACCTCACTCAGCCCTCCTTATGGGAACTGTTCTCCCATTTCACAGATGGGTAGACCGAGTCTCACTAAGACCAAGTGAGTTATTCAAGACTGCTAAATGGGTCGGGCGCGGTGGCTCACGCCTGTAATCCCAGCACTTTGGGAGGCTGAGGAGGGTGGATCGCCTGAGGTCAGGAGTTCGAGACCAGCTTGGCCAGCATGGTGAAACTCCGTCTCTACTAAAATACAAAAATTAGCCAGGCGTGGTGGCACATGCCTGTAATCCCAGCTACTCAGGAAGCTGAGACAGGAGAATCGCTTGAACCTGGGAGGCAGAGGTTGTGGTGAGCAGAGATCGCGCCATTGCACTCCAGCCTGGGCAGAGTGAGACTCCATCTCAAAAAAAAAAAAAAAAAAAAAAAAAGACTGCTAAATGAGTAGAGAAGAAAAGCTAGAACTACAGTCCAAACCTCCTGCCTCTCACCAGGAAAGGAAGAGCCGAAAAATGGAAGCCATATCTGGCATCCACCTTTTCTGAGTTACGAGATATGTCAGTTTCATATCATTCATTCATTCATTTGTTGATACGACAATTTGAGCCACCCGAGCCTTTGAGTAGGCTCGACTTTGCCTGTCACCAGTATCACTACAGTTACTGGTAGCCCAAGTCAATTCATAAAAGCCACCAGGAAAGTGACTACCACCATCTCCCTGCCCAGGGTTCCTTCCAGGTGGTAGTGTGGGCAGGTAGCACAGGTAAGACATGGTAGCTTATACGGACCATGCCCATACGACAGCATAATCACATCCCGGGTCTAGAATGATCTCAGGCACACAGGCCTGCTACCACCTTTCCTTTATCACCCAACTCATACCCTGCTGAATTTCACCGTTGTCCTTTGCTCAAGCCCCTCCCCGGTGGTACCTCCTTGAAGATGTAGCTGGCAAAGCTAAGGGCTGCTCCACTCCCTCCTGGCTGCTGACTTCGTTTGCATGTGGCTTTTCTTATGAAAATGTTATTCTCATGAGGAGGGGACTGTAACCAGGGCAACCAGGAGCTGCGCCTGTGCCATTTTAGAGGCAACCAGGCTCAGACTCCCTGCTCCACTTGGCTGAGCGCTAACTGTGTACTTGGCTGACCTTGTCTTCGTGATCACCAGAACATAAACGCCCCAACCTCTTCCTCTCGCTCCAACTCTGGAAACCTTGCTGAGCAGGACGTGTTCTCCTGTACCTAAGCACAAAGAATCATTCCAAACCTAACCATGTAATTTTACATTTTGAAACCCTCTTAACCCTGCCCTAATAGGGACACCTGTGGCTGTTGGTCACTTGAAATGTGGCCAGTCCCAGTTGAGATGTGTCATAAGAGAAAATATACACTGGATCTCAAAGTCTGGGTCCAAAAAAGAGAGGGAAATAACTCATTGATCTTTTTTTTTTTTTTTTTTTGAAACAGAGTCTCGCCCTGTTGCCAGGCTGGAGTGCAGTGGTGCAATCTCAGCTCACTGCAACTCTGGGTTCAAGCAATTCTCCTGCCTCCGCCTCCTGAGTAGCTGGGAGTACAGATGTGCACCACCATGCCCAACTAATTTTTTGTATTTTAGTAGAGACAGGCTTTCACCATGTTGGCCAGGATGGTCTCAATCCCCTGACCTCATGATCTGCCCACCTCAGCCTCCCAAAGTGCTGGGATTACAGGCATGAGCCACTGTGCTCGGCCTGTTGATCATTTTTGATGTTGAAATAGCAATAATATGGATACATTAGGGTAATATATTTATTAACAAATTAATAGAGTCACTGGATTAATAAGTATATTTTTAATTTTAATGTTAAATATATTTAAATACACTCATAATTTATTATTAATAAATTAATGTTGATATTTAATGTATTATTTGATATATTTATTGGATGAATAAGTGTGTTACATATTTAATTTTAATGTCAAATATATAAGAACATATGAGTAATATTTTAATATACTATTAATAAATTAATATTAATATCAAGGACATCATTGAACTTTAAGATGAGTATATTATTAAAATTATTTTCTCCCGTAATTTGAAGAAGTCTAGCAAAAAAAAGATAAAATCAAAATTATTTTCACCTGTTGTTTTTCTTTCTAATGTGGCTACTAGAAAGTTTTAATTACTTAGGTGGCTTGCATTATATTTTTATTGGACAGCTGCTCTAACAAATGCATTTTATACTGTAATTCTAATACATCTGCCTTCATCAAATTCAGCAGATTTTCTTTGTATCTTACAACACCTAATACAAACACGGAGCTGGCAACCTGCAGATACACTTGTTAGTCAGATTCAGCCCTTGCCCTCTAGGAATTCCAGTGGGCAGGGAAGACCCGGAAAACAACGCTCAGTGCCAGAGGAAGGGTTTGCCCTCTGTCCTGTGGGCCCATGAGAAGTCATGCTAGTTACTAGGTTAGTGCAAAAGTAATTGTGGTTTTTGCTATTGAAAGTAATGGCAAAACCCGCAATTACTTTTGCACCAACCTAATACATGGTGATGTCAGAGAGAACTTTATAAAGCAGGTGACATGGTCCAAGAGCCTCCAGAGGAAATGTCTCCTGGGGGCTTGTATTTGGATCTCTATCCACCCCACCCCCGCTTCCCACATAAGGGTCATGTTTGTAGGGTGTGGGGTACAGTGGCATTACCTGGCCGGGTCTGCTTGCAGATTTGCATACAGCAGGGCTGGAAACCCCCGAGAGGCCGCTTCGATGTCCTGCCGCTCCTGCTTCAGGCCAACGGCAATGACCCTGAGCTCTTCCAGATTCCTCCAGAGCTGGTGTTGGAAGTTCCCATCAGGCACCCCAAGTAAGAGGGACCAGCAAGGGGTGGGAGAGGGTGAGTGGGTTTGCCCAGTGCCCCTCTTTGCCCAGCCCTGTCCCCCCCGGCTTTCTTTCTAGTCCAGACAGAAGCTGAAAGGGGAAAGGGGGGCTTGGTTCCTGTCCTCACTGCGGGCTTGGGCAGAGTGAGTTCCCTCAAGGAGCAAAAAGACCTCTTTGACCAGCCTAGAGACCACCACCTTTTCTGAACCATCTCACTCCTAAGCCATTAACAAGGACCTGCCCTTCTTCCAGCCCTAAGCACTGAAAGAGCAGAGGCACCATACTGTCTTGTTGTGAGCATGCTTTTTCTTTTCCAGTTCCTTTTTCTTTTTTTTTTTGAGACAGGGTCTGCCGCTGTTGCCCAGGCTGGAGTGCAGTGGCACCAACGTGACTCATTGCAGCCTCGACCTGCTGGGCTCAAGTGATCCGCCCGCCTCAGCCCCTGGAATTACAGCCACACACCGCCATGCTTGGCTAATTTTTGTATTTTTTGTAGAGACGGGGTTTTGCCATGTTGTCCAGGCCGGTCTTGGACTCCTGGGTTCAAGTGATCCTCCCGCCTCAGCCTCCCAAAGTGCTGGCATTACAGGCACGAGCCACTGTACCTGACCCACATTTTCAATTGAGAGAACTGTTTAAAACTCTATAGGATCTGATGATCCAGTCCTGTAGAGTTTTAAACAGTTCTCTCAATTGAAATGCAAATCAAAACTACAATGAGATACCATCTCACCTCAGTTACAATGGCTTATCCAAAAGACAGGAAATAACAAATGCTGGCAAAGATGTGAAGAAAAGAGAACCCTTGTACACTGTTGGTGGCAATGTAAATTAGTACAACCACTATGGAGAACAGTGTGGAGTTCCTCACAAAACTAAAAATTGAGCTACCATATGATCCGACAATCCCACTGCTGGGTATATACCCAAAAGAAAGGAAATCAGTATATCAAAGAGATATCTGCATACCTGTGTTTCTTGCAGCACTGTTTACAATAGCTGCAACACTAAGGAAGCAACTTAAGTGTCCATTAACAGGTGAATAGATAAAGAAAATGTGGCACAGATACACAATGAAGTACTCTTCAGCCATAAAAAAGAATGAGATCCAGTCATTTGCAATGACATGGATAGAACCGGAGATCATTACGTTAAGTGAAATAAGGCCGGCAGAGAAAGACAAACATCACATGTTCTTACTTATTTATAAGATTTAAAAATTAAAACAATGGAACTCATGGATATGAAGAGTAGAAGGATGGTTACCAGAGGCTGGGAAGGGGGTGAGGGGAAGATTGGGACAGTTAAGAGGTATATAAAAAAAAATAGAGACCTGGCATGGTGGCTCACGCCTGTAATTCCAGCACTTTGGGAGACCAAAGCAGGAGGATCACCTGAGGTCAGGAGTTCGAGGCCAGCCTGGCCAATATGGCAAAACTCTATCTCTACTAAAAATACAAAAATTCCCTGGGCATGGTGGCACGTGCCTATAATCCCAGCTACTTGGGATGCTGAGGCAGGAGAATTGCTTGAACCTGGGAAGCAGAGGTTGTGGTTGAGCCCAGATCGTGCCACTGCACTCCAGCCTGGGCAACAGAGCAAGAACCCATCTCAAAAAAAAAATAGAAAGAATGAATACAACCTATTATTTGATAGCACAACAGGATGACTCTAGTCAATAATAACATAATTGTACATTTTAAAATAAAGAGTGTAATTGGATTATTTGTAACTCAAAGGATAACTGCTTGAGGGGATGGATACCCCGTTCTCCATGATGTGCTTATTTCACATTGCAGGCCTGCGTCAAAACATCTCATGTACACCATAAATACATGCGCCTGCTATGTACCCACAAAAATTAAAAATAATGATAAAAAAAAACTCTATAGAACTTGGTGTGGATCAAGTTCAAAAGGAATTTGGAGTCATAAAGTTGCTTCAAGGTCTCAGGGCAGCAACACAAACAGCATTTGCCCTTTGAGAGTGAAGGACACCCGCTGTGAGGCACTAGACTCACACCTAGGATTGAATAAAATCGAGGGGGTTGCTAACACACTCAATAATAATCAAGATAAATATAAGAATGCAATATTTTTAAATCAAAATTAATGTTTTATTTTTCTAATTGATGTATGATTGCATATATTCATGAGATATATAACGATGTTTTAATATATATAATGTGTAGTGATCAGATCAGGGTAATTAACACACCCATTGTCTCAAACACTTATCCTTTGTATTGGAAACATTCAATATCCTTTCTTCTAGCTATTTGAAAATGTATGTTAATGTTAACTATAGTCATCCTACAGTGGTATAGAACAGTAGAACTTATTCCTTTCTAGCTGTAATTTTGTATCCTTTAGCAAATCACTCCCCATTCCCCCTTCTCCCTCCACCTCCCAGCCTCCAGCATCCTCTGTTCTACTTTTTACTTCTATGAGATCAATTTTTTTTTTTAGCTTCCACCTATGAGTGAGAATATTCAGTGTTTAACTGTTGGTTCCTGGTTCATTTCACTTAACATAATGTCTTCCAGTTCTATCCATGTTGCTGTGAGTGACATGGTTTCATTCTTTTTTATGGCTGAATGGTATTCCAGTGTGGAGATAGATAGATAGATAGATAGATAGATAGATAGATAGATAGATAGATAGATAATTAATTTGGAGTTCATGACTCCAAATTTCTTTTGAACTTGATCCATACCAGACCTGGTAGAGTTTTTTTTTTAATTATTACTTTTCATTTTTGTGGGTAGACAGTAGGTGTATATATTTTTATATATGTATTTATCTATGTATATATTTATGTGGTACATAAGATGTTTCGATATGCGCTTGCAGTGTGAAATAAGCACATTGTGGAGAATGGGGTATTTATCCCTCAAACATCCTTTGAGTTACAAACAATCAAATTATACTCTTTAAGTTATTTTGAAACATACAATTATGTTATTATTGACTATAGTCAATATATATTTTATATACATATATATGTATATCTCACGCATTTTCTTTATCCATTCATCCGTTGTTAGACATGTAGGTTGATTCCATATCTTGGTTACTGTGAATAGTGCTGCAATAAACATGGAGATGTAGATATCACTTTGACATATTGATGCTCTTTCCCTTTTTTTTTTTTTTTTTTTTTTTTTCCGAGACAGAGTCTCACTCCAGCCCAGGCAGTGGTGCGATCTTGACTCACTGCAACCTCCACCTCCCAGGTTCAAGCCATTCTCCTGCCTCAGCCTCCCAAGTAGCTGGGACTACAGGCACACAAAACCACACCCAGCTAATTTTTGTATTTTTAGTAGAGACGGGGTTTCACCATGTTGGTCAGGCTGGTCTCGAACCCCTGACCTCAAATGATCTGCCTGCCTCAGCCTCCCAAAGTGCTGGGATTACAGGCGTGAGCCACTGCGCCCAACCTGATTTCCTTTCCTTTGGATAAGTGGCCACTGGTGGGATTGCTGGATCTCGTGGTAGTTCTATTTGTAGTTTTTTGAGGATCTGCCGTACAGTTCTGCATACTCCTGTGCTAGCCTATATTCCCACCAACAGTGTTTAAGAGTTCCCTTTTCTCTGCAACCTCACCAGCATTTGTTATTTTTTGTCTTTTTATAATTGCTGTCCTGCGATAAAATGCTATCTCATTGTGGGTTTCATTTGCATGTCCCTGATGATGAGTGATGTTGAGCATTTTTTCCTGTATTTGTTGGTTATCTGTCTTCTTTGGAGAAATGTCTATTCAGAGCACGTGCCCATTTTTTAATCCAATTGTTTGGGTTTTTTGCTTTTGAAATGTTTGAGTTCCTTGTATATTCTGGATATTAATCCCTTGGTGGATGAATAGTTTTCAAATATTTTCTCCCATTCTTTAGGTTGTCTTTTCACTCTGTTGCTTGTTTCTTTGCTCTGCAGACGTTTTTTTAGTTTAATATAATCCTGTGTGTTTATTTTTGCTTTTTTGCCTGTGCTTTTGAGGTCTTATTCATAAAATCCTTTCCCAGATCAATATCCTGAAGCATTTCCCTGATGTTTTCTTCTAGTAGTTTTATAGTTTCTGGTCTCAAAGTTAATTTTTTTTTAAAAAAAAAAAAAGCACATGATGAACAATATATCAACATTTTCAATAAAGATAGGATCCAGCTCAGGACTGAGATTAGGGTGAGATGAACAAGGTATCATACAAGTGTAGGGTGGAATCCTACGTTATTGTTCATCATATATATACATACATTTTGATTTTTTTAATGTTGCATTAATTTAAAATATTGTATAGATAAATAATAGCACTGATATTAATTATTGAGTTGTTATTAGGTTGATGCAAAAGTAATTGTGATTTTTGCCATTACTTTTAAAATGGCAAAAGTAAACTTAAGAGGGAGAAACTATTAGATTGGTTCATAAGTAATTGCAAAACCACAACAACTTTTGCACCAACCTAATAGCTCCCGCGACTTAAATTTTACATCCAAGGATAATGCCACACCTGCCTCACCCTAGCCCCAGCCTTGGAGAGGGAGCAGGTGCGCTGAGGCTTCTGACACTGCCTGATATGTGGGAACTCACCCAGTTCCTTGGTGAAATGTAGCCTCTACGTTTATTCATTCACTTATTGGCTCATCCAACACAGTTCATTGTTCCCCATGCAGGCCAGGCATTGTGCTAGCTTCGGGGGCTGACTCAATCCCTGCCCCCATGGTGCTTATGATCTCAAGGACGAGAAGTGCTTATACACATAATTACTCAAATAACCACTTAATTTTAATAAAGTGCTGCAAAGGAAATGTATGGTACCTAGGATGAAATCCCCTGACCAGCTGGGCCTCAGGGAAGGCTTTCCAGAATAAGCATGATTTTAGCTGAAAATTAAAGTATGAGTAAGAACTGAAAGCACAGAAGGAAGGGAGAAGATCCCAGGAGGAAGGGGCTGCCTGTGCAAAGGCCCTGAGGGTAGGAGGGTACTCAGTCAGGGAAGCAGGAGAGAGGTCCCCACACTTTCTCCTGGACTCACTTTCAGGGTGGGTTTGGGAGAGAAACGGCAGCCTAAGGCAGTAGTTTCCAGGCCTGGATATCCATCCGAAACACCTGAGAAATATGTTAACAATGTACATTCTCAGGCCCGAGCTGCAGAACCTGTGACTGCACGGATCTGAAGCAGGGCCCAGGAACCGTATTCTGGCCTTGTCAGTCCCACTCAATCCTTGGCATTTCAGCCTCTCTAGATTCAAGCTGTCCCGCCCATGAGACATCTGCTCCAGGTGAGCTGGGCCCTGTTGCTCCCTGCAGGTTTGAGTGGTTCAAGGACCTGGGGCTGAAGTGGTACGGCCTCCCTGCCGTGTCCAACATGCTCCTGGAGATTGGCGGCCTGGAGTTCAGCGCCTGTCCCTTCAGTGGCTGGTACATGGGCACAGAGATTGGTGTCCGCGACTACTGTGACAACTCCCGCTACAATATCCTGGAGGTAAGGACCCTCTCTGGTCACCACAGGGAAAAGCACATAGGAGAGGGTGCCAGCTCAGCAGTCCCTTTCTCCACGATGAGCTTGGTAGCTTGGAAACTTGAAGGGGTTAGAATAGAACTGCAGTCCCAGAGAAGCCCCTGGAAATGCCAGGGGCATCCATGTCTTTAACAACGATGAAAATGACAGCAAACACACACATAGCACATAGCATGTGCTAACACCATTCGAAGCACTGTTTCTGTGTTCCATTCTCATTTAATCCTCACCTGAACCTTGAGGTATGAGAATCCCCCTTCGACAGATGACAAGCTCAAGGTCACACAGCTAGCGGGCAGCAGGGCTGGGACGTGTGTCTGGTTTGACTTTATGGTCCAAGTTCATTACCACCCCACTCCACTGCCTCTCAGTCTTAAATCTTGTTAGAAGAGCTTGAGGGTGACTGACAAACTCGGGACATATTTAGTGTCTTTTCTAAAAAACAAGGGAGGAGGGTTGGCAGTGGTTCCCTACTCTAAGCATTTCTCGGCGGAGGGTCTGATTCCCTCCCGGGCTGAGTCATCCGTATCTACTAAAAAGTGCTGGAGCGGTGCTTCCTGAAGCCCAACTTTGGTGAAAGCATCATGATTGCTGCGTTTTTGTCAGCAAATGTCTCTGACAACACTCTGCTGCTGTTGGATTTGTTTCCAAAGAGGGCCCCGAAAAACAGAGAAGTTAAGCACCAGGCCTGTGTCACACAGGAACTAAGGCACAGAACCAAGATTAGAACCCAGAACCGAGCATGAGGTTTGTGTTGTTAAAAATCCACTGGTTGGCTGGGCGCGGTGGCTCACACCTGTAATCCCAGCACTTTGGGAGGCTGAGGCAGGCGGATCACAGCCTGGAGTTTGCGACCAACATGGTGAAACCCCGTCTCTATTAAAAATAGAAAAATTAGCCAGGCATGGTGGCGTGCACCTATAATCCCAGCTACTCAGGAGGTTGAGCCAGGAGAATCACTGGAACTGGGAAGGCGGAGGTTGCAGTGAACTGAGATTGCGCCACTCCACTCCAGCCGGGGCGACAGACCGAGACTCCATCTCAAAGAAAAAAAAAAAAAAGCCACTGGTATCACTGTGGAAAACAGATGCCAGGGATCCTCAGCTTTGCCACACATCGGAGGGTACCTGGGGGGCTTCACGATGCCTGGGTCCCACTCATCGGGGTTCTGGTGTCATAGGTCTGGGGTGGGCCCTGGGTATCTGCAGTTTTGCAAAGTTCCCTAGGAGATTCTTCTGGACAACCACTGATGCATGCAAACTTCTTTTTTCTTTCTTTCTTTTTTTGGGGGGGTAGGGGATTGGAGTCTCGCTCTGTCACCCAGGCTTGAATGCAGTGGTGCAATCTTGGCTCACTGCAACCTCCACTTCCCGGGTTTAAGCAATTCTCCTGCCTCAGCCTCCCAAGTAGCTGGGACTACAGGTACACACCACCACACCCGGCTAATTTTTTTAATTATTATTTTCGGTAAAGATGGGGTTTCACCATGTTGGCCAGGCTGGTCTCAAACTCCTGACCTCAGGTGATCCACCCACCTCGGCCTCCCAAAGTGCCAGGATTACAGGGGTGAGCGACCACGCCCAGCCTAAACAACCACTAACGCGTGCAAACTTCTGGCAGGAAGGAAAAAATGTTTCAGGCAGTTTTCATAGATGTGGCTCAACTTGCATTTGGGGATTATTTTTTAAGGAGTTTTTTTTCCCCCCTGTAATTAATTTCTATTCTTTTAACCAAAATAATGCATAAAATAACAATAGCATTGTTCTTCTATACATACTTTCCTCTGTGTGTGTACTTTCCTCTGTCATACACTCCAGCTTTATATGTATACTTCCTGCAAATGTGCCGCTGATACAGACCCCAAGCAGAAACTAATGCCTCAACCTCAAAGAGTGAGTTAATAAGTCTGCTCTCTGATTTCTGTTTACATTTCAGTTGCAAAGAGTAGTCTCCGGGTAACTGAAATGAGCCTTTCTTCCACCCGACCCTCCAATTCCACCTGCCATGATGTACAAACGTTGACAGCTGGGTCTGGGAGCAGTTTACCCAAACCCAAGAAATTGCTGCATTCTAGTCCGATAATGAGACCTGGGTTCCCACCAGTGACTAGTATTGACAGAGGAAGTGAAAAGCAGGGCTTTAATTAATGCACTTGCTATTGGATCTTCCCTGCTCCTGACGCCAGCTCCTGCTTCTGCCTTAGCTGTAACATGCATGTCATGAGTTCCTTTTTTTGCAAGTAATTTTACCAAAGGCATCAGCTGCTTGGAGAGCAGCTCCGAGGTCTTAGATATTAGGCATCTCCCTGGGCTCCAACTCTGAGGCTAGCTGGTTCTGTGGACACTGGACAAGTCCAGGCACCTCTTTGAGCCTCAGTTTCCTCATCTGTCAGATGTAGTCTGGCAGGGGCCTCATGAGCTCAAAGCACCCATGGCCTAGATGCTAGGTCGTGACCACTCTAGGGGTAGAGTAGGATGGATGAAGAGCTTTTCCTACTAGAAAGCAGATGATGCACTCACAGACCCACATCTCTGTTAAAATGCTTCCAGGGCTGGGTGCAGCGGCTCACGCCTGTAATCCCAGCACTTTGGGAAGCTGAGGTGGGTGGATCACAGTGTCAAGAGATCGAGACCATCCCAGCCAACATGGTGAAATCCCATCTCTACTAAAATTACAAAAATTAGCTGGGCGTGGTGGTACGCACCTGTAGTCCCAGCTACTTGGGAGGCTGAGGCAGGAGAATCACTTGAACCCAGGAGGCAGAGGTTGCAGTGAGCCGAGATCACACCACTGCACTCCAGCCTGGCGACAGAGCAAGACTCCATCTAAAAAAAAAAAAAAGTGCTCCAGAGATCCTGCCCCCTGTGCCTATCACATCTGGAATAACATCCTGACTCCTTGGCCTGTCTTTCAAGATCTTACACCAGCTAGTTCTGTCTCACTCCCACCAACTACCCCTTACTTACCACCCTCCAAGCACCCTCTGGCCTTCTTTCTGTATGTAAGATAGCCCAAGCCTGATCCCACCCCAGGGCCTTTGCTGTTGCTGCCACCTCTGCCTAGAGCACTCCCTCCCCAGATCTGTGGATATCTGACTGCTTCTCATCACTTAGGCCTCGCCTTGCATGCTGTCTCCACAGTGGGCCTTCCCTGACTACCCCGGCTGAATTAGCCCAGCCCCTATATCCCTCTTCTTCCCATTTCCTTATTTTCTTCCTAGAAATTAGCACTTACCACTATATTAAGTGTCTCTCTCCCCCATTAGAATACAAGCTTAATAATTAAAGGGCCAACCAAGTCTCTAGTTTCCTGCTGCTGGTAGGTTCTCAATAAAAATTGTAACTTTTTAAATATTTTTACATTTTTATTTCATACCTAGTCCAACAGATCAATAAAAAATTTTTGAATGAGTGAGTTTATTAGTCTATGAATTAGTTGATTAATTAATTAAGAAATTCTTGGCCAGGCAAGGTGGCTCATGCCTGTAATCCCAGCACTTTGGGAGGCCAAGGCAGGTAGATTACTTGAGGCCAGGAGTTTGAGACCAGCCTGGCCAACATGGTGAAACTCCATCTCTACTAAAAATACAAAAACTTAGCCAGGCATAGTGGCAGATACCTGTAATCCCAGCTACTCAGGAGGCTGAGGCAGGAGAATCGCTTTAACCCGGGAGGTGGAGGTTGCAGTGAGCCGAGATCATACCACTGCACTCCAACCTGGGTGATAAAGTGAGACTCCATTTATAAGAAAAGAAAAATTCTTTCATGCCACTAGCCCTGTCCCTCTTCAATCTGAAATCCAGAGATACTCCAGCCTGTAAATCTGTATTTCCTTCCTCTTTCAGGAAGTGGCCAAGAAGATGAACTTAGACATGAGGAAGACGTCCTCCCTGTGGAAGGACCAGGCGCTGGTGGAGATCAATATCGCGGTTCTCTATAGCTTCCAGGTAACACCAGGGCCCACACCACCAGGGTCAAGCCTCAAATGGGAGCTCAAACCTTTCAGAGCCTTAGTGCAGAGGGTCAAGAGACCTCACTGCCAGACACTACCTTTGGGGGGATTGTGTCCATGAACATGGTCTAACTTCCATCCTGCATGCCCTCCTCTCCAGTGTGGATCTTGGGTGGGGACCATTTGATGAAGAGATGAACAGACGGTGGCAGAGGTAGGGGAGTGTTCTGTCTTGTTGCTTAGAGTTCTTTAGAATTCAAACAAGGGCATCCTTTCTGTCTTGTCATCTCTTAGGGCCTCAGACTATCACATAACAGAGACGAATACTCTTCAACATGATTGGAAACATATAGGCTCCTAAATGCATAAGGCTGTGCTAAATGGCATTATAGCAGGATGGCTGGAAAATGTATCAACTAAGCCACAACACTTTTTTTTTTTTTTTTTTTTTTTTTTGAGATGGAGTTTCACTCGTCGCCCAGACTGGAGTGCAGTGGCACAATCTCAACTCACTGCAACCTCCACCTCCCGGGTCCAAGCGATTCTCCTGCCTCAGCCTCCTGAGTAGCTGGGATTACAGGTGCCCGCCACCATGCCCAGCTAATTTCTGTATTTTTAGTAGAGATGGGGTTTCACCATGTTGGCCAGGCTGGTCTTGAACTCTGACTTCAGATGATTCACCTGCCTCGGCCTCCCAAAGTGCTGGGATTACAGGTGTGAATCATGCCTGGCCACCATAATGCTTTTGAGAGCCAGAGGGGGACACTAGTAATAACTATGCCAGGACAATGGACATCAACTAGGATTCTCCTGGGCCAACCAGGAGATCTAGAGACTGGAAGTTGCTCTCTATAATAGGGGCCATCACTGTCCTCTGGGAGCTTCCAGTCTAGGCAGCTAGACCCCCATAGAGGCACATGAGAGGCACACACAGCCAGCAGAATGAATGTGTTAAATCAAGCTGTGGAGGAATAGGAATAGAAGTCATAGGTTCCCATGTCAGATCTGGATAGAGTGGGTGCACTGAGGAATGTCAAAGGGAAGGGACAAGTTGAGACAGGGCAAGAGGGAAGGAGGCCACCTCCCTTCTCTCTTAACCATGGAGAATAAGGTTTCAGGAGTGTGGCATGTGGCCTGATGGACTGGTATGAAGTCTGTCAAGCCAGAGACAACAGGGATGTGATTGAGATGAGCAATGAAAACTAGCCAGGTGCTATGGCTCACTCCTGTAATCCCAGCACTTTGGGAGGCCAAGGCAGGCGAATCACCTGAGGTCAGAAGTTCAAGACCAGCCTGGCCAACATGGCGAAATCCCGTCTCTACTAAAAATACAAAAAATTAGCCTGGTGTGGTAGCGAGCGCCTGTAATCCCAGCTACTCGGGAGGCTGAGGCAGGAGAATCGCTTGAACTCGGGAGGTGGAGGTTGCAGTAAGCCAAGATCGGGCCACTGCACTCCAGCCTGGGTGACAAGAGCGAGACTCCATCTCAAAAAAAAGATGAATAATGAAAACAGAAAAGTGCAGGAAGGGAACAAGGTTTGTGGGCACAGAGAGAAAACATTGCTTGGACAAGATGTGAATTCAAACCCATCAACCACAGCAGGATCTGGGGCCAGCTTTCCCTGACAGCCAGTCCACCCCACCTCAGCTGGGATGTGCTTGTTTTATTTCTTAATCGACTCATCTTTATTACTTAAAAATGTGTATTTTAAGATTTTATGTCACCACCCTAAATGGAGAGCCAGCACTGGTTGCCATAAATATGTTAATTGTAATATTAAATAAACAAATAAGCAAACAGAAGGAAAACAAATCAAAGTTGAGCAATTCTAGCTAGATACTGCCTGAGGTTCCTCCCTCTTATTTAAAAAAAAAAAAAAAAAAAAGAGGAGGGCAGTGGATGCAGCGGCTCATGCCTGTAATCCCAGCACTTTGGGAGGCCAAGGCAGGTGGATCACTTGAGCCCAAGAGTTCAAGGCCAACCTGGGCAACATAGTGAGACCCTGTCTCTATAATAAATAACAAATAAAAAAAGAAGATATACAAACGACCAACAAACATATGAAAAAAATGCTCAACATCACCTCAGTAATGATCAGGGAAATGCAAATCAAAACCACAATGTGATACCACCTTACTACTGCAAGAATGGCCATGAACAAAAAATAATAGATGTTGGTGTGGATGCAGTGAAAAGGGAATCCTACAGTGCTGGTGGGAATGTAAACTAGTACAGCCACTATGGAAAACGATGTGGAGATTCCTTAAAGAACTAAAAGTAGGCGGGGCGCAGTGGCTCACACCTGTAATTCCAACACTTTGGGAGGCCGAGGCAGGTAGATCATTTGAGGTCAGGAGTTCAAGAGCAGCCTGACCAATGTGGTGAAGCCCATCTCTACTAAAAATACAAAAATTAGTCGGCCAGTAGTGGCATGCGCCTGTAATCCCAGCTACTCGGGAGACTGAGGCAGGAGAATCACTTGAGCCTGGAAGGCAGAGGTTGCGGTGAGCTGAGATTGCACCAGTGTACTCCAGTAGAGGACAGAGTGAGACGCTGTATCAAAAAAATAAAAAAAAAAACCTAAAAGAAGTCATTATACAAGAAAGATACTTGCACACACATGTTTATAGCAACACAATTTGCAATTGCTAAAAATGTGGAACCAACCGAATTCATGGCATTCGCAGCAACCTGGATGGGAATGGAGACTTGTTCTAAGTGAAGTCACTCAGGAATGGAAAACCAAACATCGTATGTTCTCACTCATAAGTGGGAGCTAAGCTATGAGGATGCAAAGGCATAAGAATGACACAGTGGACTTTGGGGACTAAGTGGGGAAAGGTGGGAAGGGGTGAGGGATAAAAGACTACAAATTGGGTGCAGTGTATACTGCTCAGGTGATGGGTACACCAAAATCTCACAAATCACTACTCATGTAACCAAATACCATCTGTTCCCCAAAAACCTATAAAAATTAAAAAATATAAAAAGAAAGAAAAAGGCCAGGCGCGGTGGCTCACGCCTGTAATCCCAGCACTTTGGGAGGCCGAGGCGGGTGGATCACGAGGTCAGGAGATTGAGACCATCCTGGCTAACATGGTGAAACCCCATCTCTACTAAAAATACAAAAAAAAAAATTAGCCAGGTGAGGTGGCGGGCGCCTGTAGTCCCAGCTACTTGGGAGGCTGAGGCAGGAGAATGGCGTGAACCTAGGAGGCGGAGCTTGCAGTGAGCCAAGATCGCACCACTGCACTCCAGCCTGGGTGACTGAGCGAGACTCCATCTCAAAAAAAAAAAATGAAGGAAGGAAGGGAGGGAGGGAGGGAGTGGGGGATGGGATGGGAGAGAGGAAGATTGGCAAGATCGACAAGAAAGGTGTTAAAGATACAATAGCACCCAACGAAGACTTTCTTCTGGGTCTAAGTAGAAGGACTGGACAAGAAATGCAAAGAGAATCACCATTTCACTTCACACTGTTCTAAACCATCTCAGGGACCACCCTTTGGGAAATGCTGCTCTTTGGGGGAGGAAGTCCCAAAATACCCCAGCTTCTCGTACCTCCTGACCCATGTCACCTCTCCTCCCACAGAGTGACAAAGTGACCATTGTTGACCATCACTCCGCCACCGAGTCCTTCATTAAGCACATGGAGAATGAGTACCGCTGCCGGGGAGGCTGCCCTGCCGACTGGGTGTGGATTGTGCCCCCCATGTCCGGAAGCATCACCCCTGTGTTCCACCAGGAGATGCTCAACTACCGGCTCACCCCCTCCTTCGAATACCAGGTCCTTCCCTGTCCCTGCCTCTTTTCATATTAAGTGTCCTATATCTGGTGTGTGTGTCACATTTAGGCTCATTTCAACCCAGGCTAGCGCTCTGGACACTCAATAGCCACGTGTGGCTGGTGGCTACCATATTGCACAGCACAGGTCTAGCTGAAAGAACAAGAGAGACAATATGAGGCCAACATGATGGCTCATGCCTATAATCCCAATGATTTGGGAGGTTGAGGCGGGAGGGTGGCTTGAGGCCAGGAGTTTGAGACCAGACCACCCTGGGCAATATAGTGAGACCCCATCTCTAAAAAAAAATTTTTTTTAATTAGCAGTGTGGGCATGGTGGGTCACACCTGTGATCCCAGTACTTTGGGAGGCCAAGGCAGGTGGATCACCTCAGTCAGGAGTTTGAGACCAGCCTGGCCAACATGGTGAAACCCCATCTCTACTAAAAATACAAAAAATTAGCCTGGCGTATGCCAGCTACTCAAGAGGCCGAGGCAAGAGAATCGCTTGAACCCAGGAGGTGGAGGTTGCAGTGAGCTGAGATCAAGCCACTGAACTCCATCCTGGGCAACAGAGTGGGACAGAAAGAAAGAGAGGGAGAGGAAGAGGAGGAGAGGGGGAGGACGAAGAGGGGTACAGGGAGAGAGGGATAGCAGGGAGAGGGAGAGAGGGAGAGAAGGGGAGGGAGAGAGGGAAGGAAGGAGAGGAAGAAAGGGAGGAAAGAAGGAAGGAAGGAGAAAGAGAAAGGAAAGAAAGGAGAGGAAGAGAGAAAAAGAAAGAAGGAAAGAAAGAGAAAGAAAAGAAAGAAAGGACAGAAAGAAAGAAAAGAAAAGAGAAAGAAAGGGAAAGAAAATTAGCTGAGTGTGGTGGCACACCCTGTAGTCCCAGCTATTTGGAAGGCTGAGATAGGAGGATCCCTTGAGCTAGGGAGGTCAAGGCTGCAGTGAGCTATGATCACACCACTGCACTCCCGCCTGGGCAACAGAGTGAGACCCCTGTCTCTTAAAAGAGAGAGGGGGATGAAATGAGAGCGAGTAGTCAGGGGTCACAAGAAGAGAGTTTGAGAGGGACTGTGGGCTGAGGGGAAAGAGCTAGCAGGACACTGCCAAGGCCAGACCACCTACTGGGCAAGTACCCCCCCCCACCACCACCACCTGCATCCCTACCCCCATGGTGGTCACCAGTGGGCAGAAGTCTTCCCTTCAGAGGCTGAGGGTCAGGCAGTCACAAGCCCCAGGGGGTCCTGAGCATCCCCAACAGGAGCCAGATGCCCTCACTGCAGTGAATGACCATAGCCCTCTCCTCTCTTCCCAGCCTGATCCCTGGAACACCCACGTCTGGAAAGGCACCAACGGGACCCCCACAAAGCGGCGAGCCATTGGCTTCAAGAAGCTGGCAGAGTAAGTTTCCTGTGGTGGGCGGGTGGGGTGGATGTGCGCACGAACTCAGAGAGCCAGAGAAGGAGGCTGGGCAGACTCCTGTGCCCTCTGACCTCTCCGTAGGATATGATTTCTTGGTCTTCTCCAGCCGCCTGTGCCTTCTTTGCCTCTGAGTCTGAGCTGTGACTGTCGTTCCAACTCTTCTCCTTCTCAGCCTCACTTTCCTCACCCCAGTTTCCTAAATTCTTGTCCTGGGGCAATGGTGTGATGGTGAACCAGCCCTCCTAATAATAATAATAATAGAAATAGTAATAGTAATACCTTGATTTTCATGTTTGCCAGTTTTCATGATGGAAATAGTCCCACTATGACCAATTTCGTTTTTTTCTTTCTTTCTTTTTTGAGATAGGGTCTCACTCTGTTCCCCAGGCTGGAGGGGTCTCACTTTGTTGCCGAGGCTAGTCTCAAACACCTGGCCTCAAGCAATCCTCCTGCCTCAGCCTCCCAAAGTGCTAGGATTACAGGCATGAGCCACTGCACCTGGCCTAGGAAGTCACTGAACCCAGAGTAGGGAGGAGCTGGAGTTAGTTGGCTCCAGCACACTACTGCCTGGAGAGCACCCTCGTTCAGAGCTGACCCCTAATTTTACTCATTCGTTCGTTGACTCCTTCATTCATTCATTCATTAGCTGGGTGTCGCGGCACACACCTGTAGTCCTAGCTACACAGATTCCGTGCCAGGCACCACGTGAGGCTTCAGGGGGATCATGGCAAGCTAGACAAACGCTGTCCCTGCTGTCATGAAGCTCACAGCCATTCCTTTGTCCAAGAATCAACAAATACAGTAAACATGGCAGCTGTGGAAGGTACCATCGAGTAATGGTTCCTGGAAATAATAATGGTTCACGGAGTTTGGGAGGTCAGGGAGGGCTTCCTAGAGGAGGTGACAATTGAGCTAAAGAATGAGATGAACAAAGTTTAAGCAAAGAGGGGCAGGAAGGGGGTTATGGCCTGAGACTACTGAGGAGTGATTTTCCTGAATCATGCCTGAGCAGCCAGGGAACCAGCTGACAAGTAGGGTAGGATTAACTAAGTTGATTTAATGGGGATGCCAGCCTTCTGCCCCAAAAAAGAGAACCCCACTGATCCACTTACCAAAGACCACTGTTTGAAGCTAACTTTTTGTCAGAAGACACTACTCTGTTTCCTCAGCTCCCTCAGGTCCAGAATTCTCTATGTATGATAACTAGTTGTACAACAGGTATCATCTAAGCCTTGGACCCAAGAGGCAAGACACACATTGGTCTTGCACGGACCCAAACCTAGGTCCTGGCTCCATTAATAGAGCCCATAGAATCAATCAATCAATCAATCAATCAATCTCTCTCTCTCTCTCTTCTGTCTCTCCTCTCTTTTTCTCTTCTCTCTCTCTTTCTCTTCTCTCTCTCTCTTTTTCTCTTCTCTCTCTCTCTTCTCTCTCCCTCTCTTTTCTCTCTCTCCCTCTCTCTCCCCCTCCCTCCATCCATCTTTCTCCTTCCACCCTAATCCCATCCCCCAGCCAAGCAAGAACACATCAGCAGCTACCATTTCCCTGACAAGAACATCTCAGATATTCTCAGGGAGGGCACTTGTTGGCTTCAGTTCAGCTCCACTGTCTCTGGGGGGAAAGGGGAGGGAGAAATCTAAAACATTAATTGCACTATTGAGTTTTGGGTAGTAACAATGGGAATTAATTATAGATACATCTTTATGCTCAAATTATTCAAAGGGAACCCTCCAGGTACCTTTTATTCCTTTGTTTCTTCCCCTTAGCTAAGTCTTCCTGCAGCGTGGGCGGTTTCCCTGATTCTAAAAAATAATGAACTTAACGCTGATAATCCCAGGTGGGGGAAAGTTAGCAATTTGTCTGCAATGTGATTTCTAGTTACAACAGGGAGACTTGTTCAGGAGTCGAGCCTGGGTATTTCTGAGCCTCTGGCCTGTCTGCTACGTGCCCCCGGAACTCGCCCTGCTCCATAGAGCAGAAGGAAGGTTTGGGCTTCTCTGTTTAGCTAGAAAAAGGGTGGATTTGACGTTCAGACCCCCCAGGGTCTCAGTGGCAGCATCTTTTAAAATTGATAACTTCTTTTATTTATTTTTTTTATAGAGACAAAGTCTAGCTATGTTGACCAAGCTGGTTTCAAACTCTTGGCCTCAAGTGATCCTCCCGCCTCAGCCTCCCAAAGTGCCAGGATCACAGGCATGAGCCACTATGCCCATCCCATAACTTCTTTTGACAGATATTTATTTAGTGCCTATTGGGTATCAGGCTCTGTGCAAGACCCTTGACATGCATTGCTGAATAAATCAGACCTGGTCCTTCCCTTGTGGACCAATAAACCTCTAAAATCCCATCAAACTCAATGCCTGGTGACTTATTCGTGATTCATTTCTCTCTCTCTCTCATTCACACATGTACATGCACACACACATTAGAACATGAGCCCCATGACAGGTACATGCCATAGCTATGTTCTCTATGGTCTCCAGTTCCTGTAACAATACTGACACATAGTTAGGCACTTAATAAATATTTGATGAATGAAAGAGAGAGGAAATGGATGAACGATCAGCTTTTGAGGCAATGCTCGGCAAACCAAGGTTCTTAAGCCTGGGATCAATCAAGTAACAAGCTAGCAAAACTTAACTACTCCTTTTAACTCATGACTAATTGCTCTGGTGGGATTTTTTTTTTTTTTTTTTTTTTTGAGACAGAGTCTCACTCTGTCACCCAGGCTAGAGTGCAGTGGTGCCCAGTGGTGCGATTGCGGCTCACTGCAACCTCCGCCTCCTGGGTTCAAGCAGTTCTCTTGCCTTAGCCTCCGAAGTAGCTGGGACTACAGGCGCACAGCTGCCACGCCCGGCTAATTCTTTTGTATTTTAGTAGAGACGGGGTTTCACCTTGTTGCCCAGGCTGGTGGCAAATTCCTGAGCTCAGGCAATCCACCCGCCTCAGCCTCCCAAAGTGCTGGGATTACAGGCATGAGCTACCGCACCAGGCCTCTGGTGGGATTTAATAAAGGATTTAATATCCAACATTATCTCCAGAGAAGTTAAAAAAATAAAATAAAATAAAGGATTTAATAATATGGTGCTTAAACACAAGGGCTTCGAGTGCCTCTGAGAAAACCCCTGAGGTCATCAAAGATCAAGAGAGTTCTCTTCTGTTATATTTCATGGATCCTGGTTCTTGCACAAAAGTCCCAATCCAGCATCTTCTCTCCCCCTTTCTGTTTCCCATTTTTCTTCTCCATCCTCTTCCCTCCAGAGCTGTCAAGTTCTCGGCCAAGCTAATGGGGCAGGCTATGGCCAAGAGGGTCAAAGCAACCATCCTCTATGCCACGGAGACAGGCAAATCACAAGCTTATGCCAAGACCTTGTGTGAGATCTTCAAACACGCCTTTGATGCCAAGGTAGGTGGGGAGTAGCCCTAGCTCCGCCAGCTTCTCATGGTAAATTAAGGCAGGAAGGGGAGAGAGGGAAGTCAACAGAGAAGAAGCCTTTGGCAAAGGATGAAAGCACGACTGACAATGCCTATCAGCTCACACACACATTGGCATAAATTTCGGGGGACTGTGATATCCCTCTCCCCATGAGTCCAGGAGTCACAAAATGAAATTCCCTTCTTTAGTGCAAAATGTTAGAGGGTTTATAAGAAACCATTCTGAGGTCAGTTTGGGAAGCTTTGCCTGAAGTACAGCTCAATGGTTTTCATTGCTGTGGCAGGACTTCCCAGAGCCTGTAATCTATAAGCATGTGTTCTAATCTCCAAAGGAGGCGAGGATAGAATATAGACGTTTCCCAAACATGTTTGATCGTGGATCACTTGTTTTCATGGAGCATCTCAGGAGACTGGGATTTTCTAGAACCTATTTTGAGAAATGTTGCTCAGACAGTGATGAGACACAGGGCAATCATCTTTCCAGAAGGCAGATATCTCAGACTTGTTTGGTCAGGTGCTCCACGCTGCTTGCAGGAGGATTAGAGAGGAGGTTGAGAAGACTTAGTCAGCTCTAGCCAGGTCATTCCCAACCTAACTGGGGTCAGGAAGAATCCAAGACCAATTGACTATAAGAATCCCAAGGGATTCCATCAAGATCTGTTTCTGTGTCTGTTAATCTCTTGAACCATTGCTCCAGACTCTCCACAATCCTTCAGGCCACAGTGACCATAGCAAGGTCCCACGCTACCAAAAAGCATTTAGTTCTACCCACTTGAGCCCACTGAAATACTAACACCCCAGATCTTTCAGTTCTCCTTCGAAAGGAGATGACTCAAAATGACTCACATTTTTTCCTTTCTCTCCTCTTCCCCTTCCCCCATCGCTTCCTGTCTCTCCCACCTCTTTTCTCTCCTCATCCCCTTCTTCCTCTCCCCATTCCATACCTGTGCCCCGCCCACCTAGGTGATGTCCATGGAAGAATATGACATCGTGCACCTGGAACATGAAACTCTGGTCCTCGTGGTTACCAGCACCTTTGGCAACGGAGATCCCCCTGAGAATGGGGAGGTGAGATGAGCTTTTACCTGTTCAAGAGTGTGGTTCCATCATCAGGAAGAAGTGGGGGCCACAGTTGAGACTCTTCCTGCACCTGCTATTCAGTAGCAAACCCTCCCAGGGCCTCAAAGCCAGTAATTTCCATTTGGATCCAAGTCATACAAAGGTTGGACAATTACAAGTACTCAGTCTACGGGTGTCCACTAGTTAGCAAGTCCCTGATGAAAATATTGTCACCTAAATAAGCTATTTGTTTGCAGTGACTGTGCCTATCATGAGCTTGATATCCCCTGATGTAGATGAGGGACGTGGGGACAATATTTTTAAAGAAGGAAGTCTCCAAAGGGAAGTTGTGTGCTGGGGGTAGGGAGCCCACATCTGTAGTCATTTAAACAGCAGGTGTATCCACTGAGTCTGTAACCCAGGCATTACTGTCCAGCCTGAGCCCCTGACCACTCCTGATCTCCTGACCTCCAGGCATCAGTCTCTTCTGTGACAGCCAGGACCCCAGACCCTCAGTGCCCGACCTGATTTCCCATTTACTAAGATGTGCTAATTTCACCCATATGTTTTGACCTCCAGAAATTTGGCTGTGCTTTGATGGAAATGAGGCACCCCAACTCTGTGCAGGAAGAAAGGAAGTAAGTGAATGACCCCTCCGACGTCACCTGCCACCCCCTGAGGGTAACTGGACATTGACTTTCGGCACGTGGGGTTCACATTTGAGTTCTGGATGGTGGCTGTACTCTGAAGTCCATTTGTGATGGGTCTTAGTTGTAAGGTGTCTGCAGTCTACTAGGGCCAATATTTTGGTTTCTGAGTTACTTACAGCCTTGTGCCTCAGTTTCCTTTTCTATCAAATAGAGATTATAGCACCTGCCTTGACTTTCTAATTAGTAAGAATCAAATCACAAACTAGATGTAAAAGCACTGTGTGCTGGGGGCGGTGGCTCATGCCCGTAATCCCAGCACTTTGGGAGGCCGAGGCAGGTGGATCACGAGGTCAGGAGTTCGAGATCAGCCTGGCCAACACGGTGAAACCCATCTCTACTAATAATACAAAAATTAGCCAGGCATGGTGGCACATGCCTGTAATCCCAGCTACTCGGGAGGCTGAGGCAGGAGAATCTCTTGAACTTGGGAGGCGGAGGTTGCAGTCAGCCGAGATCGCGCCATTGTACTCCAGCCTAGGCAATAAGAGCAAACTCCTTCTCAAAAAAAAAAAAAAAAAAAGCACTGTATAAATATTGTTCTTCTTATTATTTTTCTCTCTCTGGGAACCTACATTCAAAATCAGTGCAAGGCAGTCAGGCATGGTAACACATACCTTTGGTCTCAGCTACTCTGGAGGCTGAGCCAGAAGGATCACTTGACCCCAGGAATTTGAGGCTAACCTGAACAGCCAGACCTTTCAAAAAAAAAAAAAAAAGTTGCTAAAATCAAAGAATGGAACTTCTTTCCTTAGAAGGTTCCTGTCTGAGGCTCACAGTGAAGTTGCAGCTAATCTAGAAGTTGAGTTCAAAGGTAAGATACCTCATAAGACAAAACACACCTATAGTCAAAAATATGTTTGTAATGGAGCTGCATCTAATGTGGGACTGAGTTCTAAAGGTATTTGATAAAGTAAAAAAGCATATAATCAAACTTAACATTGACGGCTCGGAGCGGTGGCTCATGCCTATAATCCTAGTGCTTTGGGAAGCTAAGGCAGAAGGATTGCTTGAGGCCAACAGTTCAAACCAGTCTGGGCAATATAGCAAGATCCCATCTCTACAAAAGAAATTAAAAATCAGCTGGGTGTGGTAGTGTGCACCTGAAGTCCCAACTACTTCAGAGGCTGAGGCAGGAGGATCACTTGAGCTCAGGAGGTCGAGGCTACAGTGAGCCATAATTGTACATAGCACCCCAGCCTAGACAATAGAGCAAGACCTTGTCTCTAAAAAATAAAAATAAAAAAAAATTTTGAGATGAAGTTTTGCTCTTATCACCAAGGCTGGAGTACAATGGCATGATCTCGGCTCACTGCAACCTCTGCCTCCTGGGTTCAAGCGATTCTGCAGCCTCAGCCTCCCAAGTAGGGACATGCCACCATACCCGGCTAATTTTTTTTTTTTTTTTTTTTTGAGACGGAGTCTCACTCTTTCGCCCAGTCTGGAGTGCAGTGGCGCGATCTCGGCTCACTGCAAGCTCCACCTCCCAGGTTCATGCCATTCTCCTGCCTCAGCCTCCTGAGTAGACTACAGGCGCCCGCCACCGCGCCCAGCTAATTTTTTTTTTTTTTTTTTTGTATTTTTAGTAGAGACGGGGTTTCATGTTGTTACCCAGGATGGTCTCGATCTCCTGACCTCATGATCCACCCACTTCAGCCTCCCAAAGTGCTGGGATTACAGGCATGAGCCACTGTGCCCGGCCAATTTTTGTGTTTTTAGTAGAGACAGGCTTTCACTATGTTGGCCAGGCCGGTCTCAAACTCCTTACCTCAGGTGATCCGCCTATCTCAGCCTCCCAAAGTGCTGGGATTACAGGTGTGAACCACCACACCCGACCAAAAGAAAATTTTATTTAATTACGCTTGAAAAGCCCTTGCATCCCCCATAAGGTATAAGACACATGGTGTGTGCACACTGAGCTGCCTTTCCATTAGGCCAACTCAGTATTTGCTCAAGCATGGAGCAGATCCCTGTGTCTTAAGGTGAATATCAAATGCTCTAGCTGGCTGGTGTTTATTGGCTATGTCAAGCAGAAAATCCTTTCTGAGGCCAGGCATGGTGGCTCATGCCTGTAACCTCAGCATTTTGGGCGGCTGAGGTGGGAGGATCACCTGAGGTCAGGAGTTTGAGACCAGCCTGGCCAACATGGTGAAACTCGTCTCTACTAAAAACATAAATATTAGCTGGGCATGGTGGTGTGCACCTGTAATCCCAGCTACTGGGAGGCTGAGGCAGGAGAATCACTTGAACCCGGGAGGCGGAGGTTGCAGTGAGCAGAGATTGCGCTACTGCACTCCAGCTTGGGCGACAGAGAGAGACTCCGTCTCAAAAAAAAAAAAAAATGAAAAGAAAAAAAGAAAATCCCTTCTGATTTTCTTTGGGCAGAGAACGTACTGCCATATTCACGTAAGTTTGATACCCAGGAGACTGACCGTTGCTAAGTCCTTTGTGATCAGCATCTTAGTCCTCACTCTTGCTACCTCTCTCCTTCCCACCCCATCCTGGATGGCCTCCCAGCAGGTTCCTTCTCACCCCTCCTTCAGGAAGAGATAGGGCACCATCGATTCTCCCCTCTAGGTACCCGGAACCCTTGCGTTTCTTTCCCCGTAAAGGGCCTCCCCTCCCCCATGGTGACACAGAAGTCCACGGTCTGGCTGCAGCCCGTGACAGCCAGCACAGGTAGAGTGTGCATGTGTGTACATGTCCACATGTGTGTACACGCATGTGTGTGCGAGTGTGTGCATGCAGGCCCAGTGCCTGAGCATCCCAGGCCACACATCTAGGTCTCAAGGAGACCTGAGTTGTAGCCTGAGCTGTGTCACTAACTCACTAAGTGACCTTGAGCAAGTCACTTAACCCCTGTGGGCCTTGGTCTTTCTCCTCTGCCAAATAGAGAGAAATTAGCTCTGTCCTGCCCACTTCTGTGGCCTATTGGCAGGGTCAAAGGGTAATAACAAAAAGGAAAGCAGTTGCAAAAACCTCCAACCTCATACAAATGCACGTGCTGTTATTTTTACCACAACCATCAACCATTCCTCCAACACTAACAACACAGCCACCCCCTGATACATTGCATGACTCAATGTGAGACTATTTTAGGGCAGAAAATACACTTACATATATTTAGAACTTTCCTGATGCCGGAGCAAAAACTTTAAAGAACATCCAGCTTAGAAAACCCTGCTGCCAGAATGCACAGTTTATTTTCTTTTCTTCTTCTTCTCTCTTGTTTTTTATTTTCTTCTTTCTTTTTAATTTTTTGTAATTAGATTTGTGTGTTGGGTTTGCTTCTTGAGGTTTGGGTTTTGTTTTGGAGTTTTGGTTGCTTGTTTGTTTGGTCTCAGATTTTTTGTTTGTTTCTGTTTGCTTTGTTTTGTTTTGCCTTACCTGAGAGCACAACTTACCACTTTTAGAGGAAAACTGAGAAATTGGATTTTTTTTTAGTCTGAAGGTTCCTGAGCCTCTCATCCTGAGGTTTGAGTCCCAATGACGTCTTCCTTCGCCTTCAAAATACTTTAATTTAAAAATGCAGCCTCTTTCCATGCCAGGTGTCAGTGCTGAACGTTGTTCATATTTACTTGAAATGTGAAATGTGACAGAACCCTGAAAAGTCTGAGGACCATAACTTTATGGAAGGACAGTATTGAATGGGATACTCCAGCACTGTCCAGAAGAACTTTCTAGGGAGATGTAAATGTTCTATATCTGTGCTGTCCACTATGGCAGCCACTAACCACACGTGACTCTGGAGCCCCTGAAATGTGGCTGGTGCCAGTGACACCCTGCTATGACCCAGTGGTTCTCAAAGCTGAATGCACATCAGAATCACCTAGGGAAGTTTGCAGTGTACCAACCCACACTGACTTGCATTTAATTCAAATTAATTTCACTTTAGATAGCCACACTTAGCCAATGGCTGCCATCTTGGACAGCATGGTCTAGTTTCCAACTACTTAAAGTGAAGTCTGGAGACACTGGCATCTCCTGGGAGCTTGTTAGAAACACAGAACTCCAAGCCAGGTCCCAGACCTACTTAATCAGAATCTGCATTTTAATGAAATCCCAGGATGATTCTTGTGTACATTAAAATTTGAGAAAGGGCCAGGCGCAGTGGCTTATGCCTGTAGTCCCAGCACGTTGGGAGGCCGAGGAGGGTGGATCACCTGAGGTCAGGAGTTTGAGACCAGCCTGGCCAGTGTGGTGAAACCCTGTCTCTACTAAAAATGCAAAATTACCCAGGCGTGGTGGTACCTGCCTGTAATCCCAGCTACTTGGGAGGCTGAGGCAGGAGAGTTGCTTGAACCCGGGAGGCAGAGGTTGCAGTGAGACGAGGCCATGCCATTGCACTCCAGCCCGGGCAACAAGAGTGAAACTCTGTCTCAAAAAAAAATATTTTTTGAGAAACAAGAAAGCATGGTCTCATGGTTTAGGGGAGTAGTTAGTTCTGTTCCTGACTTCTTACTGATTAAATCATTTTAACTTTATGGGTCTCAGGTTTCCTGAGTTAAGCATGGCCAGAAACCTTTTTAGTACCAGTAAGACCAAGTGCAGATGGACGGTTACCACTGTGGTGGACATGGGCACGTTGGTAGATTATAGAAGAGACCATGGGAGTGTTATGGTTTGACTCAACATACAAGAGAAGACCCTAGAATCAGGACTTGACACTTGAAGATCCATCAAGGGTGTTGACCTCAGGAGGGAGCTCCAGACCAGAGCTCACAGGTTCTCTTTGGTTTTGGCAGGAGCTACAAGGTCCGATTCAATAGCGTCTCCTCCTACTCTGACTCCCAAAAATCATCAGGCGATGGGCCCGACCTCAGACACAACTTTGAGAGTGCTGGACCCCTGGCCAATGTGAGGTGAGCAAGGGGTAAGGGGGTCGGGGGTCAGGGAAGACTAAGGCTCCTGGGGAGCTGGACCTAGTTACAAAGTGAGCTCTTCATCGTGGGGAGGGAGTCTCCCTTCTATGTCCATTCATTTCTCATGAAACCAGCTGCATCCTGGCTGTCTGGGACCCCTCCCACCCATTAAGTCACATTGCCTGGTCTCCCCATGCACCGTTTTTGATCCTTTCTGTGACTTCTTTTTCTATACACACTCCCTCAGAGCCCCCTTACCCAAGGTTCACCCCATTATTTGTGCTGAAGGATATCAATCCCTGTATATTGCTCAATGAGCTGCCCTTCCCAATAGCTACGGTGTATACTTAATAGAAGCTTCTGTAGACACCCTGCTATGACCCAATGGTTCTCAATCCTGGAGGCTCTGCAGAATCACCTGGAGAGGTTTGCAGCGGACTAATACGATACCCAAGCCCCGTCTCCAGAGATTCTGATGGAATTGATCTGGAATTGGGCCGATATGCTACTTTTTTCTTTAAGTCTCTCCAATTGACTCTAACGTGCAGTCAGATTTGACAAATACTGCCCTAACCTCACATTATCTCATGGCCTAGTCACATACTATGAGATAATTGTAGGAAGTACATGGACAAATATTTTATATTACAACAGTTGTGTATTCAGTCTAATGGGTTCTTGGAAGGAAAGAAAACTGGGATGTCAAACCCTTCGTTTCGTGGATATTGATCAAGACAAGACTGATGTGAGTTGCCCTGTAGGAAGAACCTTCAGGCCTGGCCACAAATCTCTCAGACCTTCGCTAACTGAGCCTTCTCCATAATTACTCAGAGCAATGCTTAGTAGATGATATAGATCACTGGTTTGCTAGATATTGAAATATCTGTTATGTCCTCCAGGACATTTTCAAATAGGCTTTATGTTTTAAAGCAATTTTTTTTTTTTTTTTTTTTTTTTTTGAGACGGAGTCTCGCTCTGTCGCCCGGGCTGTAGTGCAGTGGCCGGATCTCAGCTCACTGCAAGCTCCGCCTCCCGGGTTTACGCCATTCTCCTGCCTCAGCCTCCCGAGTAGCTGGGACTACAGGCGCCCGCCACCTCGCCCAGCTAGTTTTTTGTATTTTTTAGTAGAGACGGGGTTTCACAGTGTTAGCCAGGATGGTCTCGATCTCCTGACCTCGTGATCCGCCCGTCTCGGCCTCCCAAAGTGCTGGGATTACAGGCTTGAGCCACCGCGCCCGGCCAGCAATTTTAGGTTGACAGCAAAATGAGCAGAAAGTACAGAGAGTTCCCACATCCTCCTGTCCCTAAACACGCACAGTCTCCCCTCCTATCAGCAATCCACACCAGAGTGGTGCGTTTGTTAGAACTGACGCACCTGGCCGGGCGCGGTGGCTCAAGCCTGTAATCCCAGCACTTTGGGAGGCCGAGACGGGCGGATCATGAGGTCAGGAGATCGAGACCATCCTGGCTAATACGGTGAAACCCCGTCTCTACTAAAAAATACAAAAAACTAGCCGGGCGAAGAGGCGGGCGCCTGTAGTCCCAGCTACTCGGGAGGCTGAGACAGGAGAATGGCGTGAACCCGGGAGGCGGAGCTTGCAGTGAGCTGAGAGCCGGCCACTGCACTCCAGCCTGGGTGGCAGAGCAAGACTCCGTCTCAAAAAAAAAAAAAAAAAAAAAAAAAAAAAAAAAAAAAAAAAGAACTGACGCACCTACAGGGACACATTATCAGCCACAGTCCATATTTACTTTAGGGTTCACTCTTGGTGTTGAACATTCTATAGGTTTTGACATCAGTACTTTTTTCAGCTCAACATTGAAACGTCAGTTGTGGAGTTTGACAGTCAGACCCATTTTTCCCTTATTAAATCTATCATGGCAGGGGTTGGCAGACTAACACCTATGAGCCAAATCCAGCCTGGTCACTGCATATTTTTAACAACCCATGAGCTAATAATACTTTTCTTACCGATGAACATTTGTAATCAGTTTGATGGTAGAAAACATTACCTTTGAACCCCAATAAAGAAAATGTTATTATTCTCTCCCAAAAAATGAATTCCAGTCTTCTCATAGTAAACCTGTGTTAAAGTATGCTTAATTGTTATTATTATGTTTTTAATTTTATCAATTGAGAATGTTCAGGAATGTTTGTTTTCTTTCTTGTTTTGTAAGTGCCTATGTAATAGCTTCAATTTTGCTTCTTGGCCTGTAAGCCTAAAAATATTTGCTGTCTGACCCCCACATATAAAAAGTTTGCCAATGCCGGGCACAGTGGCTCATGCCTATAATCCCAGCACTTTGGGAGGCCAAGGCAGGCAGATCTCTTGGGCTCAGGAGTTTGAGACCAGCCTGGGCAACATGGCAAAACCCCATTTCTACCAAAAATATAAAAACTTAGCTGGGCATGGTGGCATGCACCTGTGATCCCAGCTACTCTGGAGACTGAGGTGGGAAGATCACTTGCGCCTGGGAGGCAGAGGTTGCAGTGAGCCAAGATGGCGCCACTGCACTCGAGCCTGGACGATAGAGCAAAACTCTGTCTCAAAAAAAAAAAAAAAATGGACGGGCGCGGTGGCTCAAGCCTGTAATCCCAGCACTTTGGGAGGCCGAGACGGGCGGATCACGAGGTCAGGAGATCGAGACCATCCTGGCTAACACGGTGAAACCCCGTCTCTACTAAAAAATACAAAAAACTAGCCGGGCGAGGTGGCGGGCACCTGTAGTCCCAGCTACTCGGGAGGCTGAGGCAGGAGAATCACATAAACCTGGGAGGCAGAGCTTGCAGTGAGCTGAGATCCGGCCACTGCACTCCAGCCCGGGCGACAGAGTGAGACTCCGTCTCAAAAAAAAAAATAAAAAAAATAAATTAAAAAAAAAAGTTTGCCAGCTCCTGGTTTGGAGGCTTAAACTAGGCATTTTGAAATCATAAGCTGAAGATTGTGATGGAAATGTGACTAGTAGTGACTGCAGTCTAGGTCCTCAGGCCCACCAAGAAGAATATTAATGAATCAACCACCTGAATCATCATCTGTTGGTGAACACAAGAGTTGGGAGCCTTGGGCCATTGGGGTTACTATACCAAATACCATAAACTGGTGGCTTGTGAACAACAGTAATTTATTTCTCACAGTTCTAGAGGCTGGGAAGTCCAAGATCAAGGTGCTGGCAGATTCGGTGTCTGGTGAGGGCCCACTCTCTGGCTCATAGTTGGTGCCTTCCAGCTGCATCCTTACATGGCGGAAGGTCTCTTCAGCCCCTTATGAGGCACTAACCCCATTCATGAGGCTTCACCTTCATGACCTAATCACCTTCCAAAGGCCACTAATACCATGACATTGTGGGTTAGGTTTCAACCTGTGAATTTGGGGGAGACACAAACATTCAGATCGTAGGAGTGATGAGCTAGTGAGGAAAAAGTAAAAGCAAGTTCAAAAGCACAAATGAGTGGTTAACAGTGTCGGTGGTAATTGAATATGGCAGACATCACAAACATAAATCACAGAGATTCGGGAAACAGCACCTTAACCAGAAGGCATGACTAGTGCTGGGAGCTCCCGATCTGCACTGGGCTAAGGCTGAGGCAGGTGGCTTCGGGCAGAGATGCCCTTTTGTGTCACCCCTCCAGTCAGTCCACATCCAGTCATCATCTCTGTCTACCTTTCAGGCCACCACCCTGCAAGAAAAGGGTAATGTTTTTGGATTCAGGAAGATCATTGGTTAAAAGTAAATGGCAGGCTCGGCTCAGCAGCTCATGCCTGTAATCCCAACACTTTGGGAGGCCGAGGTGTGTGGATCACCGAGGTCAGGAGTTTGACACCAGCCTGACCAACATGGTGAAACCCCGTCTCTACTAAAAATACAAAATTAGCCAGGCATGCCTGTAATCCAAGCTACTCGTGAGGCTAAGGCAGAAGAATCACTTGAACCTGGGAGACAGAAGTTGCAGTAAGCCGAGATCACACCACTGCACTTCAGCCTGGGTGATAAGAGCAAAACTCTGTCTCAAAAAAATAATAATAAATCAATAAGTAAATGGCAAAATGCTGTCTAATCCCACATACTTTATTTGGAAAGGCTCTGGGATTCTAGGGAAAGGAGGGCAAGAAAGAAGAGGAAGATTAAATGATACAATATGAGTGTGGATTTGAGGGGAGTGGATATTAACCTACATTAACTTTCACCTGTGAGGCACCTGGACCCACCCCAAGTTCATGCTCCAATGATGGAGGGTACCTTCCCAACTTCTCCTACCTTCTTCCTTCTTCCCCATCTCACTCTGTTACAATTTTGTCCCCATCAACCTAAAAAAGAGATTCAGGGGCAGGGCCTGATCCTGTGTGGAGTAGGTTAAGTAGTCCCACTCCATGGTTTATCTGAGATGACAGTCTGCAGCAGAACACTCTGACCTTAAAAAGTGGGGCAAGGTGGGGTGTTTTTGTCCCATTCATGAACCTGTTGTTCCTGTCACTGTAAGGTCTAGACCTACAGCCAAGACCAAGTTCTAGAAATGTGGCAGAAAGTGTCCGAAGAGCTGTGGACCACCCGTACAGGAGCCACCTAGGACACAGCCCTCCATTTCCTTCCTTCAGTCCAAGTGTCCCCACCTCAAAACAGAGAAACATCTCATGAACTTGACCCCACTGGTTCAAGCACCAACATTTTCTTGGTATCTATACACAGAGGGTCTGTGAAGCAATTTAATTTCATAGACCCTACAAGGAATGTAACCAGAATATTTATAACTCTTTCATCCCCTTTTAGAAGAACCTGTCTGATGTGCTGATGACAGTTTCTTCTGGTCTCTTCATTAATACAAGTCCCTGAGGACCATTATGTTATAGTTTCATTATCTTCATACTTAAAACTAATCTAGTTATGTCACTCATAGAATTCAAGCCTTCCACTAAAATAGACTGATTTCCCCAGTTGGTCCAGCTTAGAAGTGGACATGCACGAAACAGCCAGTAGTTCCAGGTCATTGCTATCCCTAATTTGTCCACCTTAGAACGAATTAGAATATTCTCCTGATGATGGCAGTAATTAAAGGAGACCAAAAGAAAGGGAGAGAAACCCTTGAGAGCCCTTAGGTTTAAAGTGCCCTTCCACAGATGAGCTTGGGGTTGCCTGACCACCATCAGCTAAACATTGTTCTTTTTGAGATGCCAGATATATTAGTTCAGGCTGCCATAACAAAATACCACAGACTAAGTGGTATTGGCTGTAATTCTAGAACGTACAGACAGCTTAAAGAATAGAAATTTATTTTCTCATGGTACTGGAAGCCAGAGTTCAAGATCAAGGTGCTAGCAGGGTTGCTTTCTGGTGAGGTCTCCCTTTCTGGCTTGCAGACCTTCTTACTATGTCCAAACAGAGAGAGAGAGAGAGAGGTCTGTTGTCTCTTCCTCTTCTTATAAGGACACTAATCTTATCAGAACAGGGCTCTACCCTTATAACCTAATTTAACCCTAATTACCTCCTTAAAGGCCCTATCTCAAAATACAATTGTAAGGAGATTAGAGTTTTAATATACAAAATTTGGGGGGACACAGTTTAGCCCATTACACTAGACAGTCCCCACATTCCCCACAGTCCCTTAGCATGAACATTCTGTTGTCCCCTTGACAGGTTCTCAGTGTTTGGTCTTGGCTCACGAGCGTACCCTCACTTTTGCGCCTTCGGACATGCTGTGGACACTCTCCTGGAAGAACTGGGAGGGGAGAGGATCCTGAAGATGAGGGAAGGGGATGAGCTCTGTGGGCAGGAAGAGGCTTTCAGGACCTGGGCCAAGAAGGTCTTCAAGGTAATCTAGATCTCATGGACCTACAGGGAGAAGTAATTCTCCCCACACCCCCAAAGACAGCACCTAAACCATCAAGAAGAGAATAAACTTGAGAGAACCCTTAGTACCTCTCCCATGTACCCAGCCAAAATACAGCTTTAAACAGCTCAGACAAATTTGGGTGTCCTGAAAGCACATATTTTCTACCCAGAATCCAACATTCTACATTATGGGAAAGGAGTTGGTCCATAAAAAAAATTATAGAGTTTTGGAATGTCAGGGCTGGGAGGAAGCCATCCCTCACTCACATTTGGTATACAGGTACACAGAAAAACATAGAGTTGGTCAATCAAACCAAACTTAAGATCTTGGCAGTCTACCAACTTTGACAAGCATACCCCTCTTGTGCTAGATCTTCACTGACCAATATGGTAGCCACTAGCCACACATAGCCATTTAAATCTAAACTTAAGCTAATTAAAATTAAATATGATGAATGGGTCAATAAAATGTGATACATCGATGCCATGGAATATTCTTCATCCATAAAAAATAATGAAGTGGTGATACATGCTACAACATGGATGGACCTTGAAAACTTTATGCTAAGTGGAAGAAGACAGTCACAAAAGAATATGTATTGCAGGATTCCATTTATATGAAATGTCCAGAATCAGAAAACCCATAGAGAGAGAAGGCAAGTTATTGGTTGCAAGGGGTTATGGGGATGGGAAATGGAAGTGACTACTAATAGATAAAAGAGTTTTTCAGTGTGGGGGGTGGGGGTGATGAGAATGTTCTGGAAGCAGATAGTGGGAAGGGTTGCATAACCTTGTGGACGTTCTACATGCCACAAAATTGTACATGTTTAAACAGTAAATTGTATGTTACATGAATTACATCTATACCTATCTACACAGTTCAAAATTAAATAAGGCTGGGCATGGTGGTTCATGCTTGTCATCCCAGCACATTGGGAGGCTGGGCAGGAGGATTGCTTGAGCCCAGGGGCTCAAGACCAGCCTGGGCAACATAGTGAGACCTCATGTCTTTAAAAAACTAATTAATTAATTTAATTTAATAGGTTTAAAATCCCATTCCTGACTTCCTCCAGACAGAAGGGAGTGACAGACTCTGCATCCCCACCTCACCAGGAAACTACTGAAGTTCCTGGGAAAGCAAAGTAGAATTCCATGAGAACATGATGGATGTAGAGGAGAAAGCCTATGGTGGCTGTGAAGTCCCTGGTACCATGCATGTCTAATTGATACCTTCTGAAGGTCAGGAATGTATTGTAAAAATAGAACATGTGCTAATATCAGGAACGATAAAAGCCATGTCAAGTGGCCCAGGTCAGTTTGCTGAGAATAAAACAAATGAAGTTAATTTGAGAGAGAGATTCCTATCCCTGTATTAACAAAAGTATACATGTTTTGTTTCGTTTTGTTTTGTTTTGTTTGTGAGACAGAATCTTGCTCTGTCGCTAGGCTGGAGTGCGGTGACACAATCTTGGCTCACTGCAACCTCCACCTCCTGGGTTCAATCTATTCTCCTGCCTCAGCCTCCCAAGTAGCTGGGACACTACAGGCACCTGCCGCCATGCCCAGCTAGTTTTTTGTATTTTAGTAGAGATGGGGTGTCACCGTGTCACCCAGGGTGGTCGTGAGCTCCTGAGCTCAGTCAATCCGCCCCCCTGGGCCTCCCAAAGTGCTCCCAGGCATGGCACATAGTTTACATACAACGTTCACTACATTCACAGCTCCACTGAGATTCCAGAATCCTCAATTGTACCTGAAATCGCGCTGGAACTGCTGATGGCTGCGAACTTCCTAGATTGTTAAATAAAATAAATTATAATAAACTGCTATCTTTCTTCAGTATTAAAAAAAAAAAATCCCTTGGCCGGGCGCAGTGGCTCAAGCCTGTAATCCCAGCACTTTGGGAGGCCGAGACGGGCGGATCACGAGGTCAGGAGATTGAGACCAGCCTGGCTAACAGGGTGAAACCCCGTCTCTACTAAAAAATACAAAAAAAACTAGCCGGGCGAGGTAGCGGGCGCCTGTAGTCCCAGCTACTCGGGAGGCTGAGGCAGGAGAATGGTGTAAACCCGGGAGGCGGAGCTTGCAGTGAGCTGATATCTGGCCACTGCACTCCAGCCTGGGCGACAGAGCGAGACTCCGTCTCAAAAAAAAAAAAAAAAAAAAAAAAAAAAATCCCATTGCTTAGTTGCAGTAAGCAGGTAAGAATACACATTTTGCATTCTCAGTAGCCACAGGGGTAGGGATTACCATATTAGACGGTGTAGAACCTTTCCATCATGATAAGACATGCTATTGACCAGAGCTGTTTTAAATTTAAGGGCACAGGAGAATAAATGAACCATGCATGGCCTTCTATCTGCATATGAGGATGACTAAACTGACCATTCTAGGCTGGGAGGTGGTAATGAATGTAGACCCTGCCACTTTTACCCGTGCCATCCTAGCCTTGGAATGCATACTCATCAGCAACCCCGGGAGAAGAGTACTATGCAACCTTCTGTCATTTAGATGGCACTTTTCATCCTGAAAGCAAACGCAGGTAGAGAGTAAATGGGGAAGCTGAGGCCCCGGGCTGTGAGGATTTCCATGTGGGGAGGCAGTGTTTATCAGCCTGTTCCTGCATTTCCTCCCGGACAAGGAGAGTTGAAATAATGGCTTTTTATACCCATTGGGATAATTCTGTTGCTTGATTTCCATCAGTCAACCCTGACTGAGCAACCAGGAAGGAAGGCCTGTTAAAAGCCACTGTACCCTTTAGCTGTCAACCTCCTGTCCTCCCATCCCACCCCCAGCTCTGGCAACCACAAACCTACTTTCTGTCCCTGTAGATTTCCCTGTGCTGGACATTTCATATGAATGGAATCATAATGTGGTCTTTTGTGACTGACTTCTTTCACTTAGTATAATGTTTTCAAGGTTCATTCATGCCGTAGCATGTCTCAGAACTTCATCCTTTTCTATAGCCAAATAATATTCCATTGTATGGATGTGTCAAGTCTTGTTAATCCATTCATCCACTGATGAACATTTGGATTGTTTTAAAGTCAACATGAGGTCAAACAATGGTAAGAACTATTCCTAAAAATTATCATTATTTTGAATTATCTGTGGTTTTATCTTAAAAATAACTCAGGACATTGGCCGGGCATGGTGGCTCATGCCTGTAATCCCAGCATTTTAGGAGGCTGAGGCAGGCAAATCCCTTGAGGCCAGGAGCTCGAAACCAGCCTGGCCAACATGGCAAAACCCTGTCTCTACTAAAACTACAAAAATTAGCTGGGTGTGGTGGCACATGCCTGTAATCCCAGCTACCTGGGAGGCTGAGGCATGAGAATAACTTGAACCTGGGGAGGAGGTTGAGGCTGCAGTGAGCCAAGATCGCACCACTGCACTCCAGCCTGGGTGACAGAGTGAGATTCTGTCTTAAATAAATAAGGACAGCAATTCTTAGAATTGTTAAAATCGAAGAACAAGTGAGCTTGACCAAAAAAAAAAAAAAAGGAAAATGTATTTACAGTCATCCAGACATTCAATATGCTCTGCCTTTATATAATTCTTAAATATTTAGAGGAAGATGGATTGGGAAATTCTGAGATGTTTACTTTCTTCTTTAATGTTAAACCTCTACACACATTAATTTTAGGAATAAATGACATAATAGAATTATGTCTTAAGTGCAGGTTAGGTCCTAAAGTCAATGGCAAATCTGACGTGTCCAGCACATCGCAGACACTCAAAATATATAGGATGGATGGATGGATGGATAGATGAATGGATGGATGCATGCATGCATGGAAAGGTACATGGATGGGTGGGTGAATGGATGGAAGAATGGATGCATGGAAAGATAGATGGATGGGTGGGTGGGTCGATGGGTAGATGGATGGAAGGATGGATGCATGGAAAGATGGATGAGTGCATGGGTAGATGGAAGGAAAGATGGGTGCATGGAAAGATGGATGGATGGGTGGGTGGATGGGTGGGTGAGTGGACAGATGGATGGATGGGAAGATACATGGATGGGAGGGTGAAAGGGTAGATGAATGGCAGAGTGGATGGGTGAATGGATGGAAGGAAGATAATGAAAGGGTAGAGTGAAGAAAGGAAGGGAAGGAGGAAAGAGTTACTGGATGGATAGATGAATGGATGGATGGATGAATGGATGGATGGATGGATGGATGGTTGGATAGATGGATGGGTGGGTGGATGTAGAGATACATGCCATGACTTGGAGCTGTTGGCGAGGAGATCCACTTGGCTGAAAGAGGTCACTGAAAGCCTTGTGTACACCACAGGCAGCCTGTGATGTCTTCTGTGTGGGAGATGATGTCAACATTGAAAAGGCGAACAATTCCCTCATCAGCAATGACCGCAGCTGGAAGAGAAACAAGTTCCGCCTCACCTATGTGGCCGAAGCTCCAGAACTCACGCAAGGTACCTCCCACCACCCTTCTAGGGAGGCATTCATGACAATGGGGGAAAGGCAGGCGATCTCACCTCCAGAAGGTGCTTAGGGAAGATAGGCTTCATTGCTTTGATCTCCCTTTAGTGCAGTCTTACCAAAATGAATACTTTGCTGCCCTCCCACACTCTGTAAAACAAGTACTGGGAAATGTCTCTCTCTCTCTCTCTCTCTCTCTCTCTCTCTCTCTCTCTCTCTCTCTCTCTCTCTCTCTCTCTCTCTCTCGTAATATACCATGTTCTTCCAAACCATCCTCTTCTCAACTTAATTCACCCAGATTTTATTTTTGTTCTGCACTACCCACAACCACCTCACCCATCCCAACCAATGCCTGCCTCATCTCTTCTCTTCTGTCTCTCATTCTACTCCAGAGAACAGTAGAAGTGTCAGTAGAGGGTGAAGAAAATGCTGCAGTGTTTGTTTGTATTAATATTCTGAGAAAAGATCTCATTATGTTTCCCAGACTGGTCTTGAACTCCTGGCCTCAAGTGATCCTCCCACCTCAGCCTCCTAAGTAGTTTGGATTATGGGCGTGAGCCACCTTGCCCCGCCTGGGGAGTTTTTAATGGAACATTCAACACCTTCTCAGGAAGACTGTTTTTCTCCCCACAGGTCTATCCAATGTCCACAAAAAGCGAGTCTCAGCTGCCCGACTCCTTAGCCGTCAAAACCTCCAGAGCCCTAAATCCAGGTAGGAACACTTGGTTCACTGGGTTACGCACCTATTCTCTCAAATGTCACCCACGATGAAGGACAAGCACTGTGGACTCCAAGGACTGGCTGTTTTCCAATCATTGCAAAGTGCCATAGAGACTCCCTTGCTGCTTTTTAGTGTCTGGAGTTCCTGCCTTCCTTTTGCCAAGCTCCAACCTGAAGGGCTGGGAAAAGGAGATGGTGTTGATCTCATGAAAAGAGGAAAGAAAAAGGTTTTCTGAGTAAGGTTTTTTTAACAGTGGACCACACCCCTTAGATTTGCTACACGTTCATTGTACCACAGCCTCTTAGCTGGAAATCACTTAGTCCAAGTATTTCCTATTGTGAATAATTTTTTTAATGTAGCTAAAAAGTGGCTACCCACACTCTGCTTAAATTTCTTTGGGTTGATGGGAGATAAAGTCCTAATTGTTAGAAATTAGCTTAATATCCAATATAACCAATATCTTTTTATCAAATATAACCAAAGCATGTCTTCCTAGCACTTTATTTTAAACTCAGTTTTACTCTCTGGTGACACCTAAGACAAGTTTCTTTCTTTCCAAATGAGAGACCTGGAAATAGCCGACGACGCTGACCAATCTCCTCTGGGGCCTGATTCCTTCAAGTCATTCTTTCTAAGACATGGTTTCCCAAGCCTCTGGCTTTAGTAAAAGGACACACTCTGTCCTGCTGGAAATGTCACTCTCACCTGGTCACAGTGCAGTGGAGAGTATGTGATCACTGCCAAATGTGCTGAGGTTATTATTACCATCACCAATTTGAACAGGACGCGCTAATGCCGCCTGAGATCTCAGGCGTGGTTCTAATGGCTGTTCTGCTTTTCCATTAAAAGCCGTCACTGCTATTCTCAGACATCACGTCTTCTCAAAATCATCACACCAGGTCTGCTCGTCTCTCTACTTGTATAAATAATTTTTCTAGCACTCATGAAAGTCTTTGCATAGATCCCTGTTGAATGGAATCTTTTTCTCTTTGTAGTTACAGCAGAAGAATCAAGAATGTTTTCAAGTCTTGATTCTTTGCCCAGCATAGTTCACTCTGCTGTGCTTGGTTCACTGGGTTACCCACCTCTGCTCCCAGGTGCCACCCACAAGAAAGGACAAGCTCTTGTTGATTCCAAGGGCTGACTGTTTTCCAGTCATTGCAAAGTGCCATAGAGACTCCCTTGCTGCTCTGGGAACAGAGGGGGGTAACCCGGTGAACTAAGCACAGCGCAGTGAACTATACTATGCAAAGAATCGAGACTTGAAAAGATGTTCTGCTGTAACTAGAAAGTGAAAAACATTCCATTCAACAGGAACTAGTGCAAAGACCTTCATTAGTGCTAGAAAAATTACTTGGCCCAGCACGGTGGCTCACACCTGTAATCCCAGCACTTTGGGAGCCGAGGCAGATGGATCACGAGGTCAGGAGTTCAAGACCAGCCTGACCACCATGGTGAAACCCTGTCTTAACTAAAAATACAAAAATTAGCCAGGCATGGTTGTGGGGGCCTATAGTCCCAGCTACTCAGGAGGCTGAGGCAGGCGAATCGCTGGAACCCAGGAGGCGGAGGCTGCAGTGAGCTGAGATTGCACCATTGCACTCCAACCTGGGTGACAGAGTAAGACTCCATCTCAAAAAAAAAAGAAGAAAAAAGAAAAAGAAAAATTACTTATACAAGTAGAGAGATGGATGGACAGACCCAGTTTGCTCAATTTGAGATGTGATGTCTAAGAGTAGTCTCTTGAGTTAAGCAGTTCTGGGTTCTAACCCCAGCTCTGCCATGCACTAGCTGTGCAGCCTTGGCTAAGTCATTTAGGTGGTCTGAGCCCCTGTCTCCTTACCTACAGAATAGGAATGATAGCTGTGAAGATTACTAATGTTTTTCTAGAGCTCTCTGTGTTCCAAGCACTGTGCTGAGTCCTCTGTCCAGGATCTTTTATAATTCTAACCAGCCTGGGAAGTAGGCGCTCTTATCATACACATTTTAAATAGGAACAATGACAACTAGAAAATACAAGTGACTTTCTCAAGGTCACACCGACCTGGTTATCTGACGCCAAAGTCAGTGTGCCAAATGGCTACACAGATGGCCTCACCAGCATTGCAAGGCTGCTAAGTATTAAAAATAAGCTACATAAAGCAACTAGCATATCATAGAGTCCCTTCAGTATTCCTTATCCATCCGTGCTTCATGTCACCTGCAAATTTAGTGTGCGTGCTTTCTATGTAATCTTCCAAACCTCTGATAAAAATGATCAACAGAGCAGAGCCCCAGGGCTCTCATATTCCCTCTTAGATTCTCAAACATTAAAGAAATGGAGTGGGAAATTAATCTCTGAATAATTAGTTAAGTGCAATTCAGAGCATAATGGCCCCTGACATGGAGAGGGGCTCCGTATTTGAAATATATCTCTTACTACTTATTTTGGTCCTATGGGAAGGGATGATATAAGTAGCATTGCATGAGAAGGCCTAATAATCTACTGGAAATTTCTTTCAGCAACAAACTATGAAAGACCAGCTTACAGAATGTACTCCCAAAGCCATAGTACATAAGTAGCAAGGAAACTTGCAAATGTTTTGATGCTAAGTGAAACCAAAAGTCCCAAAATCAGCCCCCACCCCCGCCAATCCAGAGGAGGCACCTGACTCTAAGCTATGGGTCTAAAAGTGACTAGCAAGAGAATATTCCAAACAAGGTTAGAACTGGAGTGTAGAATTCAAATCAGTTATGAATTAGCACAAAAAGGACCCAGTCTTACCTCTGCATTTATCTCTTTAAAAGCATGTTCTCTATTTTCAAGCTTAAAGTGCTTTAAAAGCACTACCTATTTTCAAGCTTAATACCATTTCCAGCTTCATAAGGCTTATTTTAAAAAAGAAGAAAAAGGATAATTGAGTGAAAAAGCATGACTCTCCCGTTTTCTCCTGCCCGAGGCTGAAGTTGGGCTGTCTGGCCCAAAAGGCCACGACCAAGATATCACTAATCCCCCTACGAGAGACCATTAATTGCAGGCAAAGTGCTTATGAGGAAGTAGGCAGCCTTTTGAGGATGATCCTTGAAAATCTAAAGAGAAAAGTGACCGCAGTCACCATCACAGCCTGGAAATAAATTTTCTAATGCACGTACAACAATTAGCAAATGACACAGAAGAGAGAGCATAATGGGTGGCTAATGTGTGGGGTGTAGATACCAAGTCCTAGAAATCAGGAGCAAGAGGGGAATGCAGGACTTGAGATGAACCTCTTAAGGGAGGGTGGGCTTTAGAAAGGCAGGAAAGAGGAGGGGGGTCCAGGAAGGAAGAACAGCAGAAGTTAAGGTCAGCACTGGGATGTCTGGGGAGAATGACAGACATTACAATGGAGAGTTCTTGATCGGTAGAATGCTTCAGTCTCATCTCCCCTCGAGTGAAATAGCTTCTCTCCCGCCTTCCCCATCTCAACAGAGGACATCCATGTTTGGCTTCAGTCAAAACCTCCAGTGTCATCCTCATTGCTCTCTCCCTCTCGCCTAGGTCATGCAGTCTCTCAGCAGATGCCCTTGGCCTTGTCTTTCAACTACATCTCAGACCTACCACCTTGAGCAAAGCCATGGGCATCTCCGGTCTGAGTGACTGGAATACCCACCCAACTTGTCTCTTGGTGTCTAAGCTTTTCTCTAAAAACATCGGTTTCCAAAGAGCAGACAGAGGAATCTTCCCTTTCTTTCTTCTTTTTTTTTTTTTTATTATTTTATTTTGTTTTATTTTTGAGGTTAACAGTACAAGTTTAATTGATGAAAGAAAGGGCCGGGTGCGGTGGCTCACGCCTATAATCCCAGCACTTTGGGAGCCCAAGGCAGGCGGATCACGAGGTCAGGAGTTTGAGACCAGCCTGGCCAACATGGTGAAACCCCGTCTCTACTAAAAATACAAAAATTAGCTGGGCATGTTGGCAGATGCCTGTAATCCCAGCCACTCGGGAGGCTAAGGCAGAGGAATCACTTGAACCTGGGAGGCGGAGGTTGCTATGAGCCAAAATCGCACCACTGCTCTCCAGCCTGGGCAACAGAGTGAGACTCCATCTTAAAAAAAAAAAAAAAAAAAAAAAAAAAAAAAAAAGCTCTCTGCTGAAGAGAGGGGTCCTGGAGAAATGGGTTGCCAGATCCACGGTGAAATGCAGGGGGGTTTGGGGAATTACAGATGCCTAGTGAGGAGGCAGAGTTTGATTTACATAGGACGCAAAATATTGGTTGGACCAGGCGTGCCATTTGCATAGGGTGCGAAAAACTGGTTTGGACTAGGTGTCCTACTTGTATAAGGTGTGAATTTCTGGCCACCCCCACCTTAATCTTTTACTATGGAAGCGGGTCCTCAGACAGAGGAATCTTTTAAAACCGTGAATTGAAGCCTATCACTCCCCGGCTTCACAGCCGCTGATGATCTACTGCTGGACTTCAGGAAACCTCCAAACTCCTTGCCATGACAGATCATCATGAGGCTCTTGTGATCTGGCCACTACTATTGTCCAAACAAACACTCCAGCCTTCTTTCCCTTCCTTGAACATGCCACCTTTTCTCTGCCTCTGGGCCTTTGCACGTGCTCTTCCCCATCCCTGGCATGCTGTGCTTGCAGGTCTTTGTACGTCTCTGCTTAAATGTCAAATCGCCAGAGAGGTCTCCCTGACTGTCCTATCGACATAGCCTTCTCCCCTCAACCCATCACCACCCACTCATCCACATCATCAACCCCACCTGAGATCTTTTAAGTGACTTCTCAATGAGAATAGGGCACTTTGCTGTCCTTCCCCATCACTCTCTCACCAGTGCCTAGAACAGTGCTTGGCACGCAATGTACGGGTGTTGAATGAATGAACCTTGTTAACTTGAGCAGTTCACAGCTGACAATATTTATCCTTTTCACTGAAGAATGCTCATTTTCTGGGTTTTTTTCCATTTATTGCTGGACATTAGCAAATTATTCTTTTATCTGCAAACCTATCATTGAGCCATCGTCAATCATGTGTGTATGTGACGCTTCTGGATGTGACTGGAAGTAAGTCACACAGAGGAGACACTCGGGGGAGAAGGAAATAGGGCCCAAATGGCGGCTACTGTTCCATTGCCTCTTCCCCTTCTCCCTGTACTTCTCATATGGCCCATATGTGTCCCAAGCTTTAAGAAAAAATAAAAAAATAGGCCAGGCGTAGTGGCTCACACTTGTAATCCCAGCACTTTGGGAGGTTGAGGCGGGTGGATCACCTGAGATCAGGAGTTTGAGACCAGCTGGCCATCATGGTTAAACCCTGTCTCTCCTAAAAGTACAAAAACTAGCCAGGCATGGTGGTGGGCGCTTGTAATCCCAGCTACTTGGGAGGCTGAGGCAGGAGAATCACTTGAACCTGGAAGGTGGAGGTTGCAGTGAGCCAAGATAGCACCACTGCACTCCAGCCTGGGCAACAGAGAGAGACTCCATCTCAAAAAAAATAAAAATAATAATTTTAAAAAATGTTTAAAAATTATCCACTTACAAAGCTCAGCAGAACTGAGATTTAAGACAATTGGTTTCTGAGCCAGTGCTATTCCCCAGAGGGTCGGCTTCCCAGCAAAGCATCAAAGACCAGCCCACCAAGGTGCCCTGGGGCCCCGCGCCATTCAACGCCGGGGGTTCTCAGCAAGCACCCCCAAGCAGCATGCAGAGTCCCCTTGGTTAAACTCCCAGCAGGGCCAAAGCCTGGACCCACCTTCTAGCCCACAGGCCAGCCACTTTCCCATGCCTGCTCCTTGTCTGCACGGCCACCCTCTGCCTCGTTCAAGAGGACTTGGGAGGAGGTGGCTGTGCTTGTGAGCTAGCTCAGCAAGTTTGGGTCCTCTGCATTTCTATTTTGTACAAATCGTGATGATCTGGGAAGAAAGCGGGAATTGATTTGCGGGCCTTTCAAAGGCTTCCTTTGGGTAAACTTAGGAGGCTCCCAAATTAGAAACCCCACAGCGCCCCCTGCTGGCCCCGGCTTCCGCGATTTACTTCTTGCAGCTCTCTGGAGGTGATGTCTTTGCTCCCCAGGAACCAAAGACTGGTGTGAGCTCTGAGAAGGCTCAGTCGTGCAAGTTCCCAGACAGGGTAAGATCTGCCCAGGGAGGGACAGTGGGACTCCAGACCCTAATACTGCCATTCACAATTATGGTCGCTAAGTTCTCCGCTATGCTAAGGGCAGGGATGCCTTGCTTCAAGAAAATACTTGACACCGTTTCCTCACCCAAAATAATGTGCCCGCTCAACTCTTTTTAATAATGGTGGCTATTTGTAGCACAAAGGGGTTCTTGGTTGAGCCAAAAACTCCTTTAAATAGCGAGTCCCATTGGGCTATTCAAGTGTTGATTTACATACCATAGAGAATATAGAAACTTCATGTTGAATATCAAGCGTCTCTATCCACTGAAAACTCATTGGCAACGAAGAAAAAGCAGGTCTGAGAAAGCAATCGTAGCTCAAAGGGTGCAAAAGATTTGATTTATCCAAGTGCAGTTGATCCTAGAGTTTGCAGGTATTGTGTAAAATGCAGTATACTGTACTGAAAGGTTTTTGTGGGGTTCGTTTGTTTGTTTTTTGGGTGGCAGGGGGGATGTAGTCTCTCCCTGTTGCCCAGGCCAGAGTGCAGTGGTGTAGTTTCAGCTCACTGCAACCTCCACTTCCTGGGTTCAAGTGATTCTCCATCCTCAGCCTCCGGGATAGCTGGGACTACAGGCGCGTGCCACAATGCCCAGCTAATTTTTGTGTTTTTAGTAGAGATGGGGTTTTGTCACGTTGGCCAGGCTGGTCTCAAACTCCTGACTTCAGGTGATCCGCGCATCTCCACCTCCCAAAGTGCTGGGATTACAGGTGCGAGCCACTGCGCCTGGCCTGTACTGAAACTTTTTAAAGGACCAGAATAATCACATTCTGAGTTTATTCTTGAAAGCTGTTGGATTAGCATAGCCCTCCTGAACCTGAAACACAAAAATCAATGCAGAAAGGTTATAACCCGGTAGGCATCAGTGAGTTTCCTTCTGTGTTGTCTTTTTAGATCTCTCAATTTTGTGGTATTGATGAGTTTATGCATAGGAGGAACCCAAGCTTAAAGCCAAGTCTTTTTTCCTTTACCATTACAACATGAGGAACCCTGGTTGGCAAAGGCGCTGGGGCTTGCAATTCCTAGGAGATGTAGAATTTCACAGATTGGGAATACCACAGTCTGTGATCCCAGTGAAGTGCTAGACACTGAGAGAACCCCTATTAGTACTGAGAATGGGGTGCTAGAATCCAAAAGAAGGGAGTTGAGAAGGAGAGAGTGAGTAGTTATGCCCAATACTGCTTCCAGATCCAGATGAACCCTAGGAAGCAGCCATTGGATTTGCAGTGAGGAGTTCACTGGTGACCTTGATGAAAAGCCTCAGTGTAGAATGATGGCTGAGCACTGTGGCCCTTACCTGTAATCCTAGCACTTTGGAAGGCCGAGGTGGGAAGATTGCTTCAGCTCACAAGTTTGAGACCAGCCTGGGCCACATAGGGAAATTCCATCTGTACAAAAAATTCCAAAATTAGCCAGGCATGACAGTGCCTGCCTATAGTCCCAGCTGCTTGGGAGGGCTGAGGTGGGAGGATCGTTGAGCTTGGGAGATAGAGGCTGCAGTGAGCCATGATCGCACCACTGCACTCCAGCCAGGGCGACAGAGCAAGACCCTATCTCACCATAATAATAATAGAATGATGGGGGAATAGGCTTGGTTAGCACAGGCCCCAACAAGAATGGAAGGAGGAGAACTGCAGCCAACAGGGACAGACAGAAGAGCCAAAAAAAAAAGGAGGAAGTAGCTGCTGGCCCTTGTCCTATGATTCCTCTGCAATTTCCTGCAGTCGGTCAACTATCTTCGTGCGTCTCCACACCAACGGGAGTCAGGAGCTGCAGTACCAGCCTGGGGACCACCTGGGTGTCTTCCCTGGCAACCACGAGGACCTCGTGAATGCCCTGATCGAGCGGCTGGAGGACGCACCCCCTGTCAACCAGATGGTGAAAGTGGAGCTGCTGGAGGAGCGGAACACGGCTTTAGGTAACATTCCCAGGGGCCCTTCCCTGCTCTAGGGAGCTGCAGAGGCAGTGGGTGTCTGGAGAAGAAGAGACCCGTTCTTCCCAATCACCAGTCCAGGCAGGAGAGTGGGTCTCTGTTGCTAGCAGCCGATGAGACTGAAGATTTTCTCCTTTCTCATGGCTGATCAACCTTGGGCCAACCAGCTGAGCAAATAAATGCGCATGGTGCCAGGCCATCGATGGCTCACCATTGGGAGAAGGGGGCTGCTACCTTCCTTCATTGACTAGACACGGATGTTAGCAGTAGCCACTCTTCACTTTCCAGGAAAGTGAAAATCTCTACCCCTCAGGAAAATCTCTAGTACCCCATTGCCCACCAGGTAAATAACATCTGAAGTCTGATCCTGCCTCCTCTTAGAATCAAAAGGTACTATAGGAAGCTCGATGGCCAACTAGGGATTGAGCCCACATGTTTTACCTCATTAGATCAAGTTCTCACCTGCTTAAGTGTCCATCCTTGACATTCATATTGAAGAACTTTCAAAGGCAAATGGGTCCCAGTGCTTCATCCAGGAGCACAGGTGAGCTCAAGGGTCAGGTACAAGGAACTGCAGTGACCTTACCTGGCAGACTAATACAGGACTGTCACTTTTACAAAAGAGCTAGGATGTAAAGTCAGGATAGAATGTGAAAGTAGCATATCGTCAAAGCCCTGCTGAAAACCTCTCAGGAAGACACTAATTTAGAGAGACATACCCTCTTTTTTTTTTTTTTTTTGAGACAGAGTTTTGCTCTTGTTACCCAGGCTGGAGTGCAGTGGCACAATCTTGGCTCACTGCAACCTCCGTCTCCCAAGTTCAAGCGATTCTCCTGCCTCAGCCTCCTGGGTAGCTGGAATTACAGGCGCATGCCACCATACCAGCTAATTTTTTGTATTTTTAGTAGAGATGGGGATTTCATCATGTTGGCCAGGCTGGTCTCAAACTCCTGACCTCAGGTGATCCACCCATCTTGGCCTCCCAAAGTGCTGAGATTACAGGCATGAGCCACCACACCCGGCTGAGACATGCCCTCTCTTAATAAATCCTGGCTGAGTGAGGTGGCTGACGCCTGTAATCCCAACACTTTGGGAGGCTGAGGCAGGCAGATCATTTGAGCCCAGGAGTTTGAGACCAGCCTGGGAACATGGTGAAACTGCATCTCTACAAAAAAAATACAAAAATTAGCCAGGCATCAAGCCGGGTGCAGCAGCTCATGCCTGTAATCGTAATCCCAGCACTTTGGGAGGCCGAGGCGGGTGGATCACCTGAAGTCAGGAGTTCGAGACCAGCCTGGCCAACATGGCAAAACCCATGTCTACTAAAAATACAAAAAATTAACTGAGCATGGTGGCACATGTCTGTAATCCCAGCGACTCAGGAGGCTGAGGCAGGAGAATCGCTTGAACCCGGGAGGCAGAGGTTGCAGTGAACCAAGATTGCACCATTGCACTCCAGCCTGGGTGACAGAGCGAGACTCCATCTAAAAAAAAAAAATTAGTGGGGCATGGTGGCTCACATCTATAGTCCCAGCTACTCAGGAGCGTGAGGTGGGAGGATCACTTGAGCCCAGGAGTTCAAGGCTACATTGAGCTGTGATTGCACCACTGCACTGTAACCTGGGCAACAGAGTGAGACCCGGTCTAAAAAAGTAAATAAATAAAATAAAATAAATTCAACCCAGACAATACTTCCTCTATGTTGAAATAGAGCTTTTTATTTGAGATTGAACCCCTGATGGAGAAGAGGCTTATATTTAGGGACATATTGGAGGAAGAGTAGGGAGTACAATATAGTAGTCAGAACAAGGTCTGAAGCCACACTGCCTGACTTCACGCTTATGAGCTGTGTGACCTCGGGCAAATTTCTTAATCTCTCTATGCTTCTATTTTTCTCAGTGGGGAGAAGAATAACACTGTCTTGGATTGTTGTGATGATTAAATGAATTAATATAAAATGCTAATGATAGTACTCGGCATATAGAATGTGCTAGATAAGTGTTAGTGTTTATAATGACAAACACTAACATCCCATTCAGGGGGTGAGAGGCTGATACTGTGCCATGATACATAGGGCCGAAATAGACTTATCTCTGTCACGCACAGCTGGGGGCTTGTTGTATGGAACACCAGTGGACTACGTCATGCTATTTTAATATTTTTCTCCTCTCTTCATGTATTTTTCTTAATTTTTGGATTCATTTGCCTAATTAATTTTGGATTTCCTTCTTGCACACATGAAATCCCCTGGATTCTGGGCATGGAAGGTGGAGAGCTAGAAGGTTGCTTGGCTCTGGAGCCACCCTCCTCACCTGGCCCCATCCTCTGCTCCAGGAGCAGACCTGAACCCCCGACTTATACTCAAGCCCTCCCACACCCACCTCTCACCTGCCTTGTACCTCCACAGGTGTCATCAGTAACTGGACAGACGAGCACCGCCTCCCACCCTGCACCATCTTCCAGGCCTTCAAGTACTACCTGGACATCACCACGCCACCAACGCCCCTGCAGCTGCAGCAGTTTGCCTCCCTAGCCACCAACGAGAAGGAGAAGCAGCGTCTGCTGGTCCTCAGCAAGGTGGGTCCTCAGGCTTTGCACAACCCTAGGGAGCGCCTTTCACCTCCTTGTCATTGAAGAGTTGAAAACTGTTATTACCTGGCTTCCAGCAGATGGCAGTCTTGAGCCAAGGGAGCCATTATTTGCTGTAGGTCGCCATATTGGCTGGTCCAATGTGGCTGGTCTGCCCCCAGTTCTAAGGCCTGGCAGAGCAAGAGTGACTCCCTTGAATCAAACAGTTCCCTGGCTACAACTGAAATTGCTATTCTTTCTGTCTTCCTTTGGAACCTTGGGCTTCCACTAGTGCCATCTTAGCCCATGCTTAGGAGAAAAAGAAACAGGATCTCACCATGCCTTGGTTTAAAGATAAGGTTTTTTCTTGTTTGTTGCTTTTTAAATTTTTATGGGTACTTGGTAGGTGTATGTATTTATGGGGTACATGTGATATTTTGATACAGGTATATAATGTGTAATAATCGCATCAGGGCAAAGGGGGTATTCATCCCCTCAAGCATTCATCATTTCTTTGTGTTGGAAACCTTCCAATTCCACTCTTTTAGTTATTTTTAAATACATAAGGAATTATTGTTGACAATAGTCACCTTGTCTGGATCTAGGAAATACTAGATTTTTTTTTTTTTTTTTTTTTTTGTCACTGAGACAGAGTCTCACTGTCTAGCCCAGGCCGGAGTGCCATGTGGCACAATCTCGGTTCACTGCAACCTCCATTTCCCAGGCTCAAAGGATTCTCGTGCCTTAGCCTCCCGAGCAGCTGGAATTATAGGCACCTGCTACCATGGTCAGCTAATTTTTGTAGTTTTTTCTTTAGTAGAGATGGAGTTTCACCATCAAATTCCTGACCTCAGGTGATCCACCCACCTCAGCCTCCCAAAAGTGCTAGGATTAAAGGCATGAGCCACCACGCCTAGCCTAGATCTTATTCCTTCTATCTAACTGTATTTTTGTGCCCATGAACCATCTCCACTTTCCCCCACCCCTCCCCACTACCCTTCCCTGCACTGGTAGCGCTCCTTCTACTCTCCGTCTTTATGACTTTATTTGCTTCTAGTTTTTGGCTCCCACAAATGAGTGAGAACATGCAAAATTTGTCTTATTGTGCCTGGCTTCTTGCGCTTAACATGATGTCCTCCAGTTCCATCCATGTGGTTGCTATGATGAGCTTTTGCCAATGCAGAGGAGCTGCAGGTGGGACTACTAGAGATCAGAGGTCTTTGATTGTAAAATGAACCAAACGTAGCCTCTACTACCTTGCTTGGAAATCCTGGGACCACCTGCCCCAGCCCGCTGCAAAGCCTTGCTCAGTGAAAATTCTACCCAAGAGAATGGCCCATGCTGCTCCCAATGGGGGCTCCTTCCCAGAAAGCAAGCCCCGAGCACAGGATGGCTTAGCTTTCTTCTGCCGTCCAGGAGAGGGGATTGAATGGCGGGCAGCAAGGAAGAGGCTAATTAGCGAGTGCGTAGTATTTAGAAATATGAAAATAAATACCAGAAGGAACACCTAAAGAGCTGTAAGTAGTTACCTCCGGGGAGTTGGAAGCAGATGGCAGAGGTAGAACAGGAGACCATTATTTTTAATCATAAGCTTTGCAAAGTTATTTAACTTTTTAGACTATCTGCAAGTATAATTTTGATTTAAAACTTTTAATTAATGGGGGAGGGTGGCTGATAGGAAGAAGGACCGTAGATTGCACTGTTGGTACCTTATTAGATTGCACTGTTTTTACCTTATTTCAAGTAGAATTTGGGCACAGTGGCTCGTGCCTGTAATCCCAGCACTCTGGGAGGCAGAGATGGGAAGATTGCTTGAGGCCAGGAGTTTGAAACCAACCTGGGCAACATAGACCCCATCTCTACAAAAAAATTAAATTAGCTGGGCATCATGGCACATGCCTGTAGTCCTAGCTACTCAGGAGGCTAAGGTGGGAGGATCACTTGAGCCCAGGAGTTCGTGGCTATGGTGAATCATGATCTTCCAACTGTACTCCAGCCTTCGTGAAGGAGCAAAACCCCATATCTATAAATAAATAATAAATAAATTAGGCCGGGCGCGTGGCTCCCTCCTGTAATCCCAGCACTTTGGGAGGCCGAGGCAGGCGGATCACCTGAGGTCAGGAGTTCGGAACCAGCCTGGCCAACGTGGTGAAACCCTGTCTCTATTAAAAATGCAAAAATTAGCTGGGCGTGGTGGTGGGCACCTGTAATTCCAGCTACTCAGGAGACTGAGGTAGGAGAATTGCTTGTACCCAGGAGATGGAGGTTGCAGTGAGCCAAGATCATGCCACTATACTCCAGCCTGGGTGACAGAGCAAGAATCTGTCTCTAGATAGATAGATGATAGATAGATAGATAGATAGATAGATAGATAGATAGATAGATAGAATTTGATATAACCCATGTGTATTAGTTCATTTATTCCAAAAAGTGCAGACTTCAAGACAGGATTAAATGAGCAAGGATTTTTATTAGGGGAAACACTTGTGTGACAGAAAGTAGAAAGGGATCAGATAAGGCTGGGAGAACCATCAGACCTCAAAACAAATCTAACCCCAACCAAAGGAAAAGGAAGAAAGGTGGGACGAGAACGTTCTAGACTGCATTGCAGTTTAAGGAAGGCCCAGCAAGGTCCTTGAGGAGTCCTGGAGACTCCTGTGCTTGGTCATTGGCAGGGAGCAGCCTGCGGGAAGCCAGGCCTGGCACCAACAGGGTGATGGATGTCAGTTTCCGGTAATGTCAGTTTCAAAGAGTTGAGAGGCCAGGGCTCTTTGTCCATTTTACTCCTGCAACTGCAGGCCAGTCAGGCTGGAGGTCTGAGAAGCACGATGTCAAGGATGCCATCACCTATTAATAAAGCCAGAACAGGCCGGGCGCTGTGGCTCACGCCTATAATCCCAGCACTTTGGGAGGCCGAGGTGGGCAGATCACAAGGTCAGGAGGTTGAGACCATCCTGGCTAACATGGTGAAACCTCGTCTCTACTAAAAATACAAAAAATTAGCTGGACGTGGTGGCGGGCGCCTGTAGTCCCAGCTACTCAGGAGGCTGAGGCAGGAGAATGGCGTGAACCCCGGGAGGCAGAGCTTGCAGTGAGCCAAGATCATGCCACTGCACTCCAGCCTGGGCAGCAGAGTGAGACTCCATCTCAAAAAAAAATAAATTAAAAAAAATAAAAAATAGATAAATAAATAAGGCCAGGACAGTCTTTAGGAACATGGGGAAAATCTTTGTTACACAGTGCACTGGCACGCTGGTCTCAGAAACTGAGCTTTCTGTTCCAGCAATCAGAGACTGCCTAGGGCATCTTCTGAGATTAAGGAAAAATAACTCCAGAGCTCCAGAGAGTTCCTCTGTTGCCTGGTTACAGCTGGGCTTTGCTGTCAACACGTCCCCAAACATGGTCCTCCACACACCCTAACCTGATTTTTCCGGGGCTGTCACTCACCATCATGAACATGACCCAAGCTCTCCAAAGATGCATCTCCAGATTCTGCAACCAACAAATCACAGGTCTCCACTGAATGCTGCCACTCACCGCGTGTCATGGCTCCCTTCCATAGTGCGTCACTCTTGACTTCAGGAGTGTGTAGTGACTAGGAACACAGATTCTGAAGACACACCGTCTAAAGCAAGGCTCAGTGTCACCCAGCATCACCACCTAGTAGCCATAGGACCTCTATGACCCTCAGTTTCCTCATACATAAAATGGGGAAACAGTAATACCTATTTCATAAGGTCCTCATGAGAATCAAAACTTAGCACAGAATAATTGCTATTCAAGTGTTAACTGTTATTGCTCTTTTTTTCTTTCTTTTTCTTTTTCTTCTCTTTGTCTTTTTCTTTCCTTCTCCTTCCTTCCTTCCTTCCTCGCTTGCTTCCTTCCTTTCTCTCTCTCTCTCTCTCTCTCTCTTTCTTTCTTTCTGTCTGTCAACAGGGTCTCACTCTGTCACCCAGGCTGGAGTGCAGTGGTGTGATCCTAGCTCACTGCAGCCTCAAGCACCTGAACTCAAGCAGTCCTCCCACCTCAGCCTCCCAAGTAACTGGAGTACTGCAGACATCCACCATCACATCCAGCTAGCTAATTTTTCTTAAATTTTGTAGAGACAGGGTCTTACTATGTTTCCCAGGCTGGCCTTGAACTCCTAGTCTCAGGTGATCCTCTCTCCTCGGCCTCCCAAAGCACTGTGATTACCAGCATGAGCCACCACACCTGCCAACTGTTACTTTCACTTTGCCTTCTTCTTGGACCCCCTCAGGTCCTCATGGGAACTATGTAGCAGCTGGGTTCAAGCTTGTCTGTCGGTCTCCTTGGCACAGGGTTTGCAGGAGTACGAGGAATGGAAATGGGGCAAGAACCCCACCATCGTGGAGGTGCTGGAGGAGTTCCCATCCATCCAGATGCCGGCCACCTTGCTCCTGACCCAGCTGTCCCTGCTGCAGCCCCGCTACTATTCCATCAGCTCCTCCCCAGACATGTACCCTGATGAAGTGCACCTCACTGTGGCCATCGTTTCCTACCGCACTCGAGGTGGGCGGAGGCACTGGGAGAGCCTCCTCGGCTGCATTTTCCCCCAGGGGGCTTCTGGAGGGCTCCCTAAACCACTGCCTGCAGGCTAAATCCCAAATCCCTGGGAAGAGACTCACCCCCAAGACCAGAAAACTGGGGGAAGAAGCAGCAGGTGAACCGTCCCCTGATGCAGAGCCAAGCCTGAGCAGAATTAGGAAAGAGGCAAGACGTGTATTTGCAATGGCGCCCCCTCATATCCCCAAAGTACCAACTAGAACAAGCCACCACCACTCATTCCCTGGGAGAGCGCTCTGCTGTATCATGCCCAGCTGGTTGTAAGTCAGATAACCCAAGTTCTGCCCTGTCTTTTTCCTCCTAGATAAAGTAATTAAAATGCACAGTGCCCATCCCAGGAGTCCAGCAAGCCACCAAAAGCACCCTTCAATAGGGAAGGATTTGAATCCGACCCACCCCTCACCAGTAGAACCCTGGGTGGTTGCACAGGCACGAAGTCACCCCAGCTATACCGTTTCCTCTTGCCCTTCAGAGGAAGGGATCCTGGGGAGGAATTCCAAAGGATAAACTTGGCACTGGGCCTGTGAGCATTTTGCATTGGAGGGAGGAGGGGAGGCCGTGCTTCGGAGCAGTGGGTGGCCCTGACTGCTTTGGTTATTCTGCTAGATGGAGAAGGACCAATTCACCACGGCGTGTGCTCCTCCTGGCTCAACCGGATACAGGCTGACGAAGTGGTCCCCTGTTTCGTGAGAGGGTGAGTAATAAGTGGAGAAAAATGAGCAGTCATCTCAAATCTGCATATTGATGTCGCAAGTTGGACCAGTCTGAAAGGTTCTAGAGAGATGATTGGGTGGCACACAATGGAGACCAATGTCCTGCGTCTCTCTTAGTTGTTAAGGAAACAAGATCAGAGCAGCACAGCAAGCTAGGCAAGTCCTCTGGTCAATGTCAAGTCAATGTGACACACATTTCACTTGGGCGTGTACTGGGCTAGATGCTGGAGCTATGGGGGAAAACCCTGCAAATGCAGTCTCCACCTTCATGGACTGTATGGGCTAGTGGAAATTCTAGCCAAATTCTGCTGGTCACTCCCAATCAGTCCCAGTTTCCTAACGATGGAAAAAATCCAATCACCCCCATTCATTGGCGTCTTTCCTCCCAAACTCAGCTTTAAAGGCTATAGCTGATCTTAGACCAGTTATAGTTAACCTGTTTTGTCGATCAATAACTTCTCTACCTGAACAGTGGCTTTAGCCAATCCTTTTTCTCAACCATTGAGGTTAGAATGTTCACAATATGGTCCATGTGCCATTGATAATGATCCAAATATCATTGACATCAGAGTCCTCTGTGGTGTTTCAGACATAGAGTCCTGAGCCCAGATGTACTGCATGGCCCAGGAATCTGCGTCTTGAACATCCCCAGGTGATTCTTTTATGCACTGAAGTCTGTGACTCCTTGATTTAAAGATTTCATGTTGGTTAAACCAGTGGCTCTGGGCCGGACGCGGTGGCTCATGCCTGTAATCCCAACACTTTTGGAGGCCAAGGCAGGCAGATCACTTGAAGTCAGGAGTTTGAGACCAGCCTGGCCAACATGGCGAAACCCCATCTCTGCTCAAATACAAAAACAAAAGTAGCCGAGGGCGGTGGCAGGCGCCTGTAATCCCAGGTGCTTGGGAGGCAGAGGCAGGAGAGTCGCTTGAACCTGGGAGGTGGAGGTTGCAGTGAGCCAAGATCACACCACTGCACTCCAGCCTGGGTGACAGAGTGAGACTCCACCTCAAAAAAAAAAAAAGAAAGAAAGAAAAGAAAAAAGAAAAAAAAATGGTGGCTCTCAAACCAGGGTGATTTTTGCAGCGCCCCACCCCATCCCTGCCACCCAGGGACATTTGACAAAGTCTGAAGACATTTTGGGTTGTCACAACTCACGTGTGCTCCTGGCACCTCGTGGGTGGAAGCCGGGGATGTTGCTCGATACCCTACAATGCACAGGACAGTGCCACGACCAAGGAGGTCCACCCCCAAGTCTCAGTGGTGCCAGTGTAGAGATACTCTGGGTTGAATTTGCTGAGCCCAGCAGTGAGAAGAATTGGGGAATGGAGGAATAGCCAGACCCTGAGGACCTCCCATTTTTGGAATTCCCCTAATCGGTGAGATTCCCACCCTGAAAAGGGACACCTGGCCCCGGCTGAAGAGCTGTAAGTCTCATTGTATGTCTACTGAAGATGGCTACCTGGTCTACCTAAGATTCAGTTGTTCTTGATTGAATTTGACCTCTGCAAGACTTCTGACCCCCTCTTCCTTGCCCAGAGCACCCAGCTTCCACCTGCCCCGGAACCCCCAAGTCCCTTGCATCCTTGTTGGACCGGGCACCGGCATTGCGCCTTTCCGAAGCTTCTGGCAACAGCGGCAATTTGATATCCAACACAAAGGTGGGTTACAGTCCAGCGGCTGCCTGCTTCCCACCCCCAGACCTGGGGAGCTCCAGCTGTGTCTCAGCAGCCCTAGAGAACAGTGAGGGTGTCTCTCCATGGCGTCACTGCCTCAGAAAAGCCGGGGCATGGAGCACTAGCCTGACCCACAGGTGAAGTTCATGGTGTCATCCAAACAGCCTGTCCCAGGGGCCTGAAATTCCAGGCCCAGAGGACATTTCTTTGACTGTTAAGATGTGATCCCTTCAAAAAAATAATCCAATAGCCTGGAAAAGGTAGATGTTAGTCCTTATCAAATGGCTATGCTTATGTAATTATTGCAAAGACTGTTATTCAAGAGCAAGTGCTGTGTGAAAGACACAGCAGATCAGCTTTGGCAGGAGAAAGAAACCCAAATTGTGGCATGTGTTAAACAAGGATTTATTGAGCACCTAATAAGTGCCAAACACTATTGGAGGTGTTGGAGCATAGCAGTGAACAAGAGAGAAAAACAACTAAAATAGAAATGAAAACCTTTCCATTGATTCGAGGGATGATTACAAAAACAAATCAATCAATCAATCAGTCAGTAAAAACTTGCCCCCGTGGAACTGTCATTGTAGTGGAATAGCTAACATTTACAAAGTACTTGCCAGGTATCAGGCAGAGTTGTAATGTTTCACATTCATTTCTCAACAACAGTCCTGTTATTTCCATTTTGCAAATAGGAAGCAGAAGCTTAGAAAGTTGAGTACATTGTGGCTGGATGCAGTGGCTCACGCCTGTAATCCCAGCACTTTGGAAGGCCAAGGCAGGTGGATCACTTGAGGTCAGGAGTTCCAGACCAGACTGGCCAACATGGTGAAACCCTGTCTCTACTAAAAATACAAAATTAGCCAGGCATGGTGGCGCACATCTGTAATCCAAGTTACTCAGGAAGCTGAGACAGGAGAATCACTTGAACCTGGGAGGCAGAGGTTGCAGTGAGCCAAGATAGTGCCATTGCACTCCAACTTGGGCAGCAAGAGTGAAACTCTGCAGGTTTCACTCTGCAGGTTGCAGTGAGCCAAGATCACACTACTGCACTCCAGCCTGGGCGACATAGTGAGACTCCATCTTAATAATAATAGTAATAATAAAAAGAAAAAGGCCAGGCGCAGTGGCTAACGTTTATAATCCCAACACTTTGGGAGGCCAAGGCAGGCGGATCACGAGGTCAGGAGTTTGAGGCCAGCCTGGCCAACACAGTGAAACTCCGTCTCTACTAATAATACAAAACTTAGCCAGGCATGGTTGCAGGTGCCTGTAATCCCAGCTACGCGGGAGGCTGAGGCAGGAGAATCGGTTGAACCCAGGAGGCGGAGGTTGCAGTGAGCCGAGATCGTGCCACTGCACTCCAGCCTGGGTGACAGAGCAAGACTCCATCTCAAAAAAAAAAAAAAAAATTGGCCGGGCGCGGTGGCTCAAGCCTGTAATCCCAGCACTTTGGGAGGCCGAGACGGGCGGATCACGAGGTCAGGAAATCGAGACCATCCTGGCTAATTACACGGTGAAACCCCGTCTCTACTAAAAACTACAAAAAACTAGCCGGGCAAGGTGGCGGGCGCCTGTAGTCCCAGCTACTCGGGAGGCTGAGGCAGGAGAATGGTGTAAACCCGGGAGGTGGAGCTTGCAGTGAGCCAAGATCTGGCCACTGCACTCCAGCCTGGGCGACAGAGCCAGACTCCGTCTCAAAAAAAAAAAAAAAAAAAAAAAAATTGACTAAGTTGTTCATCACAGAGCTAAGATTTCAATCCAGGCCATCTAGCTCCAGAGTCTGGGCTCTTAAGCCCAGAGTCTGGGCATCAAGTTGGGGCTCCTGAGTAGTCAAGGAGCAGAAGGAAGGATTGAGACCTGGGAGGGAGGTCCACTAAAGTTGAACACACTTCACCTCCTTCCTCAGTGTGTGCATGTGTGAGCATGTGAGCACCCACCTGTGTACATGGAGTTCAAGACCAGCCTGGGCAAGATGCTTAGACCCTGTCCCTACAAAGAAAATTAGCTGGGCATGGTGACGTATAACTGTGGTCCCAGCTCCTTGGGAAGCTGAGGTGCGAGGGCAGCTTGAGCCTGGGAGGTCAAAGCTTCAGTGAGCTTTGTACATGTGTGTGCACGCATACATCTGCCTGCCCCAGGGTTCGTGAGCCTCTATCCGCATGGCACACGCTAAGGTCTCAGTACCTCATCCCTGGCACCTCAGCCACCCCACACATCAGGCAGAGAGCCATCGGTGACATAAGGTCTTCCCGGTCCCCAGGAATGAACCCCTGCCCCATGGTCCTGGTCTTCGGGTGCCGGCAATCCAAGATAGATCATATCTACAGGGAAGAGACCCTGCAGGCCAAGAACAAGGGGGTCTTCAGAGAGCTGTACACGGCTTACTCCCGGGAGCCAGACAAACCAAAGGTAACCCCCAGCAGCCCATCCCCCAGCCCAGTCCAACACATGTGCACACTGGTGCACACTCATGTGTGTACACACTTGTACATCCCACTCTCAGAAACCCCTCACCCTCACTCTTAAGCTTCCTGATTTCCCCTCTGTTAAGTTGCTCTGTACTTCAGAAAGCATGGGTAGGGAAAATATCTATGTAAAATATTTAACAGGCCGAGCACAGTGGCTCACGCCTGTAATCCCAACACTTTGGGAGGCCAAAGCGGGTGGATCACTTGAGGTCAGGAGTTCAAGACCAGCCTGGCCAACATGGTGAAACCCTATCTCTACTAAAAATGCAAAAATTAGCCAGGCATGGTGGTGCATACCTGTAGTCCCAGCTACTTGGCAGGCTGAGGCAGGAGAATCACTTGAACCCAGGAGGCAGAGGTTGCAGTGAGCTGAGATCGTGCCAGGTCACTCCAGTCTGGGCAACAAAGCAAGACTCCATCTCAAAAATATGTATGTGATAAAATAAAGTATTTAACAGCCTATATTATAAGATTCAACTTATATGTAATATCCAGAATAGGCAAATCCATAGAGACAGAGTAGATTAGTGGTTGCCAGGGGCTGAGGGAGGGGAGAGTGGGGAATAACTGCAAATGGGTATAGGGTTTCCATCTGGGGTAAAGAAAAAAGTTCTGGAACCAGATAGTGATGATCCCATAACACTGAGAAGTGTACTTAATGCCACTGAGTCGTACACTTTAAAGTAGTTACAATGGTAAATGTTACATGACGTGTATTTTACTGTAATGAAAAATGTTGGGCCAGGCACTGTAACTCACGCCTGTAATCCCAGCACTTTGGGAGGCTGAGGTGGGAGGATCACTTGAGTCTGGGAATTCAAGCTCAGCCTAGGCAAGATGCTTAGACCCCATCCCTACAAAAAAAAAAAAAAAAAAATTAGCTGGGCATGGTGACGTATAACTGTGGTCCCAGCTCCTTGGGAGGCTGAGGTGCAAGGGCAGCTTGAGCCTGGGAGGACAAGGCTTCAGTGAGCCATGATCATGCCACTGCAACCCACCCTGGGCAACAGACCAAGACTCTTGTCTCTAAACAATAAATAATTAGAAATAAAAATTAAAAATATTTAAAAACAGAAATTAAAAAAAATAAATTTAGACTGGGTGCAGTGGTTCACACCTTTAATCCCAGCACTTTGGGAGGCCAAGGCAGACAGATCATTTGAGGTCAGGAGTTCGAGACCAGCCTGACCAACGTGGTGACACCCCATCTCTAATAAAAATATAAAAATTAGCTGGGCGCAGTGGCGCATGCTTGTAGTCCCAGCACTTTGGGAGGCTGAGGTGGGTGGATCACTTGAGGCCAGGAGTTTGAGACCAGCCTGGCCAACATAGTAAAACCCCATCTCTACTAAAAAAAAAAAAAAAGAAAAAAAAAAAAAACAAAAAATTAGCCGGGTGTGGTGACGCTTGCCTGTAGTCCCAGCTTCTCAAGAGGCTGAGACAGGAGGAAGGCTTGAACCCGGGAGGCAGAGGTTGTAGTGAGCCGAGATCATGCCACTGCACTCCAGCCTGGGCAACGAGCGAGACTCTGTCTCATAAATAAATAAATAAATAAATAAATAAATACAAAGAAATGTAACAGCCCACGAGAGGCAGTACTAGTCAGAATGGACATGGGCCACAGGACTAAAGCTCCATTGGATCTTGGGGAGGTCTGGGGGTCCCAGGGAAGGAGTCAGGACATTGCAGCGGGTTGGGGGGGCACCCAGAGAGTCCAAGCAGTGTGGGTGGAAGTATGTCAGTCTTAAGAGTCACTACAGCCATGCCAGCACGTTCCAGCTGAATATCAGCTTCAGAGCGGGAATTTCCTGGACAAGTTAAAGACATCCTGAACAAATGAGTTCCCTGGAGCTGTACTAGACACCCCTTGTGCCCACCTCACACCCTCTCAGCCCACCTTTTCCTTCTGCTATTGTTACAGCAGTCGGCCCCTCACCTCACCCCCATCTCTTGCTATCGGCCCAGGGCTTCCCTGGCACTCTAATATAGGATGCCTGTAGTAACCAGCCGCACACCTGGTCGGGTGCAGGTGTTAACACCCAGGGACCATTGGCCACCAGCAGAGAGGAGTGGGTAGTGAATGTTCCCCGTCTTTGCCCTCTCCAGCGGATGATTCTGGGAAGCAGTCTATCCAGCTCCCTGGAGGGTCCTTAGCAGAGCTGAGCTCCAGTTGTCCAAAGAGGATAGCAATGCATTCCTGCACCCTCCAACTGACTTTCCCGCCTTCCCTATCTCACTCTTCCCAGTCCCTTACGCTTGTTCCTTGGGATCAGCTCACAAAAGATCCTACCTGCCCACAAGCCCCTGAGTCAGGCTCTGCTTCCCGGGAGGACATGGGCTATGGCAGGCATGTTGTACAGCCCAGCGCCTTCTCACTGCCCTCTGCTCCTTGCAGAAGTACGTGCAGGACATCCTGCAGGAGCAGCTGGCGGAGTCTGTGTACCGAGCCCTGAAGGAGCAAGGGGGCCACATTTACGTCTGTGGGGACGTCACCATGGCCGCTGATGTCCTCAAAGCCATCCAGCGCATCATGACCCAGCAGGGGAAGCTCTCGGCAGAGGACGCCGGCGTGTTCATCAGTCGGATGAGGGTGCGTGACAGGCTGGCTTCCCAGGTCCCTTTCCTGTATCCACTCTCCTATCCCCCCTTTTTCATCCAACCTGTCTTGATTAGGGAGCCACGATGATATCCCTGCCCCCATTCACTGCACTTACCACTGAGGGGAGAGGATATACGTGGCCCCAAACAATGACAGAGAAAGTAGAAGGATGGCTGGGCATGCAGGCAGGTGTAGTAAATATGATTGGAGGCCGTGTGTGAAAATAACGAGTGAATGGACCTCTGGTAACTAGACAGAAACCATTCTAACCTAACTTCTCCTGCCTCAGAAGCTGCAGCACTGCCCCGTGTAGTTGTACAGGTTGAGCACTGCACAAACAGATCCGAGGAGAGCTGTGGAGCCCTCTATATACTCAGTTTCTTTAGTGTGACCCTCGAGAGACACTTTTATAGATTCCCCAGGATTTTGCGGAAGCGAGTTAAAAACTCACCCAGGCTGGGCTCAGTGGCTCAAGCCTATAATCCCAGCACTTTGAGAGGCCAAGGCAGGAGGATCACCTGAGGTCAGGAGTTCAGGATCAGCCTGACTAACATAGTGAAACCCTGTCTGTTCTAAAAATACAAAAATTAGCCAGGCATGGTGGTGGGTACCTGTAGTCCCAGCTCGGGAGGCTGAGGAAGGAGAATCGCTTGAACTCGGGAGGTGGAAGTTGCAGTGAGCCAAGATCGCGCCATTGCACTCCAGCCTGGGTGACGAGAGTGAAACTCCATCTCAAAAAAAAAAAAAAAAAAATGGCCGGGCGCAGTGGCTCACGCCTGTAATCTCAGCACTTTGGGAGGCCAAGGCAGGTGAATCATGAGATCAAGAGATTGAGAACATCCTGGCCAACCAACATGGTGAAACCCCGTCTCTACTAAAAATACAAAAATTAGCTGGGCGTAGTGGTGCATGCCTGTAGTCCCAGCTGCTCAGGAGGCTGAGGCAGGAGAATTGCTTGAACCCGGGAGGCGGAGGTTGCAATGAGCCAAGATCACGCCACTGCACTCCAGCCCAGGCAACAGAACGAGACGCTATCTCAAAAAAAAAAAAAAAAAAACTCACCCTAACTGAAAACGAAAATGAACCCACTCTACAGATGGGTGACTTTCTTCAAAACTTTCAGGACCAAGGGAGGCTGGAACCTAGTGCACAACAGATTCTTCCTGGCTTGCCAGATGCACGCTCCCAGCCACTGCCCTTCCCAGCATTGAGATGCATTTTCCCCTTGTTTAATCCCCTTGCCCTTTGAGAATATTGACTGCCCGCCACAGTAGCTCCCATAACTTGGTAAATTTGCAGATGTCACAAGTCAGTCATCACTTGGGCTGTTTCCTGGGACTCCAGGGTAGGTTCTTCTCTTTGCTTGCTTCTTTCTGGGCAATGCTGAGCAAAGATATTCATCTTCAGAGAAACTCATGCATGCCCAAAGAGTCTCCACTGTGGGCAGCTATGGGGAGTTCCCTGAGTGCTAAGCGGCCACTTGTTCCTTCCTCCCCTTTCTTCTGGTCTCATGGGCTATTTCACACTAAACCCTGCCTTGCCCAGACCTGAACTTACAGGAACACGTTGGAGGGAGGAAAGTGGGGAATGGTGAGGTTTCCATTTGACCTCATCACTCCTTTTCACCTGAGAATCCACCAACCAGCCGCAGTATTTCCAGATGGCAACCTAAATGTTCTTTGCCAACTGGGCTACATCCCAGAGAACAGTTGCCGCACATCCCAGAGAACAGTTTTGCTGAGCAGAGTCTTTGAGATCAAAGGTATCTCAGGGACACTGGCTTCAGCCTCATCTCTTTGGGAACCATCTTCCTGAGGGATATTCCGTTCCAGGTGTCAGGCGAGTCTGTCCCTGCTCCAAGCCTTTATCTGGCATTTGAGAGCTGTTTTCTGGCTGTTTCTGTCTTCTAGGATGACAACCGGTACCACGAGGATATTTTCGGAGTCACCCTGCGAACGTATGAAGTGACCAACCGCCTTAGATCTGAGTCCATTGCCTTCATTGAAGAGAGCAAAAGAGACACCGATGAGTAAGCTGGCTCCGTCCCCGGGTGAGGGGCGGGAAGAGCCCACTCTTTTAGGTCCTACTGGGCAGGGATGTCTGGCTTTCCCATGGTAGAGTCCCCAAAACAGCAACATCAGCACCATCTGGGAACGTGTTAAAAAATGCAGATTCCCAGGCCACCCCAGACCTGCTGCATCAGAAACTTAGGAGTTAGGATGCAGCAGTTTGCATTTTAACGAGTCCTCCAGGGGAACCCTGAGGCCCCGTCCAGTGTGGGAGGAAACCCCTGCTTTGGGTGCCGCCTTCTGTCTGGGGCACCCCCTAGTGTAATGATGGCTCCTAGCTCTGGGAAGTTGCTTTTTTTTTTTTTTCTTTTTTGACAGAGTCTTGCTCTGTAGTCCAGGCTGGAGTGCAGTGACACAGTCTCAGCTCACTGCATCCTCAACTTCCTAGGCTCAAGCGATTCTCGTGCCTCAGCCTCCCAAGTAGCCAGGACTACAGGCGTGCACCACCACGCCCAGCTAAGTTTGTATTTTTAGTAGAGATGGGGTGACACCATGTTGGCCAGGCTGGTCTCAAACTCCTGACCTCAAGTGATCTGCCCGCCCCAGCCTCCCAAAGTGCTGGAATGATAGGTGTGAGCCGCCACGCCTGGCCGGATCTGTGACATTTCTACCAGAAGTATCTTTCTTGTTTGTTTTTCACATACTGGGGTTTTGCATCAGATTTAGGGCAAGGGTTTCTTCTACAAAAGTGTTTGAACGCTCCTTATTTAGGAAAGTTGGGAAAAGAATGGGATCACCCCTGGCGCTGGGTGGAGGTCTGGAGCTCAGTTTTTGTGGAGAGTGGGGAGAAGAATGGGATCGCCCTGGACCTGGGTGGAGGTCTGGAGCTCAGTTTTTGTGGAGAGTGGGGAGAAGAATGGGATCGCCCTGGACCTGGGTGGAGGTCTGGAGCTCAGTTTTTGTGGAGAGTGGGGAGAAGAATGGGATCGCCCTGGACCTGGGTGGGGGTCTGGAGCTCAGTTTTTGTGGAGAGTGGGGAGAAGAATGGGATCGCCCTGGACCTGGGTGGAGGTCTGGAGCTCAGTTTTTGTGGAGAGTGGGGAGAAGAATGGGATCGCCCTGGACCTGGGTGGGGGTCTGGAGCTCAGTTTTTGTGGAGAGTGGGGAGAAGAATGGGATCGCCCTGGACCTGGGTGGGGGTCTGGAGCTCAGTTTTTGTGGAGAGTGGGGAGAAGAATGGGATCGCCCTGGACCTGGGTGGGGGTCTGGAGCTCAGTTTTTGTGGAGAGTGGGGAGAAGAATGGGATCGCCCTGGACCTGGGTGGGGGTCTGGAGCTCAGTTTTTGTGTCCTTTCCCATGGCTCCCTCACCCCCTAAATGGCTGGGGGCTTTCTCATCAACACAAATTACACTTCATATGATTTTGACAATTTCACTGAACCTCTAGAAATTGCTGGAAACAGGCTGAGGTACCAGGAGACTGGGACTGGGTCTCATGATTTAAACCTTACCTGAATTCCATGGCACAGCAACCTTGATCGTCATTTCATTTCCCAAAGCTCCCTGCCCCAGTCCCTGCCATAAAACCCCTGGAAACCACCCCTGTATGCCCTTTACTTTAAATTGGGTGGGGACTCAGCTAAGTCTCTTTTTTCAGCAGCACAAGGCATACACTCATTTCTTGAATTTGGCGTCTTCCTTGTTTTCCGCTTACAATGACACAGCAGTCTCAAAAACATACTGTTGTGACCAGTAGACTCATATCATTGCCTTTAAAGTCACAAGTCCCTGGGTTGTCAAAAGCGTTTAAGGCCAGGTGTGGTGGCTCACACCTATAATCCCAGCACTTTGGGAAGCTGAGGTGGGTGAATTGCTTGAGCCCAGGAGTTCAAGATCAGCCTGGGCAATGTAGGGAGACCCTGTCTCTACAAATAATTTAAAAATTAGCAGGGCATGGTGGCACACGCCCGTGGTCCCAGCTACTTGGGAGGCTGAAGCAGGAGGATGGCCTGATCCCAGGGAGGTCGAGGCTGCAGTGAGCCATGATGGCACCACTGCACCCCAGCCTAGGCAACAGAGCAGGACCCTGTCTCAAGAGAAAAAAACAAACAAACCCTTTTGCCAGACCCAGTGGCTCACACCTGTAATCCCAGCACTTTGGAAGGCCAAGATGGGTGGCTCACTTGAGCCTAGGAGTTCAAGACTAGCCTGGGCAACATGGCAAAACCCTGTCTCTACTAAAAACACAAAAATTAGCCAGGCGTGGTAGCATGTGCTTATAATCCCAGCTACTCAGGAGGCTGAGGCACAAGAATCGCTTGAACCCAGGAGGCAGAGGTTGTAACCAACCGAGATCGCATCACTGCACTTCAGCCTGGGCGACAGAGTGAGACTCAGTCTCAAAAAAAAAAAAGTCCATTGAAATGCTTCTCTTCCTGGCCAATTGTATTTGTGAGCATTCATTCATTCATTTATTCTTTCTTTCTTTCTTTCAAAACAAGCCCCTGCTAGGTGCCAGGTCCTGTCCAAGACACTCGGGCTACAGAATAAATGAAAGAGATGGGCCGGGTGCAGTGGCTCATGCCTGTAATTCCAGCACTTTGGGAGGCTGAGGTGGGCAGATCTCCTGAGGTCAGGAGTTCGAGACCAGCCTGGCCAACATGGTGAAACTCCATCTCTACTAAAAATACAAAAATTAGCCTGGCATGGTGGTGGGCGCCTATAATCCCAGCTACTTGGGAGGCTAAAGCAGAAGAATCGCTTGAACCCTGCTGGGATTTCCGTGAGAGGTGGAGGTTGCAGTGAGCCGGGATTGCACCACTGCACTCCAGCCTGGGTGACAGAGCGAAACTCCGTCTCAAAAAAAAAAAGAAAGAAAGAAAGAAAGAAAGAAAGACAGACGAAGCCCCTGAGCCCAGAGCATGGGTGATTGTCTCTGGGACACTCAGAGGAAACACAGCAGCCTCGCCCCTGCAGCACTAACTGCCCCCGACTTCTCCTTCCACAGGGTTTTCAGCTCCTAACTGGACCCTCTTGCCCAGCCGGCTGCAAGTTTTGTAAGCGTGGACAGACACTGCTGAACCTTTCCTCTGGGACCCTGCGTGGCCCTCGCTCTGCCTCCTGTCCTTGTCGCTGTGCCCTGGTTTCCCTCCTCGGGGTTCTCGCCCCTCAGTTGTTTCCTCGGCCCTCCTGGGTTTCCTCCTTGAGTTTTCCTGCTCCGATGCAATGCTTTTCTAATCTGCAGTGGCTCTTACAAAACTCTGTTCCCGCCCCCTCTCTTGCTGACAAGGGCAGCTCACGGGTGCATGAAACCACTGGAACATGGCCGTCGCTGTGGGGGGTTTTTTCTCTGGGGTTCCCCTGGAAAGGCTGCAGGAACTAGGCACAAGCTCTCTGAGCCAGTCCCTCAGCCGCTGAAGTCCCCTTCTTTTTTATGATGACACTTTGGTCGTGCGTGTGTATATGCGTGTGTGATGGGCCGGGTCTCTGTCCATCCCCTTCCCTGCACAAGTATGTCGATCTTAGATCGCCACTGCTTTCACTGAAGACCCTCGATGCCAAGAAACATGTCCCTGGCCCATATTAATCCCACGCGTGTCCATAATCAAGGGTCCACGCCCGACCAGGCGCGGTGGCTCAAGCCTGTAATCCCAGCACTTTGGGAGGCCGAGATGGGCGGATCACGAGGTCAGGAGATCGAGACCATCCTGGCTAACACGGTAAAACCCCGTCTCTACTAAAAAAATACAAAAAACTAGCCAGGCAAGGTGGCGGGCGCCTGTAGTCCCAGCTACTTGGGAGGCTGAGGCAGGAGAATGGCATAAACCCGGGAGGTGGAGCTTGCAGTGAGCTGAGATCCGGCCACTGCGCTCTAGCCTGGGCGACAGAGCGCGATTCCGTCTCAAAAAAAAAAAAAAAAAAAAGGGTCCACGCCCATGTACCTGAAACATTTGGAAGCCCCGTAACTGTTCTAGTTAGAAAGGGTTCAGGGCACGGGGAGAGGAGTGGGAAATTGATTAAGGGGGCGATCTCCCAATGAAAGGGGCATTCCCAGATGCATTTAGATTCCCCTTCTATCCTGAAGGGAAGCCCATTCTAAACTCCTTTCCTGCAAACCCAATTCCAGCTCCTAGTAGCTTTTCTCCGGAAGGCTTTCTTTCCAATCCTTTATACTTTTGGAGACGCCTCCACAGTTCCCCAGGGAAGGAAACTGCTGTGTCCAATCCCCATCAAAGAGAAATTGATCAGTGCTTCCCACTCCCAGTCAAGCTTTATGCAGGAATGCTTTTCCATCAGGGAATAAATACTTAGAAGAGCTTACCATGTGCCAGGCACCTCCTTTCTGCATGTCCCTGCCCTTTTAGTAGCAGACAGATGGAAACATTGTCTCATTTTGTCAAGGAGTCCAAAGAAATGATTATATAACCAGGATTCATCCTTCTTCTCCAGAAAGATTTCTTTTGTAAGTAAACACCTTTCAATCCCCAACACAAGCTGCTTCACAACTCCAGGCTAGAAGGCAGGAGGGCGATCTGATGTGTTTCTTTCATTTGCCAGAATTCCTGATACCAAAAGCCTCTCTCTGTTGAGTGACCTATCAAGGACCAGAGTGGAGTCCAGATTTAGAGTTTAGCTCAGATCCAGGATGGGGAAATACTGCCCTCTTGTGGTGGCTTTTCATCCAGGCCTTGTAGCCAACCGTAAGTGCAAAATAGAATTAACCAATGGGTGGGCAAAATAGGGTTGACAGGGTATTTGGGGGTTGTTAGGGTTATGGCCCGTTTATTTCCCTCTTCCCCCTGAATTGGCCTGTAGCAGCTCCAACCCCATTTCACAGAAGTGAGTTTGGCCAAGAGGAATGAGACGTCTCCTGAAGTAGGAACGCTGGATCATGCTCACCTGATCATGCTCACCATCCAGTTCCCGCACCTTGTGCTGTGAAAGAGCAGAGAGATGACAGTTAAACTCCTTGGGAGGAGAGAGGGCTTCCTTTGGTTTCCCTGGAGTGAGACAGCCAGGTGGCTTTCTTTTGCGGAGGGATGTTTCAGACCCATCAAAATGGAATTTTGGGAGCCGACCTGAGTGCAAATCCTAATTCTGCCCCTGTTGGTGCAGATGGCTGTGGGCGGCTCACTTGACCTTTTAGAGTCTATCTACCCACCTGTATAACAAGGTGGATTGAATGAGACAGTGCCCACGAAATGCCCAGTTACAGTACCTGGTTCAAAACTTACTGCATTTTAATTTTTCACTTAACTTATAACATGTCTTGCTTCTCCAGTGTGTGGAAGGCACCAGAGAGTATGCAGAGATAAGGAAAACACAGTTCCTCTCATGCAAAAGGTTAGAATCTTTTTTTTTTTCTTTTTTCTAGACAAGAAAAGCTCTGTCACCCAGGCTGGACTACAGTGGTGCAATCTCAGCTCACTGCATCCTCTGCCTCCCCCAGTTCAAGCAATTCTCCTGCCTTGGCCTCCTGAGTAGCTGGGGCTACAGGTGCCTGCTACCATGCCCAGCTAATTTTTGTATTTTTAGAAGAGTCAGGGTTTCACCACGTTGGTCATGCTGGTCTTGAATTCCTGACCTCAAATGATCCACGCACCTCAGCCTCCCAAAGTGCTGGGATTACAGGAATGAGCCACCACGCCCGGCCAAAGGTTATAATCTGATGGAGAGAGACACCGGTCTTGGAACTGACGTAAATGTCTGAGGTTTGAGAAATGGGTGGGATTTTACTGGTAGCTTCTGGAAGGTAAGAGTTGGCCAGGAATCGGGAAGCGAGGAAAGGCACGGACAGGGAGCATGTAAGATAAATTGGGGCTGGCTTTGGAAGGCTGAGGAGGGCGAGAAAAGGTGGGCTGGCACCAGACCATGGGGAGAGGTGAGTGGCATGACAAGAAATTTAGACTTTATTCAGAAGGCAACAGGGAGTCCCTAAGAGTGTTTTTTTAAAAGGGGACATTATGGCGATTTGAGTTTTGCTTGGAAAAGAAAGTTCTGGCCACAGTATAGAGCATGGCCCGTTGAGCTGTTGGGGGGTTATTGCTGCAACCAAGGCTTGAGTGAGGGAAGAGGCAGATGTAGTGATCAAGAGACTCCAGGAACTGAATCAGCGTACCTGGCGCCCCATCTGCTGTAGAGGGTGAGAACAAAGGAGAAATTAAAACATCTTGCAGGCTGGGCACGGTAGCTCATGTCTGTAATCCCAGCACTTTGGGAGGCCAAGGTGGGTGTATCAGTTGAGGTCAGGAGTTGGAGACCAGTCAGTCAGTTAGTAGAAACCCTGACTCTACTAAGAAAATACAAAAATTAGCCGGGCATGGTGGCACGCGCCTGGAGTCTCAGCTACCTGGAAGGCTGAGGCAGGAGGATCACTTGAGCCGGGGAGGTGGAGGCTGCAGTAAGCCAAGATTGTACCACTGCACTCCAGCCTGGGTGACAGACCAAGACTCCATCTCAAAATAAAATAAAACAAAACATCTTACCCCTAGCTGAGAGAGAGGTCTCCAAAGAGCAGGCTCAGGCAAAAGAGTTTTCAGAGCTGATGTGATAGCTTCTCTGGAGTCGACAGGGGGAATCCTTCCCCAGTCCAGCCACGCCCAGTTGCCCGGACGGAAAACTGAGCCCCAGCCAGTAACATCGGTTAAGAACACGGAATCTTCTGACCAAACACGCTTTCAGCAGCTGCCTGCTCTGGACTTTGAAAGAGGTCAGGTTTTGCCCTAAGCTCAAAACAAGTGAGAGTTGTCCTGACCTAGCTCATGGGACAAATGGTTCCGACAGGATGGGCAGTCCAGATGCCTGAGCCCCTGCCCTCCTACAGCACCAGCGCCCCATGCAGCCTTTTCATTCATGCCATTAGGAAATCCATGGACTTCTAGTCTGTGTTTTAAGCCAGCCATATTTCCTTGTATATTTCCCTACCCGCTGCCCCAGATACCCAGCATACCGCTATGGCCACCATGTCCTCAAAGCCTTCTGTCCGTATCAGGAAGGTAGTATGAGACTGCCAGGAAGCAACCAGGAGAGAGAACCACTAACTAGTCTTCCTTTATAACCCATTCATACTCTCCGGCTGTCCCCAAACTTCATAAAGTCTCCTGCATCCAAATGTCCTCTTGGGCTCAAAAAGTAGGCCAGGCATGGTGGTTCACGCCTGCAATAGCACTTTGGGAGACTGAGGTGGGAGGATTACTTGAGGCCAGGAGTCTGAGACCAGCTTGGGCAACATAGTGAAATCTCGTCTCTACAAAAAAATAAAATAAAATTAGCTGGGCATGGTGTCATGCTTCTGTGGTCCCAGCTACTTGGGAGGCTGAGGCAGGAGGATCCCTGGATCCCAGGAGTTCGAGGCGACAGTGAGCTAGGATCGCGTCACTGCACTCCAGCCTGGGTGACAGAGCGAGACCGTGTCTCTAAAAAAACAATCAAAATGAAAGACCAGGCGCTGAGATTGAGGAAACACAGGTCTGAGGGTCTGAGGGTGTGAGGGAAGGGGCCTGCCTCCCAGGGAGTCAACCCAGATGTTCCCCATGAACAGGGATTTCACCTTTGGAAGCCAACCTGGCCTGGCCTCTGCCCTTTATCTCACACCCCCTATCCTTGGCCCACTGCCAGTCCCTGCCTTGTGGCAAAAGAACCCCAAAAGAAAAGCTGCCTTCTCCAAGTGTAAGGACCCAGGTCCACTGTCACCCATGGAAGGCGGTATCCGTTGCGAGTCTGCCTCCTATGAATACTTACCAAAGCCGCGTGCGAGGGAGGCGGTCCGGTGTCAATATGCCTTAGTATGTTTCTGTGAGTTGAACAGTTCTGGTCAAGCGGGGTTATGCCTGTCTGGTCCAAAACACAGTCCGTTATTAACGAGATGGCCCTGGCAGGCAGGAACAAATCTGCCTCCATGCACTGCTTCCTGTCGTCTTTTAGAAAATGACTCCAGGACATCGAAGTGCCCAGATGTGACTCTAAGTTCTAGGAGGCTCTTGCGCGGGGTCTGTCAACTTCAGCACTATTGGCATTTGGGGCTGGATCATTCTTTATTGTGGGGGCCGTCTTGGGCACCGTAGGAAGCTGAGCAAACATTCCTGGCCTCCATCCACTAGACACCTGTAGCAGTGTCCTGCCAATGGTAACAATCAGATATGTCATCAGACATTGCCCAACGTCCCCGGGGACAACACCCCTCTCTGGGACTTCAGGGTCAAGAGAATCTCTGCTGGCTACCCCAGGACTTCTCAGTATAGATTTCCTGGAGCAAGCAGCAAAAACTTTGCCTGGCCCAGTGGTTATTTCCGTTATCTCCTGCCAAAGTGGGATTTGAGGATATCTGGGGGAGGGGGCATGGGGAGGCAGTATGCTTTCAAAAACCCCGCCCAGGCCGGGTGTGTTGGCTCATGCCTGTCATCCCTGCACTTTGGGAGGCCGAGGCTGGCAGATCACTTGAGGCCGGGAGTTAGAGACCAACCTGGCTAACATGGCAAATCCCCGTCTCTACTAAAAATACAAAAATCACCCGGCATGGTGGCGGGCATCTGTAATCCCAGCTACTCGGGAGGCTGAGGCAGGAGAATTACTTGAACCCGGGAGGTGGAGGCTGCAGTGAGCCGAGATGGCGCCACCGCACTCCAGCTTGCTGACAGAATGAGACCCTATGGGGAAAAAAAAAAAAAAGCCCTCTTATGCCAGAACAGAGGATGACAGCCCATTTTGGTAAGACACTATGTCCTTGGTGTTGGCTCTGACTAAGACCCACTGAGATCCAGTGCTCTTGAACTCAGTCTCAGTTCCCTCCCATGTCCTGTGCTCTGCCGCCACTGTTTTCATTGTTGTGTTCTCGTTGTGATTGTTAAGACTCACACTCCTGGCTCAGCAGTGGTTTTCCAGAAGGCCCAAAGAGCAGTGCCGGGCACCTCACATCACAGTGTCCGTTCCGTGCTTGGGAAACTGGGGAGACAGGCAGACCTGGTCACATCTCAACACACAGACACACACACGCACACACACACACACACGCTGTCAGAAACTCGGCCTTCCCCCCTACCTCTGAGCTCTCGATGCTGCTAATCTCTGCCAAGTGTCCCTGTGCTCCAGCACCTTCCTTGAAGGCCTGACGCCCACCCCACGCTCTTTGCGAGGTTGTCCGGGCTGTGTTCGCCGCATGCTTTTCTTCTTTATAGTTCTCATCTTCCAATTTTATGGGATTCAACAAAAGCCTATTATGCTTGTTTGCATTATGGTTACAATATTAAAAAGTGGATTCAACTTGGCTGGCTGCTGTCTTCTGTTGGATTTGCTTGGAATTTCTCACACCTTGGCCTGGGGTCCTGGGTTGGGTACCCCAGAAGCGTGCTCTGAGATGGAGTTGTCAGGAGGCTGACAAGGGAGTGCTCTTGGGGAGGAGAGGGGAGAGAGGGGAAGGGGAGAAGGGAGCAGAAGGGACTGGAGAGGAGGAGAGAGGAAGAGAAAGGAGGGGAGGGAGTGGGAGAGGAGGGGATGGGAGGGGAAGAGAAGGAAGGAGAGGAGAGAAGAGGGGAGAGAGGAAGGGACAGGAGAGAGGGAGAAGATAGACCAGGGAAGGAGCAGGAGGGGGAGGGGAGGGAGGGAAAAAAAGGGAAGAGGAGGGAGGGAAGAGGAGGGGAGGAGAGGGAGAGAAAAGAGGAGGAGGAGAGGGAGCAGAGAGGAGGGAAAGAAAAAAGAGAGGAAAAGGGGGAGGGGAGAAGAAAGCTAAGGGAAGAAGAGAGAAGGGAGGGAAAGGAGGAGGCAGAAGGGAGGGGCAGGGGGAGAGGAGGAGAGGGGAGGAGCCCTCTCTGGTCAGAGGCAAAGCTGAGCTGCCATAAATCTCAACAGAGGCTTCAGCCAGCCCTGCAGGGCATTCTAAAGGTGACCTTTCAGAGGTGTCCCGATTTGGGACTGGAAGGCGGGATTTTAGACCCTACATCAGTCCATCTTGAGTCAGGCAACTCTCACCAGCAGAAGCCACACCCAAGGGGCTGAAGGCTGAGAGTGCTACCAGCAGCCAGTGGACTCGTTCCTGATTCCGGATGCAGATCTGGGTGGCGCAGCTGAGCATCCTCTCTGCCCTCCTTCCCAACACCCCCTTTCCTCCAGCACAGCTGCTCCGTAGCCAGGACCCCAGAGAAACAGGTGGACCTGGACCCTCAGCCATCTTCCTGAGGGTCCCTAAACCCTAATTCCTGGCTGGTTTCAGGCCCAGTTCCAAAAGAGACCTCAAAAGCAGTAAAAGAATAGATGAAGAGGCTGGACGCGGTGGCTTAAGCCTGTAATCTCAGCACTTTGGGAGGCTGAGGCGGGCAGATCACCTGAGGTCAGGAGTTTGAGACCAGCCTGGCCAACATGGCGAAACCCTGTCTCTATTAAGAATACGAAAATTAGCCAGACATGGTGGTGCACGCCTGTAGTTCCAGCAACTCAGGACACTGAGAGGTGAGAGAATCATTTGAACCTGGGAGGCGAAGGATGCGGTGAGCCGAGACCACACCATTGCACTCCAGCCTGGGCAACAAGAGAGAAACTCCGTCTCGGAAAAAAAAAAAAAAAAAAAAAAAAACAGATGAAGAAGCACTGATGTCAAATGCCTGACAGATTTGTGACCATAAAGGAATAAACTGGTGGTTGGGTTTGATGCAGGGGGATGAGGCTCCATCATGCCCTTCCAGACATGGCCATTTGGATGCCGTGACTAGACATTTCAGTTTTTTTTTTTTTTTTTTTTTTAGCCAGACTCTCGCTCCATCGCCGTCGCTCAGGCTGGAGTGCATGGCACAATTTCAACTCACTACAACATCCATCCCAGTTTCAAACGATTCTCCTGACTCAGACTCACAAGTATCTGGGATTACAGGCATCTGCCACGACACCTGGCTAATTTTTTTGTATTTTTAGTAGAGACGGGGTTTCACCATGTTGGCCAGGCTGGTCTCGAATTCCTAACTTCAGGTGATCTGCCCACCTCGCCCTCCCAAAGTGCTGGGATTATAGGCGTGAGCCACTGTGCCCAGCTGACATTCAGCTTTTTTTAAATTACCAAGTAGCTTACTCAACTCATTGCCCACCCTACCTGCACACATACATCACTCCTGACTCTCCATCCCATCCCTGAGCCTCATGCCTAAGTTCAAGTATGGGATGAAGATCAGAGACAGAGCAGGAGTCAAGGAACTCCATGCCCTACTTACTGTCCTACAACAATGTGTTAGCCAATTTTAAAAAGAGCAAACAGTTATTGAAAGCCAGTCCTGGCGGGCACAGTGGCTCATGCCTATAATCCTAACACTTTGGGAGGCTGAAGTGGGAGGATTGCTTGAGTCTGGGAGTTCAAGCCAGCCTAGGCAAGATAGTGAGACCCTGTCTCTACAAAAAATACAAAAATACAGCCGGGCACAGCAGCTCATGTCTGTAATCCCAGCACTTTGGGAGGCCAACGCGGGTGGATCACCTGAGGTCAGGAGTTCAAGACCAGCCTGGCCAACATGGTGAAACCCCATCTCTACTAAAAATACAAAAGTCAGCTGGGTGTGGTGGCATGCTCATGTAACCCCAACTACTCAGGAGGCTGAGGCAGGAGAATCACTTGAACCCAGGAAGCGGAGGTTGCAGTGAGCCGAGATCACACAACTGCACTCCAGCCTGTGTGACAGAGTGAGACTCGATCTCAAAAAAAAAAAAAAAAAAAACTGGGTATAGTGGTGTGCACCTGCGGTGCCAGGTATAGCTGTAGTCCCAGTTACTTGGAAGGCTGAGGTGGGAGAATTGCTTGAGCCTGCGAGGTCAAGCCTGCAATGAGTCATGATTGTGCCGCTGCACTCCAGCCTGGGCGACAGAGTCAGGGTCAAGCAAAAAAAAAGAAAAGAAAAAGAAAAGCTAGTCTTGACAAGAATGCTTTGAAATGTTACCATTTACTCTCCTCCAATTTAAAGCTTGGGTAACTGACGTGCAAGGGAATCAGACAGTTTATGCAAGGCCAACACAGCATGTTAATGTTAGAGGTGAGATTTGAACCCAAACTGTGCAACCCAAGAATCTGCATTCCTATCCACCACCCCATGCTGTCACTAAGACACCCAGACTATCTTGGTTCAAATTCCAACTCCTCCACTTTATAACTGTGCAATTTTGGGTAAGTTACCCATCCTTTCTATACTTCCATTTCTTCACTGTGAAATAGGTTATGATTGTTTCTACGCCATTGGTTTATGATAGGGTTAAATGGGTTAATATCTGCTATATGCAAGGGCAAGACAGGATGGAATGGAATGGAGTAGAATAGGTAGATAAAATAAGGCCCCAGCTCTGGTGCCTCCCAGTCTTCTCAGCTTTTGTGTCTTCTAGACGTTCCGACAGCCCATCTTGAAGTTATTTGATAATTAGGCACTGAATTTCTCAGGCCTTCTCGGACCACCTGCAGTTACAGGGATCTTTTTTAAAGCCAGTGCTGCCAGGCATGGTGGCTCACGCCTGTAATCCCAACACTTTGGGAGGCCGAGGTGGGCAGATCATGAGGTCAGGAGTTCAAGACCAGCCTGGCCAACACAGTGAAACCCTGTCTGTATTAAAAATACAAAAATTAGCCGGGCATGGTGGTGTGTGCCTGAAGTCCCAGCTACTCGGGAGGCTGAGAAAGGAGAATCGCTTGAACCTGGGAGGTGGAGGTTGTGATGAGCCAAGATCATGCCACTGCACTCCAGCCTGGGTGACAGAGTGAGACTCTTTCTCAAAAAAAAAAAAAAAAAAAAAAGCCAGTGCCTGGTCATCTCCCTGATCTGTCCAGGGAAAGGCTCGGACATCTTCATGTCTAACCAGATCTCCGTGTGACTTATATACACACTGGAGTGTCAACAGGCTCCGCCCCAGAGGCAGCTGGGGACAATTTAACATTATATGCATCCCAACCAAAAGGCTTGTTTCCTGGCAACCACGTAAAAAACCCGAGTCTACACCAAAACAGAACCTTCCCAAGTACAAATCAGAAAGAGAAGCAGGTGGGAGACAAGTGGTGAGGGAGGGAAAATACAAATATTTTTGAGTCACTACAAAAAACATAGAATATGGGCTTCACAGTCCATTACAGAGTCAAAATGTGTTCATTTGTTTGTTCTCCCCTCCACAGGATTGCCAGGAAATCAAAAACAGGCAAAGTCTTTACAACCAGGTGAATCAATATAGAGTTTGATACACATCACTAAAAGGAAATCACTTTAGTGATGGCCTCTAGAGGAAAATGAGGTTACGTTAATCAAACAACAGAAGAGTTGAGACCTGAGTAATTGGTAAAGTGATTATTTACTTATATTTATTTATTTTATTTTATTTATTTTTATTTGAGATGGAGTCTCGCTCTGTCACCCAGGTAGGAGTGCAGTGGCATGATCTTGGATCACTGCAATCTCCGTCTCCTGGGTTTCAAGCGATTCTCCTGCCTCAGCCTCCTGAGTAGCTGGGGTTACAGATGCACGCCACCACACCTGGCTAATTTTTGTATTTTTAGTAGAGACAGGTTTTTGCCATGTTGGCCAGGCTGGTCTCAAACTCCTGACCTCAAGTGATCCGCCCGCCTCAGCCTCCCAAAGTGCTGGGATTATAGGTGTGAGCTACCTCACCCAGCCAGGTAAAGTGATTTAAAAAAACAAAAACAGCCGGGCGCGGTGGCTCAAGCCTGTAATCCCAGCACTTTGGGAGGCCGAGATGGGCGGATCACGAGGTCAGGAGATCGAGACCATCCTGGCTAACACGGTGAAACCCTGTCTCTACTAAAAAATACAAAAAACTAGCCAGGCGAGGTGGCGGGCGCCTGTAGTCCCAGCTACTTGGAGGCTGAGGCAGGAGAATGGCGTAAACCCGGGAGGCGGAGCTTGCAGTGAGCTGAGAACCGGCCACTGCACTCCAGCCCGGGCGACAGAGCGAGACTCCGTCTCAAAAAAAAAAAAAAAAAAAAAACCCTCAAATTTCTTTGTATTACTAGACTCAGGGATGGGGGTACAGAGGTGAGTGATATCCTGGCCTTCATGCATCTAGGTTTTCTCTGCTGAAACCCGAAGACTCACTCTCTTGGTCCCTTGCTAATTTACTGTGACCAAGAATTTTAAGATATTCAGGGGTGATGTTTTCCACTCTCCTCCTCTCTCCTTCAATTCCTTTTCTCATCAAGAAACGAACTACCGAATAAAGCAATGATTAAGTTGAAGAAAGCCAGCCGGGCACGGTGGCTCACACTTGTAATCCCAGCACTTTGGGAGGCCAAGGCAGGTGGATCACTCGAGGTCAGGAGTTTGAGACCAGCCTGGCCAACATGGTGAAAACTTGTCCCTACTAAAAATACAAAAATTAGCTGGGCATGGTGGTGTGCGCCTGCAGTCCCAGCTATTTAGGAGGCTGAGGCAGGAGAATCCCTTGAGCCCAGGAGGTGGAGGTTGCAGTGAGCCAACGTCTCGCCACTGCACTGGGCGACAGAGCGAGGATCCATCTCAAAATAAAAAAACAAGTTTGAGAAAGCCTCAGAGGCATGCAATAAACTAAAAGTGTAGTATCTGTGGCATTAATTAAACATGATGCAGTGAGTCACTGAATTCGTTTAGTCTTGAACGTTTCCAAAAGAGTCTCTAATGGAAACACTGTTATTAGCAGAATGCTGCCGGCACAGTCTACGGGGAAAGAGACACCTGTTCCGTTTCCCTCCAGGCTGGTGGCATTGCCTTCCTTGGAAAGCACACACTGCCCCCAGATTGCCCTTCCTAAAACATCTCTTTCATCCCGTCATACTTTTGCTCAAAGTCACTCGGTGCCACTAGGGATCAGAGAAGGAAGGGCAAGCCCCTCTGGCCAACAGTCAGTGCTTGGGTGACCACAAGTGGCCCTTTTTGGCTTCCCTTTCTTCCTCAGCTCCACCCAAGTCTACCTTTCTGGGCTGATTCACCCCAGTGGTTCTAAACACAGCTTTTCTTTTCCTTCCCACGGGGCCTTTACCTCTGCCACTCCCCACTACCTAGAAACCCACCTTCCTCTCTTATTTCTGTTGATACCATTTCTACTGCTGAGGGTTTAATTCAAACAACCCCTTTGTGGGTGCCTGCCTGTAGCCTCTGTCTATGCTGCTTGTCTATACCAATCACTTTGCACCCAGGAAATGTTGCTTGGCAATAGTTGTCTGTGTACGTATCTGTGCGTATGGCCTGTTTGCCTCTTTGTACCAGTCAGCTCTTGCCACACTAATGCTGAGTAACAAACAGCCACAAAATCTCCCTGGCATACTGCATCATTGCTGTAGAAGTTGGAGGCAGGTAGCTGTGAGCGAGGGAATGTGAGTGGCCTTCACAAGCTGAAAAGACAAAGAACAGATGTCCATCTAGAGCTTCTAGTGGGAACACAACTCTGCCAAACACTTTGATTTTAGCCCTAAAAGAGTCACTGGGGACTTCTGACATGCAGAGCTATAAAATAATAACATTGCATGGTTTGAAGCTACTAGATTGTAGTAGTTTTGTTAGAGTGACTGAAGAAAGCTAGTATATTAGCTAGGCATGGTGGCTCACGCCTATAGTTCCAGCTACTTGGGAGGCTGAGGCAGGAGGATCCCTTGGGCCCAGGAGGCTGAGGCTGCAGTGAGCTGTGATTACACCACTGCACTCTGGCCTGGAAAAAAGAGGGAGACCCTATCTCAAAAAAAAAAAAAAAAAGAAAGAAAGAAAGAAAAAGAAGAAAGAAAGAAAAAGGAAAGCTGGCCAGGAACAGTGGCTCATGCCTGAAATCCCAGCACATTGGGAGGTGGAGGCAGGTGGATCACCTAAGGTCAGGAGTTCAAGACCAGCCTGTCCAATATGGTGAAACCCCGTCTCTACTAAAAATACAAAAATTGGCCAGGCATGGGGGCAGGCGCCTGTAGTCCCAGCTACTCGGGAGGCTGAGGCAGGAGAACTGCTTGAACCCGAGAGATGGAGGTTGCAGTGAGCCAAGATTGTGCCACCGCACTCCAGCCTGGGTGACAGAGAGAGACTCTGTCTCAAAAAAAAGAAAAAGAAAAAGAAAAGGAAAGCTAAGGCAGGACATGGTGGCTCACGCCTGAAATCTCAGCACATTGGGAAGCAGAGGCAGGTGGATCACCTGCGATCAGAAGTTCGAGACCAGCCTGGCCAACATGGTGAAACCCCGTCTCTACTAAAAATACAAACAATTAGCTAGGCGTGGTGGTGGGCACCTGTAATCCCAGGTATTCGGGAGGCTGAGGCAGGAGAATTGCTTGAACTTGGGAGGTGGAAGTTGCAGTGATCAGAGATCCATGTCACTGCACCACTCCAGCCTGGGCAACAAGAGAGAAACTCCTCAAAAAAAAAAAAAAAAAGAGGCCGGGCGCGGTGGCTCAAGCCTGTAATCCCAGCACTTTGGGAGGCCGAGACGGGCGGATCACAGGGTCAGGAAATCGAGACCATCCTGGCTAACACTGTGAAACCCCGTCTCTACTAAAAAACACAAAAAACTAGCTGGGCGAGGTGGCGGGCGCCTGTAGTCCCAGCTACTCGGGAGGCTGAGGCAGGAGAATGGCGTAAACCCGGGAGGCGGAGCTTGCAGTGAGCTGAGATCCGGCCACTGCACTCCAGCCCGGGCGACAGAGCGAGACTCCGTCTCAAAAAAAAAAAAAAAAAAAAAAACAGAGAGAGAAGAAGAAGAAAAGAAAAGAAAAAGGAAAGCTAATACAAAATGTGAATTAAATCTGTATTCGTTGACTGTTACTACTGTTCTAGAGGAGAATTCATTTCCTTGCATTTTCCAGGTTCTGGAAGCCTCCCACATTCCTTGGCTTACAGCCCAGCATCACTCCGACCTCTGCTTCCGTTATTCCATGTCGTCCTCTGCCTCTGACCCTCCTGCTTCCCTCTTACGAGAACCCTTGGGATGACATTGGACCCACCCAGATAATCCAGGATCATCTCCTCGTCTCAAGATTCCTTAATCACATCTGAAAAGCCCTCTTTTGCCACATAAGGTAACATATTCACAGTTCTCAGGCATTAGACCCTGGACATGTTTGGGGATCGTTTCCAGCTTAACACAGCCCATCCTGTGGCTCCCAATGATTCATGTCCACCCCACACACAAAATACAGTCAGCTCAATTGATGCACTTGTAGGATTCATTCATTCGTTCCATAGAAATAGAATGAGGACCTATTATGTGGCAGACTCTAGTGGATCAACCAGTAGCACTCACATTACAGAAGAAGGACAGGGACAATAAGTAAGGTTTTATTTATTTATTTATTTATTTATTTATTTATTTATTGAAACAGAGTCTCACTCTATTGCCCAGGCTGGAGTTCAATGGTGTGATCTCTGCTCACTGCAACTTCCGCCTCCCAGGTTCAAGCAATTATCCTGCCTCAGCCTCCCATGTAGCTGTGGCTACAGGTGCCTTCCACCACACCTGCCTAATTTTTGTATTTTTAGTAGACAGGGTTTCACCATGTTGTCCAGGCTGGTCTCAAACTCCTGACCTCAAGTAATCAGCCCATCTTGGCCTCATTTCGGCCTCCCAAAGTGCTGGAATTACAGGCGTAAACCACTGAACCTGGTTCATGAGGAAGCTAGAAGAAGAAAGAAGAAGGAGGAGGAGGAGGAGAAGGAATAGGAGGAAGATGAGGAGGAGAAGGAAGATGAGGAGGAGAAGGAAGATGAGGAGGAGAAGGAAGAGGAGGAGGAGAAGGAAGAGGAGAAGGAGAAGGAAGAGGAGGAGGAGAAGGAAGAGGAGGAGGAGAAGGAAGAGGGAGGGAAGGAAGAGGAGGAGGAGAAGGAGGAGGAGGAGAAGGAGGAGGAGGAGAAGGGGAATGGGAAGAGGAGGAGGAGGAGGAAAGAGGAAGAAGTGGAGGAGGAGGGGGTAGGAAGAAGAATGTTAGTGATGATTAAGTAATTTTGGAGGAAATAAACAGGGAAAAGTGACTGTTTTTAAACAGGGACGTCTTCAGCAATAAGGTGGCTCTGAGGGGACAATGAGGAGGGTAGGGGAACAAACCCTGCACATAAAGGGGTTGATTAGGTGGTCAGAAAGTGTCTCTGTAGGACAGCATGAGATGTCCTCGATGTACGTTCAATAACTATTTTGGCAAAACTGGACAGAAGTCATGTTTTCACAGAAGTTGCCCTTTTTTTTTTTTTTTTTTTTTTTTTGAGACAAGTTCTCGCTCTATCACCCAGGCTGGATTGTAGTGGTGTGATGATAGCTCACTGCAGCCTCGACCTCCTAGGCTCAAATGATCCTCCCACCTTAGCCTCTCAAAGTGCTGAGATTGTAGGCATGAGCCACCCTGCCCAGCTGAGGTTGCCTTTTCTTTTCTTTTCTTTTTTTTTTTTTTTGAGACAGAGTCTCAATATGTTGTCCAGGCTGGCATGTAGTGGCATGATCTTGACTCACTGCAGCATCCATCTCCCAGGTTCAAGCAATTCTCCTCTGCCTCAGCCTTCTGAGTAGCTGGGATTACAGGCATGCACCACCACACCCGGCTAATTTTTTTTTTTTTTTTTTTTTTTTTTGGAGAGACAGGGTTTCACCATGTTGGCAAGGTTGGCCTTGAACTCCTCACCTCAGGTGATCCACCCACCTCGGCCTCTCAGAGTGCTAGCATTACAGGCGTGAGTCACCGTGCCCAGCTGGTTGCTATATTGTAGAAAGAGATTTGATGGAAATGATGAAGCTTAACTTTAAGGCCTCTCCCTTGGAAAGAGCCCCTCCCTTCCAAGGCCACTTCTTTTCTCATTCTACATACTCTCCTGTGTACTTGTGAATTCATCCCTGTGTATCTGTTTTCTAAAACAGGGCCTCCAGGCTGGGTGTGGTGGCTCACACCTGTAATCCCAGCACTTTGGGAGGCTGAGGCAGGCACATCACTTGAGATCAGGAGTTTGAGACCAGTCTGGCCAACATGGTGAAACACCATCTCTACCAAAAATACAAAAATTAGTTGGGTGTGGTGATGTGTGCTATAGTCCCAGCCACTTGGGAGGCTGAGGTGAGAGAATCGCTTAAACCCGGGAGGCGCAGTTTGCAGTAAGCCAAGATCACGCCATTGCACTCCAGCCTGGGCTACAGAGCGAGACTTGCAGTCTAGCCCGGGCAACAGAGCAAGACTCCGTCTTAAAATAAAACAGGGCCTCGGCCGGGCGCGGTGGCTCAAGCCTGTAATCCCAGCACTTTGGGAGGCCCAGACGGGCGGATCACGAGGTCAGGAGATCGAGACCATCCTGGCTAACACGGTGAAACCCCGTCTCTACTAAAAAATACAAAAAACTAGCCGGGCGAGGTGGCGGGCGCCTGTAGTCCCAGCTCCTCGGGAGGCTGAGGCAGGAGAATGGAGGGAACCCGGGAGGCGGAGCTTGCAGTGAGCTGAGATCCGGCCACTGCACTCCAGCCTGGGCGACAGAGCGAGACTCCGTCTCAAAAAAAAAAGAAAAAAAAGCAGGGCCTCCACAGGAGAATGGTGTGAACCTGGGAGGCGGAGCTTGCAGTGAGCCGAGATCGCGCCACTGCACTCCAGCCTGGGCGACTGAGCGAGACTCCGTCTCAAAAAAAAAAAACGAAAAAAACAAATAGGGCCTCCAAACAGCCTAAGCTCCACTAAACCCAGATATGCCCCAGCGGGAGGGTGAATCTAGTAATCATGGCCATGTGTGCATTCCTACAGTTTGCCAGTATATACTGAATGTAAGGCATGGGGTTCTGCGAAGGCACAAGGCAGAAGGAGCTTGCCTAGCCTGCATTCATGAACTTGTGTTCCTACAGAGGAGCACTTGAGCAGAAATCTGAAAGATGAGTAGGTGTGGCCGAGGAGGCACTCCTGGGAAAGGACCTGTATCAGCAAAGGCTCTCAGGTGGGCAGGGAAGTGGACCAGAAAAGAAAGGATGCATGTATTAATTATGAGGACAAGGAACACTGTAGGGAGTAAGGGAAACGTCCCCTTTGCCCTCAGAAGTTTCACTGAAAAATCAACTCACAAAAGGCAGGTTAATAAGAGAAAAGGCCTTTGGGAGGCCAAGGCTCTTGCTTGAGGCCAGGAATTCAAGACCAGCCTGGGCAACATTGCAAGCTCCCATCTCTATAATTTTTTTTTTTTAATAGTCAGGCATAGGCCAGGCGCGGTGGCTCCCACCTATAATATCAGCACTTTGGGAGGCCGAAGCAGGCAGATCACCTGAGGTCAGGAGTTCGAGATAGCCTGGCCAACACGGTGAACTAAAAATACAAATAGTAGTTTCTACTAAAAATACAAAAAAAAAAAAAAAAAAAAAAAAGAGGCTTGGTGGCAGACGCCTGTAATCCCAGCTACTCAGGAGGCTGAGGCAGGAGAATTGCTTGAACCCAGGAGGTGGAGGTTGCAGTGAGCCAAGATCACGCCACTGAACTCCAGCCTGGGCAACAAGAGTGAAAGTCCATCTCAAAAAATAAAATAAAATAGCCAGGCATGGTGGCACACACGTATGGTCCCAGTTACTTGGGAGGCTGAGCCAGGAGGATGGCTTGATGCCAGGAGTTCAAGGCTGCAGGGAGCTATTACTGCTCCACTGCACTCCAGTCTGGTCAACAGAGAAAGACCCTGTCTCCAAAACAAAAAGAGAGAGAAAGAGAGAATGGGCATACAAATTTATGAACATGCACACGGAAGAGACCACTGAAAGATTACTCACCTCCCTGCTGCCATGGAGCTTGGAAACTTATTAACATCTTGAGATTACAGAAAGAATGGGAGCTTGGATCTTGGCAAAACAGGTATGGATGGTGTTGAAGGGAGTTGAAATGGTATCTGCAGCTAGATTGTGGAGATTTCATTGGAAAGGGGTGTTGATCTCACCAGCCAAAAATAACCAGAAATTCATCGTAGCCCAACAAAGATAAGTGTATTACCTTGCTGCAGCAAGGGAGAGTCCACTCTAGAGGACCACTGGGAAACCAGGGAGGAGGGATCCCAGAGGGGCTTATTCTAGGATTTGAGTTTGTGCAGGGTGATTTTAGCAGGGACTGTGGGATGGAGCAGGAACTCCTCTTAGGGGCTTGCAGGTCCCCCAAGCATGAAAATGAAGAAAAATTTTGAGTTCCTTCAAGGGAAATTTCAGGCACCTCGCTAGTAATTCCAGGCACCTCGCTAGTAATTCCAGACACCTCGCTAGTAAATCCAGGCACCTCGCTGAGAAGTAAATGAGTGACTTCATAAGCAAGAAGGTAATAGTAGCTCAAAACACTAGCAAGAAAGTTAGAATCATGGGATGTCTGGTTCACTTACAGAAACTAAGGATAATGTCTTCACATATGCCTGTGGGTTGTTTTTCAGGATCCCGGACCCCCACCAAACAGGCCCACTGGCCGTAGATGTCATATAAAGAGAAACAGAGGACTGAACTCTGACCACTGTTTTTTGTTCTAAATTTCTTCCTATGAGGTCTAAAGGAGATCACGGCCACCAGACAGAGCTAACATTCTTTACTGCTAATCTCAATTTTTTAGACAAAGCTTCGCCTCCTTAACCAATCACAACTCAAAAAATCTTTGAATCCAGGGCCAGGCGTAGTGGCTCACACCTGTAATCCCAGCACTTTGGGAGGCCGAGGTGGGCGGCTCACAAGGTCAAGAGATCAAGACCATCCTGAACAACATGGTGAAAACCCATCTCTACTAAAACTACAAAAAATTAGCTGGGTGTGGTGGCTTGAGCCTGTAGTCCCACCTACTCGGGAGACTGAGGCAGGAGAATCACTTGAACCCAGGAGGCAGAGGTTGCAGTGAGCTCAAATCGTGCCACTGCACTCCAGCCTGGTGACAAAGTGAGGGTCCATTTCAAAAAAAAAAAAAAAAACTTTGAATCCACCTATGACCTGTGGGCCTCTGCTTCCAGATGTCCCACCCTTTTTAGGTCAAACCAATGGATAGCCTGCATGTAATTGATTTATGGCTTTCCCTGTAACTCTGCCTCGTTGCCTTTAAAAACTCTTACTTGTGGCCAGGCGCAGTGGCTCACTCCTGTAATTCCAGCACTTTGGGAGGCCGAGGCAGGTGGATCACCTGAGCTCAGGAGTTCAAGACCAGCCTGGCCAACATGGTGAAACTCCGTCTCTACTAAAAATACAAAAATTAGCTGGGTGTGTTGGCGCATGCCTGTAATCCCAGCTACTCAGGAGGCTGAGAAGCAGGAGAATTGCTTGAACCCAGGAGGCAGAGGTTATTACAGTGAGCTGAGATAGCACCATTACACTCCAGCCTGAGCAACAGTGTGAGACTCTGTCTCAAAAAAAAAAACAAACTCCCTGTAAGCCATCAGGGAGTGTGGGTCTTAAACCACGATCTGCCCAATTCTCCTTGATTGGGGTCCTGCAATAAATGCCTCACTTTCCCTCGCTGCAATCCCAATGTCAGTGTTTGGCTTTGCTGTGCAGGGCAAGTGGACCCCAATTAGGTTCAACTAGGGTTGGGGGGACCAGCTGGATATAATCAGGACATGAGGCCAGTTCAGCAAAAGGGTATCCTAGGGGAAATTTAAAAACACACTTTTCCCTATGTCGAAAAGGAAAGAGACTCATTCCCTTCTTCCTTTCTTGGAGAATTTCCTTGAGAAATTTTGTGTTTGTAATTATATCTTCTGTCCCTTTGATAGGTACATAAATCTTTTGTGTGTATGCTATTCTTTTATACAATCCCATCGGGCTCTGGACACTCTCACCAATATCCCATACCTCCTTTTCCACTGCTAAACATTTCATGGACCCCAGGGTGGGAGGGGCTGGGTGAGGGTTTGGGTTCCCCCTCCTGCCATCCTAAGCATCTGGGGTACCAGCCCTGCTGCCAAGTGATCTTGTCCCTAGCCCTCTCTCCCCAGACTGCCATGAGTGTGTGTTTGTACCAAACTTCTATTTCAAATTGCAAATATAAATCAAGGAAAACAATTTAAGTTAAAAAGAAAGAAAAAGGAGGGTGGGTGCCGTGGCTCACACCCATAATTCCAGCACTTTGGGAGGCCGAGGTGGGAGTTCAGGAGTTGGAGGCCAGCCTGGACAACAAGGCGAAACCCTGTCTCTACAAAAAAAATGGCAAAAATCAGCCAGGTGTGGTGGTGTGCGCCTGTAGTCCCAGCTACTCAGGAGCCTAAGGTGGGAGGCTGCCTTGAACCTAGGAGGCAGAGGTTGCAGTGAGCCGAGATGACGCCACTGTACTCCAACCTGGATGACAGACTGAAACCCTCTCTCAAAAAAAATAAAAGAGAAAAAAAGAGGCCGGGCATGGTGACTCATGCCTATAATCCCAGCACTTTGGGAGGCCAAGGGGGGCGGATCACCTGAGGTCTGGAGTTCGAGACCAGCCTGACCAACATGGAGAAACCCCATCTCTACTAAAAACCCAAAATTAGCCAGGTGTGGTGGCGCATGCCTGTAATCCCATCTACTCGGGAGGCTGAGGCAGGAGAATCACTTGAACCTGGGAGGCAGAGGTTGCGGTGAGCCAAGATCCGTCCATTGAACTCCAGCCCAGGCAACAAGAGTGAAACTCCATCTCAAAAATAAAAAAGAAAGAAAGAAGAAAGAAACAAAGAAGAGAGAAAGAAAGAAGAAAGAAAGAGAAAGAGGAAGGAAGGAAGGAGGAAGGAAGGAAGGAAGGAAGGAAGGAAGGAAGGAAGGAAGGAGGAAAGAAAGAGAGAAAGAGAGAAGGCAAGACGTGTTGGTTTACGTCTGTAATCCCAGCATTCTGGGAAGCCGAAGTGGGTGGATCACCTGAGCTCAGGAATTCCAGACCAGCCTGGCCAACATGGTGAAACCCCATCTCTACTAAAAATATAAAATTAGCTGGGTATGGTGGCACATGTCTGTAATTCCAGCTACTTGGGAGGCTGAAGCAGGAGAATCACTTGAACCCGGGAGGTGGAGGTTGCAGTGAGCAGAGATCATGCCACTTCACTCCAGCCTGGGTGACAAGAGAAAAACTCTGTCTCAAAAAAAAAAAAAAAGAAAAAGAAAAAAGAAAAAAGAAAGAGAAGAAAGAAAGAGAGAAAAAGAAGAAAGAAAGAAAGAAAGAAGAAAGAAAGAAGAAAAAGAAAGAAGGAAAAGAAAGAAGAAAGAGAAAGAAAGAAAGAAAGAAAGAAGGAAAGAAAGAAAGAAAGAAAGAAAAGAAAAAGGAGACTGCCACTGTACACATTATCCATATTCTTCCTGTTTTATCTCTTTCTTCCCAGTGCTTATCAGTGCCTAAGGATAGCATTGATGAATCCTGATAGTATTAGCAGTATCCGCTGTTACCTACGCTGATATCTCAGCTCTGTGACCAGGGCATTTGTGACTTTACCCTGTTCACCTTTGTACTCACACTGCCAAAAACAGAGCAGTCACTAAATTTGGGTTTATTTGTTACACAGCAATACTAACTGATGTATATGTCTTACTTAATAGAAAGATTGATTGTTACCCCCATTTTATAGATTAGAAAACTGAGGCTTACAGAAATTAACCGCTATTGGGCATTTGGTTATGGATGGTGAGGGAGACAGAGGTAGCAAGGATGGTGACAAGTTCATGTTTTACAGGAGTGGATGAATGAGTAGCCCTTCCTAAGGCAGGAACTACTAAGAGAAGACAAGGTAAAGTGGAGAAGAAAGATCATGAGTTCCCTCCTGGATAAGTTGAGTTTGAAGGGCCTAAAGGGAATGGCAGGTGAGCAGGCTAAGCCAGATTAGATCCCAGAGGAGCGGGTGGGGCAGAAGAGAGAAATGTGGATATTTCAATTGGATTTGGATCATCATTTGAGTTGTGGACAGAGGCAAGACAGTGAAAGAGGGCTTGCTGAGGCCCAAGATACCACAACATGTAACATCTGGGTGGCTGCAGAGAAGACGGAGAAGGTGCAGCCCCAGAGGTGAGAGGAGAACCGGAGGCAGTGGAGTCACAGAGGCCTTGTCTTGTCTTGCTCTGTTGCCCAGGCTGGAGTGCAGTGGTGTAGTCATAGTTCACTGCAACCTTGAACTCCTAGGCTCAAGTGATCCTCCCACCTCAGCCTCCAGAGTAACTGGAACTACGGGTTTAAGCCACCATGCTGGTAAAATTCAATCATTTTAAAGAGAACAATTCAGTGGCATTTAGTATATTCCCAATGCTGTGCAACCACCACCACAACCTCTATCTAGTTCCAAAACATTTCCATCTCCCCAAAGTAAACCCATATCCAGGCGAGGCACGGTGGCTCACACCTGTAATCCCAGCACTTTGGGAGGCTGAGGCGGGTGGATCGTGAGGTCAGGAGTTCAAGATCAGCCTTGCCAACATGGTGAAACTCTGTATCTACAAAAATACAAAAATTAGCCAGGCATGGTGGCATGCACCTGTAAGCTACTTGGGAGGCTGAGGCAGAAGAATCTCTTGAACCCTGGAGGCCAAAGTTGCAGGGAGTCGAGATCGTGCCATTGCACTCCAGCTTGGGCAATAGAGAGAGACTCTGTCTCAAAAAACAAACAAACAAAAAAAACTCATATCCACTTGATTTCCAAGTTGCCAGGAGTACTTCATTGAAGCCTCCATGTACTGACAACAGATCCTTCTCACTGTCATTGGACTTTGAGGTTTTGGAGCAAAGACTCCATTTTTCTCACCCCTGTATCCCCAGGGCACACAACACAGGGCTTTGGCACTGAACTAAACTGTGTGTGTTTTTTTTTGTTTTGTTTTTTTAATGTGCAGATCCGAGACTACCCACCCGATCCTGAGTGATAATTCCTGCGTTGAAGACTCAAATCCAGGCTCTAGCACTTTTGTCTCTGTGACTTTGAACCAGTGACTGCCACCTGGAGGAACTTTACCTTTTCTGCAGAATAGGTATAACTGTGGTACCTATTGTGGGAGGTCAGACTATGCTCCCCCAAATATGAAAGACTGTTAAGGTGGAAACAATTAAGAAACCAGTACAGGAGAGCTCTCTGCCTGCCCTCTATTAGCCTAAAATCAGGGCACAGATTTGAGGATTATTATTACTCCCCTACACTATCATAGAGGGCTTCCCATAGCACTCACTCAAAAATATTGTTACTATTACATCATATGGTTAAGATTACCGACAAGCAAAAGTCAAGCAGATCTGAAATAGAGTCCAAGACAAGGGGCCGGGCGCGGTGGCTCACGCCTGTAATCCCAGCACTTTGGGAGGCTGAGGTGGGCGGATCATTTGAGGTCAGGAGTTCAAGACCAGCCTGACCAACATGGTGAAACCCTGTCTCTACTAAAAATTCAAAAACTAGCCTGCCGTGGTGGCGGGCGCCTGTAATCCCAGCTACTAGGGAGGCTGAGGCAGGAGAATTGCTTGAACCAGGGAGGTGGAGGTTGAAGTGAGCCGAGATCGCGGCCACTGCACTCCAACCTGGGTGGCTCGTGAGACTCCGTCTCAAAAAAAAAAAAAAAAAAAAAAATAAAAATGCAAAAACTAGCTGGGCGTGGCGGCGCGCGCCTGTAATCCCATCCACTCGGGAGGCTGAGGCAGGAGAATCGCTTGAAACCGGGAGGCAGAGGTTGTAGTGAGCCGAGATAGTGCCACTGCACTCCAACCTGGGCGACAGAGCGAGACTCCGTCTCAAAAAAAAAAAAAAAAAAAAAAAAAAAAATTCCAAGACAAGGGATCCTGAGCAAATCCTCTCACTCTCCGAACCTCAGTTTCCCCGTCTGTAATATGGGGAGAAAGATAGCTCCTAGGGTAAATGAGGAAGGTTCAATGCTCACAGAAAGCGCTCAGCACGCGTTAGAATAGATACCATTTTTGTTAATTTTAAACACTAATTACAGATAGCACCACTGCCTTCCAGCCTGGGTGAGAGCGAGACTCCGTCCGAAAGCGGGAAAAAAAAAAATCCAAGTCAAGGGATCCTGAGCAAGCCCTCTCACTCTCCGAACCTCAGTTTCCCCGTTTGTAATATGAGGAGAAAGTTCGTAGGTTAATTGGGGAAGGTCCAATGCGCACAGAACGTGCTCAGCACGCGTAAGAATAGATACCATTTTTGTTAATTTTAAACATTAATTACGTTTAAAAGAAGCAATGCTACTATTGTTGTCCCAGACTAGAGGCGGCTTGCGCTGCCGGCTCCAAGCACAGAGCGCAATTATGTCCTCCCTTTTTCGGCGCTGCCACCCGCGCTGACCCCGGCTGATGCAGGGGAGGTGTGGCCCGCGGGTGGGCGGAGCGATCACAGGACTCGCCCCCAAGACCAGCAGGCGGGGCCAGGCGGGGCTCCCCGGCCCTCTCTCGCGCGCGCGCGCGCGCGCGCGCGGCGGACCCAGGTACGCGGACAAGATGGCGGCGGCAGCAGTCGACAGCGCGATGGAGGTGGTGCCGGCGCTAGCGGAGGAGGCCGCGCCGGAGGTAGCGGGCCTCAGCTGCCTGGTCAACCTGCCGGGTGAGGTGCTGGAGTACATCCTGTGCTGCGGCTCGCTGACGGCCGCCGACATCGGCCGTGTCTCCAGCACCTGCCGGCGGCTGCGCGAGCTGTGCCAGAGCAGCGGGAAGGTGTGGAAGGAGCAGTTCCGGGTGAGGTGAGCCAGCGGCCCCGCGCCCCGGCTGCGCGCCCACCGCCCCGCGCCCGCCAGGGCCGGGCAGCCGCCCCGCTCGCTCCCCGCGGCCGCCCCGAACGCGGACCCCACCCCGGACCCCTTCCCGCGGACAGACAAAGGCCTCCAGGCCCCGGACCCTGCGGGGCCACGCCAGGCGGCCCCCCGGGTCCCCAAATGGCGCATCTGTGAGCGCCTCGCAGCCGGGCCCTCGGTCAGGGGTGACGCTGGCGGCGGCGCGGCTCGTCCCTTTTGCGCGCTTCTTTTGTGCCCGACTCCGGGCTGAAATGTTTACATGGACCCAGTGATGCATCGATCGGGCGGGCGCAGCATCCCCGGGCTGGTTGTGGACGGCACAGATTTCAGCGTGGCCCCGGGATGAAATCTGGTCCTGCACACTCCCTCTGTGACCTTGGGGGGAGCGACTTCCCTTTTTTTGAGTCTCGTTCATAGACTTTGAATGGTGGTGATCATTAGACCTTTCATCGTGGTTATTAAATTAGATGATGTGCGGGAGGCACGCACGCAGGGCCCCGGCTCCTAGGAGGCGCCCAATGAATGCTCACTGTCATTGTCATTATTATTATTATTGTTATTACAACTGTCCCCATTTTAGAGATGGGGAATGGAGACATCATTCATGCCGCTACGCCAAGGTCACACCGGGAGTGAGTGAGTGAATGCCGGTGGGGTTTTGAACTAGGTCCCTCGCCGGGGTCCCTCTTACCACTGGACCCCACTGCTGTCCCTGTTTCCAAGGCTGCCTTGGATTCGTGGCCGCCTGCCTTTGAGTCTCTGTAAAGCTGAGGGGGTGTTTCTCTCCTCGTAGGTGGCCTTCCCTTATGAAACACTACAGCCCCACCGACTACGTCAATTGGTTGGAAGAGTATAAAGTTCGGCAAAAAGCTGGGTTAGAAGCGCGGAAGATTGTAGCCTCGTTCTCAAAGAGGTTCTTTTCAGAGCACGTAAGGATCTGTTGATGTGGCTCTAAGCTTTGGCCTGCTGGTGTATGTGTCTGGGTCTGCAGGCATGAGCTCATCCAGCTCTTTTTCGTATCTCCCTTTTCAATGCTCTCACAATCCCTTACTCACTTAGATGGCTGCAAGAGTCATTGTGTCCTTTTCCTCCTATCCAACAACACGAAGCCATTTGTCTGTGCCAGCTTTACTTTTCTAAAGCCAGAGAGAGAATGGGGGTGGAGGGAGCGGGGAGGGACCCACGCAGCACAATGTAGACGGAGTCCAGATCAGCATTATTTCTCAAGTGGGTTCAACGGATTTTATTTGCAACCCCTACGTTATTTGGGGAATCATCAATGATTGAACACTATAAATTTCTCCCGGTTGTTTTCCCAGAAGGGTTGACGAAATTAATGTGGTTCTTCTCTCTGGCTTTGCAGGTTCTACCCAGTAGTGAACTGCATTATTTGTTAAGGTAACAGAGGATTAAAAGCTTCCTACAAATCAGAGTTATTACTCCCTGAAATAAATTGTCTTTCATTCATTATCCCTGAAAAGTTTTTGTTTGTTTTTTTTAATATTGCTGAAATATATGATGGGTTTTTTGGGTTTTGTTTTGTTTTTTTCTTTCTTCAAAACGTCTCGTGGAAGTTTCTTTTTTCTTTTTTTGAGACAGTCTTGCTTTGTCTCCCTGGCTGGAGTGCAGTGGCACAATCTCAGCTCACGGCAACCTCCTGCTCCTGGGCTCAAGCAATTCTCATGTCTCAGTCTCCCTAGTAGCCAGGACTACAGGCATGCGCCACCATACCTGGATAATTTTTGTATTTTTAGTAGAGATGGGGTTTCACCATGTTGGTCAGGCTGGTCTGGAACTCCTGGCCTCAAGTGATCTGCCGGCCTCGGCAAACCAAAGTGTTGGGATTACAGGCGTAAGCCACCATGCCTGGCCTCACGGAAGTTTCTGTATCTTCTCATCCCTTTTTGTAACTCTGGAAAATAATCCACACTAATGTTTTGAGTTCAACAAACTATTAGATATTTATTTCTGGTTGGGGTTCTAGAAATAGAGCCAATCTGATTTATTTCTCTTTTTTGTTTTACTAAAGACTCCTTTGGATTCTCTAATTTTATTTACTGTTAGTTAATGGAGTTCATAATTTGAAATGTTTTCAAGGCTTTTCAAGTTTTGAAAGGGAAAATTTGAACTTTGGACAAATTTGAATGTTTTCCCCTATGGAGAATACAAATAGACATTCCTTAGTGTAACTGGTTTCTATAAATATTTATTAGCGTTAGAATAAACAGAATCTGTATTCTACTTTGGAGAAGCCATGCCCTGGCTAAAAGCATTCGTAATCACAAATTGTAAATGCTGATCTGAATGTGTTTGCACATACATAGATTTTGGTACTAGCTATGTTTGGTGCAATTGGTCATGGACTATGAGCCTGCAACCTCCTCTAGTCCAGCTGGTTTTGTGTATGTTTTGAACAGTCTGTGCCTCTGTGTAATAATGATGGATTGTTGTGTTTTTTCCTCAGCTCCCCCTTTCCCTGTACCACTGCTTAATTAGAAGTATGTCAAGGACTTTGAACACAGCGGGAGCATACTTAACATTAATCTGTGGGTGGGTGATTGCTTTGGCCCAGGATCTTGGTGTTCCTGTGTTCTCGGAATGCACACAGGTTGACCTGAAATGTTCTGGCTTCTTGCAAAAAGAAAACTGAGAGAAGCCATAGAATTTTAAACTGAGAAGTTTTTTTTTTTTTTGAGACGGAGTTTCACTCTTGTTGTCCAGGCTGGAGTGCAATGGCGTGATCTCGGCTCACCGCAACCTCTGCCTCCCAGGTTCAAGTGATTCTCCTGCCTCAGCCTCCCAATTAGCTGGGATTACTGGCATGCACCACTATGCCTGGCTAATTTTGTATTTTTAGTAGAGACGGGGTTTCTCCATGTTGGTCGGGCTGGTCTCGAACTCCCGACCTCAGGTGATCCGCCCACTTCAGCCTCCCAAAGTGCTGGATTACAGGCGTGAGCCGCCACGCCAGGCCTTAACTGAGAAGACCTTAAAGCCATTTACACCTGAATTTACAGAGGAGAAAACATGCCCAGGTGGATTACAGGAGCTGCCTGATCTACTAGGCTTACCTCCTGGGCCCTCTTCTCTTAGTTGAGTAACAGCATAGACTATGTGAAGTAGTCATTAGGAGATTTTGTAGTTCTAGTCCTTGTTCAGACTGGAGTGCAGTGGCACGATCTCAGCTCACTGCAGCCTCTGCCTCCTGGGTTCAAGCGATTCTCCTGCCTCAGCCTCCCAAGTAGCTGGGATTACAGACATGCGCCACCACGCCTGGCTAATTTTGTATTTTTAGTAGAGAAAGGGTTTCCTCCGTGTTGGTCAGGCTGGTCTCGAACTCCTGATCTCAGGTGATCTGCCTGCCTCGCCCTCCCAAAATGCTGGGATTACAGGCATGAGCCACCGCACACGGCTGCTGCTGCTGCTGCTTCTTTTTTTTTTTTTTTTTTAGACGGAGTTTCATTGTTGTTGCCCAGACTGGAGTGCAATGGCGCGATCTCGGCTCACTGTAACCTCTGCCTCCCTGGTTCAAGTGATTCTTCTGCCTCAGCCTCCCAAGTAGCTGGGATTACAGGCGTGCCTGGCTAATTTTGTATTTTTAGTAGAGACAGGGTTTCACCATGTTGATCAAGCTGGTGTCAAACTCCTTACCTCAGGTTACCCTCCTGCTCTGGCCTCCCAAAGTTCTGGGATTACAGTCAGGAACCACTGTGCCTGGCCAGAGCTAGTTTTCTTTACATTAGAACTCTGAGTTGTCAGTTTCAGAAATTCCAGTCTATGAAAACATAATTGATTGCAAATAACAAGAAGATCTCAGTAAATTATTACTTTATGTTATTTTCTACCCATGACTGGTAGTGCAAGGTAGTGCAGAATAACTGTTGGCACTGTCTTTAGTACTGGACATCTTTATTTCAGCTCAAATTTGTGAGAGTGACAGTTGCATCAATACTCATAATTGAGGCCTACTTGTATATGTCTTCTTCATAGGTTCCTTGTAATGGCTTCAGTGACATTGAGAACCTTGAAGGACCAGAGATTTTTTTTGAGGATGAACTGGTGTGTATCCTAAATATGGAAGGAAGGTAAGCCATAGCTTTAGCAGGGTTGTTTGTTTTAATAAGTCCAGAATAAATTGCTGTAATTTCTGTGTGGCTAAACCCTGGAACATGTGATTCCAAATATTTCATGCCTGGTCATAGTTATAGTTTTGAAAAGTTCTGTGTATATTAGGTAGATACACTAAGACAATTGATGTATAAAGAAACCTTACAAAAATCCTTTTGGAAAGAAAATGGAATTAATGTTTAGCTCTACTGTGGGTCAAATACTGTGCTCCGGACCCTTGTATCTGTTGTGTTGTTTAGAAACCTGGTAATAGGCCGGGCACGGTGGCTCACGCCTGTAATCCCAGCACTTTGGGAGGCCGAAGCGGGTGGATCGTCTGAGGTCAGGAGTTCAAGACCAGCCTGGCCAACATGGTGAAACCCCCATCTCTATACAAAAAATTAGCTGGGTGTGGTGGTACACACCTGTAATCCGAGCTACTCGGGAGGCTGAAGCAGGAGAATCACTTGAACCCAGGAGGCGGAGGTTGCAGTGAGCCGAGATTGTGTCATTGCACTCCAGACTGGGGGACAAGAGCGAGACTTCATCTCAAAAAAAAGAAACCTTCTGGTAATAGAAATCATCCTTCCTTCATTATTATCTCTCCACTTACTACCAAATTTGCCTATCATGAATTGAATCTTTTAATTTAAAAATGATAATTTCTTAGGCATGTCTTAATTTAATGGATGACTTTTTACAATTTCTGAATTGTGGTACAAAATAATCTTACTTTGGTCTTTGAACACTGTAGGTCTTTGGGTGAGCCTTTCTTTTATCTTCCAGTCAGAAAACTGTGTACTTAGGGACTCGCTTGATCAAGAAGAACTCCTTATTTCTTGGTTATTGCTTAAAATTTCATATGCCTTTTATTTTCTGCTGTGAAGGTTAATTTCCAGTTTTTACCTGAAAGATGACTGGGCTTCCAGCCTAACTTGCCTGTGGAAAAGACTTTCTGCTCTAAAAGTTCTGAAAACTTTCTAGTGATGGAAGATAAGAATGCTAGTTTAACATCTTCCTTAAAAGGAATCTTTGCGAAATATCTCATAAACAAGGCATAAAATATTTCTGTTGTTTTTTAAAGGGGATTTAGGAGAGAGAAATATCTATCAGTGGAACAACTGTGGGTAGAGGTAAGATGTGTCACTATTCTAGGCCTTGGATGAGTTCAGATGCAGAGGTCATTTTTCCATTTCTATTTTGGTTTATCTATAAATGAATTGAAGTATGATCTAGTAGTCAGTATTGTGCAGTCTTAAAAATAAAAGCTGACTTGTGTTTTTTTAATGTGCATATGTACTTTTAAATACGTAAATGGGACCTCATACATACTTTGTTGGTTGTTTTGGTTTGATGTTTAGTACAGACTGGGTTTTTTTCTTATTTATGCTGTTTCCTTTTTCCTCCCTATTCCCTCTGTTTACATTGGCCTTTCCTGCCCCCACCTCTGTAGTTCTTGATAACAGCCCAGGTTGCATTCTTCATGCTGACAGACAGTGATGAGTATGGGAAGGGATCGTTATTGCACAAAATTGGGATCACATAATAGGTACTTTTCTATATTGTTTTTTCTCATTCAACAGTACCTTATGGAAATCCATCCCCTTCAATGGGTAAAACATCAAAATCACTTTTGTTAATGTCTACTTACTCTTCTGTGGTACGTTACGTAATTTATTTACTTATTTTTATTTTTATTTTTTTGAAATGGAATTTCACTCTTGTTGCCCAGGCTGGAGTGTAGTGGCATGATCTTGGCAACCTCTGCCTCCTGGGTCGAAGAGATTCTCCTGCTTCAGCCTCCCGAGTAGCTGGGATTACAGGTGCCCGCCACCACACCCGGCTAATTTTGTATTTTTAGTAGAGACGGTGTTTCACCATGTTGGTCAGGCTGGTCTCAAACTCCTGATATCAGGTGATCTGCCGGTCTCGGCCTCTCAAAGTGCTAAGATTATGGGCGTGAGCCACTGTGCCCGGCCTACATGATTTTCCTATAGATGGACAACCACTTTTTTTTTCCATTTTGTGTCACTGTGAGGAGTGATGTTTCTAGGCAGTAGTCTTGGGAATGGGTTTCCCAGTTCAGACTATAGGTTGTTATTGAAAGACATAAAATAGATAGCATGTCCTGGAATGTGGAGACTTACTATCATAAAAAATGTCAGTTCTCCCCAAATTAATAGATAAACCTAGTGTCATTCCAAGTAGGATTCAAACAAAGTCTTTTTTTGGGAAGTGGTGAGCAGGGGGGGTTGTTTTGCTTTTTTCTTTTCTTTCATTTAGATGTCATAAAATATATACAGAAGACTAAATTCACAAGAAGAGCCAAAAAACAATCTTTTAGTAATCATAATGGGAAACTGGCATCACTAGATATTAGGCCATCTTAGAAAGCTACTTATAATCCAGACAGCACAGTAATTCAATAAAAATAGCTGCATCAGTAGCAGAGCATAATTGACAAATGCATTCCAGAATAAAAGATAATTTAATATATTTAAACTTGGAGGGAAAAAAATGGATTTTTAAAGAAATGGTACTGGACATAACTGAATATCCATCTGGAAGAAAGGAAAACGTGCATCATACGCAAACATTTTTCCAAAGGATTAAACAACTGAAATTTTTAAGTGATCACAGTGAACATTCCTTAAGAAAATAGGGGACTTCATAGGCCGGGCGCGGTGGCTCAAGCCTGTAATCCCAGCACTTTGGGAGGCCGAGACGGGCGGATCACGAGGTCAGGAGATCGAGACCATCCTGGCTAACATGGTGAAACCCCGTCTCTACTAAAAAATACAAAAAACTAGCCGGGCGAGGTGGCGGGCGCCTGTAGTCCCAGCTACTCGGGAGGCTGAGGCAGGAGAATGGCGTAAACCCGGGAGGCGGAGCTTGCAGTGAGCTGAGATCCGGCCACTGCACTCCAGCCTGGGCAACAGAGCGAGACTCTGTCTCAAAAAAAAAAAAAAAAAAAAAAAAAAAAAAGAAAATAGGGGACTTCATGTAGTCTAGGGAGACCACCTTAACCAAGAATGACAATGCGGAGGCGGTGAAAGAGCAGACACTTTTATATGGCCAAGAGACCATGAATAAAGTCAGTAGAACTCGAGATACTGAAAAATGTACAAAGGTTAGGAGGATGGTATTCACAGAAGAACAAATCCTAATGGCTAACAATCATGGAAAAAACCCTTTAATGCCCTATTCAAAAAGTATTAAATAGGCCGGGCGCAGTGGCTCACGCCTGTAATCCCAGCACTTTGGGAAGCCGAGTCCGTGGAGCATCTGAGGTCAGGAGTTGGAGACCAGCCTGGCCAACGTGGTGAAACCTTGTCTCTACAGAAAAATACAAAAATTAGCCAGACTTGGTAGCAGGCACCAATAATCCCAGCTACTCAGGAGGCTTAGGCAGGAGAATTGCTTGAACCCGGGAGGCGCGGGAGGTGGAGGTTGCAGTGAGCTGAGATCACACCATTGCATTCCAGCCTGGGCGACAAGAGTGAAACTCCATCTCAAAAAAAAAAAAAAAGTGTTAAACAACAATGAAGTACTGCCATTTTACGTATCAGATTCCCAAAAATGGTGAAAATGCATAGCCAGTGAAGACATATATTATAGTCTTTTTAGAAATAAATACGAATAGGTTACCCCTTGGCCCAACACATATATTTTGACCTTAAAAAAGGATTGTTTGTTTTAGAAACAGCCTCACTCCGTCACCCAGGCTGGAATGCCATGACGCAATCATAGCTTACTGCAGAATCAAACCCTTGGACTCAAGTGATCCTCCTGCCTTAGCCTCCCGAGTAGTTAGGACTACAGGCACTTGCCGTTACACCTGGCTAATTTTTTCTATTTTTTGTATAGATGGAGTCTTGCTTTGTTGCCCAGGCAGGTATTAAACTCCTGGCCTCGAGATCTTCCCGGCCAGGCATGGTGGCTCACACCTGTAATCACAGCATTTTGGGAGGCCAAGGCGGGTTGGTCACTTGAGGTCAGTGATCCTGGCTACTCGGGAGGCTGAGACAGGAGAAGTGCTTGAACCTGGGAGGCTGAGGTTGCAGTAAGCCAAGATTGCACCACTACACTCCAGCCTGGGCGACAGACTCTGTCTCAAAAAAAAAAAAAAAAAAAAGGATCCTTTTGCTTTGGCCTCCCAATGTGCTGGGATTACAGGTGTGAGCCACCATGCCCAGCCCTGTTTATTTTTTGAGACAGGGTTTCATCCTGTTGCCCAGGCTGGAGTACAGTGGTGCAATCATGGCTCACTGTAACCTTGAACTCCTGGGTTCAAGGGATCCTCCAGCCTCAGCCTCCTGAGTAGCTAGGAGTACAGGCATGTGCCGTCATGCCTGGCTAATTTTTATTTGGTAGAGACAGTGTCTTACTATGTTGCCCAGGCTGGTCTTGAACTCTTGGCTTCAAGTGATCCTCCCACCTTGGCCTTCCAAAGTGCTAGGACTATAAGTGCGAGCCAACAAACAAATAAGGTTGTTTTTAAATGGTAGAATACCCCATATTTAAAAATATTTTGGGATATCAGTTTTCATGGAAGACCCTATTTGTATTCATTCCTGGCAAATGCTTGTGGTTTGGATATGGAAAGCATGGGAAGGAAAAAGTGTAGTTTCCATAAATACTAAAGCATCAGTTGGAAATCAGTTTGTGTTTATGATGTGCTATGTGGTCTTAAAAAAGAGGATGCCCTACAATAAAGATTAGAAACAGCATAGTAAAAGGGCATACACTGGGCCGGCCACACTGGCTCATACCTGGAGTCCCAGCACTTTGGGAGGCTGAGGTGGGCGGATCACCTGAGGTCAGGAGTTCGAGACCAGCCTGGCCAATGTGGAGAAACCTCGTCTCTACTGAAAATACAAAAAATTAGCCGGGCATGGTGGTGCATGCCTGTAATCCCAGCTACTCAAGAGGCTGAAGCAAGAGAATTGCTTGAACCTGGGAGGCGGAGGTTGCAGTGAGCTGAGATTGTGCCACTGCACCCCACCCTGGGTGACAAAGTGAGACTCAGTCTCAAATAAATAGATAGATGGATTAGATAGATAGATAGATAAATAAATGCATACATTGTACCTGAGAAAAGTGTCCCAGAATGACCAATACTGAGACATATTTTAGTAAAATTGCTGGATTTTAAAGACAGGAAAGTCCTTTGAGCATCCAAGCAAAAAAGATAAAGTCATTTATAAGGAAAAGAAAATGAGAATATCATCAGACTTTTCAACAGAATTTTTTATGCCAAAGGAAAAAATAACTTGTTTAAGATACTCAATGATCTAAGGAAAATGTCAGCCAAGGATTTTTATATCCAGCCAAACTGACTTCCAGATATGAAGACTACACACAAACTTAACAACTTACAATAATTCAGTGACTTTTCAGTCCTTCCTGAGAAATCTCCTGGAAAATGAATTTCAAATGACCAAAAACCACTCCCCCAACCCCCCCCCCAAAAAAAAAAAAAAAAAAAAACAGAAAAACACGGGCAGTGAGCACTAAATATGTATTTGTTGATTTAAATTCAAATGAGGGTTCTAGGAAAGAAAGTATTGCATGTGTACTGTCTGTAAGACATGTCAGTATAAATACAATGCATCTGTTTAAATAAATGGACACTGGGGGAGAGCATATGCAAATTATTTACCTGTTTTCAGTAATCATAAAAGTGATGAGTAATCCCAGCACTTTGGGAGGCTGAGGTGGGCAGATCATGAGGTCAGGAGATTGAGACCATCCTGGCCAATGTGGTGAAACCCCGTCTCTACTAAAATACTTTTAAAAAAAATTAGCTTGGTGGGGTGACACCGCCTGTAATCCCAGCTACTTGGGAGGCTGAGGCAGGAGAATAGCTCGAACCCGGTAGGTGAAGATTGCAGTGAGCCGAGATCGCACCACTGCACTGCAGCCTGGCGACAGAGCGAGACTCCATCTCAAAAGTGATAAGAACATTAGTCTTGTTATTCTGAGGGCTGGTGTGTGTGTATGAGAGAGAGCTGTGGAATGAAGTAAATGAATAACAATGTGATATTCTAATTTTATCACCTGTGATATCCTGGAGCAGCAGAATTCTCCTGGAATAAAGAAGACATAAGATAGAAGGTCAGAGCCACAGATTTTTGAATTAGAAGTGTCAGTATGAACTCAAAAGGTATTTTATGTTTAAATGCATGTAGGTATATGTAAGTGCATGTGCATATGTACATGTACACACACGTGCACATAAACACTAGGCTTCCTAGGTCTGTCCACTGAAAAGATCTAGAAACAATAACCAACCTAGTGGAATTGATCTTCCCTGGTATCCAGATTGTCATCTTGATACAACATTTTCCACAAAAGAAGCCAGGGTTTTTGGAGAAAGACTGGTTCTGTGTCCAGTGCAAGGATTTTAAAAGATGAGCCTGGAGCATCCTGGAAACCTAACCAGACAGTAAGAAAACTGACACTACTTTATGTCAGAAGGGTTGAGGAACCAATGTGAAGAGGCTTCCAGTGGCCAAAGATGTGACAGTTTGAGCATCAGTGTGGACAATAACAGGAATGGATTGAAATGCATCGAATATGCTTAGCTCTATGAGTTCATAATATACTAAAAACAATTGGTCACCTTTGAAGGATAAATAGAAACCTACATCATTATCTTGAAAAATTGTAAATAGAAAATATCAGCATTTATCCTGCCTTTTCCATGGAGGTTTTTCCTTATAGAAGTATCACAGCTAATGAATTAGGAAGGGTTCGTTGAATTCTAATGTCACCACTTCATAACCTCAAATGAATTAACAGATCAAGACATTGCGTAGCAGTGCTGCTGACATCACAAAAGAGACACCCAGGCATTATTGCCTCCTGATGGGAGAATGCACTACCTTCTATGAAGTTGTCTTGCTAAATTAATGAAATCTGTATCTCATGTAGCCTCTACATCCAATTTACAGGAGATCAGAAGACAGAAGAACATGTTAAACTACATCATGTGGATACACTCAGCAAATTCCAGATGATGGAAAACTGCAAGCCTAAAAATCCAGATTCTTCAACAAATAAAATGCAAGGGGGAAAAAAGATGGAGGAGGATCCTGTAGGTTAAGAGATTTAAAAGGCATCAAAACAAACTCGCCTGTGTAGGGATGCATATTTCATGGTAGTACTAAAGAGAAAAGCAAGAAAGTGATGATCATAGAGGTGTGGTTTGTGATTATTGTTGAGGGGGGCCCCAGAGGGCTTCTTGGCTGTTTGCAAAGTTTTCTTTTTTCTTTCTTTTTTTTTTTTCCAGACAAGTCTCCCTCTGTCGCCCAGGCTGGAGTGCAGTGGCACCATCTTGGCTCACTGCAAGCTCCGCCTCCCGGGTTCACGCCATTCTCCTGCCTCAGCCTCCCGAGTAGCTGGGACTACAGGTGCCCGCCACCACGCCCAGCCAATTTTTTGTATTTTTAGTAGAGACGGGGTGTCACCGTGTTAGCCAGGATGGTCTCCATCTCCTGACCTCGTGATCTACCCGCTTCAGCCTCCCAAAATGCTGGGATCACAGGCGTGAGCCACTGTGCTGGCCACAAAATTTTCTGTCTTGGCAAGAGCGGTAGATCCAGGAATGTGTCTTGTAATGATTCATTAAGCTACTTGTTCGTTTCACACAATTTTCTAGACTGATATGTTGTACAACTCAAAGATTAAAAAGTAGATAAAACATAGATCATTCTGCAGGTTTTCATTGACCTCCCTCAAGATTGGCAAGTTGTTTGTTTCTTCATGATGTCAGCCAGATAAGTTTCATCACTGTCTCTCTCCTATTTCTTATAATCCCCATATATATTTGGGATATGTGGTGAAGAATTTTATTCACTCAACAAGTGTTATGGAACATCTACTATGTGCCAAACGCTATTCTAGGCACTAGGGATACAGCAGTGAACAACACACAAAAAAATCCCTGCCTTCATTGGGCTTATACTGTAGTGGGGGAGATAGGCACTAAGAAAAATAAGAAATTGGCCGGGCGCGGTGGCTCAAGCCTGTAATCCCAGCACTTTGGGAGGCTGAGACGGGCGGATCACTAGGTCAGGAGATCGAGACCATCCTGGCTAACACGGTGAAACCCCGTCTCTACTAAAAAATACAAAAAACTAGCCGGGCGAGGTGGCGGGCACCTGTAGTCCCAGCTACTCGGGAGGCTGAGGCAGGAGAATGGCGGGAACCCGGGAGGCGGAGCTTGCAGTGAGCTGAGATCGCGCCATTGCACTCCAGCCCGGGTGACAGAGCGAGACTCCGTCTCAAAAAAAAAAAAAAAGAAAAATAAGAAATTGGTTACATTAGAAAATGAAAAATGCTATAGAGAAATATAATCGGGGAAGAAGGCAGGGGAATGGTGAGGTGGTGCCATTTAAAATAACGTAGGGGGCCTTACTCAAGGGGACATTTGAGTTGAAACCTAGGAGGAGGTGAGAACAGACTGCAGTCTCCGGGGAGAATGTACCAGGCAGAAGGAACAGGGCACTAAGGAGCACCTGCCAGACAGTAAAGGAACAGCTGGAATGCTTGGGAGGCTGGACTGAGGGGGAGTGGCAGGAATTGGGGTCAGAGAGGTAATGGGGCGAGAGTTCAAGAGACCTTTTAGGTCCTCATTAGGACTGGGCTTTTTCTTGGAGCAAGGTGGGAAACCGCTGGAGACTTGGAGTCGAGGATTGGGTGACATGACTGTACATGTTACTGGAGTGCTCTGGCTGCTGTATTGAGGATAGACTGGAGGGGCCAGGTCTGAAGTGGGAAGCTGAGGTAGGAGGATGTTGCTGCAACACAGAGAAATGCTGATGGTGGCTTGTGGGAGTAATTGGGAAGTATGCACATTTTGGATGTAATTTGAAGATAGTACTGATAGCTTTGGCTGACAGGTCTTGAGTATGGCTTATGAGAGAAAGCAAGGCATCCAGTATGACTTGCAGGTTTTTGGCCTCACTAGAATGATGGAGATGCCTTGATCTGAGATGAGGGTGACTCTGGGAGGGGAAGAAAGATGAAGGTGCTCAGCTCTCTAAGCGGGATGTAGAGTACATGGATAATAGTTGATATACAGGTCTGGAGTTCAAGAGAGAACTCTGGTCTGGAAAATAGGAGTTTTCATAATATGTGAAACCATGAGGAACTCACCGTGGCAGTGAGTGCCCAGGCCCAAGTGGCCCAAGCAGGGGGACCAGCAAAGGGTTCTAGATGCCTCCCCATCTTCTGAACCTCCCCCAGCTCAATTCCTTTTTCAGGCTGCTCTTCCATTTCCTTTTACCAAAGATACAGGCAAGTAAGTCTGAAGCCAGACAGATAACTGTTCTTCCAATTTCAGTACAACTAATTTAGTATTATATTACATTTCAAAGACTGCTATCTACTTCCATTATAATTATTATAAGGTAATGGACCAATTATATTTTTCTTATTCAGCAAACTACATGGTATGTTAGTGTAATGTAAAAAATAGATAACTGAAAATTTTCAAATCTTAATTCTTACTGACTTGTTTGTTTCCAGAAAAGCTTTGACCTGGAAATACTACGCGAAAAAAATTCTTTACTACCTGCGGCAACAGAAAATTTTAAATAATCTTAAGGCCTTTCTTCAGCAGCCAGATGACTATGAGTCATATCTTGAAGGTGGGTATTTTCCCATATATGTGGACAGTAGTATTTCTATAGGTAACTGATTTTTTAAGACCAGCAGAGGAAATTGTTGTGTTCCTTGTGGTAAAGAAGTGGAAAAGTAAATCATGTTTCGTGGGCTTCTGCAGATTGGATTATAGGTCCTGACCAATGAGGTAGTTCAAACTATTAAATTTAGAGCTAAGATTTTATCAAAGTCCACTAAAGAAATAGTGTTTTTTAAAGATGCATCATTGGCTTAAAGTGTGAGAGTGATACTTTAGCTAATGAAGTGAATTCCTATTTTTCTGAGCTTTAAGGCATAATTTCCAAATCAGAAGTAAATATATCCAATGTTGTCTCCCTGTGACCTTCAGTAAATCCCTTAACCTCTCGGGTTGGAGTTTATTGAGGACAGAATGTTCTTGGGCATCAGTGAGTCTGCTTGTCCATAATGAAAGGTGAGAAGGAAGAAGTTGAGTGGACAGGCAAGAAGAAAGGAGTGGAGAATCTTCTTGTTCTTATTAAGTTGAACAGGAACAAAGTGAGACTTCCATTTTTTAAAAATGATTTTGAATTCCTAAAATATTGCACAAACATTCCCATACATTATGGTTATGAGATATAAATATCACTGGTCATTTACTTTTATTCCCTACTTCTGGTGATTTACCAGATTGTTGATTTTTTTGCATTCCAGTGTATCTCATAGTCATGTTCCTATTCTGTTACTATTTAAAAAAAAAAAAAAATTTGTATTTATTTTTAGAGACGGGATCTTGCTATGTCACCTATGCTAGTTTCAAACTCCTGTGCTCAAGTGCCACCACACCTGGCTGGCTTCTGTAACTAGTCTCATGCAGTCTATGGCTACCTCTCCTGGCAACAACTTTCTGAGTAATACTTGATTTCATGAACATTATCCCTTCTTCCCTCCAAGTCAGCCAATATATCAGTGCCAGCCCAATTAGAAACCTAGCTTTTACCACTGCGTGTGAAACCTGCAGTGTGGACAACTCATTTCCCTTTTATATTAAACCTCTACCTGCTTTTCAGTGCCCTGCATAATCTGGTCCAGACCTATGCTCCGTACTCTCCAGGATGTCCCATTTGCTCCATCCAGGCCATTGTCTAGACTGGTGCCCCACAAATACACCTGGCTTCACTTCCTCATTCATGATATCCCTCCTCCTCATAATCCCTCTTGAAAATCCTACTCCCCTCCATAATTCAGCTCAAGCCTCACTTCCATTAAATTTCCACTGACTACTTGGAGATTTTATTCACCTCAGAGCTACAGCAGCATTTAATAGTAAACTGTCTTGTATTTTTTCTGTTTCCTGTGTGTACATTTTGTTTCTGTAACTAGTCCCTAAGCTTCATGTGTTGTGGTCCTTGTGTTAGGATCACTGTATACCCCACAATGCTTAGTGTAAATGCTTATCAAGTGTATGAAAACCTAGTATCATCCAAAAGGAAGTGAAACATCTCACCACCCTAGAATCCCCTCATTTGTATACGGAGTTGAGAAGCATCCTACCTTCTGTTTATTTCACAGTTAAGAGTAGTATATATATATATATATTTTTTTTTTTTTTTTTTTTTTTTTTTTGTAGCTTATGTATGAAAACAAATACTCCTTTTTCATTTTCTAAATACAAAGTTATAATTTTCGAAGAACTTCCACATCAGTGTCATAAGCATTGGGAAGCCATTGGAAATTGTTGAGTAGTTGAGTGAATGACAGTTGACTCTCCAAGGTTCTGATCCTTGGTGAGTGACTAGAATAATGCTGATGCCATCAAAGAAGTCTGGGAATCATAGCATTAGGAAAGAACAGACTTCAGAAATGTGCAGCATAAACTGCTTCAGCCTCCAGGTAGGGAAGCTGGGGCCCATGGAGGCCCAGGAGCCAGTCCCTGGCTGGTGGCAACACTGGGACTGGGGTCGAGGTGTCTTGACACTCATTCAACTGCTTTCAGCTCTGGAGCATTGGTAAGGGGGTCCAGGTTCTGAGCTGGTCTGGGATCTCTTGAATTTAACGTGACTCGAGAGCTTCCCACGTAACGGTGTCCTTACCCAAATGCTGCTGTTAGCCCTTCAGTCTCTGCTTCCAAAATTGCCTAAGACTGTGAAGAGGAGTGATTCTTAAGAGACTGTCTGCAGTGTGCTCTGTACAGCTTTTCAGCTGTACGTTCCCTGAGCATAATTTGTTATCTCATTGGAAAGTAGGGTTAGCTCCAGAGTCCATTTACTGTTCGCCCTTGAGGGGTGTAATTTGTTGAAATGGCACATCTGTCATGGAGGGCTTTCAGAATTTTTTTCTTTTTTTTTTTTGAGACGGAGTCTCGCTCTGTCGCCCAGGCTGGAGTGCAGTGGCCGGATCTCAGCTCACTGCAAGCTCCGCCTCCCGGGTTTACGCCATTCTCCTGCCTCAGCCTCCCTAGTAGCTGGGACTACAAGCGCCCGCCACCTCGCCCGGCTAGTTTTTTGTATTTTTTAGTAGAGACGGGGTTTCACCGTGTTAGCCAGGATGGTCTCGATCTCCTGACCTCGTGATCCGCCCGTCTTGGCCTCCCAAAGTGCTGGATTACAGGCTTCAGCCACCGTGCCTGGCCAGAATTTTTTTCTAAAGGAACTGCCTTATATCATTACGTTTTCAGAGTTGTTGGATTTGGAACCTATAAGAGCTAGGGAGAGAGAAGTAGCTTGAAAAGATCTCCTTGATGTCATTTCCTTTTCCTTGTAATAGAATATGAGACTGTGCCGCCACACACCATGCAGTTTTTTAGTCCATGACTTCTGAGAGAAGTTTGGTTTGTGTATTTATTTTTTTTAAAGTGTAAGCTACTTTGTTATGAAAATGTTTGTTGCTCCTTCTCAGTGTGTTAGCAGCAAGGTCCACGGCCAAAACATGAAGCTTATCCAGTGGGATGGTGTAAAGAGCCATGTCCCAGGATGTCCAGGGTAAAATGCCAAGCTAATAAGAAAAGGGTAACGTAAGAATTTATTCGGTAATTCTTGTTCATTTTCAGGTGCTGTATATATTGACCAGTACTGCAATCCTCTCTCCGATATCAGCCTCAAAGACATCCAGGCCCAAATTGACAGCATCGTAGAGCTCGTTTGCAAAACTCTTCGGGGCATAAACAGTCGCCACCCCAGCTTGGCCTTCAAGGCAGGTGTGGCATTGCTTTGGATCCAGCTGTATTTATGAAAGAAAATCTAGAGGAATTGGTTAATTTGAGAGATTTGTTAGTGTGCTCCCATTATGTCACGAAAAAGTGATAAAATGATGTGACCACGTGTTTACCTGGTTGAAGTGTTGAACCTAAAACAGTTCAAATACATACTGCCTTCTGCTTCCTAGATTGGCAACACTTGATTAATATTGCTAGGCCATTACCAATGTCTTCATCTTGTGGGTAGTTTGGGGCACCTGTCACAACCTTATTTGTGCTTGGGTCCAGAGTAGATCTCTGTGTTTCAGGTGAATCATCCATGATAATGGAAATAGAACTCCAGAGCCAGGTGCTGGATGCCATGAACTATGTCCTTTATGACCAACTGAAGTTCAAGGGGAATCGAATGGATTACTATAATGCCCTAAACTTATATATGCATCAGGTAAATATAGGTACATAGTATATTACCATAGTAATATATGGTTATAGTAATATAGGTATAGTAATTTTATTTTCTTTTTTTAGAGACAGGATCTTGCTCTGTTGCTCAGGCTGGAATGCAGTGGTGCAGTCATAGCTTGCTGCAGCCTCAAGCTCCTGGGTTCAAGCGATCCTGCCGCGTCACCCTGCTGAGCAGCTCGGACTATGTGCCACCATACCGGCTAATTTTTTATTTTTTGTACAAATGAGGTCTTGCTGTGTTGCCCAGCCTGGTCTCAAACTCATGGTCTCAAGTGATCCTCCCACCTTAGCCTCCCAAAGCTCTGGGATTATAGGTGTGAGCCACTGTGCCCATCCTATATGTATTTTTTTAAGCTTCTGTCTGATAGACCGTACATTCTTGAAGGCCAGTACCATGCCTTCCATCTCTGAGTGCTCAATGAAACTTATTTTTCCTTCTGCTTTAAGGATATTGTTGTGGAGTTTATCTGTTTTCTCATGGAGTATCCTCCATATGCAAACCCTTGAGATAGATTTTTGACTAAAAGTAGATATTCTCTGACTCTGTTTGGTCAGTTTGTATCTCATGAACACTAAACTGTGGAACTAATCAGGGCCCTCTTTTTGCACTGGCCTCTAGCCATTTGGGGAAACCTGTGGCCCAGCTGTGTCAAGTTTGCATCTGTTATATTTATTTTTTATTTGCTTTCTGCCTAGTTCTATTTTCATATTTATTTTGTTGCCTTATCTGCTACTTTTATTTTGCTATATTGTACACGCTTTTCCTTGAAACAGTTTTAAATTCTTTCTGGAAGAAGGAGAGCCTAAATCAGGGCTCGACCATCTTTTCCTATAAAAGGCCGGCAGTAATTTATTTCAGCTTTGGCCAGGTGTGGTGGCTCACGCTGCAATCCCAGCAGTTTGGGAGGTCAAGGTGGCCGGATCACCTGAGGTCAGGAGTTCGAGACCAGCCTGGCCAACATTGTGAAACCCCGTTTCTACTAAAAATACAAAAAAATTAGCCAGGCATGGTGGTGGTCGCCTGTAATCCCAGCTACTTGGGAGGCAGAGGCAAGAGAATCGCTTGAACATGGCAGGTTGCAGTGAGCCAAGACTGCGCCATTGCACTCCAGTCTGGGCAACAGAGCGGGACTCCATCTCAAAAAAACAACAAAAAAAATTATTTCAGCTTTGAGGGCCATGTGGTCTCTGTTGTTAACCACCAAGTTCTGCCACTGTGGTGTAAAAGGAGGCACAGATAATGTAAAAACAACTGAGTGTGGCTGTGTCCAACAAAACTGTATATATGGTCATTGAAATTCGAATTTCATGTTACTTTCATATGTCTTTGAATAGTATTAACTATTTTTTCAAACATTGAAAAAACAAAACTTTTTCTCACACAAGCTGTACAAAAATAGCCGGTGGACCGGAATTGCCATGGACTATAGTTTACCGACCCCTGACCTAAATAAGTGAAATACTCACTTAAGCCTCACAAATGAGCGTTATACCCAATGCAAAATAGGTGCCTAATGAGAATGTTTATTGAAAGAATGAGAATGTATACTTCATCGCAGTGAAGTAAAAGCATTTTTTCTGCTTTAGGTTTTGATTCGCAGAACAGGAATCCCAATCAGCATGTCTCTGCTCTATTTGACAATTGCTCGGCAGTTGGGAGTCCCACTGGAGCCTGTCAACTTCCCAAGTCACTTCTTACTAAGGTGGTGCCAAGGCGCAGAAGGGTGAGCATCCATGACTCATTATCTGTGGTCCTAAAGATTCGATCCCTCTGTGCTGAGAGGCAGTCTGATTTTCAACATCAAGTTGGGTGTTACCACACAGGTTAAAAATGGGACTAGGGTGGTGATGGAACTGTTTAGTTTCCTGGCTGTATCAGTGTCAGTATTCTGATTGTGTTATTTATACTATAACAGTTAGGATGGTACCATCAGGGGAGACTGGGAAAAGGGTACTCTGGATCTTTCTGTATTTATTAAAACTGCATGTGTGAATCTACAGTTATCTCAAAAAGTGTAGTTTTAAAAAATAAGACTCTGACTTCAGGGTCTTATGTGGTTCTCAGAGTCCCTTTGTTTCAAAGCAGATCAGATCAAAGAGTTCTTAAAGAAATTATTTCTTTTTATTCTTCTGTAAAATCTCCTCCTTTGTCCCACATGAGTGGGAGAGGAAGAGAGGAAGGGAGGGAAAGAAAGCCGGGGAGATTGAACAGGGTGGCCATGTTCCCCTTCAGGCAAGGTTGGTGACTGATGAGAATTTGAGAGACCTGGTTACTGAGTTCTGTTTTGTTCTTTTTTAAACCTAGTGCTCTGTAGGGCAAAAAGCTCCTTTTCAGTTATAGTCTAGCTTTTCTGAAAGAAATAGTTCAACAGATGGAAATATATTCTCATTAAATCCACAATTTAGGGGAAAAGAAAAAAGTTATTTGCCTATGTCCTGATCTTTGAAACTCTGTCTTAATGATTAACTCTGATACCCTTTAGTGATGAATTGTGTGATAGAAAGTACCAGAGCTTTGAAGTCAAACTGGGTTCAAACTTTGCCTTCCTCTGAGGAGGCCTCAGTTTCTTCCTTGGTAAAATGGATTAATGTTTTTTATAAAGCAGCTTGGAAGATTAAATGAGATCATCCAGTATATTATATACCCAGGAGAGTTTCTGATGTGGCATAGCAAAACAGTACAATTGATCTCTGTTACTACTTCTTAGTTTAAGAAATAAAACATGACATATTTAGTTGAAGCCTCCCAGGTACTCTTCCTCATCCCTTTCTCCTCTCCAGAGCTAACCACCAGTTTGAAAGTGTTTATTATTTCTTTTTTCTTTTTTTTTTTTGAGACAGGGTCTGGCTGTGCCACCCAGGCTGGGGTGCATTGGCACAATCTTGGCTTACTGCACCCTCCATCTCCTGGACTCAAGCCATCCTCCCACCTCAGCCTCCCTAGTAGCTGGGACCACAGGCATGCACCACCACAACCTGGCTAATTTTTTTGTAGAGACGGGGTCTCGCCATGTTGCCCAGGCTAGTCTTGAACTCCTGAGCTCAAGTGATCGGCCTGCGTCAGCCTCCCAAAGTGTTGAGATTATAGGCATGAGCCACCGTGCCTGGCCATGTTTATTTCCATGAAGATGTTTATGGTTCATTACTTGTGTATGTTGCATTAAATAACTGTGCAGGCTTCCCTTGTGTTCCAGATAATGTGTTTCTGAGGATGTACTGAATGGTTTAATTTTTGGATAGTGGGGACCCAATTTCCATTATTTTAAGTGGAAAAAAATGATTTTTCGTCCCATTCCCTTTCCCCAAATAACCCAACCGATCTTCCCAAGTATCTCCAAAATATTCTTAAATGCCTATGTAATAATCCACCAAAGATTTCTGTACAATATAAAACATTTAAAACACCAATTACCACGTCATTTGCCAGGATAACGTACTACAGGGTAGGATTGTATGCAGGTAACAACATTTTTCCTTCTTGGGCTACAGTGGACATATACTATAATGCAAATGAACAAGGAAATAATTTAATACCCCCCAGACATGTGACAGAAACTAGCACTGAGCCCCATAAGGGACTCAGCCCTCAGGGACATGGCAGGAGCTGCTGGGCTATACGGCCCTTTCTCTCTTTTTCTCTGCTCTTTGCCTTTGGCCACTTTGCTCTGTCCCTGTACCAGGACCTTATTTTCTTAAGCACTGCAACTTTATAATTATCCCTGATGTCTGGAAGGATGAGACTCCAGCTAGTTCTTCAAAATTGCCTTGGCTGTTTCTAGCTTTTGCTCTCTATAGATTTAGAATCAATTTTGTCAGGTTCTTTGGAACCCCTTTGTGTCTGTTGATTGGACCCAGGGATTACTTTGAATTGGAGTTCTAGATTAACAGGAGGACATTGCCAGTGTCTCACTATCAGTCTTATTATGAACATGGACCACTCTGTTTGTTTAGGTTGTCATTACTGGCCTTAAAAAGATTTTATCTTTTTCTTCATCAAGCTAACATCTTGTTAGATTTATTGTTAGGTACCTTCCATTTCTTTTCTTTTTTTTTTTTTTTTTGCAGTTGTAACTGGTAATCTTTAATATTACATTTTTTAAGTATTAATGGTATGCAGAGATGTGCTTGCTACCTAGATACAGTTTTGATTTTCAGTGCCTTGGCTGAATAAATCATTAGTGCTAATAATTTGTCCATTCCTGGCTTTTTTCTGTGGATAATCATAGTATCTGTGAATAGTGACAGTTTGGTTTCTTCTTTTTATAACTCCTATATATTTGTTTCTTTTTCTTGCATTACTCTGCTAGCTAGATCTTTTTGTACAAAGTTGAATAAAAACAAAGATAGCAGGGACTCTTGCCTTGGGTATGACTTTAAATGGAATGCTTTTGAAATTTCAAAGCCAGGCACGGTGACGCACGCCTGTAGTCCCAGCTGCTTGGAAGGGTGAGGTGGGAGGATTGATTGAGCCCAGTAGTTCAAGGCCAGCTTGGGCAACATAGCAAGACCCTGTATCAGAAAAAGAAAACAAAAATTCACCCTCAGGCATGCTGTTGGGAGCAGTTAGGGATTATGAAAGCTACCATCTACATTCCTACTTTGCTAAGTTTTCTTAATAGCTAGGCATTAGATTTTTTTTGTATTTTCAGAATTCTTTTTCTGTGTCTACACATTTAAGGTTTTTCTCTTTTAGTTTATATGTTTAGAAATAGATTTTTTTGTTGTCGTAATAGAATTTCTCTTTTTTAACTTTTGAGTTCTGGTGTCCATGGGCAAGTTTGTTACATAGGTAAACTTGTGTTATGGGGGTTTGTTGTGCAGATTATTTCATGCAGGTATTAAGCCTACTTCCCATTAGTTATTTTTCCTGATCCTCTCCCACCGCCCACCCTCCGATAGGCCCCAGTGTGTGTTGTTCAACTCTGGGTCCGTGTGTTCTCATCACTTAATTCCCACTTATAAGTGAGAGCATGCAGTATTTGGTTTTCTGTTCCTGTGTTAGTTTGCTAAGGATGATGGCTCTAGCTCCATCCACATCCCTGCAAAGGACATGATCTTGTTCTTTTTTGTGGCTGCGTAGTATTCCATAGTATATAGGTATCATATTTTCTTTATCCACTCTATCGCTGATGGGCGTTTAGGTTGATTCCATGTCTTTGCTATTGTGAATAGTGCTTCAATGAACATATGTGTGCATGTGACTTTATAATAGAATGACTTGTATTCTTTTGGGTATATACGCAGTAATGGGATTGCTGGATCAAATGGTTTAGCTGTCTTCAGACCTTTGAGGAATCATCACACTCTCTTCCACAATGGTTGAACTGATTTACACTCCCACTAACAGTGTATAAGCATTCCTTTTTCTCCACAACCTTCCCAGCATCTGTTACAAAATAGATTTTTGCATGTTTAACTCTCTTTCCATTGTTGCAGCACGTCTAACTTAATCACTTATTTGTAAAATACATTGCTGCATTTGATTTACTCATATTTTATCCAGCATTTTTGCATTTATGATAGCTCATAAATTATCTTGGCCTAGAAATTTTTGTACATTTGTCCTTAGGAAGTTCTAGCCTCATAAAAACAGTTGAAGAGTTCCTTGTTTCTAGAACATTTATATAATTCTTATTTTGTTTTTGTACTTTCCTCATAGGTTTATTTATTTTGTTTTTGTTTTTTATTTTTTTGAGATGGAGTCTCACTCTGTCGCCCAGGCTGGAGTGCAGTGGTGCGATCTCAGTTCACTATAACCTCTGCCTCCTGGGTTCAAGTGATTCTCCTGCCTCAGCCTCCCAAGTAGCTGAGATTTCAGGCACATAGCACCACGCTCGGCTAATTTTTGTATTTTTAGTAGAGATGGGGTTTCACCATGTTGGCCAGGATGGTCTCGATCTCTTGACCTCGTGATCTGCCTGCCTCAGCCTCCCAAAGTGCTGGGATTACAGGCGTGAGCCACCGCACCCAGCCATATAATTCTTATATCGTTGCTAAGGGTAGGTTATAAATATGACTCAAGGAAGAAATTTGTAGTGGGCTTGAAATATAAGATGAAACAATAGCTCATAAGAAACACAAGTATCCCTGAAACAGAGCCACCTGAATCCCGTCCATGAGTCCTCGCAGAGAGTGGGCCTGGCAGTGCGGTGAGAGCTTGCATCATGTGACCACTGCTCAGCATTGTGCTCAGCAAGGGCCAACCCCAGTGTGCCAGTGCAGGTCACAGAAGGCAGACCTGCAAGAGGAGCTGTGTGATCGAGGTGAGGGGCGCAGCTCTCTGTGCTCTAGCGCAGGGTTCCCAGCCCAAGGCTGTGATGGGCTCAGCAGGTCTCCGACCACCTCAGCGTATCGGCAGAACTGATGGCCGAATCCTTCTGGTGTGAGGTGCTGTAACTTTCTTTTTTTTGAGACAGAGTCTTGCTCTGTTGCCCAGGCTGGAGTGCAGTGGCGTGATCTCAGCTCACTGCAGGCTCCAGCTCCCGGGTTCACGCCATTCTCCTGCCCCTCAGCCTCCCGAGTAGCTGGGACTACAGGCACATGCCACCACACCTGGCTAATTTTTTTGTATTTTTAGTAGAGACGGGGTTTCACTGTGTTAGCCAGGATGTTAATCACGATCTCCTGACCGTTTGATCTGCCCGCCTCGGCCTCCCAAAGTGCTGGGATTACAGGCGTGAGCCACCGCGCCCGGCTGAGGTGCTGTAACTTTCATCAGATCATCCAGGGCCCAGGATCCACAGATTGTTACCTGCTGCTAATCTATGGAATTAACAGACTGCCTCAGGCATTCCATGAATCATTCCATGAATCTACAAGCCGAACTTGTAGATACTCCTGGCAGTGAGTTGCTATTAGATGACATACATTGGTGCTGTTTCTTAAATGTCAGTGTGCTGTGGTCTTGACAGAGCAGAGCTTGCACAAAGGGGTCAGATTTTAAGCTCGGACAAGACATTCATATTATAAGTAGAAATGTTATGGTCTCAACCTTCAGCCCATGATTTGAGCTACTTATTGTGGAGACTTAAAATAATGAGTTGTTCAGCTCTCATCTGATATTTGGCTCTTTGGATAGGGCAACCCTGGACATCTTTGACTACATCTACATAGATGCTTTTGGGAAAGGCAAGCAGCTGACAGTGAAAGAATGCGAGTACTTGATCGGCCAGCACGTGACTGCGGCACTGTATGGTGTGGTCAATGTCAAGAAGGTGTTACAGAGAATGGTGGGAAACCTGTTAAGCCTGGGGAAGCGGTAAGGTTTTCTTGGTTTTCTAGTACTTCTGCAGAGCACGTGTCTTTAGAAGCTTGAATTGTGTTTGAGATGTGCCAAGTGACTTTTCTTTGAGATCTTTGCAGTAGGCACTGACAAGTTCTCTTTGCGAGTACTGAAAGCATTCTTCAGTAACAAGAATATCTTAGACTGGGAAATATTATTTTTCAAGGGCAAGATCTTCTCGTATCCAAATGCTTTGCCGTCTTTTAATTTATACCTTCCTATCATTAGATAAGAAAACAAAAATATGAAACTGTCTTGTTTCTAAGTCCAAAGAAATTTGTCCTATAGGGAAAGTAGAAAGTTGTAGGCTGTATATTATAGTAATAGTTTTCTGTCTAATGACATGATTCTTTTTTTAATAGACTTTTTTAGAGCAGTTTTAGGCCAACTGCAAAACTGAGCAGAAGGTACAGAGAGTTCCCATATCCTCCATGCCCTACACATGCACAGCCTCCGTCACCATCAGCATCTGCACCAGAGCGGTGCATTTGTTGCAGCCAGTGAACCTGCATTGATACATCATTATCATCCTCATGGAAAAGTCCAGTTTCCATGAGGATTCACTCTCGGTGTCATATATTCTGTGTGTTTGCGCAAACACATAATGACATGTATCCCCCTTTATAGTATCACACAGAGTAGTTTCACTGGCCAAAAATATCCTCTCTGCACTGCCTACTCATAATTCTTTTTTTTTTTTGAGACAGCGTTTCGCTCTTGTTGCCCAGGCTGGAGTGCAATGGCGTGATCTCAGCTCACCGCAACCTCTGCCTCCTGGGTTCAAGCGATTCTCCTGCCTCAGCTTCCCGAGTAGCTGCGATTACAGGCATGTGCCACCAAGCTCGGCTAATTTTTGTATTTTTAGTAGAGACAGGGTTGCTCCATTTTGGTCAGGTGACCCGCCTGCCTTGGCCTCCCAAAGTGCTGGGATTACAGGCATGAGCCACTGTGCCTGGCCTTCAGAATTCATTTTTAATTATGTATAGTGTTATTGCTGTGATTGCTTAGTAAAAATGCTTCTGATTTTCATTTAGTACCCATCACCAAAGTAGGGTACAAGATTTATATTTATTGTATTTTTTTTTTTTTACTTAAGAGTATTGTATCTCTGTTGAACAGAGGAGAAATACCAGAATCAGAAAACGTTTGGGATTTGTGTCAATTCTATTTAAAACCTGGGCCTGGAAAAAGAGAGTCTTTGCTGAAAAAACAAGCAGGATAAGACAAAGATTGTTTTTCCTCTGCTAGGGAAGGCATCGACCAGTCATACCAGCTCCTGAGAGACTCACTGGATCTCTATCTGGCAATGTACCCGGACCAGGTGCAGCTTCTCCTCCTCCAGGCCAGGCTTTACTTCCACCTGGGCATCTGGCCAGAGAAGGTAATTATTTTACCTTGATGCTTTGCACTTGCCTTAGAAAGGGAAGTCCTAGATTGAAGGGTGCCCGTGACAAGCTTCTCTTTGTGTTAAAATGGGGAATAAACACAAATTTATTCAGTCTCCCAATCATAACCCATCAGTAGATTCTTTTTACCTCTCTTATTCTAAGGAAAATTGGTTCTATTGCCAGGAATTGCCTGTTCTCTTTGTGGTCAGCTCTTTACCCTAGAACCACAAAGTCTCTGTCCCCGCTACTCACCCATGGGGGCCCTAAGATCGTTTTCCCCGAGTCACCCTCACTCAGCAACGGAAAGCAAAGCTGTAAATGGTCAACCTCCAGCTGTACTGTTAACAACTACATTGGGCATGAATAAATACTCCTGTTTGACACAGGAAAATTGGATCTTAGATATGTTCAAGTCGAGCCACTGGAGTAGAGAAGGACTGTTTGGAAACCATTGAATTTTGACACTGCTTCACTTGAATTTTCTCCGTTTTTTACTGGCCCTCTTTGGGCAGCAGCATGCACTTTCAGAAGGCTGTGGTGGTGACCTTGCGAGCTGTGTGGATGCAGCACGTCGAGAGGCCCGCTGTGTATAACGGTGCAGGAGCCAGCCGCATATTCCCACCGTGCCTTGGCTCTTCTCTAGAAATATGTGAATAGTCCTTTTTGTTTGTTTAGAGCAGAATTTAATTCTGAGGTCTCACAAGCCATTAGCATAAACTCATCTCCCTGTGTCATTAGAGAGGGATAAATTCTTTCTTGAAAAAGTAAATATTCTAAGTGACTCTACATTGCTTAAATTTAAAGTCTCACTGATTCACAACTTCGAAGATCTAAAATAGTTCTAAGAAACGATGCTTCAGTAGGAAAACCCCAAGGCTCCTGTTTTAAGAAAAGATGTCAGCCGGGCATGGTGGCTCACGCCTGTAATCCCAGCACTTTGGGAGGTTGAAGCAGGTGGATCACTTGAGGTCAGGAGTTAGAGACCAGCCTGGCCAACGTAGTGAAATCCCATCTCTACTAAAAGTACAAAAATTAGCTGGATGTGGTGGTGGGCACCTGTAGTTCCAACTACTCAGGAGGCAAGAGAATTGCTTGAACCCAGGAGGCGGAGGTTGCAGTGAGCCGATACCATGCCACTGCACTCCAGCCAGGGCAACAGAGCAAGACTCTGTCTCAAAAAAAAAAAAAAAAAGAAAAGAAAAGATGTCATCTGTAGCCCACATAGCAAATGTCCTCCCAGAATATCTGTGTAATGTGGTAGAGGAATTATTGGAAAAGAAAACTCTCCACGAAAGTTACCAACTACTTGTCCAAGATGTAATCATTTATTTTCATTTTATTTATGTGTTTTATTTATTTATTTTTTTTTAAATAGAGACTGAGTTTCACCGTGTTGCCCAGGCTGGGCTCAAGCCCATCTTGGCCTCCCAAAGTGCTGGGATTACAGATGTATGCCACCACACCCTGCCTATTTATTTATTTGGGGTTTTTGTTTGTTTGTTTGTTTGAGATGGAGTCTTGCTCTGTTGCCCAGGCTGGAGTGCAGTGGCATGATCTCAGCTCACTGCAGCCTCTCCCTTCCAGGTTCAAGCAATTCCCCTGCCTCAGCCTACCAAGTAGCTAGGACTATAGGTACACCACCACGCCAGACTAATTTTTGTATTTTTTTTAGTAGAGACAGGGTTTCACCATGTTGGCCAGGCTGTTCTCGGACTCCTGACCTCAAGCTATCTGTGTTCCTCGGCCTCCCAAAGTATTGGGATTGCAGGTGTGAGGTACCACACCCAGCCCCTGCCTATTTATTTTTGATACCAGGATATATGTATACTTTTTGCTTTAGACTTGTTAAGGAGTTTTTACGAGATGCAGAGCAAAGCACGTTTCTTTTTTTCTTTTTCTTTTTTCTTTTTTTTTTTTTGAGACAGAGTCTCACTCTCTTGCCCAGGCTGGAATGCAGTGGCGCAATCTTGGCTCACTGCAACCTCTGCGTACCGGGTTCAAGTGATCTTCTTGCCTCAGCCTCCCAAGTGGCTGGGATTATCGGCACATGCCACCACACCTGGCTAATTTTTATATTTTTAGTAGAAACGGGGTTTCACCCTGTTGGCCAGTCTGATCTCGAACTCCTGACCTCAAGTGATCCGCCTGCCTCGGCCTCCCAAAGTGCTGGGATTACCTGCATGAGCCACCGTGCCCGGCCTGCAGTTTCTTTAAATGTAAATTTTGTAGTTAAATTTTGAGTCATTGGCGAAGTGATACTATTAACATCCCGTTTTAGGGGGAAATCTACAGAAGCTGAGGTGTCCTTACCTTCCAGACCGGACTCATTTCAGTACTTGGGCTTTGGAGACTTATTGGGCACTAACCTTGGTGTCCTCCCTAGTTCCAAAATTGCCACACGCAGAGCATTTTCCCTCATGACATTTGCTGCTGGGGTCCATCTCCTGGGTGACCCCTCATTCAGAGATTAGGGGAGAAAAGTGACTCATTCCCAGTGCACTCGTGACTGCCTACCCTTAATAAATGCATAATCCAGCTAGAGCCCCTGAGACAGCCAAGGAAAACTGTGGGACTCGCAGTGCAGAAGAATCCAGGGGGTGCCGAAGAAATCAGACAAGGTTCCTCTCCAGAGGAGGGGTTTGAGGTGTGACCTTGAAAAATGAAAAACAACTTCAGAGGGTAGAAAAGTAGGTGACTCCAGTCAGTGGGAACAACCTGCACGTGGCCCAGGGGTGGGAGGGTGTGGTGCCTGCACATGTCAGCCTAGCACGGATTTATATGCTGATGAGTGTGCAGTTTGAGGTGTATTTTTACATATGTGTGTATAATTGTTATGGCGTGTGAGACCAGTTTGTGAAAGGCTTTGACTTTATCAGATGAAAGGGAGACATTCCTGAGCTGGGAAGGCCTGAAGATGGCCTTGTTGTTAATTGAATTAAATCAGGAAGAGCTAAGAAACACAAGCCCTCTTGGTCACTGTCGCAGTAATCCAAGGTTATGATGGCTGTGACAGACAGAGAGAGGGGCAGGATGGTAAGATTTTAAGTCAGGAGTACTGACTGAATGCCTCCTTCCATCTTCTCAGCAGCCCTATAGGGTAGATACTATTTTTATTTTTGCCATGTTGCAAATAATGAAACAGAGGCAGTGAGAAGTTAAATAACTTAGCCAGGTCTTCTGCACATGCCGTGACAGCACCAGGAGTTCAGTGCCGGCAAGGTGATGCCTGAGCCCACCCCACGCGGCATCCCGTGGTACAATGGACCGGGGCCAGAGCACTTCTGAAGAAGCCAGCACACAGACACCTTCTCCTTCCTGCTGCCAGACCTACATCCTCATCATGATCCATAGTTCTCCTTTCCCTCTTTCTCTGCCTTTCAGTGGAAAAGGTATCCTTCCAATTTTCCAAGGCAAACACCTCTCTCTCCTATGAGAAGAAAAACAAAAAGTACTCCCTTTCTGCCCTGCAGGCATTTCCCTGGGTCGCCACCTTTCCTCCTCCCCCACAGCTGAAGCTCTTCGTCTGCCTCCCACTCACTCCCCAGAACATCAGGACCCGTTTCCATGCCTCCTCCACAGGCACTTTTCTTGCCCAGGAAGCCAGTGACCCTCTTTGGCTGAAACCATTCTCCTCGTTGATAAATGCAATAGATACTTTTTCTTTTTGTATCTTGCCCTGTCACTGCGGGCTACTGCCTTCTGGGAACACTCGGTTCCTTTTGCTCTGTTGTCTCTGGTTCTCAGGCTCTTGCCAGTTCCTCCCTTCAAGGCTGAAGGATGGTTTCTAGACGTCTTCTACCCTGCACCTGTGCCCTAGGACAGTTCCCCTCTTCTTGTGTCAGTTTCTGCCTGTCTCCTGAGGCTGCTGGAGCACTGGACCCTGGGCTCCAGACCAGCATATCCACACGCCTGATACACCCCTGCACGTGACTCTGTCTCCCAGACGGGTGAAAGTCGGTCCGCTGAGGCCAGCACTTCTGCAGCTTGAAGCAGCGCCCTGGCCTCCAGCTTGTCCTCCCTCTCTCCACTCTGAGCCCCTGTGAACCCGCTCTGTATACAGGCCCGAGGAATCTTAACAAAATATCAGTTAGGGCTGGGTGCGGTGGCTCACGCTTGTAATCCCAGCACTTCGGGAGGCCGAGGTGGGCGGATCACGAGGTCAGGAGATTGAGATCATCCTGGCTAACACAGTGAAACCCCGTCTCTACTAAAAATACAAAAAATTAGCCTGGTGCAGTGCCGGGCGCCTGTAGTCCCAGCTACTCGGAAGGCTGAGGCAGGAGAATGGCGTGAACCCAGGAGGCGGAGCTTGCAGTGAGCAGAGATCGGGCCACTGCACTCCAGCCTGGGCGACAGAGTCAGACTCCGTTTCAAGAAAAAAAAAAAAACAAACAAAAAAAACCCAAAAAAACAAAATATCAGTTAGGTCCCTTCACTGCTTAAACCACTCAGGGTGGCTCCCCTGTTGCCTTGAAGACCAGACTCGCTCTCCTCCGTGTGGCTTTTATGTTCTTGGTGGTCTGGCCCTGCTTGCCTGATGCTCCCTGCCTCCCGTGGAGCTCCTTGGTCCTCTGCAGCACCCACCACTTTGTGTTCCTGCGCTGTCTTGCTTCAGTCTTTTGCATGTGCTGCCTCTCTGCCCAGGGCCTCTGCTCATCCTCAACTCCATTGGCTGGCTTACTTCTGCCCAGCTGCCAGCTTAGACTTCTGCCTCCTCCGAAACCCCTTCCTTGGTTCCTGTGCGTGGCCAGGTCACGTTTTCCCGTCGTTCCTGTGCTTGCCCTTCCTAGAGCTTCATCCAGTCTCTGGTAACTGCTGCTCCGTCATCCGTCTCCATTAGAACATGTTCTTTAAGGACAAGGACCAGGTCTTGTTCCTAACTGTCGCCTTCCCCATGCTCTCAACACAATTCATGGCCCATGATAGGAACGCAAAAGTTTTTTTTAATGAATAATTAAGAAATGACTGCCAGGTGTGGTGGCTCACGCCTGTCATCCCAGCACTTGGGATGGCAGAGGCAGGTGGATCACTTGAGGCCAGGAGTTTGAGACCAACCTGAGCAACATGACAAAACCCAGTCTCTACCAAAATAAAATACAAAAAGTAGCTATGTGTGGTGGCACATGCCTGTAGTCCCAGCTACTCAGGAGGCTGAAGTGGGAGGATCGCCTGAGCCTGGGAGGTCAAGGCCAAGGCTGTACTCCAGCCTGGGTGACAGAGTGAGACCCTGTCTCAAAAAAAAAAAAGTGGCAGAACTTCATTAGATATGAATAAAGAAGATTCAAAGGGGATGTCCAGATTTTTCAACATGGGGGCAGTTTATGCCACTCTGAAAGTAGGTATTTGGAGAACAGGCTTGTTTTGGTAGTAGGAGAGTATTTTCTGTGGGGTATGTTGCATTCGTCCTAACCTGAAGCCATCAAGTGCAGATGCCCAGTAGCCTTTAGCAGGAGCTCCCAGCATTAGCATCTGGTAACTGAAGCCCCAGAAGTAGCGGATCCCACAGACAATGGATATCAAGAAAGCAGAGCCAAGAACTGCAGAGAGAACCTTAGAGGGAACCTGGAATTCAGGGACAGAGCAGGGGCCCGCAAACTACGGCTTGTGGGCCAGATTAACAAAGCCTGTTTTTGTGAATAAGTCGTGTTTGTTTACTTATTATCTGTAGCTTTTTTCAAGCTACAGTGGCAGAGTTGAGTAGTTAAATCAGGGACTGTGTGGCCCCCAAAGCCTGCTGTCACTTCTCCAGCCCTTTACAGAAAAAGTTTGCCAACCCCTAGGCTAGAGGGAGAAGAGCAATATAGGGAAATGCATCATGGGTAATAGACCCCAATCCAGGATCTCCGCCCCAGAAGTGGTGATCCTGTGGCTTTCTAGGCCTAGAGTATTTGGTGGGGACAGCATGGTGCCTGGGTCAGCACTGTCTGCAAATACGCCAGGCCCCGAGGTGCAGTGTCTTCGTTTCTGCCCTCTCCCTTCGCCCTCAGCCACACACCCAGCGAAAGTGGGGTTAATTATCCTTGACCTTATCTAGACTTCCTCTGTTCTCTGATGATACCAAGTTCTGACTGTTTTACTTATCTGGTGGGGAGGTGGCTGCTAGGAGAGAAGGGGAGCTGTGTGTGTGGAACACAGCGGAGGGGCAGAGAAAGCAGCTTGCTGGAACTCTGGCAGGCCACAAGGACAGCCATTATGCAGGCACTGTCAGAAGGCGCTTCCTGTTGAAGTAGAGGGTAAATGCAGCGAGTGTCCCAGAATTAAAAGTGCTCGGCTGGAAGTGGAGGCACAGGGGGATTGGCTGGCTGTTGATTCTTGTCAAAACTGGGTTTGGGGTACTTGGGATTATATCGTTTCGTCCATTTTTATGTGTTTGGAACTTTTTGTAGTAGTTAATTAAAAATGCTCCTACTCTTGCTAGGGTATATGACACTGGTTGAGACCAAGAGTTGATCTTCACACCCAGGGCCACAGCTTCACTCCACCTCTCCACCACCCTGTGACCCCGGGCCAGTCACTTCACTAAGTCTGAGTCCTCTTCTGGAAGTGGCAGTGATTAAAAGCTTTTTGTTTTTTTTTCCCACTTAATCCTCCCAATTTAAGGTCAAGAAATTACTGACCGTCAAATGGGAAGGATTAAGTGAAACAAAAAACGTGATGGCCTTAGCACAGTGACCAGCAGAGAATAGTGTTCAGTAAATGTTGAGGTCCAGCACGTCTCAGTCTGAAAGGCAAGATAACATGGTGCATAAAACTGGAGTGTTCACAATACTTTGACAGGCTCACAGTGCATCAGCAAATAGGACAGTGATTATTCATGATTTGATAAGCTGAGAAAGGAATTCAGAGGTAAAAACACCAGCTAGTCTGACAGGTCTGGGCCTAGAGTACAGGTTGCTTTATGCACTAAGTAGGCTGTAATCCAGGACTCAGTAAATTGGAAGGAGAACCTTGTCAGAAACACTATGCTAAGGGCTGTAAACATAATGGGTGTGAAATAATTGTATGTCTGTGTCTTTTTAAGCTTGGAGTTTTTTCCACAGAGGTACTGTGTGCAGTACAGGCGGTAATAGTGGAGTCAGACAGGCCTGCTACTCTTTGCTACTAGTTTAACCTCTCTGCATAGATGTAGTTTCTCCTGCTGCCTGCTGAATACGAAATACCATATGAGTTAAGACCACTGAAGTGACCAGCGGGATTTTAGAACTCTATTGATATACGTGGCTCCCTCCTTCTAGTATAGCTTCATAAACTCAACGAATGCATCCATTTGGTGCCCGCTTCGTGACTTTTCCATCTTTTCCAGCACTGAGGCAGTTGTGTCAAACATCCTCTTGGTCTCGATTAAGGCAATTTGGCATTTTTTCCCCTCTGAATGCATGAGTGGCAAGCGAAAATTGTTCCTGTGTGTTGGAAAAACATGGATTCTCCCATTTCCCACGCCAACCAAGCATGCTAGGTGCTGTTGGAGCCCGCCTTATCCAGAGTGCCCTAGGTGGTGGGCCCTCGCCTGCGTCCCCAGCGCTTACCCCAGCACACTGGTTTCCAAAGAACTCCTCAGGTGCACACGGGTTGAATTGGGGTGTCCTGGGCCAGCTGCCGGTGTTACAGTCGAGCCCAACCCTGGGCATATGCAGTGCCAATTTGGTGGCGGTCCATCAGAGAATGGCCCAGAGACCTGGACTGGGGCCATCAGGGCACAGCCACCCCTTGTGGTCTTTTGTTAGGTTACGTAGGTAGGTCTAAATCCCTCGCCGCAAAAAAGAAAAGGCCTAGCTGAAAATATTATCTTTTAGTCTTTCTGTCTTGTCTTGAAGGTGCTTGACATCCTCCAGCACATCCAAACCCTAGACCCGGGGCAGCACGGGGCGGTGGGCTACCTGGTGCAGCACACTCTAGAGCACATTGAGCGCAAAAAAGAGGAGGTGGGTGTGGAGGTGAAGCTGCGCTCCGATGAGAAGCACAGAGATGTCTGCTACTCCATCGGGCTCATTATGAAGCATAAGAGGTGAGTGCCCGGGATTGTCTGTCCTGTGGTGTCCCTTCCACAGGGGCTGCGGAGACACACACGCACCTGGTGAGCCCCCGGGGCACAGTGGAGGAGGAACTGACTGGATCACTTATCCCCCGAGTGTGCACCTTGGGGAAGACAGAACGCTGAACCTCTTTTTTTTTGTTTTTGAACCATGTCTTTGAGCTTTGTGTTTGTTCAAGCAGCAGCTTACTTTCCTGAGAGAGCTTCTGCTGTTTTTAGCGGCCTTTAGATGTTTGGCTCTTCTCTCTTTGGGAACATGGAAGTCACTTTGTAAGCCACAAGTTTTTTCTCTCATTTCCTCATTGTTCTTATGTCTTGTCACTTAATCTCAGGCTCTTCAAATCTGATAGGCACATAGTCTATTTACCAGGCAAAATTAAACTGTATCCAAAATGATTGGAGCAGTTTACATCCCACCAGTATGCTAGGAGCCTAGAGTTCTTATTCTCGCCTGGTGCTATTGCCAGACCTTTAAAAGTGTACTTACGTGAGAAATGGCAAATAGTGTTTCACTGTGGTTTTCATTTGTTTCCTGGGTTACTAAGCACGTTGAGGTTCTTTTCATATATTTACTGGCTACCCAAGTTCCAAGTTTCCTTTTATTAAGCACCTCTTCAAACATTTCGGGTTTTTTGTTTTTTTGGTTTTTTTTGGTTTTTTTTGTTTTTTTCTCCTTTGGAGGTGGAGTCTGGGTCTGTTGCCCAGGCTGGAGTGCAGTGGTGCGATCTCACCTCACCTGCAACCTCTGCCTCCTGGGTTCAAGCAATTCTCCTGCCTCAGCCTCCCAAGTAGCTGGGACTACAGGCACGCACCACCACGCCTGGCTAATTTTTTGTGTTTTAGTAAAGACAGGGTTTCACCATGTTGACCAGGCTCGTCACTAACTCCTGACTAAAGTGATCTGCCGTCTTGGCCTCCCAAAGTGCTAGGATTACAGGCATGAGCCATGGCACCCGGCCCATTTTGTGTATTTTTTTCAATTGAATTATTAGTCCTCCCTGTTGATACGTAGTTGTTGTTCTGTGTATCAGTCGCTACATGAGGATAAGTTGCAAATGTCTTTTCCCAGTTTTTGGCAGGTGGTTTTCATTCTTTATTGCATTTTTTTTTTTTTACTTTTAAATGGAAATTTGCAAAGATTTATAAGAGAGAAAGGACTGTAAGGAACCAGGTGGTGTTCCTGTCATCCAGCCTTAACAGCTTCCATACGGGGTGGATCTTACTCTCCCCTGCACCCTCCAGACCTACCTTTCTGGGTTAATTGACGTAAGTGCCAGATGCCATTTCACCTATAGCGATTTCAGTATGTACCTCTAAAAGGCAGGGGCGCTCTCTCCTTCTCTCTCGGTCTTTTAATATTTAACATCTTGTTATCACATCTAAAAAACCCCAGTTCCTTAACTTCATGCAGTATCTAGTGAGGGTTCCTATATCCCCAGTTGTCTCATACTTTTAAATGTTTGAATCAGGATTTGTTAGTCTCCTGGTTTTAGTGATGTCAAATTGGTTAGTCGTTTCCTTTACGGGCTGTATTTTTAGTGCCTTGTTTTAACAAATCTTCCCTATCCTGAGCATGAAGATACTTTCTGTTTTAGAAGTTCTGCATTTATCACCTGAGTCTTCATTGTACTGAGAATCGAATTTGGTGTGCTGTTGTTAGGCCAGGTCCCCATACCTTTTTCTTTTGGGTGACCAGTTGTCATCTAATCACTTTTTGTTGAAAAGTTTATTCTTCTCCAGATAAAGTGCTATGTTGATGATAATAAGTGTTTATAAAAGGGGTCAGGGCTGTCCTGAGAAAAGATTCATGTGGAGTAAAGCAGGTAACTGAGGATGTGAGCTGAGAGAAGCCACGTGGTCGTCTGTAGGTTGTTGCGCCCGGTCCACAGGGACTGACTGTGCCTCCTGTGTTAACTAGGTATGGCTATAACTGTGTGATCTACGGCTGGGACCCCACCTGCATGATGGGACACGAGTGGATCCGGAACATGAACGTCCACAGCCTACCGCACGGCCACCACCAGCCTTTCTATAACGTGCTGGTGGAGGACGGCTCCTGTCGATACGCAGCCCAAGGTAAGTGGCGGGTTCCGCTTGCACCAGTGGCCCCGTGGGCCTGTTTTCAGCATACGTCTGAGCCCTCGGGTAGGTACTGTGGGCGTGGGCCATCGGTGCCTTCAGAGGCGGCTGACGCCCCATGGCCAGCCTCCTTCGGGCCCACAGTCAGCTAAACGTGGCTGGGTCTGCACAGGTGCAGCCCTGGCGAGGGGTCAGTAGTCACTCCCGCCCTCCCCCAGGGCCTCCACTCCCACAGCCGGAACCCTATGCCAGCGCTGTTGCCAGCTCTCATCTGATTGGCCATTGTCGATGCCAGTCAAATTCCTGTAAGTCCTGCCTCCTGGACTCTGCTCTCGGCTCCTTCCATACAAGGAGGGAACCTGGTGAACACTTGGGGGGCCCCCTACTGACCCCTGGCCTCCCGAGGCTTTGGCTGCCGGTTGACGCCGGAGACGCCCTCGTGTGGCCACCTGTGGGGCGGCCCTGGGAACACCTGAGTGCCCGCAAGTGTGCGGTAAGTTTGGGTAGGCGTCTGGGCCACTGCCGCCCCGGCAGGTGCCAGCCCAGGGCAAGACTGAGGTGGAGACTGACGGAGCCTGTGGAAGCCGGTGAGAGACAAGAATGCCTTCAGTGTGCGTCTCCCTTCTCTTTGTTCCTGTTGAATTTAACCTCCACTTAATAGGATGAATTCATTGTAGTGTCTATCAAAGCATTCACATTGATTAATTAATAGTTCACATTTATTAATAAAAATGAACGTGAATGCTGACGTAGTGCCATTCTGTGACGGGCATCATTCTAATGTATATTAACTCCATTTGAGAAACATCATCATCTTCTAGATGAGGAAACTGAGGCACAGGAAAGCCATTGAAATTTTAACTTACAGAACACAATTTGAAGCCAGGCAGCTTAACAGAGAGCCTCCTCCTTATCCATCATGCTGTACCTGCTCGTGTCTGGCCTAAAACATGAGGTTTGACCTAACTCAATATTATGTTCTGATAAATCCAATAATCAAAATATGGGATGTATAAAAATCTCAGAAGTTTCTAAAAGGCTGGAAATTGCCAGGTGAGGTTGCTCACACCTGGCTCACACCTGTAATTCCAGCACTTTGGGAGGGTGAGGCAGGATTATTGCTTGAGCTCAGGAGTTTGAGACCAGATTGGGCAACACAGCAAGACCCCATATCTGCAAAAAATTGAAAAATTAGCCAGGCAGAGTCATGTGCACCTGTGTTCCCAGCTACAACACAACGAGACCCCATCTCTACACAAAAATTAAGAATTAGGCAGAATAGTGTACACCTGTGGTCCCAGCTATTCAGGAAGTTGGGTTAGGAGGATCACTCGGGCCTGGGAAGTGAGGGCCGCAGTGTGCTATAATCATTGTGTTGCTGCACTCCAGTCTGGGCGACAGAGTGAGATCTCATCTCAAAAAGGCCGGAAAATAATGATTATTGTCAATTCATCAGAAACTGAAAGGATCCCCTGGAACGGCAGCATCAAGAGAAATGTTTGTTGAGACTACAGGTTGCTTGCCCTGCCTCAGTGTGATGGGGACGGTGTAAGGGGTTTATATGCTCCCTGTGGCAGATGGAGGCACCAACGGGGATATTATTAAACTTTTGAAGCTGTGTTGAATATAAACAATCTCTAAAAATCAACACATGATTTGGAAATTATTGACTGATTCCCTGGGCCATTGATACTAGCACAAGTCACCTGGTAAGTGCTTGATACCCTACAACATACGGTGTTCACAAGAATAAAGGAGCATTTTCTTTTCAACAACACTGTGGGCCAGTGTCTATGGCTATACCACAGGGCATCATTATCCACTGTTTAGGGATGATCTTAAGTATTTGGTTTTAGGGGTTGTGATTTGTTCACTTCAGAAGTTGATCTCTTATCATATCTAGGTGAACATGCAATGTAAGGTTTAGTCATAAAATTGTCATTACTGAAAAAATATCTGGTTGTCAGTTTTATCATCTCTTAAATTGAGATAGAACTAAATGATTATGGGTAATGTTAGCAGATTGCCTTCTGGAATTTAAAATGTAGAGACTTAGAAAATTCTTAGAACTTCCAAGCTGTTTCTACACTATGCTAGTTCCCGTCTTCTCCTGGCAGTTCCATCAGCACTCCGTCAGCAAGCGTTTCCTGAGGGACTCTGAGTCCTCGGCTGAGGGGCGGGTGCCCCCCAACATGTCTGATATGTGGCTGTCTGCAGGGTCCTCCCTCTCCAGGGGACTCTCCTCTAGGCCCTCATCTCTTTCCCCCTTGGGGTGTCTGTGGATATGCTGGTGACTTCCAAAGCCGTGTTTCCGTCCTGAGCTCTTCTCTGAGCTCTGTGCCCACCTCTGTGACAGCCCCCATGTGTGCTTGGAGGTCTCTCGGGGGTCTTCTCTCCACTGTTCTTACCCCCGACTCACTGAACCCATTGTTGTAACTCGATTATCTCTGCAAAGAAAGAAAAAGCATGAACGCTTTGTGCTGCCCCCATATCCCCGCTGCTCCTGCCTGCCCATCTTACTGTGCCTGCCCATCTCACTGTGCCTGCCCATCTCACTGAGTGACACCACATGGGGGCTGGGTCTCGCTCATCTCCCCTCGCCCTCGCCACACATCTGTCTACACACCCACGGCTGTCTCCTCATGTGTCTCGCATTTCCATTCCGGTGGTCTCTGCTTGCCTACTTCCTAACTGGCACCTGCCTCCAGGCCTGTCCTCAACCAAGCATTTTCCTTAGCAACAGCAAGAGGATCTTCCTAGCGTGTCCCCGGCCACTTGCTGCTTGAATTGACTGACCGTTAGGAGTTTCTCATCGGCAGGCAGTCCGGAATGCTTTACCAGGCCCTAGGGATCTGGCCTTCCCCTTACAGCCCCAGCACGGTTCCCACCCCCAGCATACTCCCGGCCCACTTCCGCTCATCTTCCTTGAAGTCATCATTCTTGCTCGCACGACTTCACACAGTTGGCTGCCCCTGACTGATAGGTTTCCCTGCCTCACCTGCTGGTTTCCTGTCACTTCCTTCCAGAAGCTCTTCTCACCCCTGCCCCTTCCCTGCCCCTTGAGGTCAGGTCATTTGTTCCCACTCTGCACTTCGTGACACCCTGTCCTTCCCTGTCTTTCACATCCGCTGTTTCCTATTGAATGCTCTGCCCCCCTCGCCCAGTGTGAGCTTGGGGAGCTCGGTGAATGTGAAGTTCCTGCTTGCCCACGATGTGTCCCAGCTCCCATGCCACACCCCTCGGAGAGGCTCGCATTCAGCTGGGGGAGGGAATCCATCCCGGAGAGAGACAGCAGTAAACAGACACACAGCTGTGAGATGAGGGGAAAGTGTGTCATGAATGAGAGGCTTTTTTATATATATATATAGGAAGTTTGGATGAAGAGCATTTTCAAACACGTGGAACAGTTAAAAGAATACATCAGATACCCCCGTTTACCCTCCAGTCGATTCAACAGTGAATGATTCCCATATTTGCTTTATCTATAGAGACTTGACTTTTTTCCTGCACCATTTGAAAGAATATTGCAGACATGACCTAAATACTGAATTATGTCTAAGTATAAGAAGATTCCTCTGCATAACCGCAATTACAGTATCATACCTAACAAATAATTATTTTATAATATCTAATAGTTTTCAAATTTCTCAATTGTCACAAAATAACCTTATGCCTATTTTTTGCTGGTTTTTTAAAATCAGGATCCAACCAGATTTCATTCGCTGCATTTGGTTGTTTTTTTCTCTTTAGTCTGTCTTATTAAAGACAGTTCCTCATTCTTCATCTTTTTTCCCCTTCTTCATATGACTTTGACTTTTTGAAGAATCCAGTGCAGTGGTGCAAACCTGAGTCACTGCAGCCTTAACCTCCTGGGCTCAAGTGATCCTCCCACCTCAGCCTCCCAAGTAGCTGGGACTACAGGCATGTGCCACCACACCTGGCTATTTTTTGTGTTTTTGTGGAAACGGGGTTCACCATGTGGCCCAGGCTGGTCTCAAACTCCTGGATTCAAGCATTCTGCCCACTTCGGCCTCTTAAAGTGTTGAGATTACAGGTGTGAGCCACTGTGCCTGGCCATTGTCTTGTAAATTGTATAACATTTTGGATTTCTCTCATTGGTTCCTTAACTGTATGATGTCTGCCAGCTGGAAGTGAAGTCTGAGTCCTGATTAGATGAGGATAAGAATTCTTGGGGAGGATACTTCACATCCCTCGCCGCGTGCTTCCCACTGGGTCTCATCAGGAGCCCTGTGTGAGTGATGCTGAGTTCCGTCACTTGGCTAAGATAGTAACTCACTATTTCAATGAAGAAATCCACGTGGGCACTCTGTGGCGTCCTGTGAAGATCCTGTTCCCCACTGACCTTGAACATTGTGGTTCTAGCACTTTTTGAATAACCTTGCCTAAATCTTTATATGAGAATTGCCAAGTGGTTATTTTGCCACCACTGTTGTTCTCTCTACTTCAATGAACAAGAGCTTTCTTCTTCCTCCCTGCCTCTCCCTTCCCTCTCCCTATCTCTCTTCCCCTGCCCTTGTCTCTGCCATAGATTCCTGGATTTTTATTTATTCAATGTGTTATAATCATGTGGGACAATTTTATGCTCACATTTGCCCATTTTTAGCCAGTGAAAGGCCAAATTTTAAAAACACATTAAATATGTTTTTGAACATTTCTGGATTAATGTGTTTTTATGAAATATATTTTTAAAAAATTTTTCTTGATCTAAATTTTCAGCCATTGACTCCAGTGATCCTATTAGCCCAGGTAGAACCCATTCATAATGCTTTTCTAATTACTAGCTCTGCACAGAAAGGTGAAGAGTGAATTAGAAATCACATACATATATGACATCTTCAAATAGTTTTAGTTTGTACAATGAAGAGGATTCTTCCCCCAGTGTGTTCACCTAAATCCCTAATGGGATGTCCGGCATCTTGCATGTGTGTGATGTTGTGTTCCCACTAGGGGGCGCGCTTTGATACTTTGATGGCCCTGGGTGGGAGAATGCCGCTCCTGTCCCGCCTCCTTCCGGGCTTCTCAGAGGCTCCGAGCCGAGGTCAGCTGCCGTATTGGAAGGCCAGGAATTCAACTACCCGAGTCTAGGTCAGCAGCTGTATTGGAAAGCCAGCAATTCAGCTACCATGTGAAAATCTCGTTCTTAAGTTTTGTCTGTATGATAAAGCACCTCGTATGATGCTTGGTACATGGCCTGTCCTCGACAAACGTTGGTTCCCTTTTCCATAACTTATTTGATACTTCCAAACTCAGCTTTCCACCCAGACAGGCCTCCCTGCCCGACACACACACACACACACACACACACACACACACACACACACACACACGGTCCATGGCCAGCTGTACCTGCTGGCAAGTGTGGTGAGGTGAATGGGGATCACCTGCATGGGGGCGGGGTTGTGTTAAGAGGCACAAATATGTCAGAGGATGCTTTGGCCCTGGCTTTCAAATTGTAAAAATCTCAAGCACGCATTCTCTTCCAGCCTCGCAGTTCCACCTCGATTCCTCCACACGTGTACAAGGAGGCCTGTGGCCCCCTCGTTAAAATAGCAAGACAGTTGTCACTCATAAGAACTCTTCTAGTAGCCTGGGGTCTATGCAGACTGGAATGAATACTAAGCTGCAATTGAATAAGCCAGTTGCGGGCGAGTGCTTAGAATACGTTTTGTGTAAGTATTCTAAGTATAAAGCACATAAAGCAATACCAAATTTTAAGTATACTTCGGGTATCTAGCTGCATATGTATGTGCTCATAGGAGGACTGAAAAGACACACTCACACCAATGGTGCTTTTCTCTTGGAGAGGAGGACCGGATCAGGACAGGACAGGTGCCCACACAGGACTTGGGTGCTGTTTCCATAGTATTTATTCATATATTTTGGGGTAGCTGAAAATTTAAAATAAGCAGACAGATTTTTCTGAAAACTTGAAGAGAATCCAGGAAGATTCCTCAAGATTTTTCAGAACTTTTCATTGGTGCCTGGTTCATGTTTTACTCAATTAAGTTTTGTGTTACTTAGATTTATCATTTTTCTTAAAAGTAAACTTTGTGAAAATCTTCTTAGTGGATTGGCATTTATTTTTCTTTCATAATACGTAGGCGCCAACTTCATTATGTTGTTACTTTTTTCCTGTTCTGCTTCTTAGCAAGCTAGGAGCCCCGGCCAGTAAATGCACCAAATCCAGTCCTTCTTTCTCTCTAACAGCCAGGAGTGGGGCTGGGAGCGCCCTCGTGGACTGTCATTTACCTGTCGCCTGGTTTCCCACTGTCCCTGCCTGGACTTTGCGTGTACCTCGTTCTGGGCCCATGTTCAGAATTCTGTGCGGTAGCTGTTGGGTCACGTTGCCCTGGCAGATCTGTGGATGATAGCCTGAGTTTCCCCTTCCTTCCTCCTCCCAACAGAAGCTGAATGTTACTAACACCAGGCTGTTCCTCTATAATACGTAGAAAGGAAAATGTGGAGGAGAAGGGAACAATGCTGAAACACTTCCAGGGCTGCGGCTCTGGAGCAGGGCTTCTCAGCCCAGCACTAGTAACATTTTGGTCAAGATAGCCATTTGTGGGGAGCCGTCCTATGCGTTGTAGGGTACTTAGCAGCATCCCTGGCCTCCACCCACTACAAGCTGGCAGCAGCTCTCAATTACAACAACCAAAAATGTCTGCAGACCTTACCAGATGTCCCTTTGGTAGCAAAAGAGCCCCCAGATGAGAACTATTGCTCCAGACGAACTGGCAACAAAGCAGTTGTTCTAAACTACCTGCTTGAATTCTCTGTACTTCAGATATCTATGTCCTGCTTACCAATGACAGGTAACAGTGGTTCCCTTAGAGCAAAGCGGATTTTGTCTCGATGGTATTCCAAGAATCTTGACTCTCCCTCTGCTATTTCTGTGCAGCTCTGCCAGACGATCCAAACATGGCCAGGTGTGGTGGCTCACACTTGGAATCCCAACACTTTGGGAGGCCACGACAGGAGGATCATTTGAGCCCAGGAGTTTGAAACCAGCCTGGGCAACGTAGCGAGACCCTGTCTCTACAAAAAAGAATAGGAAGTCCAAAGGCCAGGGCCCTGACAGCTGGCCTGGTTAAGATACTGGGTCGTGGTCATGTCACCACAAGCCTCCTCAAGGAAGATACGCTTTGCTAGTTGATTCCTTCTGTCACTGGATGTGAAGAGGGAGGTGGCAGCAGTGGGTGGACAGGAAAGGGCATCTTAGCCAGTGGCATTTTGAAACATTTGCAGCATTTTTTTTTTTTAACATTTATTGATTTTTCCCAAGAGAAAATCATCTCTAGAGACCTACTGGTGACAGTAGAGAGATCAGAGTTAGTGGATGACTCAGTTTCCTTCTGGAAAAAGTGGGAGGTCCTGAAACCACAAGCTCTTCTGTGTAACGTGGGCTGGAGCGTCCTTTTGAGGGCAGCGGCGTTCTCTAAGTCTACCCAGCCCCTCCCTGCCTGCTGTCTCCTGACTGTTGGGTTTTTCTTTTGTCTGGTTCCCTTCAGCTCTGGAAAGGGACTGTCTGGTTTGAGTCTGGGGTTAAATCCTTGGGCAGCCCACTCAAAAGCAGAAGGGGGCTCCTTCGAGGGTTACTTGGCGAGGGTGCCTGTGATGCCACTGTGGGGTCTGGCACATTGTAAGTACCCAGTTTAAACTCTGTCACTGTGCCACATCATGGAACAACCCCTGATCCGTGGCCTTCCAGGCCCTTTCTAAGTGGTACAGCCTTTCTACCCCCGCGTTTCTTGGAGGATCTTACAAACAGGTTGCTCATTTTCATGGCCGCCTCCTGCTTTGCTGAATTAGTGTGCCATCATTTATTCACACAGTGGCCCACACTCGGACGTTTACACAGCTCTTCCATTTTTCTAGCATAAGTACTGTTCAGGTAAACAGCCTCCATACATTCATCTCTGCACATGACGTGTCTGACTTCCTCAGTGGTACTGATTTGTTCAGACAGTTCTGTCCCTGGTCACAGTCTGCAGAAACAGCCTAAAACAACATATTAGCACATTTCTTCAGCTCCTCCTGTTTTGTGGTTAAAAAAAAACCCTGCAAGTTGAGTCCTACAACTCTTCCCCCCCTCCCCAAAGACAAATACCAGTTAAAGTCAGTGCTTCAGAAAGATGCCTGCGTTCTTCCTGTGTACTTTGGGGATGCAGGGCCTCTGATGCCCTGACTTTGTTTTTCAGAGCGTTTAACCCAGCTGTTTAAGACATAATAGGCCACACAGTTTGTGTCGGTAAGCTCATCCGTTGGCTTTACCGGTATTCATTCATAGACCCACTTGCGTTCATTCGGGTGATGGGCAGTGCCAAGGATGGCTTCGGAGTGATTGGAACTGGGGTGCCCTGGGGACACAGTCACAATAGGAGGATCTGCCCAGCCCAGCTCCCTTCCGGTGCTAGGTCATGGAGGGCATGGCTGGGCTTCTTCTGAATCGGGCCACACCCAGTCTTGGGCCAGGCCTCCGTGGACAGCAAAGAAGGGTGCACAAAGCACCGTCCTTTAACTGGCCCTGTAGAGGAGCCTTGTTCCAGTTATTCTTGGGAGGTGGGAAACCAAGCCTTTCGAATACCTTGCCTGTATTGTCTCTCTTTTTTTTTTTTTTTTTTTTTTTTTGGGAGATGGAGTCTCGCTCTGTTGCCCAGGCTGGAGTGCAGTGGTGTGATCTTGGCTCACTGCAACCTCTGCCTCCCGGGTTCAAGCAGTTCTCTGCCTCAGCCTCCCAAGTAACTGGGATTACAGGCGCCTGCCACCAGGCCTGGCTAATTTTTGTATTTTTGGTAGAGATGGAGTTTTACCATCTTGGCCAGGCCGGTCTTAAACTCCTGACTTCATGACCCCCTGCCTCAGCCTCCCAAAGTGCTGGGATTACAGGCATGAGCCGCCGCGCCTGGCCCTCCGGTCTTATTTTCTCTTTCTTTCTCTCTCTCTTTCTTCCTTCTTTCCTTCCTTCCCTCCCTCCCTCCCTCCCTCCCTCCTTTCTTTCTCTTTCTTTTCTTTTTTCTTTTCTTTTCTTTTCTTTCATTTATTTTTTTGAGATGGAGTTTTGTTCTTGTCATCCAGGCTGGAGTGCAATGGCATAATCTCAGTTCACTGCAACCTCCACCTCCCAGGTTCGATGGATTTTCCTGCCTCAGCCTTCTGAGTACCTGAGACTACAGGAGTACACCACCATGCCTGGCTAGTTTTTGTATTTTTAGTAGAGACAGGGTTTCACCATGTTAGTCAGGCTGGTCTCGAACTCCTGACCTCAGGTGATCCTCCCGCCTTGGTCTCCCAAAGTGCTGGGATTACAGGTGTAAGCCACTGCCCCAGCTTTATTTTCTCTTTCTCTAGTGGCGAAATAGAGAACAGGGAGAAGAGGTAGCATGGTTTTCCCAAGAGATGGTACAGATGATAATGTCTGTTTTTTTTTTTTTTTTTTTTTTGAGACGGAGTCTCGCTCTGTCGCCCAGGCTGGAGCACAGTGGCCGGATCTCAGCTCACTGCAAGCTCTGCCTCCCGGGTTCACGCCATTCTCCTGCCTCAGCCTCCTGAGCAGCTGGGACTACAGGCGCCCGCCACCTTGCCCGGCTAGTTTTTTGTATTTATTTTTAGTAGAGACGGGATTTCACCGTGTTAGCCAGGATGGTCTCGATCTCCTGACCTCGTGATCCGCCCGTCTCGGCCTCCCAAAGTGCTGGGATTACAGGCTTGAGCCACCACGCCCGACCAGATGATAATGTCTGATATCCACATGGGGTCTGGAGGCGCAAACCATCTTCCACTCATCCCGCAGTCTCACAGCAGCCCTGGAAAGAGGCTGCTCGCTGTTGAAAGCCATTGTTGGAAAGAGCTCGGGTGGAAAGTGTGGTCTGCGTGAGGGGCTCCTGTGAATTGAGGAGAGGGGTGGCAGGTACGAGGCTTGTCACCATGTGATAACACAGCTTCAGAAACTTAGCCACTGCCAAAAAAAGAGCAGGCAGGGATAATCTTGTCCCGTTGTCCAGTCAGAGAGACCTGTTGAATCTCCAGTTTGCCACTGCCCAAGAGACCTTTGGAGTTTTGCTGGAGCCAGACATCCTGCTCAGAGATTAGGAAAATCCTGCTGTTCCGTGGGGGAGCTCTTGGGGTAGCTGTGCCACCACCCACCTTCTCCTGATTGCCACTCGCTGCCCTTGTCCCATTACCCTCTCTTGACTCCATAAACGTCTTCAGTCTTCCCTTCTCTACCTCAAAAATGCCACGTGGAAGGGGTGATGGGAGGTTCTCTGGAGGAAAGGCGTGGCAGCAGTGGACATTGTAATGAGAATGCCCGTGTGCCTCTTTACCAACAGAAAACTTGGAATACAACGTGGAGCCTCAAGAAATCTCACACCCTGATGTGGGACGCTATTTCTCAGAGTTTACTGGCACTCACTACATCCCAAACGCAGAGCTGGAGATCCGGTATCCAGAAGATCTGGAGTTCGTCTATGAAACGGTGCAAAATATTTACAGTGCAAAGAAAGAGAGCATAGATGAGTAAAGTCTAGAGAGGACATTGCACCTTTGCTGCTGCTGCTGCTATCTTCCAAGAGAACGGGACTCCGGAAGAAGACGTCTCCACGGAGCCCGCGGGACCTGCTGCACCAGGAAAGCCACTCCACCAGTAGTGCTGGTTGCCTCCTACTAAGTTTAAATACCGTGTGCTCTTCCCCAGCTGCAAAGACAATGTTGCTCTCCGCCTACACTAGTGAATTAATCTGAAAGGCACTGTGTCAGTGGCATGGCTTGTATGCTTGTCCTGTGGTGACAGTTTGTGACATTCTGTCTTCATGAGGTCTCACAGTCGACGCTCCTGTAATCATTCTTTGTATTCACTCCATTCCCCCGCTTGTCTGCATTTGTCTCAGAACATTTCCTTGGCTGGACAGATGGGGTTATGCATTTGCAATAATTTCCTTCTGATTTCTCTGTGGAACATGTTCGGTCCCGAGTGAGGACTGTGTGTCTTTTTACCCTGAATTTAGTTGCATATTCAGAGGTAAAGTTGTGTGCTCTCTTGGCAGCATCTTAGAGATGGAGACATTAACAAGCTAATGGTAATTAGAATCATTTGAATTTATTTTTTTCTAATATGTGAAACACAGATTTCAAGTGTTTTATCTTTTTTTTTTAAATTTAAATGGGAATATAACACAGTTTTCCCTTCCATATTCCTCTCTTGAGTTTATGCACATCTCTATAAATCATTAGTTTTCTATTTTATTACATAAAATTCTTTGAGAAAATGCAAATAGTGAACTTTGTGAATGGATTTTTCCATATTCATCTACAATTCCTTCCTTTTAAATGACTACTTTTATTTTTTAATTTTAAAAATCTACTTCAATATCATGAGTAGGTCTTACATCAGTGATGGGTTCTTTTTGTAGTGAGACATACAAATCTGATGTTAAATGTTTGCTCTTAGAAGTCATACTCCATGGTCTCCAAAGACCAAAAAACGAAGTTTTGCTTTTGTAATCAGAAAAAAAAAAAAAATCACGAACCTTAAAAAAAAAAAAAAGGTTTTGAAGGGAAAAAAAGTGGTTTCACACCTCTTGCTATTCCTTAGAGTCACTTCAAGGCCTGTTGGAATGTGGCAGGTTAGAAAGAGAGAGAATGTCTTTGATTTGATGAGTGTTGGACTTGCGTGAAAGGAGAGGTGTGTGTTGGAATCTGCTTTTCCAAGCCGCCAGGGTCCTGAAAGCAGCAGGATGAAACCTGTTATGGCGTCTTTTGGGAAAGCCTGACTGTGTGTTCAGATGGCACTGGCTCCTTTCCGAAGTTCTTAGTAACTGAGCCCAGAGTAACTGCACGCCTTCGTGCAGCTCCAAAGCTCCCCCAACTCTCGGCCTGCCGGTTCTCAAGTGAGCTAATCTCGTCATTAATCAGTAGAAGCTAACTTCTGAAGTTAGGACCTAGTTACTTTGCTCTCAGCGTTTAAAATGATGCAGTTGCTCTAATGTATGGGGCATTAGGGGCCTGTCTGTGCACCTGTCTGTGCACCTGTCTTTCCCTCTGCATGCAGTATTCTCACCCACATTGAATGCCTGCTGCTTGTTTACCCTTTGGAAACCCTGGGGTGACTGAGGTTTGGAAAGCCACCTGAGACCACTTCATAGCAAGGGAAGGCTTTAAGCAGTTACTAGAAAGAGATGGGGATTTGGCCCCTGGCTCCTCCAGCCTGAATTAGCTATTATCCACTGTCCACGTTCCTCATCAGTCAAATCCAAAGTCGAAGGATTTGAACCTGCATCTGAAAATGTGAGCACTCACAGCACCTGACCCGCCGAGGTTGGGAGGATTGTACACTACTCTGATTTAAAGGGGAAAGTTCAGTAATATGGAATGAATATGAATGGGATGCATTAATAAGAAACTGAGCATGCTGAGAGTTGCAATGGTTGGTTTTCTGGTTTGATTGATTTCCTTTTTTCTTAGAAACATCAAAGCCAAGAAAGATGGTTTTACCTTTACTGACCCAGCTGTAAATATGTACCTAGACTGTTTTTAAATGTCTTTCTTCATGAATGCTTCACGGGGCTCCAGGAAGCCTGTATCACCTGTGTAAGTTGGTATTTGGGCACTTTATATTTTTCTAAAAAACGTGTTTTGGATCCTGTACTCTAATAAATCATAAGTTTCTTTTTAAAAATTTTCCAAAACTTTTCTCCATTTTAAAAAGCCCTGTTATAAAAGTCGAACTTTCACTATGTTAAAATGTTAAATATTTGGATATAGCAACTTCTTTTCTCTTCAAATGAATGCCAAGATTTTTTTGTACAATGATTAATAAATGGAACTTATCCAGAGAAACCACGCAAATGGCCTGCCCAATTTCGTTTCGGGACAGAAAGCCCAGCCATGACTTGAGTAGAATGTCTCTCACCTCTCTTCGGATCTAAATATGAAAAGTATGTTCTGCTGAATTTTTCTGAGCATTGGTGAGCGGACAGCCTACCTGTAAACCATGACCTCGTTGCCAAACGTTAATTTTATCAGCTCACTAGTAACCTCTGAGAATTATCTGGTTGTCATGCAAAGATTGCACTTTTTGAATTATGTTAAGTTACACATGTTGTAAAATGAGAACTGCTCATGCTTTGAAAGAAAACCAGGTTCTTCGTGCGTTCTGTTGCCGTTGATTTGAATGGCTGCGCTGTATACGATGTGTCCAAAATGTCTCCAGAGCACTGATTCTGTGTAATGTTACTACCTATTAATGTGGGAGGAAAAAAGGTTATAGGTTAAACAAAGTCAGTCGACTCTATGGTGGTGTTTCTCCATACCCGTAACGCACAGTACTGTGCGCCGTGACTTTCTAAGAGAAGTGTGCAGCGTGTATGTCATCTTGATATATTCAACCCTGGAATTTCCCTCCCCTACACGCACGCACCATCCCCGGGGGTCCAGTGTTTGCAGACATGCTTTGAAAAGCTGTCTCAGCGAGACATCAGTTATGTCCAAAATGAGTTTACCTTAGAATCAGACTGGTTTTGCCAGGCGTCATGTTTGCAAACATTATCTACCTAATCAGATTTTGAAAGGCCAGCTTTCATGTTGCCTGCCTGAGACCTATAACAGATCCCCATTAGAAGCGCATTTACACAGCAGAATGATTTTATTGAGAAAACCAGCATTAAGTACTGTTGCCGGCTCAGTTTTCCATTGCATACTATCTACTTAAAGTCTCGTTCTCATTTTTCAACGTTTCAGTCTTTCTCCACGGAGAACACTGAGCAGAGCTGCCGTGTTGCAGGCTTTCTGCTGCTGCTGTCAGGTATCTTTGCTTTCCCCTCCTTAGTCCATACTCCCAAGTAAGTGAACTCAGACTACCAGCAACTTTTTAACTGAAGAGTGTCTGTGACCATGATGATCAAGATGCAGCTCTTCGTGTTTTTATTTTGTCTTTTTTTTGGAGGGAAGGAGAGACATCAGCTGGACAAAATGCAGAATTTGGATGTGGGACAATTGCTTTTTGGAGACGTGATTATTTTGTGTGGCATGCTAACTTCGAGCCGGGCACTGGCCTAATAGTCTTTGTAATCCTCCCAGCAATCCGTTGAGGCAGACGCAGATTAGTAAAGTTTTAGGCTTTGCAGGCCGCGTACAGGCTGTCGCATGTTCTCTGTTTTTAAAAGTGTCAACAACATTCTTAGCTCAAGGGCTGTACAAAAACAGGCTGCAGACGAGATGGTGCCCACAGGCCATAGTTGGCTGACCGGGGCTAGGGTGTAGGCACTTAGCATTCCACTCTATAAGGGGGAAACCCAGGTCATACTGCGTGTGCGTGGGTGGGACGCCGGATGTGGAATACAGGTGGTCCCTGAGTCGCCAGGAACCACTGAGCTCCAGCTGTTCACACCCACACGCTCCGGCGCAAGCAACTACCTCGCCATGGTTTAGCCTTGGTCTAGCTGCAACTTTAACCTTGAGTGTTGCATTTCTGAAAATTTAGAATCTTGAAGGTAAAGGACATCCCTTCGGTGAATAAAATTATGTGCAATTATAGAATACATGTGTTATGGTCACGTAGCAATGACTGTATTAGGGCTATGCTAGTTCTGTAATAAATAGACCCGAAAAGCGACAATGGCTCCAACACCATAGAACTTTTTTGCTTCCATAATACTGGGCAGGGGAATGGGCTGGCAGGGCAGCCCCAGTGCAGGCATCAGAGACAGAGCACCCTGAGCCGTCTGTCTCCATCCAGCCTGAAATCGGGGCAGCATGGAGGGCTGTGACCATCCGGGAGCTTCCATGAGCTGGGTGTGGAAGTGTCACCCCTTATGTCCACTTTCATTTTGCATGGAGGCGGGAAACGTCGTCCAGTTGTGTTCTAGGAAAGGAGACAGAACATAGTGTGGCTAGAAGCTCTGGTCCACCACACAGGCCACTCCAGTGTGCTCCTCCATGGCAGGAAACAGCCACGGACAGTTAAGCCAGGCTGTCTGTGGGGACGGACACATTTCTCCAGTCTCCGGCTCAGTTGCCCCTGCCTCAGTAGCACATAGAGGCAGTGGAGTTCCCCTCAGGTGGCACTGCCTGTGTACACTCGGTCTCCACCGGAGATGGCTGCAGAAGCAGGGAGCAGACCTCACCGCGTGGGTCACGTCGCTAGCTCTGCCTCAACAGCCAGATCTCAAGGGCCCGGCCATGCCCTCTTTCCAGAGGAGGTGCCAAGTGGTTTCCTGTGGGCCCGAAAGGAAGAGAAAAGGTTTGGTGGGCACCAACTTGTGTGTGCCTCGCCCCCAGAACCCTCCGCGGTCCCTGCATCCTCCTCGGCCCAGTTTTTCTGGGCCGTGCAAGTTCCCTCCATCGGCCCAGCGTGGCACCTCCAGGATCCCCCACCCCCAGTGCCCGTTCAGAGGTGAAGCAGGGACAGTAGCTGCAGTAAGAACTCCCATTTGGGGAAAAGAAAGAATGAAACAGAAGTTGCTGGTCTCTAGCAGGGATGAAATCCCACTGGCGGGGGACCTTGTTAAGACCCCTGCCCTTGTCATGGCCGGGGGTGACATTTCTTGCATAAGCCCTGACTCTGCTCTCTGGGAGGAACTCCCTGCCCTCTGGGAAGTTCTTGCCTCAAATCTCATCCTCTCTGGTCTCCTCAGAAGTGGGTGCCAGGTGCATCCTGCCTGGGTGCTGGCTGACTTTCACACTCCGCTTCCTGTTGGGTGCAGCTTTAGGGGCCTGTCCAAGATTTTTACTTATTTGTACAACAAGCTTATGATTCCTCTGGCAATGATTCCCTGTAAAGCTTAGCAGGCTATTAACCTATTGGTGCCAGTAATTGTAGCCTGTGTTCTTTTTCAGAACTTTCCAGCCTGCTTTATTGCCTCTTGGCTCTCCCCCCTGACTTAATGTGGCTGCCTTCATCTGATATTAACCAAAGGTGAGGCTCGCTGCTTAAGTGAAAAACGTTTTTTTTTGTTGTTGCTTTTTGAGACAGAGTTTCGCTCTTGTTGCCCAGGCTGGAGTGCAGTGGCGCAGTCTCAGCTCACTGCAACCTCTGTCTCCCGGGTTCAAGCGCTTCTCCTGCCTCAGCCACCCGAGGAGCTGGGATTACAGACATATGCCACCACCCTCGGCTAATTTTGTATTTTTAGTGGAGATGGGGTTTCACCATGTCAGTCATCGGGCTGGTCTCAATCGCCTGACCTCAGGTGATCCACCTGCCTCGCCTTCCCAAAGTGCTGATTACAAGCGTTTAACGGGCCTTTGTTGTTCGGTGATTTCCTTTGAGATGGAGTCTGGCTCTGTCACCAGGTTGGAGTGTAGCGGCACGACCTCGGCTCGCTGCAACCTCGGACTCCCAGGTTCCAGTGATTCTCCTGCCTCAGCCTCCCGAGTAGCTGGGATTACAGGCGTGTGCCACCACACCCAGCTAATTTTTGTATTTTTAGTAGAGACGGGGTTTCACCATATTGGCCAGGATGGTCTCGATCTCATGACCTTGTGATCCACCCACCAGAGCCTCCCGAAGTGCTAGGATTACAGGTGTGAGCCACTGTACCTGGCCTTTTTTTCTGAGACGGAGTCTTGCTCTGTCGCCCAGGCTGGAGTGCGGTGACGTGATCTTGGCTCACTGCAACCTCTGCCTTCTGGGTTCAAGCAGTTCTTGTGCCTCAGCCTCCCAAGTGACTGGGATTACTGGTGTACACCACCACTCCCAGCTAATTTTTGTATATTTAGTAGAGACAGGGTTTCACCATGTTGGCCAGGCTGGTCTCGAACTACTGGCCTTAAGTGATTCACCTGCTTCGGCCTCCCAAAGTGCTGGGATTCCAGGCACGAGCCACTGGCATGGCTGATTTTCATTCTCATCTCTTGTTGGTGTGCAGAAGCAGTGGCCTTTTCCATGTAGGACACCTGGGATTTCAGTCTCTTTTCCATTTTAGTTCTCAAACCAGCATATTTGTGCTTCACTCCTGTTTTTCTTGTCTTCCCTGGTGATAAACAACAGAGCAATCTACACACTGTATTCCTTGTCTCTTTTGGCTGCTTTCTCTAGACTGGCTACAGGGCCAGTGGTTCCACCTTGCAAATCCAAAGCAACAGTTTTACCAAATCTGACCCCCAAATAGAGCTCTCCAGCCTTCCGGCCTCCGGGAGGTGTTTCCTTGCCACTTGGCTGCTAGGCTAACACCATGGAGTTTAGAGTTTTGATACAGTGGTGCCCCCTCGATGATTTTGTTTGTTTATTATTATTATTGTTAAGTTTAAAGTGGGCTAATACTTCCATAGGAAGTTCTACTTCCTATTTGGCTGTGCAATTAAGAAAAAAAAAACTAAGAACAATGATTCAAGTCTTTGGGAGTGGGAAGAGCTACGCGTCGTTTAGTAAATGCAGGGAAGGAAGTTGCCCAGAATACAGAAAGGAGAGATTTTGGGAGAATGAACTGGGCAGTCTTATAGAATCCTTGCATGGTTAGAATTTCCAGCTAGGCACAGTGGCTTGTATAATCCCAACACTTTGGGAGGCGAAGGTGGGGGGATCGCTTGAGGCTAGGAGTTTGAGATCAGCCTGAGCAATATAGCAAGACTCTACAAAAAATTTAAAAATTAGCCAGGTGTGATAACTTGCGCCTATAGTCCCCACTACCTAGGAGGCTGAGGCAGGAAGGTTGCTTGAGGTCAAGGCTTCAGTGACCTGTGATGGTGCCACTGCACTCCAGCCTAGGTGACAGAGCAAGACTATCTCAAAAGAGAAAAAAGAACAAGAGAAAAAAAGAATTTCCACCTGCTTTTTTTTTTTTTGAGACAGTCTTACTCTGTCACCCAGGCTGGAATGCAGTGGCACAATCTTGGCTCACTGGAGCCTCCGCCTCCTGGGTTCTTGTGTCTCAGCCTCCTGAGTAGCTGGAGCTACAGGCGTGTGGCGCCACACCCAACTAATTTTTGTATTTTTAGTAGAGACGTGGTTTCACCGTGTTACCCAGGCTGGTCTCAAACTCCTGACCCCAAGTGATCTGCCTGCCTCGGCCTCCCAAAGTGCTGGGATTACAGGCATGAGCCACCGCGCCCAGCTCTCCACCTACTTTTTAAATGAAAGAATTCTAATAGAAATGTTCATATGCAAGTTACTGAATTTGGGAGAAATTCCTACTTTGAATGAAAGTTACAATTTTCCTATTTCCAAACCATTATAATCTCACAATCCTAGAATTCTTCAATAATCTACCAGTTTTTGTAGGACGATTTTCTCAGTTGTGGCTGTTACTGTGCAGAGGGTTCTGTGCCCAATATCTGTGCTGTCCTCCGCCCCAAGGTTTCTCAACCTTTTTTCCAGTATTGCCTGCTCCAGGAGGCTTTTTAGGTTACTTTTTTTCCTAATCACCCCCAACACCCGAAATTGTTTTGACTTTTTTTTATAGAGATGACATTCATCTTACAGGAAATTAACCGTGTCACTGGTATTTACTTCATGCACAATGTTGTCAGCCTGCACCTCTAGTTCCTAAACATTTTCATCACCCTAAAATAAAACCCCCAAGCCCATTAGGCAGTCACTCCCCATTCTTCCATCCCCCAGCCTGTGGCACCCACCAGTCTGCTTTCTGTCTCTGGATTTGCCTGTTCTGTGCATTTCATGTACATGGAATCACACACAAAGTGACTTCTATGCCTGGTTTCTTTCACGCAACATCATGCTTTCAAGGTTCATCCTCTTTGTAGCATGTATTGGCACTTATTCCTTTTTATGGCTAAATATTTATGGATATACCACATTGTTTTGTTTTTATTATTTTTATTTATTTATTTATTTTGGAGACAGAGCCTTGCTGTGTCGCCCAGACTGGAGTGCAGTGGTGCAGTCTCGGCTCACCACAGCCACTGCCTCCTGGGCTCAGGCGATTCTTCTGCCTCAGCCTCCCGAGTAGCGGAGACTACAGTCACGCACCACCACGCTCGGCTAATTTTTTGAATTTTTAGTAGAGATAGGGTTTCACTCTGTTGCCCAGGGTAGTCTAGAACTCCAGAGCTCAGGTGATCTGCCCGTCTTGGCCTCCCAAAGTGCTGGGATTACAGGTGTGAGCCACCACACCCAGTCTATTTTATTTTTATTTTTTGAAATAAAAATTGTAGCCCAGGCTGGAGGGAAGTGGCACAGTCATGGCTGACTGCAGCCTCTGCCTCACTGCAACCTCCACCTCCTGGGCTCAGGTGATCTCCCACGTCAGCCTCCTGAGTAACTGGGATCACTGGTGTGCACCACCATGCCCGGCTAATTTTGTTCTTGTTTTTTGTTTATTTGCTTGCTTGTTTTGTAGAGATGGGGTTTCTTTATGTTGCTCAGGCTGATCTGGAACTCCTGGGCCCAAGCAATCTGCCTGCCTCGGCCCACATTTTGTTTATCCATTAAGCTACTGATGGACATTAGAGCTATTTCCCCTTTGAACTATTGTAAATAGTACTTCTGTGAGCCCTCCATGAAATGATTTTTTTTTTTTTTTTTTTTTTTTTTTTTTTTTTTTTGAGATGGAGTCTCTGTCACCCAGGCTGGAATACAGTGGCGCAATCTCGGCTCACTGCAAGCTCCACCTCCTGGGTTCACGTCATTCTCCTGCCTCAGCCTCCCAAGTAGCTGGGACTACAGGCGCCTGCCACCACGCCCAGCTAATTTTTTTTGTATTTTTAGTAGAGATGGGGTTCACCGTGTTAGCCAGGATGGCCTCGATCATCTGACCTCGTGATCCGCCCACCTTGGCCTCCCAAAGTGCTGGATTACAGGCGTGAGCCACCATGCCCGGCTGATTTTTTTTTTTTTTAATTATTTTTTTCAGATGGAGTCTAGCTCTGTTGCCCAGGCTGGAGTGCCGTGGCACAATCTTGGCTTACTGCAGCCTCTGTTTTCTGGATTCATTTGATTCTCTTGCCTCAGCCTCCTGAGTAGCTGGGATTACAGGTGTGCACCACCACGCCTAGCTAAATTTTCTTTTTCTTTTTCTTTTTTTTTTTTGAGATGGAGTCTTGCTCTGTCTCCCAGGCTGGAGTACAGGGGCATGATCTTGGCTTACTGCAACCTCTGCCTCCTGGGTTCAAGCGCTTCTCCTGTCTCAGCTTCCTGAGTAACTGGGATTACAGGCACACACCACTACGCCTGGCTAATTTTTATATTTGTAGTTTTGCCATATTGGCTAGGCTGGTCTCGAACTCCTGACCTCAGGTGATCTGCCTGACTTGGCCTCCCAAAGTGTGCTAGGTTACAGGTGTGAGCCACTGTGCCTGGCCTAATTTTTTTACCCGTTTTACTTTTTTGTACTTTTAGTAAAGACGGGGGTTTCACTATGTTGGCCAGGATGGTCTCGAACTCCTGACCTCAAGTGATCCACCCACCTCAGCCTCCCAAAGTGCGGGGATTACAGGCTTGAGCCACCGTGCACAGCTCCATGAAATGTTAATGCCAAAGATAAACTACAACTGCTTATGTACTGTGTGTGTGTGTGTGTGTGCACTTTATGCATTAAAAGCATAAATACACATACTTTTTTGCACTCCCCCAATAACAAATTTTTGTCCCTTGGGGGCGATATTGCCCCATTGAAAACGCAAGCTCCACCTGGGCGGTAGTATTGGGAATAGCTGCTCTCTGTTCTTGCTCACTGGTTGACCACTGGTATCTTATCTTTGAGTGCCTTTTAATGTACCCACCTTTCTTGGTGCCAGGAGCTGTAGTAAATGCAGAAGTACATTTCTGTCGCTTATAAGGGCTAAAATGTATGTTCCAAAGACTTTTTTTGATATGTAATCTTTGCTTATTATATTGAGTTGACCCACCCCAGATCTCCTAAAATCTGTTACTAAAAATAAGGCCGGATATGGTTGCTCATGCCTGTAATCTCAGCACTTTGGGAGGCTGAGGCGGGCAGATCGCCTGAGGTCAGGAGTTCAAGACCAGCCTGGCCAACATGGTGAAACCCCGTCTCTAGTAAAAATGCAAAAAATTAGCTGGGCGTGGTAGCAGGTGCCTGTAATCCCAGCTACTGGGGAGGCTGAGGCAGGGAAAATCGCTTGAACCCAGGAGGCAGAGGTTGCAGTGAGCCAAGATCGTGCCATTGCACTCCAGCCTGGGAGACAAAGCGAGACTCTGTCTCAAAAAAAAAAAAAAAGAAAAGAAAAGAAAGTGCAGTTCCAAGACATCCTAGGTAATGACTACCTTTTTTTCTTTTTTAGACGGAGTCTTGCCCTGTTGCCCAGGCTGGAGTGCAGTGACTTGATCTCGGCTCCCTGCAACCTCCACCTCCCGGGTTCAAGCGATTCTCCTGCCTCAGCCTCCCGAGTAGCTGGGATTACAGGCGTGCGCCACCATGCCAGGCTAATTTTTGTATTTTTAGTAGAGACGGGGTTTCACCATGTTGGCCAGGCTGGTCTTGAAGTCCTCACCTCACGTGATCCACCCGCCTCAGCCTCCCAAAGTGCTGGGATTACAGGCGTGAGCCACCGTGCCTGGCAGTAATGACTACTTTTGTATGGAATTCTTTTTTTTTTTTTTTTTTTTTTTTTTTGAGACGGAGTCTTGCTCTGTCGCCCAGGCTGGAGTGCAGTGGCCGGATCTCAGCTCACTGCAACCTCCGCCTCCCGGGTTCACGCCATTCTCCCGCCTCAGCCTCCTGAGTAGCTGGGACCACAGGCGCCCGCCACCTCGCCCGGCTAATTTTTTGTATTTTTAGTAGAGACGGGGTTTCGCCGTGTTAGCCAGGATGGTCTCGATCTCCTGACCTCGTGATCCGCCCGTCTCGGCCTCCCAAAGTGCTGGGATTACAGGCTTGAGCCACCGCGCCCGGCCTGTATGGAATTCTTTACTCAATAGTTGCCACAGAATTAGAGAATTGGGCCAGGCATGGTGGCTGACACCTGTAATTCCAGTGCTTTGGGAGGCCGAGGCGAGTGGTTCACTTAAGGCCAAGAGTTTGAGACCAGCCTGGGCAATACAGTGAGACCCCCGCATCTCTACAAAAAAAAATTAAAAATTAGGTGGGTGTGGTGGCGGCTGCCTGTAATCCAGCTATTCAGGAATTGAGGCAGGAGGGAGGATCACTTGAGCCCAGGAGTTTGAGGCACAGTGAGCCATGATCACACCACTGCACTCCAGCCTAGGTGGCAGAGTGAGACAAAAAAAAGATTAGAGAATTTGAAAGCCCCTTAACCATCAACTGCTAGAGCATCCATTCCTGGTATGTTATATATACAAGTAAGAAGGCCCAGAGAGGTGAAGTGACTTGATTTGGCCAATGTCTGAGACTGGGTCCTAGCCTGGGCCTTTGGCTTTGACCACAGAGGTGTTTCTATTGCCTCAGTTTGCTTTCTCTGTAGGATTTTCTTGTCCTACAGAAAATGTCTCGCTAACAGTATCATCCTTTAATGATTCAAAGCCTGTTCTTTTATTATTTATTTATTTATTTTTTGAGACAGGGTCTTGCTCTGTCACCCAGGCAGGAGTGCAGTGGCACCATCAAGGCTCACTGAAGCCTCAGACTCCTGGGTTGAAGTGATCCTCCTGCCTCATCCTCCTGAGGAGCTGGGACCACAGGCATGTGCCACCGTGCCCGGCTACTTTTTAAATTTTTTTTGTAAACATGGGGTTTCACCATGTTTCCCAGACTGCTCTCAAACTCCTGGGCTCAAGTGATTCACCAGCCTCAGCCTCCCAAAGTGCTAGGATTACAGACGTGAGCCACCATGCCCTGCCAAGCCTCGTTATTTCTTTCTCACTAACTGTACATGGCAGCCTCCTGGCCAGATACAGCACTCTCTCTCTCTTGTCACTCACATTTACTTTGTAGAAGGAAAGCGAGGAAGTGTTATCCTTCACCATCTCAGCAACGTGTGCTCTTGAGGTTTGGGAAAAACCTATTCTAAGCCTACAAAGACTTCTAAAGGAAGTTGTTTCTGAAAATACGATTTCCTCTGAAGCCGGGGTTGGCACACTTTTTCTGTAAAGGGCCAGACAGTGCGTATTTTGGGCTTTGCGGGCCATATGGTTTCTGTTGCAGTGACTCAGCTCTGCCATTGTGGCGGGAAAGCAGCCATAGGCAATACGAATGAGTTTGGCCGTGTTCCTTAAACCTTTACCTCCAGAGCCAGGCCGTGGACTGGGTTAGGCTCACAGTCTGTAGTGTCCTCACCCCTACTGTAAAGTTCATTTAAACAGTGCTCTTTTAATAGACGTCTAAGCAACATCAAAACATTGAAAAAAAAAATAGTGTAATGGAAACCAAGATACCCACCGAGACTCGGCAGTTGTTCTGTTGTATCTCCCTCTTAGCGTGTGTGTGCTTTTCCCCTGAACCATTCGAAAATGTCTCAAGCAGCTTGAAACTTCTTCCTAAATATTTCAGCATGTATCTCCTAAGAACAGGAGCACTTCCCTACCTGAGCACAGTATCACTCATACCTAAGATCATAGTGATGCATCCTAAATATGATGAAATCGGATGTTGAGGATCAACCAAGTTTTATCGTAGAACCTTGCGGCACTTCAATTTTCTGAATACCACCCTGTTCATATTGGAATCAATATAGGTATCAATAGGGTAGATGTTGTCAAAGAAAAAGGCAGGTAAGGCTGGGCTCAGTGACTCACACCTGTAATCCCAGCACTTTGGGAGACCCAGGCAGGTGGACCACCTGAGGTCAGGAGATCGAGACCAGCCTGACCAACATGGTGAAACCCCGCCTCTACTAAAAATACAAAATTAGCCAGGCATGGTGCCGCACGCCTGTAATCCCCAGCTACTTGGGAGGCTGAGGCAGAAGAATCACTTGAACCCGGAAGGCGGAGGTTGCAGTGAACCGAGATCGTGCCGTTGCACTCCGGCCTGGGCAACGAGCAAAACCCCATCTCAAAAAAACAAAAAGAAAAAAGAAAAAGACAGTTAAAAATCACTCAACACTAAATCCATTTGTCCAAGGCAAACCCTGCAACTGCCTGACAAAATATCTGCTGTTTCAGGTAAGCTGGGGTTCCAAAATGTTCTCTTGCTACAGGTATAAAATTCAGTAGAAACAATTTTTTTTTTTTTTAAATTTGAGATAGGGTCTTGTTCTTTTGCCCAGGCTGGAGTGCGATGGTGCAATCTCGGCTCATTGCAGCCTTGACTTCCCTGGCTCAGGTGATTCTCCCATCTCAGCCTCTCAAGTAGCTGAGACTATTGGCGTGCACCACCACGCCCAACTAATTTTTTGTATTTTTAGTAGAGATGGGGTTTCACCATATTGCCCAGGCTAGTCTCAAACTCCTGGGCTCAAGCAGTCCTCCTGCCTTGGCCTCCCAAAGTGCTGGGATTACAGGTGTGAGCCCCTGCGCCCAGCTGGAAACAATGTCTTTAATTCCTTTGCTTTAACAGGGAGGGGCATCATCCTTGAAGGAATAGATTGCTCACACTTTCTAATCAAAGTTCGGTGGGAGCCCGCGGAATCAGCGTTTCATCCCTGTCTTCCTTAGGTCAGTACTGGCTCCTTTATCCTCTACCCTCACAGAGTTGGGCAGACTAGGGGGATGGCAGAGTTTACTTACAAAGGCCCATACACAATCTTGCAGTTTCCTTACTTTATTTCTCTTGAAGAGACAGAGTCTCACTCTGTCTCCCAGTCTGGAGTGCAGTGGCGTGATCATAGCTCATTACAACCTTGAACTCCTGGGCTCAAGTGATCCTCCCACCTCAGCCTCCCAAGTACCTGGGACTATAGGTGCCTGCCACCTCGCTTAGCTAATTTTTATTTATTTATTGTAAAGACAGGATCTTTCTATGTTGCCCAGGCTGGTCCCAAACTCCTGGGCTCAAGCAATCCTCTCACCTTGGCCTCCCAAAATGCTGGGATTACAGGCATGAGCCAGCATGTGGGGCTTACTTTTTCAGTTAGTGGTATCTGAGACCTTGACTCAATGTACTGTATTGGCTAAGATAAATGATTTGGGCTGAGGTATAAGAATAGCCCATCGGCTGGGCACGGTGGCTCACGCCTGTAATCCCAGCACTTTGGGAGGTTGAGGCGGGCAGATCACCTGAGGTCAGGAGTTCCAGACCAGCTTGGCCAACATGGTGAAGCCCCATCTCTACTAAAAAAAAATACCAAAATTAGCTGGGTCTGGTAACGTGCGCCTGTAATCCCAGCTACCCAGGAGGCTGAGGCAGGAGAATTGCTGGAACCTGGGAGGCAGAGGCTGCAGTGAGCTGAGATTGCACCACTGGAACTCCAGCCTGAGCGACAGAGCAAGGCTCTGTCTCAAAAAAAAAAAAAAAAAGAATAGCCCATCTAAGTTTGCTCTGGGGGCTGTGATTTATTTCTTTATGGGACAGGATTGTACTCAGCAACATCATCTGCAAAGAATATAATGGTCTGTCTTCCACACCTGCCTCAGGGTGTGAATGAGCCATTGATGTACTGATGCATTGAAATGTCCATGCTCTCACCCCTAAGCCTCCTTTAAGCTTCTGCCCCTCTCAGCCCACTGAGGATATGTAGCCATTGGTATGAGTGCCAACAGCTATTTCTTATAAGCCAAGGCCGGGTGGGTTGGCTCATGCCTGTAATCCACCCACTTTGAGTGGATCTTTTTGAGCTCAGGAGTTTAAGACCAGCCTAGGCAATATGCCAAAACCCCGTCTCTACAAAAAAGTACAAACATTAGCTGGGTGTGATGGCACGCGCCTGTGGTCCCAGCTACTCGGGAGGCTGAGGCTGGAGAATTGCTTGAACCCAGGAAGTGGAGGTTGCAGTGGTCCCAGACACTCAGGAGGCTGAGGCTGGAGAATTGCTTGAACCTAGGAAGTGGAGGTTGCAGTGAGCCGAGATTGCGCCACCACTGCCCTCCAGCCTGAGTGACAGAGTGAGACTCTGTCTCCAAAAAAAAAAAAAAAGCCAGCCAGCTGTGTCTCTTGTAATGCCCTGTTGAATGCTGTTGAACACCATCCTCCTGCTTCTGGACTCAGAGAGTTTCGTTTTTCCTGAGCACTGGATAACAGAAACAGAGACATCACACTGCTCCAAGAGCCTCCAGATTATAGAGCTTTTAAGGAATCTGTCTTGAGAGATCAGAGTCTTATAAGGGCTGGAGATACTGTGTGCCGGGGCTTACCTGAGACTGTTCCTGAAACCTTCAGCTTAGCTCATCCACATTTGACTCCAGTTGGGCCAGTGGTCTCTCGGCTTGTGTGACTGGCTCAGCTTGGAGCCACAGGTCTCTACAATGGTGTGTCTGCCCTGCCTTCAGGACTCATACCCCAAAATGTGGAAAACACCATCGGCAGCTTCAGAACCAAAGGTAACTCTCCTCTCAAGTGTGAAATAATCCCATTCAGGTGGTGGGTGACTTGGAATCGAGGTGGTCAAGGTGTCATGGAGTAGCCATTTAGACCACAGTATCTCAGGGGAACAAGGAGCTCATCCAACCCCATTTGCTTGGGTCTGTCATTCCAACTAGGCTTCTGCTATAGGGAAGGCCTTGCTCTTCTTTCCCACAGACCTCAGAGGCATGTCAGTTACCACTTCCCAAGGTCAGCTTTCATACCCTGCTACTGCCTGAGCTGGAGCCGCTGACATAATCAGCAGGCAACGCTTCTGGAATGTTAGATTTACCTTCCTGTGACAGGACACACTCTGCCAAAAAGCACAAACATTCTGCACTGTGTAAAGGTCATGCTGTTCTGACCCCTTATTCTGTGCCAGCCGCATATACCTGGAATTCTCCACTTTACAGCTGAGGAAACCAGGGCCCAGAGAAGTTGAGTAACTTGCCCAAGGAAGCACAGCTTATCATGGTGAAACCCCATCTCTACTAAAAATACAAAAATTAGCCAGGCATGGTGGCATGCACCTGTAATCCCAGCTACTCAGGAAGCTAAGGCAGGAGAATTGCTTAGACCTAGGAGGTGGAGGTTGCAGTGAGCTGAGATTGAGCCCCTGCACTCAAACCTGGGTGACAGAGCGAGACTCTGTCTCAAAAACAAAACAAAACAAAAGACAGCACAGCTACTGAATAAGAAGGCCCAGATCACAACCCAGCTTAGCCTGACTCCAAAACCCAAGCTGCGTTTTGCAACTCCCCGGTTGAGTTTGCTTTAATCCTCATCTCCCTGGAAACAGCTAGAAGAAGGCAGTCCTCCCCTGTAGAGATGTCTGTGTCAGTGATCTTGCTTCTGACAGAGTTGCAGTAGGTGGAGTTTGGTTGAGTTGTGAAACTCAGAGGAGTAAGCTCAGGGTAAACTTTGTGTCATTGTGTCAGCATGGTTTATTCGTGTGAATACTATCATTTTGCCTGTGTAGGAATTAGAAGCTGATAGGCAAAAATCTTCAGAGGACCACCTGTTGAATTCTTGGTTTCTCAAGATGGTGACTCATATATATATGTGTGTGTGTGTTTGTATTTATCAACAGCTAACATAGATAATATGACATATAACATTTATATGTAACATATGTATGATATCCATGCATACACATATACATGTGTAACAGTACATATATGTTGTGTAACATACATTACATAAGCACATGATGTATTGTATATGTAATGTGTAAAATATAGCATTACATATGTTGTGCATAACATGTATATGTAACATTGCACATATAAAATGTGTTGTGCATGTAATACCACACATTACATATGTGTTGTAACATTAAACATATTACATGTGTGGTGCATATGTCACATATGTTGTGTATATCACATATTACATAAATGTGCATATAGCATTTATATTACACAAGTGTGATGTCACATGTTCTACACAACACATTACACATATTGCATGTCATAACATACATGTATTATATGTTCTGCATATACATTACACATGTTCTGTGTAATATGTATATACATACTTGTAACATGTATGTTACAAATATTCTGCATGTAACATCACATATATTTCATATGTTGTGCATGTACCATGTAGCCTTGTGCCTGACATGCGTGCATGCATGTAATTCTGAAAGGCATAACATACATATGACATGCAGCATGTCATCTTGACACATTTCATGTCACTTCTACAACACGACGTTTGTGACATGTGCTCTGTGGCATGTTTATGACATGCATGTGCTTTATGACCCACATGTGACTTTCAACATGCTGTGACATTCATGACATGCATGACATACTTGCAACATGTGACATGCAAAATGCACACAACATATATGACACACTCGCAATATACTAGTGACGTCAGGGCCGGGCGCGGTGGCTCAAGCCTGTAATCCCAGCACTTTGGGAGGCCGAGACGGGTGAATCATGAGGTCAGGAGATCGAGACCATCCTGGCTAACATGGTGAAACCCTGTCTCTACTAAAAAATACAAAATCTAGCCGGGTGAGGTGGCGGGATTCTGTAGTCCCAGCTACTAGGGAGGCTGAGGCAGGAGAATGGCGTAAACCCGGGAGGCAGAGCTTGTAGTGAGCTGAGATCCGGCCACTGCACTCCAGCCTGGGGGACAGAACGAGACTCCATCTCGGAAAAAAAAAAAAATATATATATATATATATATACACACACACACACACATACTAGTGATGTCCATGTGCCATGTAATGCTTATGAAATACTAATGACATGTGACATGCCAATGACATGCTTAGTACAGGAGGCATTCTTGTGAATTGTGCCAAGCTAACATGATAACTACATGTAGCATTCTTGCAAAATGTGCCAGGACAGACAGGTGACAGATTACAGTGACAGGTGACATGAGAGTGATGGGTGACAGTGACAGGTGACAAGTCACAGGTAACAGGTTGACAATGACAGGTGACATTGACTTGTAACAGGTGACAGTGACAGGTGTCATGAGTCAGGTGACAGGTTGATGAGTGACATGATGTGACAGGTGACAATGACGTGACAGTAAGGTGACAGGTGACTAACATGACAGGTGATGTGACAGGACCTTGACAGGTGACAGTGACATGGCAGTGATGTGACAGCAGGTGATGTGACAGGTGACATGTGACAGTAAAACGTGACAGCAGGTGACACATGACAGTGAAATGTGATGTGACAGTGATGTGGTGTGACAGTGACAAGTGACATGGCAGTGACAGGTGGCAGGTGATGTGACAGGTGATGGGTGATATGTAACAGGTGATGGGTGACTGGTGATGTGGCAGGTAATGTGACGATGTGGCAGGTGTGACAGTGACACGTGATATGACAGTGACAGTGATGTGACTGGTGACAGTGACAGGTGACATGACCATAATGACTGGTGACCGGTAACACATGACAGTGGTGGCAGTGACAGGTGACAGTGTGACTGGTGACTGCTCCAGTGACAGGTGACACTAACAGGTAACAGGTGACATGCAGAGTGCCACATGTCCATTACATGTCAGTCATTCCTATTACATGTCACTGACATGCAAAGAAATGACTTGTATGCCCATCACATGCTATGGTCATGCCTGTTACATGCCACTGACCTGCAAATAAATTGTATGCCCATCACATGCTATTGCCATGCATGTTACATACAACTGACGTGCCTATTGCATGCTAGTGACATGTGAAGGCATAGCTGTCGGCATGCCTATAACATACCTTTTATGTGCCACCAACATGCTAATGCATGGCTATTGGTGCAGTGCTCATGCCTTTTACATGCCAGGGACATGTGAAGACATGCCTATTGCATGCAGTCGTCATGCATATTAACATGTCATGCATATTTATGTGCCACTGATGTGAAGATGTGCATATCACGTGCCAATGACTGGCTATCATTTATATTACCGCTGCTGACATAAAATATGTATGTCACATGCTCATCACACTATGGCCATGCCTGTTTTATGTGATTATCATGCCCACTACATGGTAAGGACACACTTGTTACATGCTACCCACATGCCGTGACATGCCAATTACATACCCATTGCATCCTATGGTTATGCCTATTACACGCCACTGACATGGTTATTGCATGCTAGCTACATTTGAAGACATGGCTGTTGTATGCTAGTGACATTTGAAGATACGTATATTGCATGCTATGGTCATACCTATTACATGTCAAGGATGTGGCACCAATGTGCTAAGACATGCTTCATAATGCCACAGGCATGCTTTTTACATGCAAGTTACATGCCAAAGACGTGATGGCACACTTATTACATGCTCTGATCACACATATTTACATGACACTAGCATGCACATTACATGCCACTCACGTTGTCATGTTTATCATGTGGCAATTACATGCCATTGCCATGCATATTACATGGCACTGGCATTCTTTTTTTTTTTTGAGACAGAGTCTCGCTCTGTCACCCGGGCTGGAGTGCAGTGGCCGGATCTCAGCTCACTGCAAGCTCCGCCTCCCCAGGTTCACGCCATTCTCCTGCCTCAGCCTCCCAAGTAGCTGGGACTACAGGCACCCACCACCTCGCCCGGATAGTTTTTTGTATTTTTTAAATAGAGACGGGGTTTCACCATGTTAGCCAGGATGGTCTCGATCTCCTGACCTCGTGATCTGCCCGTCTTGGCCTCCCAAAGTGCTGGGATTACAGGCTTGAGCCACCGCGCCTGGCCAGCACTGGCATTCTTATACGTGTGTTACATGCTTTTACATAGTATTAGGTTTATACTATGGTCATACCTATTACATACTAAGGGCATGCTTGTTATGTCCTGACATGATAGGACATGCCAATTACATGCTCACTGCATCCTATAGTCATGCCTACATGCCACTGGCATACTACATTTTTAATCATGTGCTCATAACATGTTATGGCCATGACTGTTACATGTTTATTGTACACCAAGCACATGTGTGATATGCTAAGGATTTCTGACATGTGCATGCCAAGTACATGTGACATGAACGTGCCTATTTGAACATGCCTGTGACATGTGATGTGCAAAAGACATGCCTTTTACATGCTGATATTATTTATTGCATGCTGAAAATATGGTAAGGAAATGCTAAGGACATGGCAGGTGATAGGTGACAGTGATAGATGACAGTGACATTACATGTGACAGTGGCTATTGACCATATGGTAGGTCACGTGATATTTAACAGGTGACTTGTGACCATGACATATGACAGTGCAGGAACAGTTACATGTGACAGTGACATTACATGTGACAGTGACTGAGGACAGTGATATGTAACAGTGACAAGTCACATGACATTTGACAGGTGACATGACATAGGTGACTGACATTACAGGTGACAGTGCCATTTGACAGGTGACATCCTAAAACATGTTAAGGACATGCTTGCTGCATGCCAAGGACAGAACGTTGCAGGAACATGCACATTACATGCTAACGGCATGTGCATAACATGCTAAGGACACACCCCTTACACACTAAGGATGTCTCACATGTCAGGAACATGCAGCATGCTTATGTGTTGAAGCCATGGCAATGACATGCTAATGGCCTGCTTTTTACATGTTAAAGATGTGCTTATTACATAGCCATGTTAATGATGTGCCATGCCAGTGATGTGACACGCCAAGGATATGGCATGCTTGTAACATGCCAAGGACATGCCAAGGACACACAAATGACCTGTGACATGGTAGTGATGTGACAGGTGACAGATGTCGGGACAGATGAGTGATGTGACATGATAGGTGACAGGTGACAGTGACATGTGACAAGCAACAGGTGATGATTCAGGTAATAGGTGAATGCAACAGGTGGCAGGCAATAGGTGACTGTGACATGACAATGACAGGTGACATGGCAGGTGACAGTGATGTGACAGTTTATAACAATGTCATATATCAATACCTAATATTTCTTCTGCAGCTAGGTCTTCCATCTTCTTTCTCTTAATTACTCATTGAAATCGTTGAGCACAATTTACCATTTGTTAATCACTTTAGTTCGGTCCCCCGCTCCCCAGCTTGGAGCTGGGGGTGGACATGTTGCTGCTGAACAGAAGGGCTGGTTCCGGGTCTTAGATGTGTAGGTTTGTAATGTGTGGAGTGGCAGCCCTGAAGTGAGCCATGTAGGAGGGGGCAGAAGTCCCCTGACAGTACTGTGTACCCAGTAATAGAGACAAACAGATGGCCCAGGGTGAGGGAGAGTGAGGGAACAACATTTTGTAGTTTTGTAGTGAGAGATGCTGCGAATTGTCACAGTCTAGGCAAGATATATTCGGCATGAGTCACCCTCAGTCTAGGCTGCACAGCAACCCCAGGCAAATAGCATCTCCAGTCTTAAAAGCTCATTAAGCTCTGGCTGTCTGCACCCTGCCTGGAAAAGCCTGGGAGCACCAAGAGTGTGAGGAAGGAGCCAGTGGCTGTATGAGACAGCCCAGGTATCCCGCCAGCAGGTCGCACACCCAGGCTCTTCCCCAGCAAGGAAGAGCACCTGTTCCTATCTGGGAAAGGGGGAGAGGAGAGTGGTAATTTTCCATTTTCCTTTCCTGAATGAGTCATACGAAAGCAAAATGTGTTCCCAGCTTGTGTTACTACTTCTGTCATTGTGGGGCTGCACAGATCAAAGGCTGAGGGAGATGTGTCTCCCTTCCCAAGCCCTTGATCCATTCTTTTCAAGATTCACTTCCCTCTCCCCACTTCAGAAGTTTCGTGTCTGCCTGGAGCCCACTGGTTTGCCTGGAGATGGTCTGCTGTCCTTTCATTTTAAATTAAAATGCTTCTGCCACTTGGTGACCCAGTGAGGTGTGGGGTTCAGGATGGGATATGAGGTGTTTGGCCATGCCTTACTGCCTTGGTGGACTGTGCCAGCAATCAACAAGAACACAGCAGTCTGGGAGAGGGGCCATGGCTTCAGAAATACTGCCTTGGGGCTATTTGTAGACCAAACCTGGACTCCCTTCCTGCTGCCCACGGATCAGGACCAGCTATGCCCCCGTAGGCATAGAACCATCCAGTTTGTGAGCAACTTGCCATTTCTACATTGGTGGCTGTTCCTAACACCCAAGGAGGTTGACTCACTGAGTAGATGGGCAGGGTCTTAGGAAGGAAATCAGTTATTTGGCCTCACACTCTGGCAAATGCCCTAAGGTAGTCCTTTGACTTCCTGAATTCAGATGAAACTTTCTCCTTCATCAAAATGAGCCCTGGGGCTCACCCCTTCTCTCACCCTTCAAGGTTCTTTCATCACCTTGTCCTGCTCTAGGGACCACACTGGACCTCTGTGCCTCCCCGCCACCACCACCCTGGTCCAGGCCACACTGTCTCTTACCTTGGCAAGTTCAGCTGCCTCCTACCTGGTTTTTCTAAAATCTTGGAATGACTCCCTTGCTTAATGGCTTCCTGTTGCCCTTAGAACAAAGTCCAAACTTTTAAGCATAGTGTATCACACTCCTGTACACAGACTCTGCCTCTGCCATAAGTTACAGGCTCCCTGACTTCTGTACACCCTCCTGCCTCTGGGCCATTGCACAAGCTCTTTCCTTTGCCTGGAACTTACTCTACCTACATTCATATTTTTTGAGCTCCTACTATGTGCATAGCAGTATGGTAGGTACATGGAACATATAAAAGACACCCAGGCTACGTAGCCATGTTGGGCATGTAACAGTAATGGAGTCATGTTGCATTAGTCTGTTTCATGCTGCTAATAAAGACATACCTGAGACTGGGTAACTTGGAAAGAGGTTTAATGGACTCACTGTTCCACATGACTGGGGAGGCCTCACAATCATGGCAGAAGACGAAGGAAGAGCAAAGGGACGTCTTACATGGCGGCAGGCAAGACAGCTTGTGCAGGGGAACTCCCGTTTATAAAACCATCAGATCTTGTGAGTCTTATTCACTACCACGAGAGCAGTATGGGGGAACTGCCTTCATGATTCAATTATCTCCACCCGGCCCTGCACTCGACACGAGGATTATTGCAATTCAAGGTGAGATTTCAGTGGGGACACAGCCAAACCATATCACATATTTACCACATACTGTGAGCCCAGCACGTGCCAGGCACGCACATACATGTCTCTCATCCTCCCAGCAGCCCCGCGGGGTATACTATGTTACTCTCACGTTAGAGACGGGGGAATTAAGGCCCAAAGAAGGGCAGCTCAGATTACAGGGAATGACGGTGGAAACACATGACCTCTCTGCGTTCAGCGCAGTGCTTCTCAAAGTCTCTTCCTGGACCAACTGCAATCACCTGAGAACTTGTCAGGAATGCAGATTTCTGAACCCAGCCCCACCGAATCAGACGCTCTGGTGCTGGAGCTCAGTGACGTGTATTTTAATAAGTCCTGCAAGGGCTTCTGAGAGACACACTCAGTCATGAGGTATTTTATATACAAATGGTTTGACTTGTCAGCATGGGGTACTGGTGGCCTTAAAGGTTTTCCTTTTTTTTTTTTTTTTCAATTTTTAAAAACCAACTACAGTGCTGATGAGATTATAGTGACATTGTAGACCCTAAGTATAGTGAGATTTCAAGGCCCCTTTCCCCTCCACATAGGGTGGTATTCTCAAAGCCCAGATTCCCTGGGTCTGAGGACAGGGACACTGTGTTGCCCAGGGTGGCCTCCTGGGCTCAGATGATCCTCCTGCCTCAGTCTCAGGAGTAGCCGGGGCTACAAGCGAGCACCACCACACTCAGCTTTCAAAGCCTTGTGTGAAAGATTATTCAGGGGATACTTTATAGTTTTTTTTTTAAGTATTTATTTATTTTTAAATTTTATTTTATTTTTGAGATGGAGTCTCACTCTGTCACCCAGGCTGGAATGCAGTGGTGTGATCTCAACTCACTGCAGCCTCCACCTCCCGGGTTCAAGCAGTTCTCCTGCCTCAGCCTCCTAAGTAGCTGGGACTACAGGCACCGACCACCAGGCCCGGCTAATTTTTGTATTTTTAGTAGAGACAGGGTTTCACCATATTGGACAGGCTGGTCTCACACTCCTGACCTCAGGTGATCCACCCACCTCAGCCTCCCAAAGTGCTGGGATTACAGGCATAAGCCACTGTGCCTGGCCTTTTTTTTTTTTTTTAATTAATATTCTATTTGTTACAAATATAAATTTGAAACACCAATTCTTCCCTAAAACTTTGTGTTGAATTTATGAATATCCCTATTTTTTTATATAAATAGACTGTAGTTTACAATCATTTTAAAGGGTTTTTTTAAAGCCACTTCAGTAAATTCCCTTAAATACTTTGAGTGAACTAATGAATTTAATATATTTGATTTCTTCTTAAGCACTTGTCAGAACCTTCCTAAGTACTTCATTATGAATTTGTATACATCTAATAAGTTGAACTTTAAATATGCAAATTTTAAGTTCTCTTAAAGAGTAGCGTTCTGTTTACAAACTTAATATTAAGTTCTCATATAACTTCCAGGTTAAAATCTGGCTGACTCAACAATGCGAATATACTTAGTACCACCGAACTGCACACTTGAAAATGGTTAAGATGGTGAATTTTATGGTACGTATATTTTACCACGATTTACAGAAATATCTGGCCATAATTGATTACTCAATTCATTTGAAATTGAGATCACAAGGCCTTTCTGTTACGTGATGCCCAATTCTCTTAAACATTTCAAACCCTTAAAATAGAAAGTATACCAATATACGTAAATTACTTGTCGATATAATACAGGACCAAAAAAAAGGAAACTATGACTTTGCATTACTTCATCCTTTCTGTACTTAATGCTAAACCTTCTGGGATTAAAGATTCTGACTAAAGAGGCCAGGTGCGGTGGCTCACACCTATAATCCCAGCACTTTAGGAGGCCGAGGCGGGCGGATCACAAGGTCAGGAGATCGAGACTATCGTGGCTAACATGGTAAAACCCCGTCTGTACTAAAAATACAAAAAATTAGCCGGGCGTGGTGGTGGGCACCTATAGTCCCAGCTACTCGGGAGGCTGAGGCAGGAGAATGGCCTGAACCCAGGAGGTGGAGCTTGCAGTAAGCTGGGATCCGGTCACTGCACTCTAGCCTGGGTGACAGAGCAAGATGCTGTCTCAAAAAAAAAAAAAAAAAAGATTCTGACTAAAGAAAACACTGTGCCATCCTTAGAAACTCGGCGGTGCCCACCAAATACAGAATGCTGCAAATTGCTACTTGGCCAGGAAGGAAGAATGGATTTTTTTTCAAGGACCTCAGCTGAGCCCTAATTATAGTCACTGTGCTGATGGCAGGTATCAGGGCCCGTTCTCCCTCCATGTGGGGTAGTGCTCTCAAAGTCCAGATTCCCTGGGTCTGATGACAGAAATCCTAATTCTTCTCCAGTGTGACTCTCAGGCCTCCCCTTTCCCTTTAACCTCACCAGTGAATGTGCCATCTGCCTTTACTGCTTCCTTCTCTCCTGAATTCTTCCCCTACCACCTCCGCAAAGGACATGGCCCATAGAGATATTGTTCCATAGCACCCGCTGATCCTGCAGCTCCTGGCTTCCTGTTACTCTTACTCTTGTAGCATTTCAGAGAAGGAAAAGGTTGCTATCAGTTGAGGACAGTGGGAGATTTCCAAAAAGAATGTAAAAACTGGCCTTTGTAGGATGCACCAACAGGAGGGGGGGAGAAGTGAAGTGAAGGGAATTCATTCTAGTCTGATGAATAAATTACTAGCCCAGGCATACCGTTTGCTTTCCCTTGCCTTTTTTTTTTTTTTTTTTTTTTTTTTTCCTTCCCTTTTTGAGACGAAGTCTGGGTCTGTCCCCCAGGCTGGAGTGCAGTGGCATGATCTTGGCTCACTGTAAACTCCGCCTCCCGGTTCAAGCATTTCTCCTGTCTCAGCCTTTCGAGTAGCTGGGATTACAGGTGCCCACCACCATGCCTGGCTAATTTTTATATTTTTAGTAGAGACAGGGTTTCACCATGTTGGCCAGACTGGTCTCAAACTCCTGACCTCAAGTGATCCACCTGCCTTGGTCTCCCAAAGTGCTGGGATTATAGGCATGAGCCACCGCACCCAGCCTCCCCTGCCTTCTGAGCAGGCTGCACCCCTCTGTTGATTGCATCACATTGGAGCTCCTCCTCTTACATTGTCTGATAGGGGCCTGGCAAGGAAGTGTAACACGAGAAATGCAGATCTCCTATTCCTGACTCCCTCCCGGAACCGGCATGTCACCTCCAGGCCCCCAGAGGCATTGGCCCTCCTGTGAATTCAACCAAGCATGGTGTCCCATAGCAAATATGCAAAACGCCTGGAAAAAGCCACCAGATGGTGCTTCTCCACGCCAAGTGAGTGGCTCCACAATGACTAGGGGTGGGTGGGTGGTGAGGGGGAGGAGGAGAAACGTCAGGTTCAGCAGTTACCCTACTGGAACACCTCTCAGGGGAAGACATTAGAAGAACCCTAACAGCCATCAGTGAGGTAAGGGGACATTTATGCACATAAACAACCAGTTCAAGTCACCAGAGGATGTGTGCCAAAGATGAAGTTTTGAGAAGTCCCCAAGGTGACCTGGAGGGAGACGTGAGCAACCCCAGCCCTGGCACATCTTGGAGAGATCAGCTGGTCTTGGAGGGGGCCTGCCTTATCCAGGAAGCTGATAGGACTCACCCCAGTGTGGCCAGAGAAAAAGTGGGAGAGGGTGCCTTTATAAAAGCTCACGTCCTTTAATCGTCATACTACTCTACAGGATAGACGCTGTTACTATAAACCCATTTTATTGATGAAGAAACTGAGGCTCATTGAGGGGGCACTGAGCTGCCCAAGGTCTCAAGATGTTGGAGGAGGATGGTACAGGAGGGTGGCTCCCCCAGCAGGGTCCAGGGAGTGATTTTCCTGCTGGTCACAGGTTCCCACAGGTGAGAAGCCCCGCTAGTCTTGATTGTGCCTGATCCTTCCCCATGCTCTAGGCGGCAGCAGAGTTTTATAATTGACTTGAGATTCCCAGTGGAACAGACTAGGGTTCAAGTCCTGCTTTGGCTGCTAACAGAGTGGGTGAATGAGGCCAGTCATTTAACCTGGGGGCAGGGGTCTCTGTTTCCTGTGCATAAAATGGAGATAAAGGTCTCTCCTGGGAGATTATTTCCTAAGGATATCAGTAGCAACAGTAAGTTCGTGATAGACACCCAGACGGCTGCTGGCTTGTGCTGTTCTAAGCACTTTGTGTGTCTCAGTTCTTTTCTTCTTTGCCACAGCCCAGGGCTGTCGCAACTCTCATTGCCCTGGTTTTGTAGATGCAGTCACAGAGGCAAAGAGAAGCAAAGTGACTTTCCCAAGCTTACACAGTTAGGAAGTGGCAGAGCCAAGATTTGAACCCAGGTCGTCTAGCTGCTCTGGAACTGCCTGTGAAACTGCTTGGCGCTTAGTGCGCAGCTGGGCAGGCAGCACCCACGGATGGAAACGTCCGTTCCTGAGATCATAACGTTTACAGGGCTCCCCGGGAGGGAGGTGTGCCCACCGCTGAGGCCCTTGGAACATCTTGCGTTAAAGAAAGAAGTTCTTCGCCAGCAGCCCTGCACACTACCAGTTTCTAAGTTATTTATAAAGAGGCTGTTGAAGTCGAGAGACTTCTAACAGGCGGAGGTTTTTTTCTTGAGACTAAGAATAGTGGCTGAGGCCTGACAGGAGGCGCTTTCTGGTGACATCAGAGCGTCCCAGCCTTGCCTCCAGCCAGCAGAAGCAGCAGCTTGGAGGGAGTGTGAGTTTTCTTCCCGCTCAGCCACAGCTGCCAGTTCACCCCGGTTCACTGAGGTGGCCCACCCCGGTTCCTCCATGGGTGACCCCCCAACGAGCAGGCTTTAGCTGGAGTCTAGAGGCCTCTGATCTGCCACTTCCCCCTCCCACTCTTTGCTGAAGGGTGGCCATCTGGCCTGAACAGTAGGATGGGGACAAAGAGCAGAGGCCCACAGGGGAGGGGCTGTGAAGTCCCTGGGTGGCCCTTGGATTTAGCTCCCTTTCCCAGCAGTGGGGGCGGGGGCCAGAGTATTTTGCCAGCCTGCTCACCCCAACCTCACCATCACCTGGGGGCTTCTAACAGGCACTGACCCCAGAGCACCCAACCCTTCCTGTGACACCAGAGGCTCCAGGGGAATCTTATGCACATCACAGTTGTAGAACTCTAGAACTCTTTTTTTTTTTTTTTTTAGATGAGGTTTCACTCTCGTCACCTAGGCTGGAGTGCAGTGGTGCGGTCTCAACTCATTGCAACCTCCGCCTCCTGGGTTCAAGTGATTCTCCTGCCTCAGCCTACTGAGTAGCTGGGATTACAGGCGTGTGCCACCACACCTAGCTAATTGTATTTTTAGCAGAGACGGGGTTTCACCATGTGGGCCAGGCTAGTCTGGAACTCCTGACCTCAGGTGATCTGCGTGCCTTGGCCTCCTAAAGTGCTGGGATTACAGGCGTGAGCCACTGTACCCGGCCTAGAAGTCTTGTAATCTACAAGAAGGAGAATTTCAACCCAGAACTTGCCCAAAACCCCAACAGGTGACCATTGGCTTTTTTCTGGAGTGGAAATAAATTATGGGAATACAGTGCAAAGATTAAGTCAAGCCAAGGTTAAATCGTGGTCCCTACCAGGAGCTGTGAGCTTTTAGTGGAGATACTAGAGGAATGTGGGGTGGGGGCCGAGGGAAGAAGGAAAGGGTAACAGTTTAAATGGGTAACTTAAAATGCTATTTCAAATTTGTGCAGCCATTGTGGAAAACAATGTGGAGGTTCCTCAAAACATTAAAAATAGAACTATCATAGGATCCAGCAATTCCACTTCTGGGTATCTACCCAAAGGAAGTGAAATCAGTTTCTCGAATGGATATCCACACTTCCACGTCGATCGCAGCATCATTCATAGCAGCCAAGATAAACAACCCAAGTGTCCATCAACAGATGAAAGGATAAAGAAAATGTAAAACACACTCATAGGAATATTATTCAGCCTTCAAAAAGAGGGAGATCCTTGGCCAGGTACAGTGGTCACACCTGTAATCCCAGCGCTTTGGCCAGGTACAGTGGGAACACCTGTGGTCAGGAGTTCGAGACCAGCCTGGTCAACATGGCGAAACCCCATCTCTACTAAATATACAAAAATTAGTTGGATGTGGTGGCACACGCCTATAGTCCCAGCTACTAGCGAGGCTGAGGCAGGATAATTGCTTAGGTGACAGAGCAAGACTCTGTCTCAAAAAAAAAAAAAAAAAAAGAGGGAGATCCTGCAGTTTGCAAACCCATGGCTGAACCTGGAGGATTGTTCTAACTGAAATCAGGCAGACATAGAAAGACAAATACTGCATGACCTCACTTATGTGTGGAATCTAAGAAAGTCCAACTCATAGAAGCAGAGAGTAGAATGTTGGTTACCAGGGTTGGGGCAGGGGTAGAGGAGCGATATTGGTCAAAGGATACAAACCTTCAGCACAATATGAATAAGTACTGGAGACCTAGTGACCACAGTAGCATGGTGACTGTAATTAGTAATAATGTACACTTGAAATATGCTAAGAGAATAGATCTCAAGTGTTCTCACCACACACACAAATAGCATATAAGGGGATAGATATGTTAATTATCTTGAAATTGATATATTAATGAATATGCTATCATAGAAATAATTGTCTATTATAATCATTTCACTTACAGACATATATTTAAATATCACAATATACACCCTCAATATATGCAATTTTTGTCAATTATAAATCAATGAAACTGGAAAAATAAATGTCATATAAAGTCAATAAAAAAATATGGTTTTAGGCCAGGCCCAGTTGCTCATGCCTGTAATCCCAACATTTTGGGAGGCCAAGCAAGGCAGGAGTATTGCTTGAGGCCTGGAGTTCGAGACCAGCCTGGGCAACATGGCTAGACCCTATCTCTAAAAAACATTAAAAAAAATTAACTGGGCAAGGTGGTGCAGGCCTGTAGTCCCAGCTATTCAGGAGGCTGAGGTGGGAGGATCACTTGAACCTGGGAGGTGGAGACTGCAGTGAGACACGATGGCACCACTGCACTCCAGCCTGGGCAACAGAGGGAGACCCTGTCTCTAAAAGAAACACAAAAATACTGTTTCAGCTTATTACTTGCCATAGGCAGGCTCTTATGCACAGTACCTTCCTGGGCATCTGACCATCGATAGTACACATAATTTCCTGTACTTGGTTAGGTACATAAAGCTCTGAGTGCCATACTCTGTGGCCACCACAGGAGATTTTCAAGGGGTGTCATGGCTGCCCATGATTTTGACATTGCACCCTGGCTCCACTAAACTTTGCTCCATAAGCCTCAGTTTCCCTCTTTCAGCAGTGGGGTTTTGCCTTCTTATACCACATGGAAGCTTGATAAGTCATTTTTTTTCTTCAGACAGGGTCTTGCTGTATTGCCCAGGCTGGAGTGCAGTGGCACCATCACGGCTCATTGCAGCCTTGACCTCCCAGGTTAAGTGATCCTCACACTTCAGCCTCTTGAATAGCTGGGACTACAGGCCCACATCACCTTGCCCAGCTACTTTGTTTGTTTGTTTGTTTGTTTGTTTGTAGACATGGAGGGCTTGCTATGTTACCCAGGTTGGTCTCGAACTCCTGGCCTCAAGCAGTCCTCCCAAAGTGCTGGGATTCTGGGTGTGAGCAGCGCATCTACTGATAGGTCATCTTTTAAAAATTCATCACAGCTGACTTTCAGAGAGCCCAGTACGCTTACTCACATGCGTTGTGACAAGAGGACAAGAGGAGATTCGTCTTTTCTCTTCTTTAAAGAAATGAAGCACAGGCCGGGCGCGGTGGCTCACACCTGTAATCCCAGCACTTTGGGAGGCCGAGGCGGGTGGATCACTTGAGGTCAGGAGTTCAAGATCAGCCTGGCCAACATGGTGAAACCCCGTCTCTACTAAAAATACAAAAAATTAGCCAGACACCTGTAGTCCCAGTTACTCAGGAGGCTGAGGCAGGAGGATCACTTGAGCCTGGGGAGGCGGAGGTTGCAGTGAGCTGAGATTACACCATTGCACTCCCACCTAGGCGACAGAATAAGACTCCATCTCAAAAAATAATAATAAAATAAAAATAAAGGGCTGGGCGTGGTGGCTCACACCTGTAATCCCAGCACTTTGGGAGTCTGAGGCAGGTGTATCACCAGAAGTCAGGAGTTTGAGAACAGCCTGGTCAACATGGTAAAACCCTGTCTCTACTAAAAATACAAAAAATTAGCCGGGCATGGTGACATGTGCCTGCAATCCCAGCTACTTGGGAGGCTGAGGCAGGAGAATCGCTTGAACCCAGGAGGTGGAGGTGCAGTGAGCCAAGATTGTGACACTGCACTCCAGCCTGGGCAACAAGAGTGAGACTACATCTGAAATAATAATAGTAATAATAATAATAACAACAAAAGAAAGGAAGTGCTATAGAGAAGTGACTTGCCCAGGGACACGCTGCATTTGCCCAAATTCCTAAGGGTTCCTTTACTAGTCTTGTCCCCAAAGAGAGCAGCTCCAGACTGATTTACTTAGGAAAGGAAACGTTTCTTCCCTGAGGCCCTAAATGCAACCTGAGTTGAAAGAGGCAGAGATGGGCAAGCGACAGGCAGCCTCGGAGGAGCCATTGTGCCGGTGCCACCTGTGAGCCCTCCCAGCTAATGCACCACTCTCGTTCAGCACAGCTGCCAAGCGCCTGATCTCAGCCCAAGGTCACACACCAGGACTCTCGGAGAACACACTGTCGCACATGCACATTCAGACACACACCGTGCCAGTGGTGCAGAATCACACCACTGGGTTGATTCGATTTGTGATTCTCTACCCTGTATATACCCTTTAAAGACACCACCACCTGGGCCCCCACCACCCCCAAAGAGTCTATTTTCATCTGTCCGGGATTAGAGCTCTCCAGGTGGGTCTCATTTGCAGCTAGGGTAGAGACAGCGGTCTGTCCTCAAACTTGACAGCATTTTGTAATCAACTGGGTGACTTAAAAACAGCACTGGCCTCCTATAATCCCAGCACTTTGGGAGGCCAAGGCAGGTGGATCACTTGAGGTCAGGAGTTCAAGACCAGCCTGGCCAAAATGGTGAAACCCCACCTCTATTAAAAATACAAAAAAAAAAAAAGCTGGGCATGGTGGCGCACACCTGTAATCCCAGCTACTCAGGAGGCTGAGGCAGGAGAATCACTTGAGCCCAGGAGACAGAGGTTGCAGTGAGCCAAGATCATGCCACTACACTACAGCCTGGGTGACAGAGTAAAACTCCATCTTAAAAACATTAAAAAATAATAATAATAAAAATGAAAACAGCACTGCTGCTGCCCTTCCCACCCCTCAGCCTTCATTCACACGGGGTCTGGGTATGGCCTGAGCATCAGGCATTCTACATACTCCCCAGGTGGTTCTAATGTGCTGCCAAGTTCAAGAACTGCTGCTCTGGTTCATTCTGCACCTGGGCTCTCTCCTTACAGCATTAGATAGAGGGCTGTCACTTCGTGAGTCCTCCAGAAAGAGACTTGAGCCTCATGTTACTGCTTCTAAATATATGTGCGTCTCGAGAAAATTCTATTCTCCTTGACTTCTGAATGTCAAGGCTGATCCAAAGCCATGGGCCTTCTGTCTGCGTCCTCCTGGATAGGAAATGAAGCCTCAGTGTGAGTGGCGTGAAAGTATCCCCCATTCCGCCATGCTCTGTGGACAGACAGAGGGAAGGGGAACTTTGCAGTAATCCCATCTGTCCTCAGTTCTGCCCCTGCACCTCTAACTAGGGTCCTGGGAAGGATAACTTCTGCAGGCACCCCTGCTCCTGCGACCCTCCCCACCTCCTGCTGACCTACCCACAGGGGTGCCTCAGTGCTGAGTTCTCACCTATCCACACCCACCTTCCTCCACCTAGAAATGGACAGGCCCGCTCTTTACCCTGTGATATCTGTGGCTGGGGTTGAGCCCCAGGCTTCATAAATATTCAGGCCTGTCTATACTTCTTCCTTCTTAGGGGCTGGGACCTGCCCCCAGGGGACGGAACCAAATTGTCCTCCCCATCTCCTGCAGCACACAACCTGAGAACAACTTCTGTCTGCGGACTGTCTGGCCCATGCACATCAGCTTGTGCAGGGAGCCTCCTGAGAGGCCATCGTTCCCCACTGAGTCCCGGCCAGGCCCAGCAACTGCACCTGGAGCAGCAGGCCCCGAGCCAGCCGATGACCAGGGTCACACCTGTTACTGAGCACCTTCCATATGGCAGCACGTCATGTAAAATCCGTGTGCCCATTTCACGGGCCGCAGACGGGAACCAAGGATTGGAGGGGTGAAGTCACTTGCCTAAGGCCAAAGGCAGGACTTGACCCCAGATCTGTCTAGGTCTGTAGAGCAGAGGCTCTCAGATTTGAATGTACAGAGGAGCTGTTTCAGTAGTTCTCTCAATAGGTTCCAGGAAACTACCTTTTTCTTTTCTTTCTTTTTTTTTTTGAGATGGAGTTTTGCTCTGTCGCCCAGGCTGGAGTGCAGTGGCATGATCTCAGCTCACTGCAACCTCTGCCTCCTGGGTTCATGCGATTCTCCTGCCTCAGCCTCCCAAGTAGCTGAGATTACAGGCACATACCACCATGCCCAACTAATTTTTGTATTTTTAATAGAGACAGGGTCTCACCATGTTCCCCAGGCTGGTCTTGAACTCTTGACCTTAGGTAATCTACCTGCCTCGGCCTCCTAAAGTGCTGGGATTAAAGGCGTGAGCCACCACGCCCAGCCAGGAACCTGCCTTTTCATACCAGAATGCTGGAGAACCTGACCGAATCCACCCTTGCAGAGTCCCCCTGTGCCCCTGTCTCAGTCTCAGGACCTGATCTAGATCCAGCCAGTTATATCCTTGCTAAGTGAACATTGTGAGCTTCTGCTTCTTCCTCTGTGAAAATGAGAGGGTGTGCCAGGCATGATAGCTCACACCTGTAATCCCAGCGCTTTGCCAAGGTGGGTGGATCCCCTGAGGTCAGGAATTTGAGACCAGCATGACCAACATGGTGAAACCCCATCTCTACTAAAAATAAAAAAACTAGGCGTGGTGGCACACATCTGCAATCCCAACTACTTGGGAGGCTGAAGCGGAATTGCTTGAACCTGGGAGGTGGAGGGTGCAGTGAGCTGAGATCCCACCACTGCAGTCCGGTCTGGGCAACACAGAGAGACTCTGTCTGAAAAAAAAAAAAAAAAAAAAAAAGGAAAGGAAACGAGAGGGTAGAACTAGCCAATTCCGAGGGGCTTGTCAGCCCTGCCTTGAGCTCCCCAACTTTAGTAGAAGTTCAGCTGTTCAGCTCCTACGGAAAGGAAGGAGGGAGGGAGGGAGAACTCTCCAGGTTTTCTCCCCCTGAAGGGTCCTATATCAGGTCAGAACAACGAACCTGGTGCAGGACTTTCACCTGTCCGTGCAGGCAGCTGGGACCCAGAAACCCTCAAAGCATTTTTCTCCCCTACCCACTAACCACGTGGTCTCCTTAGCACAGGTGAAGCTTCTACTTAAAGGGCAGCTAGGAAGCCTCCCGCCTTGTGTTCACATCCCACTCCTTTTTTCCTGTATGAAGGTAGGAAGCCGGGTGTGGTTCCCGTGTTGCTTTCCGCAGCCCTCCTGGGAGGGTTTGAAGAGACAGCTGAGAGTGGCCAGCCGGGAAGAGCACGCTTGCCTTGTCAGCGGAGAGTCGGTTCTGAGCTCTGCTGAGTCAGCGTGGTCAGACAGGGCCGGGGGCCCTCAGGGCTCATGGGCCCCACCTCTTACCTCTACCATCTCCCACCCTGGCTGCCTGCCCCGGCTGGTCAAAATGGTAGGTGCCTGCTGTCTGCTTTCTCGAGTAAGCTCCAAATTATCAACTGCGCCAACTGTGAACCCCAACATATATTTATCATCTCTGCCTCCCAGGCACTCAGCTGGGTCTCACTGGTAATTGCAGTCATCCCAGGAGGGAAGCGGGGGGAGGGAGGAGATGGCTGGGGCTGGGCCTCCCTGGCTAGGGAGGTGCCGGGGTGAATGAGGTGCTGAGATTGGCTCACAGCTCCACAGCCAGCTGCATCGCCCCGTGGGGCAGCTGATGGTCCCCAAAGGGTTTTGCCATGTTGGCCAGGCTGGTCTTGAACTCCTGACCTCAGGTGATCCACCCACCTCGGCCTCCCAGAGTGCTGGGATTACAGGCGTGAGCCACCACGCCAGGCCAATCCTTCTTACAATGCAGATTCCTGGGCCCCTTTTACACAAGGAATCCTATGGCACAAAACCATTTGAGAACCAATGTGGCAGCCTGGGGTCGCTTTGCCAAGCCTGAGTTCTTTGTGCTCATAACAGATGTGAAGAATGTACATTCTGTAGTGTTGTCTTAGGAGGCAGCAAGGTTCACAGAATCTAGAAAGTGCTTAGTACTCTGCAAAGGGGAATTCCTCGGTCATTACTTGAAGCTGAATTGTGGCCTCTGATTCAGCAGATGGAAGAAAGGGATCTTGCACTTTCTTCCTGTAACCCAGGGAACCCCCAGTGGAGACAGGCACCTGTGAGAAGGATCACTGCTTTGCGGGTCAGGGGCTTGGACCCACCAGGGCTGTGTCATCTGCGGACCATGTGAACTCGAGCGATTTGAGCTTCCATGAGTCTCTGTTTCCACATTGGCAACACGGTGTGATTAATTGCCCAAGCCTCTATCTTTGGCCATGACAGTTACATGTTATACTTTGAGGGAAGCTGTACAGTTACTGGCACGTATAGACCCTCCTTGTCCAGTGCTTCCCTGTACTCACTGCCCCTTGTCCGTGCTCTGGAAGTGATGCATACAGAAAGGAGAATGAATGACTCCCTAGGCACTGTGTCCGTGGGTGTCAAAATGGGGTTGTCAACAGGGACTCAAACAGACCCTTGTACTCTACTGTTCACAGCAGCGCTATTCATAAGAGCCAAAAGGTGGAATCAACCCAAGTGTTCATCCACCTGTGAATGAACAAACTATGGTCTATCTGTGGAATAGTGCTTAGTCATGAAAAGGAATGAAGCACTGACAGGTGCTACAACGTGGATGAACCTTGAAGACCTTATGCTGAGTGAAAGAAGCCAGACACAGATGGCCACATATTGTAAGATTCCGTTTATATGTAATGTCCAGAATAGGCAAATCCACAGAGACAGAAGAGATTAGTGCTTGCCAGAAACCGGACAGGATGGGAGAATTGAGGGGTGACAGGCAGTATGGGGTTTCTTTTGGGACTAACAAAATTGTTCTAAAATTGATTGTAGTGATGGCTGCATAACTCTGAAGATACGAAAAATCATTGAATTGCACACTTTAAATGGAGGCACAGTATGTGAATAATATCTCAAAGCCATTACAACACACACACATATAAGACCATCTCTATCAAAATCACCTGGAGTTCTCATTTAAAATGCACTCGTGGCTGGGCACAGTGGCTCACGCCTGTAATCTTAACACTCTGGGAGGCCAAGGCAGGAGGATTGCTTGAGCCCAGGAGTTCAAGCAGCCTGGGCAGCATAGTGAGGCTTCGTCTCTACACATAATTTAAAAACTAGCCAGGCGCCGGGCGCGGTGGCTCACGCCTGTAATCCTAGCACTTTGGGAGGCTGAGGTGGGCGGATCACGAGGTCAGGAGATCGAGTGAAACAGTGAAACTCCGTCTCTACTAACAATACAAAAAAAAAACTTAGCCAGGCGCAGTGGTGGGCGCCTGTAGTCCCAGTTACTTGGGAGGCTGAGGTGGGAGAATGGTGTGAACCTGGGAGGCAGAGCTTGCAGAGAGCCAAGATCGCACCACTGCACTCCAGCCTGGGTGAAATAGCGAGACTCCGTCTCAAAACAAAACAAAACAAAACAAAACAAAACAAACTAGCCAGGCATGGTGGTGTGCTTCTAGTCCTAGTTGTTCAGGAGGTTGGGGTTGCAGTGAGCCCTGTCTGCACCACTCACTGCACTCCAGCCTGGGCAACAGAGCAAGATCTCATCTCAAAAAAAAAAAAAAAAAAAAAAAATGCCGGGCTCGGTGGCTCACGCCTGTAATCCTAGCACTTTAAGATGAGAAGCTGAGACAAGTGGATCACCTGAGGTCAGGGGTTTGAGACCAGCCTAGCAAACATGGCAAAACCCTGTCTCTACTAAAAATACAGGCACATGATGGCACGTGCCTGTAATCCCAGCTACTTGGGAGGCTGAGACAGGAGAATCGTTTGAACCCGGGGGTGGAGGTTGCAGTAAGCTAAGATCACACCAGCCTGGGCAACAGAGTAAGACTGTCTTGGAAAAAAGAAAAGAAAGCATTCCTGTAATGGGTCCAGAATTACAGTTAGATAGAAGCAATAAGTTCTAGTATTTGATAGTAGGGAATCTGATAGTAAATAGGGAATTATAATTATAGTTGACAGTAATTTGTATTTCAAAATAGCTAGAAGAGAAAATTTGTAATGTTCTCAGTACAAATAAAAAAATGAGGTGATGCATATCCCAATTAACTTGATTGATCATGACACATTGTATACATGTATCAAAATATCACGTCCCCAAAATATTTGCTACTATGATATATCAATAAAAATACAAAAAGTAAAATGAAATGCATTCCTGGGCCTCCTGAGATAGAACACCTGGATCCTAGAATCTGAATTTAAATAAGAACCAAGGTGATTGCATGCACACAGAACTTAAATCATCCCTCTAGGGCCAGGCCAATGGCTCATGCCTGTAATCCCAGCACTTTGGGAAGCTGAGGCAGACTGCTTGAGGCCAGGAGTTCAAAACCAGTGTGGGCAACATAGCGAGGCCCTGTCTCTACAAAATATTTAAAAATTAGCCAGGCTTGGTGGTGTGTGCCTGTAATCCCAGCTACTCAGGCGACTGGGACAGGAGGATTGCTTGAGCCCAGGAGTTTGAGGCTACAGGGAGCTGTGATCATGGCACTGCACTCCAGCCAGGGCAGCAGAGTAAGACCCTGTCTCAAGAAAAAAAAAATCGTCCTTGTAGAAAGACAGTCTGGTCAATGCTGTCTCCTTGGCACTGTATTTTTCCAAGTGCAAACCCAGTGTGTGTATTCATTTCCTGTTGCTGCTGCAACAAATTATTATACCAAGTCAGTGGCTTATAAAAACAAAACTCACGCCTGTAATCTCAGCACTTTGGGAGGCCGAGGCAGGTGGATCACCTGAGGTCAGGAGTTCAAGACCAGCCTGGGCAACATGGTGAAACCGTGTCTCTACTAAAAATACAAAAATTAGCTGGGTACGGTGGCGCCTGCCTGTAATCCCAGCTACTTGGGAGACTGAGGCAGGAGAATTGCTTGAGCCTGGGAGGCAGAGGTTGCAGCAAGCCAAGATTGCACCACTTCACTCCAGCCTGGGGGACAGTGGGATTCCGTCTCAAAAAAAAAAAAAAGATCTTACGGTTCTGGAGGTCAGAAGTCCAAAATGGGTCTTGCTGGGCTAAGATCAAGGTGTCAGGGAGCTGTGTTCCTTCTAGAGGCTCTAGAGGAAAATGTGTTTTCTTGCATTTTCCAGTGTTTAGAGCCTGCTCTTTCTTGGTGCCCTTCCTCCATCTTCAAACAGCAATGGCCGATTGAGTCTTTCTCATATCACATCACTCTTGACTCTGACCCTCCTGCCTTCCTCTTTGATTTGGTTTGGTTTTGTTTGGAGCCAGGATCTCACTCTGTCACCCAGACTGGAGTGCACTGGCATGATTATGGCTTACTGCAGCCTCCGCCTCCCAGACTTAGGTGATCCTCTCACCTCAGCCTCCTGAGTAGCTGGGACGACAGGCAAGCACTACCAATGCCTGGCTAATTGTTTTGAATTTTTTGTACATACGGGGTTTCACCATGTTGCCCAGGTTGGTCTCAAACTCCTGGACTCAAGCCATCTGCCCTCCTCAGTCCCCCAAAGTGTTGGAATTACAGGCGCAAGTCACCGAGCCCAGCCTGCCTTCCTCTCTCACATATAAGGACTCTTACAGTTATGCTGGGCCCACCCAGATAATCCAGGGTAATCTCCCCCATCTCAGGGTCAGCTGATTCACAACCTTCATTCCATCTGCTCCTTTAATTCTCTCTTGCCATGTAACCTAACATATTCACAGGTTCCAGGGATTAGGACGTGGGCGTCTTTGGGGGCCACTGTTCTGCCTACCACACAGTCCTGTCTAATGGTGTAAGATGCCTCTCCCCAAATCACAAATGATTAAACAAAAGCATCTCTATCCGGGGCTGTTGCATTTCTACCTGAGAAGAGGTCCTAGCAGAGCCTTCCAAATGCTGACTATTCCTGTCTTCTTCGGCAGCTCCCACCCCATGGCCCCTGCCCAGCCTCCCCCACCAGGCTCGATGTAAAGTAAAGGTGAAGTGAATATTTTCACTTTTTTTGGGGGGCCCTTGCCACCTCTTTCTGGTTGGTAACTTTGTTTCTTGGACAATAATGCAGAGTTTGAAGCCCATCCAGGGACAACATTCCATCTGCCCCCTGCAAGTTCTGGTAATTGGTCAGTATTTATAATTATATAAATAATAGAAAAACAAGTTCAAGCTGCCCTCCCCAAGAGCCCCAGTCTCCTTCTCCTATTTTTAGGCAGCCAGCCTGCCCCCCTATGGGGCAGCGTCCCTCTGAGGTCTGGGCCACTCAGCTCCAGCCATGGGCTGAGGCAACGATGTTGGTGACAGCAGTGATTGTGCCACCCAGGAAGGGGCAAGGAGTGATTTTCTAACTTAAGGTTGAGTTTAAAGCTTTCAGAGAATGAAGAGAAGGAACTATTCTAAAACCCCCTTGCTGCGGTCATTCTCTCAAGACGAAACCTGATTCTGTAAGAACTGGGAGCCGGACAGAGATTTGAGTGTGAGTTTCATTGATGTGTCGCACTGGGAGTCACGGGGCCGGGAGGGACGGGAGGCTAGAAGAGATAAGAGAGTCAGGCTGGCTACAAAGTCCTTGATATTCAACTACCCCCCACCAAAAAAAAAGGAACAGACAGTTGGGAAGGGTGTGCTCTATGCCAGCCATTTCACCCTTGTTCCAACTCTTCAATGATGGGATTGTGAGGCCTGTTATACCGATGAAGACATTGAGGTTTGGAGTTGCAATGTAACCAACCCAGTGGTACACAGTCAGAGAGTGGGCAGAGTCAGGATTCAACTCACATCTGAATCTATCTCCTATAGCATGCCCACGGCTATGGGGGAAGATCAGGGTGCCTCAGGGGAAAAAAGATTGTTCAAAAAAAAATCAAAACGATAATTTTAATTTCAAAATGCAAATTGCGGATGAATCTCTGATCCCATTGACACGAAAACCAAGAGACATATGAAACCAACCTAAGGAGCCTGAATGATCCTTTTTTTTTTTTTTTTTTTTTTTTTTTTTTTTTTTTTTTTTTTTTTTTTTTGAGACGGAGTCTCGCTTTGTCGCCCAGGCTGGAGTGCAGTGGCCGGATCTCAGCTCACTGCAAGCTCCGCCTCCCGGGTTCACGCCATTCTCCTGCTTCAGCCTCCCGAGTAGCTGGGACTAACAGGCGCCCGCCAACTCGCCCGGCTAGTTTTTTGTATTTTTTAGTAGAGACGGGGTTTCACCGTATTAGCCAGGATGGTCACGAGCCTGAATGATCTTATGAGAAAAAGCGTGTGTGTTAGAGCCAAATCACTGACGCAGGCCACCTGTGCGGTCTCCCGCTCCCCGGACCTATTTTATGAGAGCATCACCGCACATTGCTTGTTTGATGTGGTTTAGGTGCAGTCTTCACTAAGAGGCCAAGCAAGATGATGTAACCACCTGATGAGTTCCTCCTGCCCGCTGCACAGACAAAAACCAATTCACTGAGACGACGGCATTGCAATAAAGAAAGAGCTTAATTGACACAAAGCTGGCCATCCTGTGTCAAATCAAATCAATCTGAAAAATTTGGAGGCTAGGGTTTTTAAAGGCTAGTTTGGCGGGCAGGGGGCTAGGGGAATGGGGGCTGCTGATTGGTTGGGGATGCAGTCAGGGATGTGGAAAATGGTCCTTGTGCACCGAGTCCACTTCTGGGTGGAGGCCACAGGACAGGCTGAGCCAAGAGTTGAGGGTCTGGGTGGGACCATCCAGTCATCAGAAATGCAGGAAAAGACATCTCAAAAGGCTAATCTTAGGTTCCATAATAGTGAATTGGGGCAGTTGCAAATCTTGTGTCCTCTGGAATAACGGCTGGTTGTCATTTAACTACGCCTGCGTCTTAGTGGAATTCAGGCCCCTCTCATCCTCCTAACCTGGTGTCCTTTTCATTTTTTTAAAGAGACAGATTCTTACGCTGTCCCCCAGACAGGAACACAGTGGTGTGATTATGGCTCACTGCAGCTTAAAACTCCTGGGCTCAAGTGATCCTCCCACTTCAGCCTCCTGAGTAGCTGGGACCAAAGGCACGTGCCATCATGCACAACTAATTTTTTATTTTTTTGTAGAGGCAGGGTCTCACTATGTTGCCCAGGCTAGTCTTGAACTCCTGGCTCAAGCGATCCTCCCACCTCAGCCTCTCAAAGTGCTGGGATTTCAAGCTTAAGCCACTGTGTCCGGCTACCTGGTAGCCTTTCATTAGTTTTATGAAGGCTTAGTTTTGGGGAAGGGCTATTATAATTTAAACTATAAATTAAATTTATCCCAAAGTTAGCTTGGCTCAAGCCCAGGAACAACCAAGGGCATTTTGGAGGTTCGAGGCAAGATGAGGGTTGGTGAGATCAGATCTCTCTCAGTGTCATAACTTTCTGTTATAATTTTTGCAAAGGAAGTCTCAATGGTACTTAGAGTCCCCATAAATCTCTTGGTCAGTGGCCCAAATGCTAAGAAAAATGTCATGTTGCTCCTGGAACATTACCATGCCTTGGGAGTTGCTCCAAGCTAAACCATTAGAAGGGACAGGTGAATTACAGAAACTGCTCTTCAGACACCTTCAAGTCTATGCTCTGATTCTGGTTTACAATCCTTTGGGAACATCTTGGTTTTTCTATCAATAAAATGGGGATATGCTGGGTGCCTCTCCTCCAGGCCCCTGCAGTGACTGGTACCAGCTAGCATACCATGATGTTCTGTTCACATCTCTTTCCTTGCAGACTTTGGGATCCCTGAGGTCAGGGACTGTCTCCTTCACTGTAGTTTCCAAACTCCTGGCCCTCAATAGTGAATGCATGAACAAGTAAATGAACATATGGCAGTCAACTAGGTAGTAGTTTCCTGGTCTTGACTGACTTGCAAGAGCAAATGGTTAAATATTCAGGGATTTTAAGCCGGGCATGGTGGCACATGCCTGTATTTGCAACTACCTGGAAAGCTGAAGCAGGAGGATCCTCTGAGCCCAGGAGTTCGACGCTAGCCTGGGTGACATAGTGAGACCCCATATCTAAAAAACAAAATTCAGAGATTTTGCAAACCTATTGTTAAATTATCAGTAACTTGAAATTGACTATGGTAGGAGTATTTACACACAGAAATTGGCAACTGCTGCAGATTAGGACTTCCTCCCCTCCTGCCCTTTTCAGAGAACTTGTTTACCAGCTCACCACTGGCTAGCACTTACTGTGTCAGGCAGTTTTAAGCACCTTCCGTATATGAATCTGCATTTAACCCTTACAATGTTACATATATGAATCTGCATTTAACCTTCACAATCACCTTATATATATGAATCACCTTACATATATGAATCACCTTACATATATGAATCTGCATTTAACCCTTACAATGTTACATATATGAGTCTGCATTTAACCTTCACAATCACCTTACATATATGAATCACCTTACATATATGAATCACCTTACATATATGAATCTGCATTTAACCCTTACAATGTTACATATATGAGTCTGCATTTAACCTTCACAATCACCTTACATATATGAATCACCTTACATATATGAATCACCTTACATATATGAATCTGCATTTAACCCTTACAACGTTATTGCCACTTTGCAGATGGGGAAACTGAGGATGAGAGAGGTTAACTTGCCCAAGTATGGTTTCATAGCCCTCTTTGACAGGAAGGTGGGAGAGTCAAGTGAAGACCATCTTGGCTATCTCTGGACTCAGCTGCCTTTTGTGGCGTCACAGGGACCAGCTATATGAATTGTGGCCACCACTTTTAATCAGCTCCTCCGGGAGGAGGTCCTCTGGGAGAAAAGACGCAGTTGCCTGGTGACTGAAGTGTTTCCCAGTGCTCCAAAAGTCATGCTGTGTTATTGTGGGGGATAAAGCTCGCCCCCCACGGGGTGCCCCTCTTCCAGGGCTCTAGACAAAAAATCCAATGAGCCCTGGCCAGACCCCATGCACAGCTGCAGACCTCATTCTTGCTTCTTGCTTTGTTGATGCCTGCAGAGCCACTGGTAGGTTTGAATGAAAGCCATGACGTCCTGGAACAGGCAGCGGCTGGCTGTGTGTGGAGGGCACCCTGCAATGTGCGCATCATTGCCAGAGGAGGGCAGAGCCCGGGCAGATGGTGGGTGCCACTGCAGAGGCCCACACAGAGACATCTGTCCACCAAGAATTTGGCTTTGCTGTATCCTTCGGGACCACAGTTGGGGACAGTCCTGGACTTCCTGAAGCTCAGCTTTAGGGATGACAGAATCTCTCCAGGGGCCCATTCTGGTTTGAACATTTCCATCTCTCTGTGGGCTCCATCACATCAACCCTTGTTTACCCATCAGATTTGTTACTGCCCCTATGTCTGTCTCCTCACTCCACCAGGAGTTCCTCAGGAGTGAAGGTGGCATCTTATTCCTGGCTGTGGCTCCAGGACCCAGCCAGAGCCCTGAACATAGTAGGTGCTCAATAAATGTGCAATGAATAAATGATTGAACGAATGCATAAATTGTGCCTTGGTTTTTTCTGCCTTCGTGCTGCTCCAAGGATCTCCTGATTACTTCTCCAAGCCTTGCAATTAGGAATAAATCCTCCTCTGTCATCCTACGCAAGACTTCCTTCTTCCCAGCTCCCTGCTGGCTGGTGATGGTGGCTTGTTTGGCTGTGGACCCAGGAGAGGGGATGAGGACTTTAAGAAGGCCTCCCTGAGGATGTGAATTTCCACTGAGGTCTGAAGAGGAAGCGGGAGTGGAAGAGAGTTTCAGGCATAAAGGAACAAGTACAAGTGCTTGTCTAGTAGCTAACAGCAGTCAGTGGGTCAGCGTAGACAGGTGATCTGGTAGGACAGGCTCCCTTCATCCTAGATACCAGGAGCTTCCTCAAGATTACCAAGGGACAGTGTGAAGCTATGTGCCCCTCTCCTTGTCCCAGGGCTTTTGTCCCCACTGGAGCAACTGTGCCAAGCAGGAGGGGCTGATGTCCAGAGAATGCCACTTCCTATCCCCTACATCAGACAGCTCCCTCATTTAATCCTTGACTAATTTAATATAATAAAATTCCAGGAACTGACATTTTAAGTTGGAATAAAATTGCTCCCAGCAGCTGTATGTAATGGGCTGGCTCAGAGGCTCAGAACTCCCAGGGAGTACTGAGGCTCCTTTTCCTGATCCCAGAGGCCTGCCTGTTTCCAGAATCCTAACCTGAAATGCAGTCCCTAGATCAGCTGTCCAGCCAGCTCAGACCCGTTGATGCCCCACAGCCAACATCTTTCCACCTTGATCAGGTCTTGCACTGCCCTCTGGAAAGTGCTTTAAAACGCAGATTGCAGGTGCTGCCTTAGCTGCAGACAGGCAGTGTAAGGGGAAGCTGGATTTTCCATTTTAGAGACAAGGTCTTGCTTTGTTGCCTGGGCTGGAGTGCAGTGGTGCAATCATAGCTCACTGCAGCCTCTAACTACTGGGCTCAAGCGATCCTCCTGCCTCATCCTCCCAAGTAGCTGGGACTTCAGGCACACACGATTGTGCCCAGCTCATTTTTAAGAAGTTTTAATTTTTGGTAAAGCTGGGGTCTTGCTATGTTGCCCAGGCTGGTCTCAAACTCCTGGGCTCAATCCTCCTGTCTCAGCCTCCCAAAGTGGTGAGATTACAGACAGGAGCCACTGCACCTGGCCAAAAGCTGGATTTGCAACCAGGAAGGGGCTGATTCTGCTGCTCTAGGTGGTTTCAGGACCAACCCCCACCCTCTACCTTGGGCTCTGAAAGTCACCTCCTGCCCCTGGAAAGGGCTGTGACTCTTGGCTTAAGCCTGTAGTCTGTAGGAATGAACAGCAGTTCTCAGCAGCCCCCGTCCCAGCAGCCTGTAAAACTGATGGAGGTAGGTCCACCCAAGTCCCCTCTGTGGGCACCGAAAAACTGCTGCCCCCTACTCTGTCCCCCTTCTCCCCCAACATTTACCATAGAGCCTAACGTCCAGAACAGACCTGATACCTGACGGTCATTGATGGTGGTGTTACTAAGCACTGTTGTTACTAGAGCCTTCAGAACAGGAGTGCCTTGACCCTGATGTTCTGCCCTGGCTGTGTGCCTCTCCAGGGGACAAGATTCCACAGTGCCCACCAGCCTCTGTGGCCATGTGCTGTGTCCATGCCGGGCCCTTTGGTGGACATCTCATTAATTTATCCTTATTTTAAGGAGGAGGAGTCATGTTACACAAGCAACAGCATCAGCCCCAGTCACCCCACCTGGATGGAGAGCCAACCCCTTAAGCCATCTTAACCCAGAACTTCCCTAATGGGCGTGGGGACCACCAGCATGGCCCTCTCTCCAGCAGTTTGTCCCAAATGCAGCCTCCTGGGCCCGCTTCTGCCTTTTTTTTTTTTTTTTTTTTTTTGAGACAGTCTTGCTACGTTGCCCAGGCTGGAGTGCAGTGGCAAGATCTCAGTTCACTGCAACCTCTGCCTTCCAGGTGCAAGTGATTCTCCTGCCTTAACCTCCGAAGTAGCTGGGATTACAGGCATGTGCCACTGAGCCTGGCTAATTTTTGTGTTTTTAGTAGAGACGGGGTTTCACCATGTTGGCCAGGCTGGTCTCGAACTCATTAGCTCAAGTGATCCACCCGCCTTGGCCTCCCAAAGTGCTGGGATTACAGGCGTGAGCCACCGCGCCCAGCCCGCTCCTGCAGTTTGAGGTGCCCCTCAGCTGCCGGGCTGTGCAGGGCCCACAAGGGCCGCCACGTGGGTGTGTTCACCTCAGAAGGGTGCTGGGGCTTTCCTGGAATAAACGAAAGCGTATGGTGCACTTTCAAATAGGATTATTATTACTGTTGTTCTCCACAGATTTAATTCATGCTCGCCTACTTCCTTGACTATCTAGGTGGAGTCTCCCTCCTGAGATCTGGAGGATGTAAGGTGGGATGGGTTGGGAGTGGGCCTAACACCTCCCAGGGGTCCCACCCCTCCTACCCACGCCCCCAACTTTGCTCACACCTGTTTCCTTCCAGATCCAGCAGGGGTGCGGAAGGGGCGAGGAGTACGTGGCCGCTGCTTCGCGGACTGGGAACCCAGAACGGTGGGCTCCAGGGTCCCCTTCCCGGCGGTTTCCTGGCCCCAGGCTGGGCGCTCCCCTAGCCGCGCAGTGCGCGAAACCGGCGGGCGCTAGGACCGCGGCGCGCCGCCCTCTGCCGCTATAAGAGGCCGCGCTCCGGCCCCACGCGGAACCCGCGGCTCCCAGTCTTCGCCGGCGTCTCGACCCGAGGCCAGCCCTGAGGCCAGTCCCGCGGCCAGTCCCGCCGCTGCGAAGCCGAGGCCAGTGCGGGGCCTGAGAGGGACGCGCGCCCCGGGGCCCCCGCCGCGGGCACCATGGGTGCTGCCCACTCCGCGTCCGAGGAGGTGCGGGAGCTCGAGGGCAAGACCGGCTGTGAGTACCTGCGGGGGGCGGCGCAGGGACCGGGGCGGGACCTCCGAACGGCCACTGTTGGGGGCCCTGGCCCGCCGCCGCGCTGTGTGACCTTGGGCCAGTGGCGGGCCCTCTCTGCGCCTCAGTCTCCTCCTCTTTCAAATGGGTCCCCGCCGGCCACTTCGCATACTAGGAGACAAGCGGTGGCGGCGAGGACCTGTTCGACGATGCTTAGTGCCGCAGCCGCTCAGCCTCGGACTGGCCCAGGAACTCCCTGGCCGGGGGACTGCGGACCGGGGAGGGAGCGGGGCCCAGGCTTCCCAAGCGTAGGGCAGGTGCCTCGGGCCGGGCGGGCAAGCGCCTCAGGCAGCCCGGCTGGTGCGTGCGCCCCGCACCTGACAGTCGTGTGCATTCGGCAGCGCAGGAGCGGAAAGTTTTGAAGTCAGCGGACCAGGGTGGGAACTGGGCTCCGACGCTCGCCGGCCGGGTGACCTTAGGCAGGACAGCCGGCTCTCCGCGCCTGCTTTCGTCCTCGCATCTGTAAAATGGGTTCAGGCGGCCTCATCCCCGCGGGTGGCTGGGAGACTTTAGTTAGGCAGCGGCCGCAGAGCACTTTGCCCGGAGCCCGGCGTCCTCGCCTGAGTTCACTGGGTCTCCTGGGGCCAGCAAAGGCTGCGCACCCCGCATCGGCCCGGGGGCGGGGCGCCCTGGGAGGCCGGGCCGAGGTGCCCGCAGGGAAATGGCGGAGAGAGCGCTTGTCCGTCGAGTTCAGCCTGGCTGGGGACTTGGCCCTGGGTCCTGACCTCGGCGTGGCCGGTTCTGCCTCCGGCTGTGGACCAGGGTGGGGACTGGAGACCGCGGGGGCCAGGTGTGGGAACAAACCGGCTTTGGCGAGGGATAGACCGGCTGTGAACCCTGCCAGCTCCACTTCCTGGCTGTGTGACCTTGGGCTAGTCACTTTACCTCTCTGATTCTCAGCTTTCCTTCTCTGTTGTAAGAGTTCTCCTAGTACCTGGTAGACGCTCAGGAAATGGGAGCTGCAGATATTTTGGGAAAGAGCTAGCTCCTGGCATCTGCTTCAAGTGCAGAGAACCAGCCTTCAGTATTGATCACTAAGAGAGGGTGGCCCAGCTGTTTGTGTGTCAGCTGAAAAGCACCCCCTCTTGACCCCCCAATCCAAATACCCCTTTCCAGGAGAACTAGATGAACATTGCAGAAAACCATTAATAACTGGTGTGTGTATGCACGCACTTATACATCTATATCTGTATCTCTGTGTGTGTAGAAATATAGAATTATATCCAACTAGAGAAGTAAAAGGTGCGGCTCAGCATATGTAATATGGTACCCTTTTATCTTTTTTAAAAGGATCCTTTGAGCTGGAGCTGCAAAGTAAAAAGAAATAGAAAATGTAAAAAGAGGGGAAAATAAGAGTATACATTTGTCATTGCTATATTTGCAAACTGGAAGAATCCACCAGAAAGTACTAATATATACTTGGTGGGGGTTGCGGGGGGAGTGGAAAGGGTGAAGGGAGAGGGAGCTTTTTCTCTGTAAACGTTTTTATATGTTCCTTTTGAACTATGTTGAATATTTTACTTAAAAAGTTTTATGCACTTCAATCTGAAGACTAATGTGAGAGAGAAAGGAGGGATTCCTCTAGCTCTTGCTTGCTTGGGTCTTCCCTGGTTTTATTATTTCTCACGTGCCCTTTCCTAGCCTCCCACTGCTTTGAATCTGGATGGATGTCAGTGGGCATTCTCTGTGGCTGGGATCCCCGCTGGAGGGGTGGGCTCTCCGGCAGCCCACGGGACACTCGGGAATTCCGCCCGGTTGTGGGTTTGACAGGGAGGAAGGGCTGCAGAGCATGCTGGGAGTCTTGTCAGTTTCCTGGGTCCAGCCTCCCACGGGGATGAGAGATGCTGTGTTCCTGCTCTGTAACCTTCCTAGATGTAGCTGCAGCGACTTCCCTTCTTGCTGCCCAGAGCTCAGATTTCATAACCCAGGGGAGATGGAGAGGGTCAGAGAGGAGGTTCTGACGTTAGACCAGAGTAAGCAGGTAGAACTTTAGGTAGGTGGAAAGTTACCCCTGGTCCTCCTCTGAAAGGGACTGCATAATTCGGTCACTTTTACCCACTTAGCAAATATTTATAGACCAGGGGCTGGGGATTTAGAGATGACTCAGAGAGGCTGCTGTTCCTGGAGAGGGACACACAGTAAACAAAACGCCCCACAGGTGTTAAACTGTGAAGGAGGCATAGCAGGGTGGCTTGAGAATGGAGCTTTAGGGTGGATCCAGGAGGGCCTCCCTGAGGAGGTGATAATGGGACAGAAATCCAAGTAAGAATGAGCCAGGGGTGTGCAAATCAGTGGAAAGGGCATCTCGGGCTGAGGGGACTTCGAACGCAGAGGCCCTGTTTCAGGGACTAGCCAGCAACAGTAAATGAGAGTGCATGAGATGAGGACACAGCTGTCGTCAGGGCTCAGGCTGCGGCAGGAGCCTGGCTTCAAGGGCCTTGCCAGGTACCTTGGGCAAGTCACTTATGCTCTCTGAGCCTCAGTTTTATCTACTATAAAATGGGCATAGTCATAGTACCTCCCTTGAAGTTGTTGGGAAGGATTAAGTGAGTTAATATATGTGAAGTAGTTAGACCAAACACGTGTACATGTTTGTTATTGACTATGCTTTAAACACTCTTGTATGTCCTCGTCACTCCTAGCCATAGCTGAGAGTTGAATCTTGGTCCCACCTCTCCCAGCTACATGACCTTGGGCAAATCATTTTACCTCTCTGAGCCTCAGTACTCCCACCTGGATCCTGAAGTAGTTGTATGGATTAAATAAGGTTACGTACGTACGTATGTATGCGATGCGATTGGCTTGGCATGGGAACGTCAGCTCCCAGAGACCCAGTGGGTCACGCAGGTCCCTTCCTCCAAGGCCGTTCCCTTGGGAATCTTCCCTGAGAAGAAGGGAGAAGAGCCTCAGGGTAAGGTGGCCAGAGGACAGGCTGAGTCCCCAGGGCTGCTGACTCTCCCTGCCTCCCTGAGGACCAAGATGACCCCTGACTTCCTGGGGAGGAATCAGCTTGGTCCCTTTCTGAGAACACCATCCAGAAAGGACCAGAAAGTCAGGCTGAGGATGGTGATAATGAACATAATTCCCCAAGCACCTGCTGAGCATGAGGCTCCACACTGGCGCTCTCTGCATGACGCTCTTTTTATAGTAATGATCCCCCAGGAAGGCGGTGTTAGGGCCATTTTACAGGTTAGGAAACTGAGGCTTAGAGAGGTAAACTAGCTTGCCTGCAGTCCCACAGCTGGTAAGTGGAGGAATTGGAGATCATAGGATCCCCAAGTCCACTTTCTTTTTTTACAAATTTTTTAAATTTTTAGTTTTTGAGGCAGGGTCTCACTCTCTCACCCAGGCTGGAGTGCAAGGGGCCTGATCAAGCTCACTGCAACCTCGAACTCCTGGGCTCCAGTGATCCTCCCGCCTCAGCCTTCCCAGTAGCTACGACTACAGGTGTGCGCCACCACACCAGCTAATTTTAAATTTTTTTGCAGAGACGGGTCCTGCCATGTTGACCAGGCTAGTCTCAAATTCCTGGCCTCAAAGCGGTCCTCCCACTTCAGCCTCCTGAAAGCACTGGAGTTACAGGCATGAGCCACCATGCCTAGCCCCAGGGCTGCTTTTTTACTGCCAGCATGCTTTCACTGTGTGTAGTTGCCACTTGAATTTCTAGGAACCAAGAAGGGGTAGAAAAAGACTGCCCGTATTTTTTCTCACCTTTGCACAAAAGGTGTTCCTCTGCCTAGAGCACTGTTTTCATTTGATGTACACAATTAGATGTTTACATATGGGAGCCTTTCTCTGTCTCCACCCAGGGTAAGGTTAGGCCAGGCACGGTGGCTCACGCCTATAATCCCAGCACTTTGGGAGGCCGAGGCAGGTGGATCATGAGGTCAGGAGTTCAAGACCAGCCTGGCCAAAATGGTGAAACCCCGTCTCTACTAAAACTACAAAAATTAGCTGTGCGCAGTGGCAGACGCCTGTAATCTCAGCTATTGGGAGGCTCAGGTAGGAGAATCACTTGAACCTGGGTGATAGAGGTTGCAGTGTGCTAAGATCATGCCACTGTCCTCTAGCCTGGGCGACAGAGTGAACACTGTCTGAAAAAAAAACAAAAACAAGAAAAAACAAACTCAAACCTTTCCTCTTAACCTTGTGTCTCTCTCTCTCTCTTTTTTTTTTTTTTTTTTTTTTTTTTTTTTTGAGATGAAGTTTCACCTTTGTTGCCCAAGTTAGAGTGCAACGGCATGATCTCAGCTCACTGAAACCTCCGCCTCTTGGGTTCAAGCAATTCTCCTGCCTCAGCCTCGTGAGTAGCTGGGATTATAGGCACCTGCCACCATGCCCAGCTAATTTTTGTATTTTTAGTAGAGACAGGGTTTCACCATGTTGGCCAGGCTGGTCTGAAACTCCTGACCTTAAGTGATCCACCCGCCTCTGCCTCCCAAAGTGCTGGGATTACAGGCGTGAGCCACCACGCACAGCCTTAACCCTGTCTCTTTATGAAATGAATGCTCATTATCATTCAGGAGTTGGCTTACCTGCTGCTCCCATCCAGAAAACCATCTCTCCATCCAACCTTTAAGGGTTAAACACCCATCCTCAGGCCTCCTGGGGCTCCTTCCTTCCCTCCGCAATAGCAGGCATCACACCGTGTTATACTTGTCAGCTCTGTCACCTGCCACCCCCTCAAAACTTGGAACTCCCTAGAGCAGAAAGAACGTGTCTTGTTCACCTTTGTGTGCACTTGGTGGTTTAGTGAGAACACAAGAGGCTCACGTTAAAGGGGGCGCCGTCCCTGGGGACTTTAAAACTCAAGGTGTATTGTTCAGGAAGAGGCAGCCAGTGGAAAACCTAGTGCCACCCTCACCAGCTGTCCTTGGCTGCCAGCCCTCCCAGCATCTCCGGTTCCCTCCCTTCACGATGAACTCTTTTGGCATCAGCACTGAGCCAGCCCCACCAAAAATACGCCTGAGCAGCAGCGCGCCCACACAGGGCATCATTAGGTCTGTGTGCCCACCTCCCTTCTTCCTGCCTGTTAGAGTCTCATTGATTGCTTTAAACCAGAAACGAGTATTCCCAGGAATCCGTTCTGAGCCAAGAAAGCTCACATCTAGATTGTTAAGATTCGTATGAAAAGCCGGAGCGAAGGCGTCCCGGGGGTGTGTTTGAGCTCACCTTCCCCGTGCACCCTTGGTGACAGGAGCCGAGTGGTGTCTGGTGTGTGGACCAAGGTGCAAAGTGGGCCCTGACCAAGAGAAGGGCGGCTCCTTGGGAATCATTCACCTGAGTCAGTTGTCCTTCACCACCTTGAGCTGGCCTGGAGGCGGCCCCACTTCCTGTCCCCCCACACGTGTCTGCTCCCAGAGCTGGAAGGGAAATAGTAAGAGGGAGGATTCTGGGAGAGGTGAAGGGTCTGTGTTTTCCTTCAGGCTCCAGAACAGCTCCTCAGGCATGTCTGTGTTGACGCCAAGAAGCTGCCAGAAGGAAAAGGAAAAAAAAAAATCTCCAGACCTAGAGTTCAGACCTCATGATGGTAAGAGCTAATGTTTCTCGGGAGCGTGACATCTGCCAAACGTTCAGCTGAGCCAGGCAGCATATCCGCAGTAGCTGATGGAATCCTCCCAGGAACACGGTTGATTTCCCATTTTACAGATGCAGACATTGAGGCTCAAGAGAGGAGGTGACTGCCCAAGGCCACAGGCATCAGAATGAGAAGTAGAGTCACAGACTGGTGCAGTGGCTCATGCTTGTAATCCCAGCACTTTGGGAGGCCAAGGCAGGAGGTTCACTTGAGCCCAGGAGTTAGTGCCACTGCGCTGTAGCTTGGCTGACAGAGCGAGACTGTCTCCAAAAAAAAAAAAAGACAGTCAGATTCCTTTCCTGGTCTAATCTCATTTGGAGAAGGAACTAGAGATGGCAGGGAGGACTGGCGTGGCCAAGTGTGGCTGCTGGGGGTGGCGCTGCTTTTTCCACTGCATTCTCACCCCCCGGGAATACTTCTTGGTTCTAAAGTCTTTAAGTGGCCCACGACCGTGGACTTGGCTCATTCACAGTTAGCCATATTCTGCCACCAGGGTTGACCAGATGCGTTCCTTGCCCTCCAGAAGCTCGGGCTCAAGGGGGACAGGGGAGCACCACAACAACTGTAGCGTAGCGGGAAGAAGGGTCTGATGGGCCAAGGTGGACCAGCGAACTCCACAGTGTTCCGTCATCCACCAAAGCTGAACAGCCAACCAGCCAAAGTCACCGCGCCTTTTCTCTTCCTCTGGGCTAGGTTGTGGCTTTTCCCCTGGGATCTTCAGGGAGTCCATGAACTCCATGAAATAAGATACAGAATTGTCTGAGTGCCTCTGGGGAGGGCCCTCTGCCCTTATCAGAGTCTCTAAACAGTGAAGTGTTTTCCACTGTATGCAAATCATGCCTCAGTAAGAAAATGATTCAAATAATTACTTTCATTGATTGTTTAAAATTAATTTGTTTTTGAGATGGCCCTGTTCTGTTGCCCAGGCTGGAGCATAGTGGTGCAATCACAGTTCACTGCAGCCTCTAATTCCCAGGCTCAAGTGATCCTCCCACCTCAGGCTCCCTCCTCAGACAGTGGCTCCTCAGCAGAGGCGGAATGAATGTGTCCATGAAATGGAGGGGGGCGGGGGAGGACCAGTGCTGTATGCTGAGCTTTGAGCTCTGGGGCAGGAGCTGGGGGCCCCAGCCTGGAGTCATCCACAGAGTGGTCCGGATCATGGGACCCCCACAGCCTCTGGAACCCTTTCTGCCTTGATTGGGTGGGGCTTCCAGGCCTCCCCTGCTCTCCCCTCTGGGGGCTCACAGGGGAAACTTGCAGGAGAAGGCCCGCTGTGGAAGCTTCCCAAAGGGCTGGGGATCAACCAAAGGCACCTACCTGCCTTCTCTGGCCCGTGCTGGTATCTTTCATTCTGTTCACCTGGACCCCCATCATCTCACCGTCTGCAGCAGCCACAGAGCAGGACCCTGGAGGCTGGCGTTCCGTGTGCACTGAGCTGGGCACTGGAGCCGTCATGTGCCACTTTGCTCAAATGCCTCATCCAGGCCGTGTCCTTCTCTGAGCCACCAGTCCTGCCCTTAAAAGCCGCAGCCAGCTGTGAATGAGGCGACAACTGCTCTTTCTTGAGCACTTGTCAATCATCTGCTCTGCTGAAAAGCCCTTTGAGGGCGGGACTATTGCTGCCAGTTTACAGACGGGCAAACTGAGTTTTGGACACAGGAAATGACTGCCCAAGGTCACTTAGCTGCCAGGTAGGGAACCCAGACTCAAAACTAAGCCTTCTAGTGGGATTTGCAAGTGCCAGGAGAAACTGCCTTTCCTGCATGCCGGGAACCCCACATGTTCTGGACTGAGATTCTGAGAGTCCGCACGTCTGTATGATCTGGGGGAGGCCATGCTGTTACCCCACAACCTCCTCAGTAGAGTTCCACACATTGTTTACCAAGTTGGCAAGGGGAGAACTGGACCTTGAGGCAGATAGGATTGGTTCTGGGTGATGTGAAAAGTTCTAGAATCTAGGTGGGCTGCCCCTGGGGAGAACAAGCTTAGTAGTGGGCAGTGGGAGGGGAGTGGGGACCACGGCTGGGAGGAAGAGGCAGGAGGGTGCTGCCCCCTCTGTTTCCTAGGGTCTCACTGGGTGGCTCAGGTCTGTTTCAGAAGAATTTGTGTTTTCTCTGTACAAGCCGCTGGCAGTCCTCTCCAAGACCTCCTCGCTCTGCAGGTTAGCGGTAATTAGATCCCTGCTGCATCTTTCTTGCCTCCCCTACCACCACCCTGGCAGGATATGCTTTTGTGAGTTAATGGTCTCCAGAATGCATCGTGGAAATTTAATCAACGCTCAGACACGCCATACGGCCCATAAGACAAACAGAATACCCTGGGTGTTGATAAGATGCTCTTCCCTTTGCAAAGCACGTTAGGATCTGTTATCTCGAGCTGAGGGAATGAGGTGTTTTCAGCTCAGAAGGGTCCATGGTTCTGGGAAGAAAAGTCAGGGACTCTTTTGTTCTTTTGTCCATGCTGGTGTGACTGTACAGGGTGAGGGCCTGGGCACCCCTGGTCCTGCCAGCCTTCCTATTGCCTGCTCCAGCTTAATTATTAATTTATAAAACCAGAAGGTCGAGTGGGTGATTTCCGCGGGTGGTGGTGGCCACGGAGCACTAGGACAAAAAAGCTCTTTGTCGTGCCAGTGGTGTGACCTTTGCAGACAAGCACTCTGTCAGGAGCAAGCCTTCCGATCTTGGCACTGCTCCCTGGCAGGTCAGTGGAGGTCTCAGGGCCCAGGTGCCTCCAGGAGGGAGGGCAGGTGGCCAGGCCGGAGACAGCAGTCCCCAAAGGGGGGCTGTAGAGGCCAGCTTGTCCCACGTGCTGAGGTTGGAAGAGGGTTCCCTAAGCTCCTCCTGAGCACCTATGCCAAGATCCCAGTGTTCAGAGAACCCTGAACAAATACCCAGCACTTTCTGGCCTCACCCACCTGGTATTTCTAAGGGGGTCTCCTGTCTTGCCCTTGCCTGCATTCCCCGAGGACCTCAGCCAGAGTCCCACTGTAGCATACAGGTGGCTTCTTACCACCTGTCCTTTTCCAGCAGATAGATGTGGGTTTATATCATGGTGGTGCCTCTTACCGTCTAGGCAAGGCACTTTGCCTCCCTGAGCCTCAGTTTCCTCACCTGTAAAATGAGAGCAAAAATAGAACCTGTGTCACCAAATGTTGTAAGGATTAGTTAGAATTTGGGCAAAGCTCTTTTTTTTTTTTTTTTTTTTTTTTTTTTTTTTTTTTTTTTGAGGCAGAGTCTCACTCTGTCGCCGGGGCTGGAGTGCAGTGGCCGGATCTCAGCTCACTGCAAGCTCCGCCTCCCGGGTTTACGCCATTCTCCTGCCTCAGCCTCCCGAGTAGCTGGGACTACAGGCGCCCGCCACTTCGCCCGGCTAGTTTTTGTATTTTTAGTAGAGACGGGGTTTCATCGTTTTAGCCAGGATGGTCTCGATCTCCTGACCTTGTGATCCGCCCGTCTCGGCCTCCCAAAGTGCTGGGATTACAGGCTTGAGCCACCGCGCCCGGCCGGGCAAAGCTCTTGACCCATCCTCAGTGCTTGAGAGTTATTGGCAGTTACTAATCATTTCAGGAGCTGGCTACGTATCTTCTTTTAAAGAGCATGCTATAACTTTTTTTAGTAATTCATTTTTTATATGTCTGCTATCTTGGACATGCCTAAACTTAATCACCATCTCTGCCCTTGTGCTCATAATTGGGGACCTTAATGTATTTTAATTTGTATCACTCCATAGTATTTAAGAACCTACATGTTGTTCATTATTATTTTATGCAGACACTATTAATTCTTGCAACCAGTCTTCCTTATGAATATAGTTTTCTTATTTAATGCACCTTTCCATAGATTTTTCAGTGAGGCTCTGTGAGTTGTAAACTTTGAAAATATTGTTATTTTGCAGGCATGCATGAATGAACATTTGGCTAGGTGTAAAATGTAAAGTTGCTGGATTTTTTTTTTTTCAGTGATTCATTTTTGGTCTTGTTGCTGTTGAGAAATCAGCTATTAGTCTAATTGATGTTTCTTTGCAGAAACCTATTTTTCCCTTTTCCCTGTTGTAAAATTTTTGTCATTGGTGTTTTGTACATGCTCTGTCTAGGTATGGATTTATTTTTATTTATCCTGGGAATGGTTTATGTTGTTTAATTCTAAAGAAAGTTCATATCTTCCATTATGAAAATATTATCTCTCCCCTTTCTCTTTATCTTCTTCATTAGTAATTCCTATTAGAAAAATGTTGGTTCACCTCATTCTGTCTGAATGCCTCTTAATCTTTCTTTCATATTTTCTTTTTCTCTGTGCCATATGCTGGATCATTTTCTTAGATTCATCTTCCAGTTCACTAATTCTCTCTTCATCTATTACAACCTTGCTGCCTTAACCTATTCAATTTCAAAAGAAATTCCAATGACTTGTAAAAAAATGTTTGTAAATGCTATATAGTTTTCACATTCACCTCTTTTTCATAGGGTACTGTTCTCCCATTGTTTTTAATAATTTAAAGCCTACTATATAGTCTCTTCTGTTTTGCCTTCTGGGAGTGCTATTCCTTTTGTTAATTGTGTCTGCTGATTCTCCTGTATCATGGTTCATTTTCTTGTATGGTTTGGTTTTTGATTATGAGCTCATCTTTGGACTTTTTCCCGACTCCCCTCGGCCCTTCCCCCTACTGCCCCACAGGATACCTGTGTGCCCTGGGTTTTAGAAGAGCCTTACACAGTACATTTGCATTTCTTGTGCTAGGTATCTCAAGGTTTTCACCAGTCTGGAAACACTTTTCACATTAACTCCTTGATTTGGGTTTCCTGCCCCACAGAGGCTTGGATTTTTCACCAGTGTGTGGCTCAGTCTTAGACTTTGGATTCATTGCAGAAGCCTGCTCTTTCCCCTTTCCCCTGCCATCTCCCTAGCAGAGATGGCTTTCTTATTATTCTGTGGGCCAGTGGGGAATGTTTTTTCTGACCCACCTGATGTGCAGAGGCAGCCTTTTGTATTTCAGCTTTTTAGAGGGGGCACAGCTCCAGTTCATGCAGATCCAAGACCTCTTCTGTCACTCAGTGGACTTGAAGCCCCCACTCTTAGCTGTTGGAGCCTGAAACCACTCTAACACCTGGGCTACCTCAGCAGCGTCCGTCACTAACCCTGCTGGTTCCCAGTCTCCTCCTTGCCCCTGGCACTTGGGTATTGCCCTTTCCTTCCATTTAGCTGGGCATTACATTTGTTTCTTGTTTTATCCAGTGTTTGTAGTGGAAGGCAGAATCTGTATTAGCTCTGAGTAGCAGGACCTGGAATTCCTGATCCAAGTGTCCTACTGAAGTAAGCCTTGTACTGTTTTTTCTTTTTTTGAGAGAGAGTCTCGCTCTGTTGCCCAGCCTGGAGTGCAGTGGCACAATCTCGGCTCACTGCAACCTCTGCCTCCCAGGTTCAAGTGATTCTTGTGCCTCAGCCTCCTGAGTAGCTGGGATTACAGGCATGCGCCACCATGCCCGGCTAATTTTTGTATTTTTAGTGGAAACGGGGTTTTGCCATGTTGGCCAGGCTGGTCTCAAACTCCTGGCCTCAAGTGATGCACCCGCCTCAGTCTCCCAAAGCTCTGGGATTATAGGCACGAGCACTGTGCCTGGCCAGCCTTGTGCTTTAGATAAGCCTGTTTCTGCTTGATTTGGCCTCAGAATAAATCTGGAACTGAAGATAGTTCTGGAAGGCTGTGAAAACCTGCTTCTTAGATGCTCCGAAAGACGCCCACTCGCCCACTCTCAGAATCTCTCCTGATTCACTGTTGCTTTTTTTCCCCTTCATCATCTTTAGTCTTTTTATTAAAATGGAGAAATTTTTCTCTAATTACATAAATGATATGTATTTTCTCTAATTACATACATGATATTATTGTTGCATCCCTCCTCAGTTTGGGCATACAGCCTAGCCAATGGCTATGCAAATAGAATCTAAAGTCATGGACCTCGGTCTGAGTCGCATTTCTGCTGCTTCTAGCTGTGTGACCTTCAGGGAGTGACTTAGCCTCTCTGAGACTCAGTTTCTTTATCTATAAAATGAGTGTGATTACCACCCTAAAAGGGTGGCACAGCCCTAAAGGGAGGCACCCTAAAAGTGAGGACTGAATAAGATAATTCCAGGCATTTGGCTGAGTCCTAGCCTCTGGGTAAATGTTAACACATGATGGTTATTATAATTTATTTATTGAGACAGAGTCTCACTCTGTCACCCAAGCTGGAGTGCAGTGGTGCGATCTCGGCTCACTGCAACCACCACCTCCCAGGTTCAAGCAATTCTCCTGCCTCAGCGTCCCAAGTAGCTGGGATGACAGACGTGCACCAGCATGCCCAGCTAAAACATATGGTGGTTATTATTACTGCTATAAGGCGCATGGTAAAGAACAGAGCATAGCTGTAGGAAGGGAACATAGATGAGCAAAACAGACTGTGATTTTTAAAGTCACGAGCACCCACTCTGACAGCTTTCTCAGTTGCCTTACTGCTCATGAGAGAAGAGTAGATTCTAAAGTCAATTCACTCTGTCCCAGCTTCCCCTTCAATCCTGAGAATTGGAGGATTCGTTCAGGGTAGGAAAAAACCCATGGAGATCCTGACAGGACCCTTGGTATCCGAGGTTGAAGTAAACACTGCTGACGTGGGCCTGCAGCAGCTCTTACCAGGAATTCCTTGGCTTTCACGCTTACAAAGTGGGTCGAAGTTGGCATGAAAAGGGTATTAAGGTGCTGCATAAATGCCAGCAATTAATCTTCGAGCTGCTGCTGCTGCTCTGAAGGACAGAATTGGATTTGAGAGCTTCCTTCTCAAGGCCAAGTGCGCCCAAATGCATCTTTGGTTAATTTTAACATCCCAGCAGCTAAGAGTGATCTATGATGTATACGAGTTTAGCACATGGCATCCAAGGAAAATGCAGGTGAAGGAGAGAAACCGGCATCCAGCATCATGAAGCACCCTGTGTGTGCCAGGCATGGAGGGTAGTCCCCTGTGGAGTGGTCCCTGCAAGGCTAAGGAGGATGTCCCTTCCTGTCTCCCTCCCAAGGCCCAGGGTTAGTCATTGTTTTGGCTGTAGCCACAGGAGGCATGCAAGTTGCTGAGTCCCTGGTGAGCCTGGATCCAGCTGAACAGCCACGATGGTATCACGGGATTACTTAGGGGACAATAATAACAGTCCTGGCAACCCCAGCGTCTCCTGCGTCTCCTATGTCTCCCTCCAGATCTTGTGCTAAAGGTGTGCATGATCTTTTTAAAAATTGATGCAAAATTCATGTAACATAAAATTTACCATTTTAGGTTGGGCACTGTGGCTCACACCTGTAATCTCCTTACTTTGGGAGGGTGAGGTGGAAGGATCACTTGAGGCCAGGAGTTTGAGACCAGCCTGGGCAACATAGCAAGACTCTGTCACTACGAAAGAAAAATTGTAGGCCGGGCGCGGTGGCTCAAGCCTGTAATCCCAGCACTTTGGGAGGCCGAGACGGGCGGATCACGAGGTCAGGAGATCGAGACCATCCTGGCTAATATGGTGAAACCCCGTCTCTACTAAAAAAATACAAAAAAAAACTAGCCGGGCGACGAGGCGGGCGCCTGTAGTCCCAGCTACTCGGGAGGCTGAGACAGGAGAATGGCTTGAACCCGGGAGGCGGAGCTTGCAGTGAGCTGAGAGCCGGCCACTGCACTCCAGCCTGGGCGGCAGAGCAAGACTCCGTCTCAAAAAAAAAAAAAAAAAAAAAAAAAAGAAAAATTGTAAAAATTAGCTGGGTGCTGTGGTATGCACCTGTGGTCCCAGCTACTCGGGAGGCTGAGGCAGGAGGATCACTTGAGTCTAGGAGTTTGAGGCTGCTGTGAGCCGTGATTGTGCCACTGCACTCCATCCACCTGGGTAACAGAGTGAGAGACCCCCCCAAAAAAGTTACATTGTAACCATTTTAAAGTATACAATTCAGGCCAGGTGCAGTGGCTCACGCCTGTAATCCCAGCACTTTGGGAGGCCGAGGTGGCCAGATCACTTAAGGTCAGGAGTTCGAGACCAGCCTGGCCAACGTGGTGAAACCCAATCCCTATTGAAAAATAAAATAAAGTGTACAATTCAGTGGCATTAACTACATTCACAATGATATGAAAACACCACCACATCTATTTCTAGAGCATTTTCATTGCCTCCAAGAAACCTCATACCCATTAGCAGTCACTCCCCATTTCCTCCTCTCCCAGCCCCTGGTGACCACTAATCTGCATTCCGCCTGTGCGGATCTGCCTGTCTGGGGCATTTCATGTAAATGGCATCCTGCAGCAGGCAGGCCTTGTATATCTAGCGTTACGCCTTGGAGTGTGACAGGGCTGCCTCCCTTTGTGTTGTATTTATAACATCTCATCACCTGGATATACCCGTTTTGTTTTTGCACTCACCAGTTGGTGGACATTGGGTGGTTGCCATGTTGGTGGTTGCGATCGTGAATAGCTTGTGGTGGTTTTTCATGGTGTGAACAACCTCAAGAGGGAGGAGGTCTTGTTGTCACCTCTGTATCACAGAGGAGGAAGCAGCCTCGGGAGCTCAGGGTGACAACTGAGTGGGATGTGTAGCAGAGACTCACAGCAGCCTCCCCCGGCAGTGCTGTCAGGAGCTCACCTTTCCATCCGGCTTGGCTCACCTCTGTATTCCGGGATTTCGCCAATGTTTGGGTTGAGTCCTGGCCAGTCTTTCAAGAGGTGGCAAGCAGGAGAGAGCTGGGGGTCTTGGAAGTCACCAAGACATTCCCAGTGATGCCTCTTGGTGTCCTGGGGCTGGTGTCCAGGCTGACACAGCTGGTGGGGCCAGTGGGAGGCAGGGTGGCTTGGGGAGTCCCTGGGGCACGCGAGAAGGCACTCAGCTGTGTTTGCTTCTTCCAGCGGGGCCTTGTCCTGAGCCTTTCCACCTTCGCCCCTCCCCACCCTCACCCTGGGCGGCTGCACCTGCCATCTCTCAGTCTCATCCACACCCACCCTGTCTATTGACAGGCACTTCGGATCTCTTTCCCTGGCTTGGCGTCCTCTGTAGACTCGGGGCAAGCTCAAATGCCCTGGCCTGATGGATGAGGCCTTCATATCCCCACCACCCCAGCTGCTTCATTCCCTGCCTGTCTTCCACCCACGTTGAAGAGCCCGAGGCTTCCTGAGCCCTGCCTGCTCTGCCTCTGCCGAGGCTATGCCCTCTGCCAGCACCGTCCACCCCACCCCACAACCCCATTAGGCATCACCTCCTACTCCCATCCCCATGGCCTAGAACCTCCACTGCAACCCTGGTGCCCCTTGGCCAGCTAAAGCAGCATTTACCATCCTAGATCCTAGTGAGGGGATGTGCATTTCCAGCAGAATGGGGCTGCGCTTTTTGCGTCTGCTTCCCTGGCCTCTAGCAAGCACCTAGCAGACCAGAGGTGCTCAGAGGGCCATGCAAGCACACATGGGGCCTCGGGGGTATCTCTCAGGGCCCACACACTCCCGGGGACCCACAGGGGTTGTGGGAAGAGCAGGCAGTGGTGTGCATGCCCCTCACCTGGGTCCTGGGACTACAGTCTCACAGAGTCCTGGTGCCCCAAAATGGATGGGAGCACGTGCTGACATTCTCTTCCCTCCTGAGTCAGGGAAAGGAGGCTGGACTCCAGGAGGGATTTCAGGCCTGCTCCTCTGCCCCTGGGCCCCTCCTATCCTCCCTGTTCTGGACCATTGTCTTTGACCCCCTACCCTGTGTGGCTCTCCTCCCACTGGTGACGGGTTGCTTAGCACAGCAGGGCTGTAAGCAGGTCCCCACAGCCTGATGGAGGAGGCCAGGGCCAGGCAGGCAATGCGCTTAACCCAGCATTCAGAATCCTTTGCAGTCGATTGCCGATATTTTGTAACCCAGCGGATTTCTGCCTCCTCTTAATGAAAGGGGAAAATCTGGCCTTCCATGGCAGCCCCTTCGACAGGGTGGGGCTCCAGTTCATGCCTACACAGGCCCCTTCTCTCATGTAATGCCTTTCTGACCCTGGAGATACTGAAATTCTCAACCCCACTTTGACAGCATCTGAGGAAGGAATTGGCTTCTATTGCCCCTTCATACCCAAGGTTAAACAGTTTTTACATTGACACCTAATTCACAGCTCATGACATTCACCGTTTAAAAGTATACAGTTCTGTGGTTTTTAGTATATTCACAAAGTCATACAAACATCACCACTGTCTCTTTTTTTTTTTTTTTTTTTTTTTTTTTTGAGATGGAGGCTTGCTCTGTCACCCAGGCTGGAGTTCAGTGGTGTTATCTCAGCTCACTGCAACCTCCGCCTCCTGGGTTCAAATGATTCTCCTGCCTCAGCCTCCCCAGCACCAGGACTACAGGTGCCTGTCAACACATTTGGCTAATTTCTATATTTTCAGTAGAGACGGGGGTCTCATGTTGGCCTAGCTGGTCTCAAACTCCTGACCTCAAATGATCCACCCGCCTCAGCCTCCCAAAGTGCTGGGATTACAGGTGTGAGCCACAGTGCCTGGCCACCACTACCTAATTCTAGAACAACTTATCACCCCCAAAAGAATACCCATTGGCAGTCACTTCTCATTCCCCCAACACCCTTCAGCCCCTGGCAACCATCAATCTACTTTCCGTCTCACTAGATTTGTCTGTTCAGGGCACTTCATATAAATGGGATCATATACCATGTGGCCTTGTATGTCTGGCTTCTTTCACGTCGTGTGATTATTTCAAGGTTTATCCATGCCGTAGCACTGACCAATGCTTCATTTCTTTTCATTTACCAATGTTTCATTTCTTTTTTTTTTTTTGCTGAATAATAATCCGTCATCTGGATGTGTCACTTTTTGTCCACCCATTCCTTTGTTGATGGATGTTTGGATTGTTTCCACCTTTTGGTACTGATGAACAGTGCTGCTTTGAACATTGGTTACAGGTTTCTGGTGTGGACGTACATTTTCTTTTCTCTTGGGTATAAATGGAATTGTTGGCCGGGCGCAGTGGCTCATGCCTGTAATCCCAGCACTTTGGGAGGCTGAGGCGGATGGATCACCTCAGGTCAGGAGTTCCAGGCCAGCATGGCTAACATGGTGAAACCCCATCTCTACTAAAAATACAAAAGTTAGCCAAGAGTGGTGGTGCATGCCACCCAGCTACTTGGAAGGCTCAGGCAGGAGAATCATCTGAACCTAGGAGGCGGAGATTGCAGTGAGCTGAGAATGCGCCACTGTACTCCAGCCTCGGCGACAGAGCGAGACTCCATTTCCAAAAAAAAAGAATTGTTTTGGAGTAGAATTGCTGGATTACATGGTAATTCTATGTTTAATTAATTGAGGAACTACCAAACTGTTTTCCACAGTGGTTGTACCATTTAAATCCCCGCTAGTAAATGTATGAGAGTTTCAGTTTCTCTACAGCCTCATCAACATCTATTCTTTCTTTTATTTGTCATTATAGTCATCATGGTTAAAAAATTTTTAACCAGCCAGGCAAGGTGGCTCACGCCTGTAATCCCAGTACTTTGGGAGGCCGAGACAGGCGGATCATGAGGTCAGGAGATAGAGACCATTCTGGCTAACACGGTGAAATTCTGTCTCTACTAAAAATACAAAAAAATTAGCTGGGCGTGGTGGGGGGCACCTGTAGTCCTAGCTACTCGGGAGGCTGAGGCAGGATAATGGCGTGAACCCGGGAGGCGGAGCTTGCAGTGAATGGAGATCGCGCCACTCACTCCAGCCTGGGCGACAGAGCAAGACTCCATCTCAAAAAAAAAATTAACCCAAATACAATTATACAACTAATCTCTGTAAATTGCAGAAAAGTTAAGGGACAAATAACCACATTTAGGGTCAGAGGGAGGAGAGGAGAGAAATGTTCTGTAATTCTACCATCTGAAAACAACTACTATTATTTTGTTATATACCCTTTCCTATTTTTTCTTGTGCACATGTATATCAATATGAACTTCCGTGTGTAAATGAGATCTTAGTCTGTTGGATTTTCCATGCAACAACATGCCATATGACATTTTCCGATGCCCCACAATATTTAAAAAATATTTATAAAGACTGTAGTATTCCAACTTTAGGATGTACCAGGACTAATCTGTCTCATTTTCTGTGGCTCAGCATTTCCCCCAACTTCTTTTCTCTTTTTTCTTTTTTTTTTTGAGACAAAGTCTCGCTCTTGTCCCTCAAGCTGGAGTGTGATGGCATGATCTTGGCTCACTGCAACCTCTGCCTCCCGGGTTCAAGCGATTCTCCTGCCTCGGCCCCCTGAGTAGCTGGGATTACAGGTGCCTGCCACCACGCCTGGCTTATCTTTGTATTTTTAGTAGAGACGGGGTTTTACCATGTTGGCCAGGCTGGTCTAGAACTCCTGACCTCAGGTGATCCACCAGCCTTGGCCTCCCAAAGTGCTGGGATTAAAGGAATGAGGCACCACACTCGGCCCCCCAATTTCTCACTGCTCTAAATAGGCAACCATAATTACCCTGGTATGTTCAGCTTTATACACCTGTCTTAATTCCTCAGGATTTGTTCCTAGGGATCAAGTTCTGGTTCAAAGGGTATATCTGTGCTGCCCAACACAAATAATAATGTGAGGTGTAATCATGGTAAATTTGCTAGTAGCTGTAATGTAATTACATTATGTAACGTAATTCTAGATTTTCTAATTAAGGCAAGTAAAGAAATTAATGGTGAGATGAATTTTAATAGTGTATTTTATTTAGCCCATTATATTTAAAATATGATCACTTCACCATATAATCAATATCAAAAGTTGTTGCAGTCGTCTACGTTCTTTTTTGCACTTAGTCTTCGCAGGCTGGTGTGTGGTTTCCACTTCAGCACACCTCAATCTGGGCTCACCACCTTCAAGGGCTTAGCAGCCACTTGGACAGGCAGGTGTGTTCTTTCACATTGAAGTTTTTGATAGTAAGTGACAGTTCACTTCCATCCCCAAAAGATTAGGCCAGTTAAACTCCCACCAGCCCCATGGACTGGTGTGCATGTCCCTCGGGTTGAAATCTAAAACCAGAAATTATGAGGTCCAGCTGCCAGGAACCAAGGCCAATCTCTGCCCATCATCCCCATGGCAACTGTGACCTCAGGGCCCTGGAGAAGGGCTCAGAGGGGAGGAACGAGAAAACTGGAAAAGCTTCCAACCCAGGAGCCCTTGAGGGAAAGACAGGTCCTTCCGTGGGCTTTGGGGCCCTGATGCAGGCAGACATGCATCAGGTGCTTATTTGAGGGGCCCTGTTGGGGGCCCAAGGTCAGCCCGGGGGTGGGGGCGGGGGTTGGGGTGGGAGGCGTGGTTAGGAGGAAGCAGCTCACCAGGCACATCGGGTCAGACCAGCTCCAGCTGCTAGGGCCTGGGGTGTTCTGAAAGTCAGTTCCTGAGGCTTCAGAAATCATCCTTTCTCTCAGTCACTGTGCCAGAGGAGTCTTGCCTGAGCTGTGAGCTGAGGCCTTGGCTCCAGGGATTTGGGTGTCAAAAAGAGGGTCCCAGAGGTGGGAGGTTGTCTTCCTAATCCTTTGCTTTCAATCAGGCAGGACACAGGGAGTATGTGTATGTGAGTTTGCACGTGTGTGCTTATACTTCTCCCCCACCCCATCACCCAGGCTGGAGTGCAGTGGTACGATCTCAGCTCACTGCAACCTCTGCCTCCCGGGTTCAAGTGATTCTCCTGCCTCAACCTCCCAAGTAGCTGGGGTTACAGGTGCGCACCACCACGCCTGGTTAATTTTTGCATTTTTAGTAGAGATGGGGTTTCACCATGTTGGCCAGGCAGGTCTCAAACTCCTGGCCTCAAGTGATCTGCCTACCTCAGCCTCCGAAAGTGCTGGATTACAGGTGTGAGCCACTGCACCCAGCCTTGCAAAGCACTTTGGATGCAGTTAACTGGAAACTATTAGATAAGCTTGATCTAGGATGATTTATATACCTCTTCCTAGCTGTGGGACCTTGGGCACATCCCGGAGTTCTTATCTCTAGAATGGGCGTAGAATCATACCTACCTAACAGAATTGAAGGAGAGGGTTGTAGCAGCCCAGGCTTATCCAAGTACAGTTGAACACAGAGACCAGAAAATGGCAATGCTTAGTTAATGTGTTAATGTCTCCCCTTGTTGTTATGATTATTCAGTAATTTGTTTTTTAAATGGCTTTATTGAGATATAATTCACACATCATGAGATTCACCATTTAAATTGAACCCCATAGTTTTAGTATAATCACAGGGTTATGCAACCATCAAAACAATATAATTTTAGAACATTTTTATCTCTCTCCAAAAGAAACTCTGGTGCCCTTTAGCGGTGTCTCCCTGTTCTCCCTCTCCAGCCCCTCCCCTCCCTGGCCTCAGGCAACCACTGTTATACTTTCTGTTCCTATGGATTTGTCTCCAACTCCTGACCTCAAGTGATCCACCCGCCTTAGCCTCCCAAAGTGCTGGGATTACAGGCGTGAGCCACCACGCCCAGCCATAACTCATCTTTAATAGTGGTTGTTTAGGTGCACTTGTTTAGCTGTAATTTCTAATCATTATTTATCATCAGATCAGTGTGGTTTGGGGGTTAAGTGATCATACAAAGGGAGACAGACAAATAAAAAAACAACAACAACACAGAACTACATGTTTTCTGCCAGACAGGCTGAGTTCAAATTGTGGGTCTGCCTCCATCAAGGTCAGTGACCTTGAGCAAGTTACATCCCTGCTGAGCCTCAGTTTGTTCTTCTATAAAGCGGGAATAGTAGGTCCCTCACAGGGTCATGGAAGGAACTAAAGAAGATGATGTGTGCCTGGGACATTACTCAGCCAGTGAATGATTCATTAATCGCAATATTTATGAGATCTCTCAGCCATCCAGATGGGATCATGTTGTAGGCTGAAAAACTTCATTACAAGACTAATACATGTACACGGTAGATTAGAGAAAAATTGGAAAATATAGATGAACCAAAAGCAAAACAGTCTTTCATCCAGGTATTGAGATGAGAAATAATTAATTATTATTTCGGGGAAAATAACTCTAGGATTTTTAAATTACTTAAACACATTTGTATATTTTTATGTCTTTTCCACAACATAGAGTTGCGCTTTCTTGGTAGCAAGCTGTTTTTAGGCAGTGTATGTGGAATGTATTTCTATGCAAATACACAACTGTCACTATCAAAGGCAGTATACCTAAAAAAAAAATTTTTCCTCCCTCTTGCACTCTAAAGGCGGTATACTTAAAAAATTGGCTAACCATACCAAAAAGTGTTCAACCAATCTGTTTTTTGCGTTGCTTTTTTTTTTTTTTTTTTTGGCAATCTCGTTCTGTTGCCAATGCTGGAGTGCAGTGGCACGATCTCAGCTCACTGCAACCTCCGCCTCCTGGGCTCAAGCGATTCTCCTGGTTCAGCTTCCTGAATAGCTGGGATTACAGGTACCTACCACCATGCCTGGCTCATCTTTGTATTTTTAGTAGAGCCGGGGTTTCGTCATGTTGGTCAGGTCTCAAACTCCTGACCTCAAGTGGTCTGCCCACCTCAACCTCCCAAAGTGCTGGGATTACAGGCGTGAGTCACCGCACCCGGCCCCAACTGCTTTTGATAGTCATTAGGGCAAGTCGAATTTTAAGCTATTTTAAAGAGTGCAAAGTTGAACACATTTATGTATTCATATTTTTGTACCTGTTGCGTCTATTATTTTAGGATACATTTCTGCCAAGTGGAATTACAATTTTTAAAAAATTTTTATTCATTTTTCTTTTTTCTTCCCAGATCTCCTTTAGTCAGGGAAGACCAACACTTTTTTTTATTTTTTGGTAAATGTTTTGTCGTGATCTAGTACACATCCAGAGCGGTGCATCACTCATAAGCATACAGACAGCTCTTTGAGGTTTCCGAGAACACAACTATGTAAAGTGTATGGAGGTCTAGAAATGGAACATTCCTAGTACCCAGAACTCCCCTTTGCACTCCATTCAAGTCACTCCTCCTTATCTCATCCTCCAAAAGTCATTTACAATGTTAGCGTCATCTACGATGCCTCCCTTAAGAGCAGCCACTATCTTGACCTCTGACATTGTAGTTGAGTTTTGCCTGTTTTTGAACTTTATGCAAATAGGATCATAAAGTATGTACACTTTCCTGTCTGGCTGCTTTTGTCTGTGATTATCTATATTGTTCATTTTCGTTGCTGTGTGCTATTCAGTTGCTTGACTATACTACACATTAGCACTCTACTCTGCCATTGTTGGGCATGTGGGTAGTTTCCAGTTTAGGGCGATTCCAATGGCACCGCCATGACATCTTTGTACGCATGCTTGGGTGAACTGAAGTATGCATTATTTGTGTATTTACCTAGGAGTGGAATTGCTAGGCCATGAAGTATGCCAGTGTCTTTGCTGACATACCTATGATATAAATGGCCATATTTTCCTGCAGAAAGGTAGAAATTGCACTTTGTTGATGTACCTCACCATTCCAAGTGTCAGTGGCTACATCTGTAACAAGAGGATACAGCCCCCTCCTAGAGTGTTGGGAGGAAGAGATGAGCTAATCATTGTGGCTGAGCCCACAGGAAGTAGGGAGCCCTCAGTCCGGGTTGGCAGCCTTGATGAGCTGCTGGAGATGCTTGAGAATCCTGAGCTGTTGATTCTTGAAGAGCCTGAGGCCAAAAAACAATGAGCAGGAAGTGAGGTGACCAGTTGACCCCAGAAATTAACTGTCTTTGTAACAGGAGCAAAACAGGGCTTAGCGGTAGGGAATGCTGGGAGGACTGAGGTGGGAGGTCACAGCTCCCCAGTCCAGCCTGTGTTTTGGAAAGGTTTGCGTGAACTGTATAGTCCCCAGGAACCAGACCTAAAGGCCTTGAGCGCCAAGGTACTCTGGGCAGACGGGCGATGTTACTTTGTGGTGAAGGCTGGCTTTGGGGTCGCACAGACTTAGAGTTCAGTCCCAGCTCTGCCTCTGTGTGTTGTGGGATCTTAAGTGCTCTCTGAGCTGCAGTTTTCAACTTATAAAACTGAGATAAATGCCGGGCATGATGGTTCACACCTGTAATCCCAGCACTTGGGGAGGCTGGGGTGGGCGGATCACTCAAGGTCAGGAGTTCAAGACCAGCCTGGCCAGCATGGCGAAACCCTGTCTCTACTATACATACAAAAACTAGCTGGGCGTGGTGGCGTGTGCCTGTAATCCCAGCTACTTGGGAGGCCAGGGCACGAGAATCACTGGAACACGGAGGCAGTAGTGGCAATGAGCTGAGATTACACCACTGCATTCCAGCCTGGGTAATGGAGTGTGACTCTGTCTCCAAACAAACAAAAAACCTGAGATAATATCTACTCACTTACTGAGTTGTTTTGATAATGAAGCGAGAAATGCAGATCATTGTTTAATATTGTGCCTTTTTTAGAGACAGGGTCTTACCCCGTCACCCACATTGGAGTCCTTCCATTTCTTTGCTCCACCAGATTCTCCATACATTTCTCAGTATAGGTTTCCCAGATCATGTCCACCACCAGCCTGAACCCTTATTTCCTCTCGCTACTCATCTGACTCCGAGTCTGTGACTATACAAAGCCCCTTTCTCAGCTAGGATAAAACTCATCTTCTGGAGTGGAAGAGGAAGGGTCAGACAACCAGATGCAATTTTCTCTTGACTGGGCCTGGTGGCTCATGCCTGCAATCTCAGCACTTTGGGAGGCCAAGGCGGGCAGATTGCCTGAGTCCAGGAGTTTGAGACCAGCCTGGGCAACATGGTGAAACCCTGTCTCTCTAAAACAAACAAACAAAAATTAGCCGGGCATAGTGACACATGCCTGTAGTTGCAGCTACCCAGGAGGCTGAGGTGGGAGGATCTCTGGAGCCCAGGAGGTAGAGGCTGCAGTGAGCCGAGATGCTGATCGTGCCAGTGTATTCCAGCCTGAGTGATGGAAGTGAAACCCTGCCTCAGAAAGCAAAGTTTCTCTTTAGTGGGCTGGGGAAGGTCAGAGGCTGGGAGAATGGCCTGCTTCATGACTGCCCTGTCTCTGGAGCTATTAGTATAGTTGTATTATTATTACTAAGGCAGTTGGAACTGATCACTGCAGAGCTGTGTTTCTGGGAAGAATGGGAAATCCTTTCTGCTGCTTCACCCGGCACTCACTTTTGCCATGGTGGGAGATGCTTTGAGAAGGGGTGTGGCAGCCGGTGGGGATGGGGCAGAAGAATACCTGCAGCCTCCCTCTGACAGTCAGTGATGTTTTCTTCTGTCTTGTTTTTCTCTCTTTCCCCACTTCTCAGTCTCATCAGATCAGATCGAGCAGCTCCATCGGAGATTTAAGCAGCTGAGTGGAGACCAGCCTACCATTCGGTAAGGTCGGCAGTGGGTTTGGGTGCTGGGTGGGGCCATGCCCTTGCAAATTTCTTGTCCTGTTTCTTTCCTTGAGTGCTGAGTGGCGGGAGGAGGGGGGAGGGTGGTAGTTTTTGGTTTGTTTCTTTCTTTCTTTCTTTTTGGAGACGGAGTCTCGCTCTGTCGCCCAGGCTGGAGTGCAGAGGCGCCATCTCGGCTCACTGCAAGCTCTGCCTCCTGGGTTCACGCCATTCTCCTGCCTCAGTCTCCTGTAGCTGGGACTACAGGCGCCTGCCACCATACCTGGCTAATTTTTTTGTATTTTTAGTAGAGATAGGGTTTCACCGTGTTAGGATGGTCTCAATCTCCTGACCTCATGATCCACCCGCCTTGGCCTCCCAAAGTGCTGGGATTTCAGACATGAGCCACTGTGCCCAACCAACTGTAGTTGTTTTAATGCTTCTGGTCTCTTCCAAGACAAGATGTTCCTAAACAGTAAGGAAAGAACCACGTCTGTTTCTGTGAGGATCACACAATTATAAATTATAACTAGCGTGGAAGCGAAGAAGGGCTCTTCAGCCACCCCTTGCCTCACCCTGACTTCCTTGGATGGAATGTGCTTGGAATCTCAGACACATATGAAGGACCTGTTAGATCCCAGGATCCTGCCAACTGCCAGGCACACAAAGATGAATCAGTTGTGGTAGAGCCCAACTTAGGGGCTTGGGCTGTCATCAGGACCTCTGTCTTTTGGCTCCCCTTCTTTCTTTTTTTTTTTTTTTTTTGAGACGGAGTCTCGCTCTGTCGCCCAGGCTGGAGTGCAGTGGCCAGATCTCGGCTCACTGCAAGCTCCGCCTTCCGGGTTTACACCATTCTCCTGCCTCAGCCTCCGGAGTAGCTGGGACTACAGGTGCCCGCCACCTCGCCTGGCTAGTTTTTTGTATTTTTTTTAGTAGAGACAGGGTTTCACCGGGTTAGCCAGGATGGTCTCGATCTCCTGACCTCGTGATCCACCCGTCTCGGCCTCCCAAAGTGCTGGGATTACAGGCTTGAGCCACCGCGCCCAGCCTTGGCTCCCCTTCTTTAGGGTTAGTTCCAGCCTCAGGCAAGATGGGGGTGGCTGCCTCAAATTTCTGTTAAGGAAAATCAACCTTCTGCATTATATTTTGTTAATCTTTTAGATACCCTTGAGGTTGCTTTTTAATGAAGAGGAATGAGGAATGCCTTAAACTGTATTCTGGTTGAATTATTGTTATTTGGGTATTTTTAATTTTTTTGAGACACAGTCTCGCTCCATTGCCCAGGCTGGAGTGCAGTGTTGCAATCATAGCTCACTGTAGCCTCAATCTCCTGGGCCCAAGCGATCCTCCTGCCACAGCCTCCCCAGTAGCTGGGACCACAGGCATGTGCCATCACACCCAGTTAATTTTTTAATTTATTTTTATTTTCGTAGAGGCAGGGTCTCGCCATGTTACTCAGGCTAGTCTTGAACTCCTTGACTCAGGTGATCCTCCTGCCTTAGCCTCCCAAAGTGCTGGGACTACAGGCATGCACCACCATACCAGCCAATTTTTTAAAGTTTTTGTAGAGATGGGGGTCTCACTATGTTGCCCAGGCTGGTCTCAAACTCCTGGCCTCAAGCAGTCCTCCCATTTCTACCTCCCAAAGTGTTGGCACTATAGGCATGTACCACTGCACTAGACCTGTTAATTGTTTTTTGTTTTTGTTTTTGTTTTTTTTGGAGACGTGGTCTTGCTATGTTACCCAGGGTGGTCTTGAACTCCTGAGCTCAAGCAGTCCTCCCGCCTTAGCCTCTTGGGTGGCTGGGATTACAAGCGAGTGCTGCTTGAGTTACTTACAGCTAGGTTAGTGAGAGGTCCTTGCCAGTGACTTGATCGTCACACAGAGTTCATGAGGAAGCTTCAAGTTGAATAAATTTCTTTGTTTTCTTTCTTTTTTTTTTTTTGAGACGGAGCCTTGCTCTGTCGCCCAGGCTGGAGTGCAGTGGCGCGATCTCCGCTCACTGCAAGCTCCACCTCCCGGGTTCACGCCATTCTCCTGCCTCAGCCTCAAGAGTAGCTGGGACTACAGGCGCCCGCCACCTCGCCCGGCACATTTTTTGTATTTTTTAGTAGAGACAGAGTTTCACTGTGTTAGCCAGGATGGTCTCGATCTCCTGACCTCGTGATCCGCTCGTCTCGGCCTCCCAAAGTGCTGGGATTACAGGCTTGAGCCACCGCGCCCGGCAAGTTGAACAAATTTCTACCATAAACTTCTAACAGATGTAGTTTCCTAAAATAAGCATTCAGAGTCTCGAGGTTACAGCTTGTTGAAACTTTGAAACAAACCTTTTGATACTCCAGGGAAAGCTTCTTTCTTAGTAAACACACTTAAATTTCCCCTAGGTTTTATGGAAACGGACATATAAATGTCCACTTTCCCTTGTGTGTCTAAACACAGGTGTATTGTTAATCCAGTATATTTTATTCTTAAGTCAATTTCAAGAGCTCAGATTCTGACGGTCTCTTGGTTGTTGTGGCCTCTGGTCTCAGTTTGATTGCATCCAAGGCCGACTTAAAGACAATTAAGATTTATATCTTCATTACACATCTAGCCCACCAAGCCCAGTGGAGGGGAGAGAACATGAGCCCAGCGGAATAGTCAACCTGGCTTCTCATTGGCCCTGATGGGGTCACAGACCTGAGTCTGAGCCAATCGCCGTGGCCAAAGACCAGACATACAAATGTTTCCCCCCAGAGCAGTAAGGGCCTGGGGCCTGGGGCCTGGGGTCAGCTCAGTATCCCCCAAGGGCAGGAATGGAGGGTGGGTGGTTTCAGTCAGGGCAAGGTGAAACCTCCTTGGGCCATAGGCTGAGGAGTGTGTAGGGTGACACAAGTCGGCCAGGCACTGAGGTCTAACAGAGTGGCGCATATGGACTCTGGATGTTGGAAAATAGAGTGTCAAGGGTATGCCTTGCTTGCTCCTTCAGAAGTTCATGAGCAGTCTGGGCAATATAGCAAGACCCTTTCTCTACTAAATGTTTAAAAATTAGCCAGGTGTGGTGATGCACACATGTAGTCCTGGCTACTTGGGTAGCTGAGTCTGGAGGATCACTTGAACCCAGGAGTTCAAGGCTGCAGTGAGCTCTGAGTGCGCCACTGCACTCCAGCCGGGGCAACAGAGCGAGACCCTGTCTCTTAAAAAGTTCGTGAGCATCTGCTCTGCACCAGGTGCTTGGTACCTACGCTGGTAGAGGCAGCCACTATGGAGCTCACTGTGGAGGATGTGGGAAGGCAGAGCCCCTTTGTCCTCAAGACAGTTTTCCAGCAAGTGGAGCCCCCAGCCCTGAAACAAACCGCCTTGGGCTTACTGTTATGCATCTGATGTTAGGTCCATCCAAGCTTCAGTGGTGAACTCTAGGTTCATATTTTACATGCATAGAGATGCAGAGGCAAAAACCCAGGCTTCGGAGTCCAGCTGTATTAGAATCCTTCATGCTATTGGCTCTGTGGCTTCGGGCTGGTCACTTCGCTGCTCTGAGCCGGTCTCCTCATCTGGAAAGTGAGCATGGTCACTTGGGATTTGATTTGAGCGTTAAAAATGAGCAGTGGGCCGGGCGCTGTGACTCACATCTATAATCTCAGCCCTTTGGGAGGCCAAGGCTGGAGGATTGCTTGAGTCCAGGAGTTCAAGACCAACCTGGGCAACACAGACCCCATCTTTAGGGGAAAAAAAAAAGCAGGTGCAAGCAGGGCAATTTAGCTCTAAGCTGGGTTCACAGGCATTTGGCAAATGGGGCTGTTATTATTCTGCCCCATCCTGAGGGTCTAATCTGAGTGTGGTGGGGGCCCAGGTGCTGTGTGAGGAGGAGGATATGATGCCGTTGGAGGCCCCTCCCACTTTCAGGTTCTAGGCACTGAGCCCCTGATGCATTGCCTAGCACCCCATCATAGGCTTATGAGGGGACGTACTAAAACGGCATTCCCTACAATTGTTTTCCAACTTGAGTGCGCTCGATTCACCTGGGAATCTTGCTGCCATGCACGTTTTGCTTCTGCAGTTCTGGGGTGGGGCCTGAGACTCTGCATTTGTAACAAGTGCCCCCCCCTTGCCAGGCACCGTGGACAGCACACAGTAGGTCTTCCATGGTTCAGTGGGTGCAGCGTTCTCCTCCTGCAGGAGCTGAGCTGGCGCAGCCTCTCTCTGCTGATGGCGCTGGGCTCCTACCTCCCAGGCCTTACCTGCCCAGGCTCAGCTTAGAAATGTGAGCCGTTGGTCCTGCCTTGCCACCCCAAACCCTGTTTGCCCCTCTCCTGCACACCCCTCCCCAGGACCTCATATGTAGCGCCCTTGCACAAGCCCTCAGTGTGCCTGCCTGGCAGGGTCACTCAAAGGAGCCAGTGAGCAGCCTCTGCTCAACAGCCCTCTGTGGCTCCCCAGTGCCATCAAGGTCATCTTCGTGTTCTTTAAGTGGGACTCACGCAGGTGTGTAGATGCTGGCTTCTGCTTTGCTGAGGCCTCAGTGTGGACCACATCCTCCAAGAACCTCTCCTGCCCCCAGAAGCCCCACAGCCTCCTCCTGGGGGTGCTCCATCCAACATTCACAGCACAGAATTATAATTGCCCCCCATCCCCTTACCCCAGCAGACTGTGGCTTCTTGGTGGGGGCAGGAACTGATTGCCTTTTTCCTTGGCCAAAGTGTTGAGTCCAGGGCCTGTAACACAGTAGGTGCTGTGAGAGTAGTTAAATGAACAAGGAGGGGATGAATAAATGAATGAATGAAAGAACAAAGGAATGAAGAGTGAATGTAATGACTCACAGAATTCTTTCCAGCACAGAAAGCATGGCCTACGTGAGGCCTGTTGTCATTAATAGTACTTCCCTTACTAGGTTGACGTAATCCAGGTGAAAGACTTTAGCAGGGGTCTTGGCACATAGAAACAGCTCCCAAATGTAAGCTCTTATTATTTGAACCTGTTTTATGTGCTACACAGCAGGAGTGTTACTTCGATCTTTTTTTAAAAAATTTTTTGACAGAGTCTCGCTCTGTTGCTCAGGCTGACGTGCAGTGGTGCAATCTCGGCTCACTGCAGCCTTGACCTCCCAGGCTCAAGTGCTCCTTCTGCTTCAGCCTCCTGAGTAGCTGGGACTACAGGTGTGCGCCAGCATATGCCTGGCTCATTTTTTGTATTTTTGTAGAGATGGGGTCTTACCCTGTCGCCCAGGCTGACTTCAGTCCTACAGAACCCCACAGGAGGTAGAGGTAGGGATGCTCACTCTCCCCATTTTACAGATGGGAAAGTAAGGCTAGAGAGATAAGCCATGCACCTGGCTGTGGGTCACACAGCTCATAAGTGGAGGAGCTGGGATTTGAACCCAGTGCCAACATCCTGCTGTAGGAAGCCGGGGCATTGCCTTGTTTTGCGAATGATCTCTGAGGACCTCAGTCTCCCTGCCCTGCTATTGGGGGTGGGGGAGGTGCGTTTATAATTCCCGTCACCACCGCCCTGGTCTCAGAGCTTCAGAGTCGGCTTTGAGGTTCACGTCAGCTGCACACCGTGACAGCCCCGGCCCAGCCTGCAGGAAGGAGGTGACTGACCACAGCTTCTTATGCAAACAGGCCTACAGGAAGGGCCTCCTCCCAGCCTCCCAGAACTGCTTTGCCTAATCCTAATCCATCCTCCAGGGCCGAGAGAAGGGAGATGGGGTAGCTTTTCAAGGTTCCCCTGGGCTTTTCCTGCCCATCTTCCCCTGAGCAGCCCTGGCTTGGGAACTGGTCCTCAGTGCTGTCCCCTCTCTGCCAGGGGTTTTCTAAGTGACCCCAGGCCTGGTCTTCAACCTCTCAGATCCCTGGCACATATTGGAAGCTGTCCGGCAGGACTTGGGCTGTGCTGAGGTTTCAGAGCATGGACAAAGTTCCTTTTCTTTCTGGGGACATTCCCCCCACATGAAAATGGCATTGATTGGGGTTCCCTAGTGAAGGCCCCTGGCACCCCACTACAATCTGTGATGGGGGAGAGGGTGCCACCATCTTTGCCCCCTCCCGCTCAGACAGCAAAGGGCCCACGTGCTTATGAGGATCCCACAGGAGGCTCGTGAAGACCTTGAATGCAAAAGTCCCCTTAAAAGTGATCATTCAGAACCGCAGGCTTTAGATGCTGATGAATAAGATTTGTAGGTTGCACTTAAAAGTTTAAAGAAGAATTGGGTTTCTAATTGTGCAGCTTGACAAATTGAATATAGCATTACAAACTCCCATGAGGCAACTGATGGACCAAAATTGATTTGATTTTTAAGCCACCGTTTCTTATCTGTGTTGGGCCTGGTCCCATCTCTTTCCAGAAGTCATCTCAGGACATCTAGGTAGGGTTCATCTTGTGGCATTGAAAGCCCCACTTCAAGGCCTTACTTTTATGTGGGTTCTTTATAGAGCCCAGTACTTGATTTTTAGACATTCATGTTGTTGGCCGAGCATGGTGGCTCACTCTGTAATCCCAAAACTTTGGGAGGCTGAGGCTGGCGGATCACTTGAGGTCAGGAGTTCCAGACCAGCCTGGCCAACATGGTGAAACCCCATGTCTACTAAAAATACGAAAATCAGTTGGGCATGGTGGTGTGCACTTGTAATCCCAGCTACTCAGGAGGTGGAGCAGGAGAATTGCTTGAACATGGGAGGGGGAGGTCACAATGAGCTGAGATCGTGCCACTGCACCCCAGCCTGGGCGACAGAGCGAGATTCTGTCTCAATTTATTTTGTTCTGTTCCTTTTTTAAAAGAGGGCACCCCCAAATTGTATATGCTTCAGGATCCTCAAGACCTGAATTCATCCAGACCACAAAGCACTGAATTCTATGGCTTCTTGGCAAAATGCCTGAATAGAAAAAAAAAAAAGAAAGAAAGAATGACTATCTAATTCTGACACATTCATTAACTGCCTGTCATGTGGGGGACTCTTCCCTGTCCTCAGAAATTTTCCTTCTAGCAGAGGAGACCTCCACAGGTAAACCTGTTAGCAGGTCAGAAGTTTAGGTGATGAAGAAAATACAGAAATGGCTCCTTGCACCTTTTCTCTTTTTGGACCCCTTAACTGGTAAACGTTTTAAACAGCAATTTTTAACTTCCTGATGTCTCCCTGGCAGGCTTATCAATGCCAGAAATAGACACTTTGGAATACTTCAGACATAGTGGTGCAGGCCATTAGGAGGCGTGATTAGATAAAGCCACGTTAGAAAAAATATTTTTAGATTCATCAAGCCGTTGAATGTGGAGTAATTCCGGAGGTAAATGCAACCACAGACGTACACAGGGAAGAGAAAAAAAGGAACTCCATGCTTTGTGCCAAATGCCACCAACGTGCAGCCCCATGTTCTGATAGCCCAGACAGCGGGGCGTCAGCAGTGTCCTAACTCCAGGTCCTGTTTTCCTTCCTTCAGCGGTGTTCCTTTTGGTTTTTTCTTCGAGACAATCTTGCTCTGTCACCAGGCTGGAGTGCTGTGGCGCGATCTTGGCTCACTGCAACCTCCCACTCCCAGATTCAAGCGATTGTCCTTCTTCAGCCTCCCAAATAGCTGGGATTCCAGGCGCCCACCACCACACCTGGCTAATTTTTATATTTTTAGTAGAGACAAGGTTTCACCATGTTGGCTAGGCTGGTCTTGAACTCCTGACCTCAGGTGATCCACCCACCTTGGCCTCCCAAAGTGCTGGGATTACAGGTGTGAGCCACCGCGCCCGGCCCCTCAGCAGTGTTCTTACCACTGCTCTGTCATTGGCTGAAGTTCCCACAGGGTTGGCCCAGTGTGGTAGCTCACACCTGTAATCTCAGCACTTTGGAAAGCCGAGGTGGAAGGATTGCTTGAGTCCAGGAGTTCGGGACTAGCCTGGGCAACATAGTGAGATTCTGTCTCTACAAAAAAAAATTTAAAAATGAGCTGAGCATGGTGGCACGTACCTGTGGTCCTAGCTACTTGGGAGGCTGAGGTGGGAGGATTGCTTGAGCCTGGGAGGTTGAGGCTGCAGTAACTTGTCTTGCCACTGCACTCCAGCCTAGGTGATGAAGCGAGACTGTCTCAAAAAGGAAAAAAAAGCACAGGGTTGTGTGCAGAAACGGGAGCCCAGCTGCCATTAGAGTGCTGACGTGTGCCAGGCACTGGGCTCAGTGCTTACATGGTCTCGGGAACCCTCTGAGGTTGACATTATTGTCCCCATTTTACAGATTAAGCAACTGAGGCCCTACTGTGTAATTTTAACTTCTTCAGCGTCAGTAAAGAAGTAACTTCTTTAACTTCAAAAGCAAAGCTGGCTGATGCAAGAGGTGTAGCCTCAAACCACTGCAGTGTTGTTGCCCTTCACCAGAATTAAATCCCCTTTTAACCCAGTCACTTTGCTTTGCTTTTAACCTGTCTATGATATGACCACATTTTGAGGGGATGGGGGCAAGGTCTCGTTCTGTTATCCAGACTGGGGTGCAGTGGTGCAGTCATGGTTTAGTGCAGCTTCCAACTCCCGTGCTCAAGCGATCATCCTGCCTCAGCCTCCTGAGCTGTAGCTGGGACCACAGGTGTGCACCACCACATCCAGCTAATTAAAAAAAAAATTTTTTTTTTGTAGAGATGCGAGTCTCGCTATGTTGCCCATGCTGGTCTCAGACTCCTGGCTCAAGCAATACTCCTGCCTCAGCCTTCCAAAGTGCTAGGATTACAGGCATGAGAAACCATGCCTGGCCTCAACAGCTTTTTTTTTAGAAATACTATACTCATAAGGAAGCTGCCAAGGCCCTACCTAGCTCAACAGGCTGTTTCACCATCAGAATTTAATATATTCCAACAGGCAGCGAGTCCTCCCTTTAAAAGCCTCAGCTAGGAAGATGCACGTTCACTTACAGAGGAAAACCTGCTACGGTAGCTGTAAAGATGCCCAGAAAAGACAGCTGGCGTGAGGCAGCTGGACTCGCACATCTGCTTAGGTGAGAGTGTTCAGGCAGACGTGAGGAGAGCCACAAGGGTGTGAAAAGGTGCGGAGGCGTTCCCGAGGCAAAAAGCAGCTTTCTCAATGGTCTTAGTTTTATTAGCGTGTACTTGCATATAAAACTTTATAGAGATTCTTTTCCCAGGATGATTGATACTGACATGGTCCTTGCTTACAAGCCTGCAAATGTCCAGGGCATTCCGTGATGGGTTTTAGAGCTGAGGATCCCATGGGGTTGAGAAAGGAGGCTCCCCCTTCCCCTCCTGGGGTGCTTCTGTTCTGATGCTTATGTGTGTGAGGGATAATCAGAGACAGAAAACTAGCACATCAGCCAGTTCATGCTATAGAATGAGAAATATACTAAAGGTTGGCTGGGCACAGTGGCTCATGCCTGTAATCCCAGCACTTTGGGAGGCCGGGGTGGGCAGATCACTTGCGGTCAGGAGTTCCAGACCAGCCTGGTCAATATGGTGAAATCCCGTCTCTATTAAAAATACAAAAATTAGGCCGGGCACAGTGGTTCACGCCTGTAATCCCAGCAATTTGGGAGGCTGAGGCGGACGGATCACGAGGTCAGGAGATCAAGACCATCCTGGCTAACACGGTGAAATTCCGTCTCTACTAAAAATACAAAAAGTTAGCCGGGCGGGGTGGTGGACGCCTATAGTCCCAGCTACTCTTGAGGCTGAGGCAGGAGAATGGCGTGAACCTGGGAGGTGGAGCTTGCAGTGAGCCAGGATTGTGCCACTGCGCTCCAGCCTGGGCGAAAGAGCGAGACTCTATCTCAAAAAAAAAGAAGAAGGGGAAAAAAAAAAAAAAGCCATTCATGGTGGCAGGTGCCTGTCATCCCAGCTACTTGGAAGGCTGAGGCAAGAGCATCTCTTGAACCCAGGAGGTGGAGGCTGCAGTGAGCTGAAATCGCACCACTGTATTCCAGCCTGGGCAAAAAAAAAAAATAAAAGAAAAAGAAAAGAAAAATACACTGAAGGAAGGAAACGGGGCAGACAGCCATCCCCTGGAACCCTAGAGAAGAGAGGGTCCTTGGGGTAGGTGGTCACGGAAGGTGCCACTGAGAAGGCCACATGTGAGCTGAGACCGGAAGGAGAGAAGAAGCCAGTGTGTGAAGAAAAGAGGGAGGGGAGCTCTGGGCAGAGGGCCCAGCACATGAGGAGAATCAGAGTTGGGGCAGATCACAGAGGGCTGCCTTTGCCCTAGCGATGACTTGGGCTTCTTTTTGTCCTTGAAATAAAATGCACAGCGGTGGCCTGAAACACCAGCTGTATGTTAGCTCCTACTATTTTTGTTATTGTTTTGCTCTGTTGCCCAAGCTGAAGTGCGGCAGTTCGATCTTGGCTCACTGCAGCGTCAGTCACCCAGGCTCAAGCGATCCTCCTGCCTCAGCCTCCTGAGTAGCTGGAACTTACAGGCATGTACCACCATGTCCGGCTAATTTTTTGTAGAGATGGGGTCTTGCCATGTTGCCCAGGCTGGTCTTGAACTCCTGGGCTCAAGCAGTCCACTCACCTCAGCCTCCCAAAGTGCTGAAATTATAGGTGTGAGCCACTGTGCCCCGCCAGCTCCTACATCTGTATGTCCTCCCAGGACCTCTCCCCTGAACTCCTGACTCACGTAGCAACTGCCCATCCACTTCATATCCAAAAGGCATGCCGCTTAACATGCCCCTTTCAAAGCAAGCACCTCCTCATCCCTTCCAGAGGTCCCCTGTTCCTCTGTGGTGAACGGCAGCCTCACAGTTGCCAGCAGTGGTCACCTTTGATTCCTCTCTTTTTCTCAGCCCTGCTTGCAGTTACTCAGCAAACACTGCCATTTCTACCTCCCAACGAGCCTGGGATTTGTACTTCTCTCCCCTTCTTCCTCTGCTCCCCCAACCCCTGCCCTCATCCAGCTGCCATGGTCTCTTGCCTGGGCTACCCCAGCGGCCTCCTCCCTGGTCCCCCTGTGTCTGTCTTCACTGCCTGTCCACCATCCAGGCTCACAGTACCATGTGAGAGGGTCCTGTGAGAATGTCTCTTCTCTGCTGAAGATGTTCTGTCTCACCCATTGGGAGTCAGAGCCACCGCTCCGGCCTCTCAGTGTCCTGCAGGTCCCTGCTACACACATCTCCCCAGTTGTTTTTGCCCAAGTTACATGAACATTCTTTCTGTTCCCCACCCCAGGGCTCCAGCTCATGCTGTTCCTTCTTCCTAGAATGCTTTCCCCTAGAGCCGGAGTTTTGAGCCTGGGCTCTGGGTCTGGATGATTCTTCATTGGGGTTGTCCTGGGCACTGTGGGGTGCTGAGCAGCATCCCTGGCCTCCACCCACTAGATGCTGGTAGCACCCTCCCCACCAGCTGGACACATGGGAGTCGAGAACCTCCCCTCCTTCAGGTCTCTGCTCAGATGTCACTTTTTTCCCTGTGGCCTTTCTGTGATCAACCTCATTTAAACTTGTGTCAGCCTCCTGCAGCCCCCTTTCCTTTCTCTGCTGAATTTCTCTGCAAAGTACTCATCACTGCCTGAGATACTCTATTTCCCATCTGTTTTGTGCTCTCCTAGATTCCCCATAAGGGATCCTGTCTGTCTGATTTGCCTCTGCAGCCAGCACCTAGAACAGTGCCTGGCTCCTCGAAGGAATGCTTGTCGTGTCGCCGAGTTGCTCTCACTGTAAGAAGTCAACGCCAGGTGTCAGGGAAAGTGGGGGACTGACATGGGGCAGGGACAGGGATGAGAAGGTGTGTGCCTGGGGGAATGGTCTTGGCGACGTTGTCCAGCTTTTGAAAGAGGCATTGGCTAGGAGCAAAAAGGACCAGGCCTTTCTTGCCAGAATCTTCTGTGCAGAAATGTGGGTAGGAGAATTGCCTGGTACATTGGGGCAATTCCAGGCGCTTTGAAACATTGAGAGATTAAGAGGCCAGCAGGTCTCACGCATTCATGTGCATGTGAATGCCCGGGAGATTGCGTCAAAATGCAGGTTCTGTAATCCCAGCACTTTGGAAGGCCAAGGCAGGAGGATCACTTGAACCCAAGAGTTCAGGACTAGCCCGGGCAATATAGTGAGACGATGTCTTTACCAAAAATAAATTGGGTGTGGTGGTGCACACCTGTAGTCCCAGCTGCTCAGGAGGCCGAGGAGGGAGGATCACTTGAGCCTGGGAATTCAAGGCTGCAGTGAGCCATGATTGCACCACCGTATTAATGCAGGTTCTGATTCAGTAGGTCTGGGGTAGCGAGAGACGGTGCATCTCTAATAAGCTCCAGGTGATGCAGATGCTGCTGGCCCAGGAACCACACTTTGAGTATTTTGGCTACTGGGAAGACACGTGCTGAGTGACACGCAGTCTCTGCCTTCAGGAGTCCCCATGGGGTCTCAGCTTTCCCACTGTGGGGAACGTCAAATGCTGAACAGTGAGTGCAGGAAGGGGAACTCAGAGGGGCATTGGGCAGGCAGCCCTGCAGAGGAAAGACCCAAGTGGCCTCCCTCAGTGTGGGGAGCCCTGGAATGGTGGAAGTTCCAGCCTGAGAATCTGGGGCCTGGCTGCACCCTCACCTTGGAGGTCGGTTAGCCTTGCGGTGGTTGGCAGGAGTTGGGGAACGCCATGCTCAATACCTGTAGAGAGAACTTTGCAAGTGAGCTGGGCCCCAAAAGCTGCCGGAAACCAACCCACAGCACGAGGCTTGAGGAAGAGCCCGGCACAGTCCTCGGTGGTTTTTTGAGTCTGGTCCTTCCCTTCTTGTCGGCCTGACGCTTGTCCTGCCCGCTTCCTGGGTCCCAGATGGGGCCTCTCGGGCTGCCGACTGGGTGCTGGGTGAGAACAGATGCCGAAGGAAGAGCATTCTCGCTCTTTCTCTCTTTAAGGTGAAAATGCACAACCAGAAGGAAGGAAGTGGTGAGAGTGAGGAAGCGCAAGATGGTTCGAGCCAGCCTGGAGACAGAGCTGGAGTCCCACACCAACTCTAGTTGTGTGACCGGGGCATAGTGTCTTTGTCTCCCTAGGCCTTGTGTTCTGGTCTGTAGAACAGGATCATCATTGTTGCCACTCATGATTATGTGGGATGATTAAGTGTTGCAGCGCTTAGCACAGCTTGACATCGCGAGAGCCCTTCAGGACTCCAGGGGGACATTCTGAAGCCCCCAGGGGTCACGCTCTCCTGCAGGAGGCCTGGAAGGTGTGTGGCCCTGGAGCCCTCATGGGCAATCCCCGCTACCTTGATGGTCACTGGGGCAGCACCACTGGCCACTGAGAGTCAGCTCCAGCTGAGGGCAGTGACCTGCCGTCAGCCCTGGGCTCTGAGGTGAGGCAGAGCCCGTTCCCATGGCTGCAGCCTGGGCTGAGACACCTTTAGCCAAGCCGGTTCATCCAGCCCGGTGGGAACCTGGGGAGGAAGGAAAACAAAACTGACACGAGTATTGATGGAGCATGAAACTGATGGAATGAAAAGGTTAGTGTGTCCTAAGTGCTGGACTCAAGGCCGGCGCTTTCCTTGTTGAAAGGGGACATTGACAGGTTTTAGGGAAAGTCCCTGAAGGCCAGGCACCACCATGCCACTGCCTGGGTCCACCAGCTTCATTCTTAACAATGAGAAGTGGCTTCATCTCTCTGCCTCAGTTTCCTCATCTTTAAAATGGGCACAGGCCGGGCGCAGTGGCTCACACTTGTAATCCCAGCACTTTGGGAGGATGAGGAGGGCAAATCACCTGAGGTCAGGAGTTCGAAACCAGCCTGGCCAACATGGTGAAACGCCGTCTCTACTAAAAATACAAAAATTAGCTGGGCATGGTGGCATACACCTGTAATCCCAGCTACTCAGGTGACTGAGGCACAAAAATCACTTGAACCCAGGAGGCAGAGGTTGCAGTGAGCAGAGATCACGCCACTGCGCTCCAGCCTGGGTGGCAGAGTGAGACTCTGTCTCAAAAAATAAAAAAAGTTAAGAAAATAAAGTGGGCATAAGTACCTACTTTACAGGGTTGTTGTGAGCCCTGTGTAATAATGTAAAGCTCTTAGAATAGTTCCTTCCATTCTGAGGGTATATAGGTTAGCTGCTGTTACATTATTATTATTATTACTATTAATACTGCTGCAGCGATTACTGTTGCTGCTGCTGCTGCTGCCGTTATTACTGTTATTGTTTTAAAAGTAAGAGTTTACCCTGTGTCAGGTAGTCTGCTCAGCATCTTATGTGGCTTTATCTCATTTGATCATCTAATTAGCCCCATCATGTTACCTGGATATTCCTACAATCCCCATTTTACAGGTGAGAGATCACGGCTTGGAGATGTGCTGTGATTACTCAAGATCATGTGCCTGGTAAGGGGCAGAGCCTGGGCCAGCACCCCTCTCCCCACCTCGTGTTTGACCCTGAACCATCCCCTTTGATATGGGAAGGAATAGGCGTGCACCCATCTCACAGATGAGGAAACTGAGGCTCCAAGAGTCAGGCACCCGTGGTGAGGGGGGAGGTGAGAGTCAGGTGTGGGCGTAGCAGGTGCCTATGGAGAGAGAGAGCAGAGGCAGTGGGCTTCAGAGCCATTTACACACCTGCTGGGAGTTGTGAAGCCAGCACCTGGGGACAACACTGTGTCCCCAGCTCAATTCCCAGCAGGTGAGGCATGTCTTATTGCTGCTGGTTGGGGACAGGCCTCTTGTGTTGAGTTAATTTCTTCTCCAGGCACATGGGTCAGGCTCCTCTAGGTGGTTTCTCCCCCACATCTCCTTCCTCTCTCCTGGGTCATTGGGGTCTGCTCTCCTTCCAGGGTCTGGACACCTGGGCCCTGGGGAAGGCACCTGGGGAAGGGCAGTGCCTCAGGATGGACCAGACAAAGAGGGAAGCTTCTTATTATTCGCTTCATTATTTGCTCAGCAAACCATTTATTGATCACCTTGCTAAGCCCAGCTGTGCAAGGCATTGAGGACAGGGTGCTGTGGAAACCACAGGGTCCCCATCCCGCAAGCTGCCATCTGTGGTGCCCTCCCAGTTCACCAGACACCGTGCTGAGCATGTTGCAGACTTTATCTCCTCTAAGCTGTACAGAAATCCTGTGAGGTTCCTGTTCGCAAAGGAGCAGACGGAGACTGAGAGAGGCAACGCCGTTTGACCCAGGTAGCAGAGCAGGGTAGAACCCAAGTGTGATTCCAGAGGCTGTGCCCTTCACCCCCAGTCAGTATCAGTGTGCCCTCTTCACAGCCGAGAAAACAGACTGAGGAAGGATTAGCAACAGCCAGTGAAAGCCAGAGAGGGTTTGGCTAGCAGCATAGCAGCCAGTGGCTTCTCTGTTCTCCCAGATTCCCTCTGGAGCTCCATGTGGTCCCTTTCTCAGTCAGGGAATCTGGGCCTTGGAAAGTGGATTCTGTTTGGATGGCCAGGGAGAGTGGGACAGCAGGGGATCTGGTGAGAGCATGGCTGTACTCTACCTAGCTTCCAAGCTGACTCTTCCACGCCCCCACTGGGTGAGCTGGGGCAGGTCGCCAAACCTGTCTGTGCTGAGCCTGAAGCGTCGGGATAATAGGAACCCTTGTGGGGTCGCTGGGAAACGAGATGGCTCCGGCCAAGTCGCTTGCACGTTTGTGAGCTGTAGCTGTCATTGTCATCCGATCGTGATTTTGTAGAATGTGATCATCTCTCCTGGTAACCTTGATAACCTTGACTCATTCAGGGCTCTGGTCTCTCTATTCTGTCCCCTCCCGTGGTCGCCTCCCACTAATGAGGAAAAGGGCAGAGCATCGAGCTATCTGCCAGCAGTGAGGGTGTGACCTGCATAGAGAAAAGCATGTGTCACACACAGAGGGACTTTCACAGACGGAACATGCAACAGAATGTTCCCGGCCCCCAAAAGGCCCCCATGTTCCCTCTCGATCACCCCCAACTCCGAGGCCGTTCATCACCCTGACTTCTAGCTGCAGAGGTTCGTGTTGTCACTTTTTGTTCTTTACATAAATGGAGTCATACTGCAGTAGCACCGTGGTTCTTTTTTGTTTTTTTAAAGACTTATTAGAAAATGTTAACAGCTTTATAGAGATGTAATTCACATATTATAAAATTCGCCCATTGAAAATGTACAGTCCATTTTAGAGCACCTCAGAAGGAAGCTCCGCAGCGGTTAGCCATCACCCCGTCCCTAGCCCCTGGAAACCACATCTCTCCACTTTGTCTCCCTCTATTTGTCTTTTCTGGATATTTCCTAGAAATGGCATCATACACCAAGGGGCCATTTGTGTCTGGCTTCTTCCACTGAGCATCATGTCTTCCAGGTACATCCGTGCTGTGGCATGGATGAGAATCTCGTTCCTGGACAGGTGCAGTGGCTCAAACCTGTAATCCTAGCACTTTGGGAGGCTGAGACAGGTGGATTACCTGAGGTCAGGAGTTTGAGACCAGCCTGGCCAACTAGTGAAACCCCATCTCTATTAAAAATACAAAAGTTAGCTGGGCGTGGTAGCATACGTCTGTAATCCCAGCTACTTGGGAGGCTGAGGCAGGAGAATTGCTTGAACATGGGAGGTGGAGGTTGCAGTGAGCCAAGATCATGCCACTGTGCTCCAGCCTGGGCAACAGAGTTAGACTCCATCTCAAAAAACCAAAACAAAAAACATTGTTCCTTTTTATGGCCAAAAATAATCTTATTTTTTTCATGGCCAAATAACATCCCATCTCTCCGGGCCAGCTGTCCCGAGTCTGCCTCCTTCTTTGGAAGTGGGTTCCTGGGAATCTAAAACATGAGTCTGCCCTGACGCGGCTCCTGAGTTTGGCCAGAGGCCATGAGTGAGCCCAGCCGAAAGGCCTGGGTGGGAGGGACAGGAGGCCATGCCGGGGACACAGAGGGACCCAGGACCAGGTCCTGCTGTGCCTCTTCATGCCTCCATCCCCACCCCTCCAGTGCGTAAGGTGGGGCAGCACAGGGGCCAGCGAGGCGTTCATGGAATCTTCCAACTCAAACAGCGTAGAATCCCCTGTGTCTGTTTTGCCTCCTCCTCTCCAGCATCTGTCTGTCTTAGTGTTGAATCCCACTTCCAATGACTGTCCCACCATCTCTTCCCACCCGGAGGTCCTCATTTTCAGTGGGCTGATTCCCTCCACCTTCCCCACCTGGGCCTGATCCCTTTTTCCCTAGGCACCAGCCTGTGCGCTGGGTCCTTCCCAAGACGCCGCCTGTGGAGGCCCATGGAGCAGAAGGAAAAGGTGAGCAGGAAGCACATTCAGAGAACCCAGGAAGGCCTTCTGTGAAGGGCAGGGGAGGAGGGCAGGCAGGTGAGGGAGTGACTGACGCCCCTGCCTGCAAACCTGCAGCCTCTAGGACTCAGCAATACCTGTGCCAGCCTCAGGGTGTCCTCCTGTGAAATTCACGCTCCCCTGTCCCAAACCAAGCTTTTTTTGCTCCTTTTTTTTTTTTTTAAAGAGATTGAAGCCTCACTGTATCACTCAGGCTGCAGTGCAGTGGCACCATCGTAGCTCACTGTAACCGTGAACTCCTGGGCTCACACAGTCCTCTTCCCTCAGCCTCCCGCATTGATTGCTAGCTGGGACTACAGGCATATGCCATCACGCCTGGCTGGCTGGCTTTTTTTTTTTTTTTTTTTTAACAGCTTTACTGAAATGTAATTCACGTAATACAACTCAACCATTAAAACGTGCAATTCAGTGACATTCGTATGTACAGAGTTCTGTCCGCATCCAGAACTACAGTCGATATTAGAACATTTTCATCACTCCCAAAAGAAAGCTGTACCCTCAGCTGGCCCTGAGTTTGGCCAGAGTCCATGAGTGAGGCCAGCCAAAAGGCCTGGGTGGGAGGGACAGGAGGCCATACCAGGGACACAGAGGGAACCAGGGCCAGGTCTCCAACCCCCTGACCACCACCAATCTGCTTTCTACCGCTGTGTATTTACCTATTCCAGATAGTTCATGTAAATGTAATTATGTAATATGTGGCCATTTGTAACTGGCTTCTTTCACTTAGCATAAGGTTTTGTTTGTTTGTTTGTTTGTATTTTGAGATAGAGTCTCAAAACTCAGAAGTTTTTGGAGACTACAGTCTACCAGGCTATCGTGCAATGGTGAGATCTTGGCTCACTGCAACCTCTGCCTCCCGGATTCAAGCAACTCTTGTGCCTCAGCCTCCCAAGTAGCTGGGATTACAGACATGCGCACCACACTCGGCTAATTTTTGTATTTTTAGTAGAGATAGGGTTTCACCACGTTGGCCAGGCTGGTTTCAAACTTCTGACCTCAAGTGATCCGCCTGCCTCGGCCTCCCACAGTGCTGAGATTACAGGTGTGAGCCACTGTGCCCGGCCTCGCTTAGCACCATGTTTTTTAGATTCACTTGTGTTGTAGCATGTGTCAGTACTTGGTTCCTTTTTATGGCTAAAAAATACTCCATTGTGGTTGCAGTGAGCCAAGATTGCACCACTGCACTCCAGCCTGGGCGACAGAGCGAGACTCCGTCTCAAAAAAACAAACAAAAAACTCCATTGTGTGGACCACATTGTATTTCTCCATGTATGAGTCGACAGACGTTTGGGCTGTTTCTGCTTTGTGGGTGGGGAATGCTGCTGTGAAATTCATGCACACGTTTTTATTTCTCATGAGCATATCCCTAGGAGTGGAATTGCTGGGTCATCTGTTAACTCCAGGTTTAACCTTTGAGGACCTGCCAGACTGTTTTGCAGAGCTCCAAGCCAGCACCCCACTGCTCTGAATACTTACCTGGGGATTTGAGGATAGGTTTCAGGCAGTCTCTGAATCCCCAGAATGGACACAAATCCCATATCTCTGCATTTTTTGGAGATGAATGTCCAGTCCACCTCTTGGATTCTCAAAAGTATCTCAAGGCCAGGCCAGTGGCTCATACCTGTAACCCCAGCGCTTTGGGAGGCTGAGGCAGGAGGATCACTTGAACCCAGGAGTTCAAGACCAGCCGGGGCAACATGTCAACCCCTTGTCTCTACAAAAAATTTTAAAAATTAGCTAGGCGTGGTGGCATGCACCTGTGGTCCTAGCTGCTTGGGAGGCTGAGGCAAGAGGATTGCTTGAGCTCAGTAGATCGAGGCTGCAGCGAGCTGTGATCGCACCACTGCACTCCAGCCTGGGTGACAGTGAGACTCGATCTCAAAAAAGAGAAGTATCTTGAGCCTCCAAATCCTCCCTGCCTTTGCCCAGTCTAAAGGTTAGAGGAAGGGGCAGATAAGTGAAGCGTATTCCAGTTCTGTCTCCTAACTCTGAACTATTCTCGTGGGGCCTGTTGGAGATCCAAAATACAGCTTGATACAGGATGAAAATGCCAGCTGACATCTGCTGTCTTTTCCTACTCTCTTCCCGGTGTCTCTTCTTGGAAACCAGCAAGGAGAACTTCAACAATGTCCCGGACCTGGAGCTCAACCCCATCCGATCCAAAATTGTTCGTGCCTTCTTCGACAACAGGTGGGCGTTTTCCCCTGAACCAGCCCAGTGGCAGGCACCTTTGTGTTGTGTGACATCTCGTGGTACTCATTGCCCAGAATGGCCCTTTGAGCTGATGATGATGGCCCTTTGAGCTGAGAAGAGGGGACCGAACTGGGTAGGGGTTATAAGCACAGGTTTGGGGTTGGACCATTCTGGATTCATAGCTGGGCGACTGGGCAGCTCACTCAAGTTCTCTAGGCCTCTGTATTCATTATCTCTGGCTGGGTAACAAATTACCCCAAAACTTCGTAGATTAAAACAATAGCCAGGCATGGTCGTGCATACCTATAGTCTCTGCTACTGGAGAGGCTGAGGCGGGAGGATACTTGAGGCCAGAGTTCGAGGTTGTAGTGAGCTGTGATTGCACCAGTGTTCTCCAGCCAGGGCAACAGAGTGAGGCCCTGCTTCTAAAAAAAATAAAATAAAATGAAAACAATTAAAAAAGAATAATTCTCTTAGAAACATTCTAAGACAACTGTTGAGGAAGACTTTTCAAAAAAGAAAATTCAAGGCTGGGCATGGTGGCTCACGCCTGTAATTCCAGCACTTTGGGAGGCCAAGGTGGGCAGATCACCTGAGGTCAGGAGTTCAAGACCAGCCTGGCCAACATGGTGAAACCCTGTTTCTACTAAAAATAAAAGAATTAGCAGGACGCGGTGGCTCACGCCTGTAATCCCAGCACTTTGGGAGGCCGAAGTGGGCAGATCACCTGAAGTCAGGAGTTCAAGACCAGCCTGGCCAACATGGTGAAACCCTGTCTCTGCTAAAAATACAAAAATTAGTTGGGTGTGGTGGTGCACGTCTGTAATCCCAGCTACTCAGGAGGCTGAGGCAGGAGAATCTCTTGAACCCGGGAGACAGAGGTTGCAGTGAGCCGAGATTGTGCCACTGCACTGTCTAGCCTGGGCAAGAGTCAATGAGACTCCATCTCAGAAAAAAAAAAAAGAAAGAAAGAAAGAAAACCTGGAAAGCATTTATTATCTCACCATTTCTTTGGGTGAGGAAAGGAACCTGGGTGCACATTAGCTGGGGGTCTCAAAACCTCATTAGCTTCAGCCAAGGCATTAGCTGGGACTGAGGTCTCTCGCCTCATGGCTCAACCAGGGAGGCTCTGTTTCCAGATTCAGCCTTGTGGCTGCTGGCTGGAGGCATCTCCTGCGCCCTTCACAGAGCTGCCCACAGCATGGCAGCTTGCTTCCTCCAGAGCCAGCTGTCTGAATGAAACAGCAGGACATCCCACTATCTTTTTTTTTTTTTTTTTGAGACGGAGTCTTGCTCTGTCGCCCAGGCTGGAGTGCAGTGGTGTGATCCCGGCTCACGCAAGCTCCGCCTCCCGGGTTCCCGCCATTCTCCTGCCTCAGCCTCCCGAGTAGCTGGGACTACAGGCGCCCGCCACCTCGCCCGGCTAGTTTTTTGTATTTTTTAGTAGAGATGGGATTTCACGGGGTTAGCCAGGATGGTCTCGATCTCCTGACCTCGTGATCCGCCCGTCTCGGCCTCCCAAAGTGCTGGGATTACAGGCTTGAGCCACCGCGCCCAGCCAGACATCCCACTATCTTTTTGTAACGGACACCCCATTCCTCCTGCTCTGTCTCTTCGTTAGAAGTGAGTCACTAGGTCACCCCCCTCTTGATGGGACAGCACAGGGACGTGACTACCAGGACACAGGGATTTGGGGGGCCATCAGGGAGGATACCTCAGTTTCACCATCTCTAAAATGGAGATAATTGGCCGGGTGCGGCAGCTCACACCTGTAATCCCAGCACTTTGGGAGGCCAAGCCTGGCAGATCACTTGAGGTCAGGAGTTCAAGACCAGCCAGGTCAACATGGTGAAACCTCGTCTCTACTAAAAATACAAAAAATTAGCCAGGTGTGACGGCATACACCTGTAATCCGAACTACTCGGGAGGCTGAGGCAGGAGAATCCCTTGAACTCGGGAGGTGGAGGTTGCAGTGAGCCGAGATCACACCACTGCACTCTAGCCTGGGCAACGAAATGAGACTCTGTCTCAAAATAAAATAAAGTGGAGATAATCATACCACTTGCTTAGCAGGGTTGCTGTGAGGGGGAGTGGGGGGATGTGTGGTGAAGTGCGAGGTTAGCTATTCGTATGTTCATCGCCGTGGCTTACAAAGAGGTGTGCACCCTGGCCAGTGTCCCAGAGCTGAGGCACAGGCCAGAGCTCATGCCCCAGTGTCCAATATTGTTTAAGGTGAAAGACCTGGGTGCCCGGGATGGAGCCTGGAGGTGTCTGGGACTCTGCGGGGGGATGAAGGGGTGGGTATACTCTCCCCATGCTGCTGGGGCCTGTGGCAGACACACTGAGGCCAGCCAGCCTATTTGCCCCAATGTCCCCATGTCTGCAAAGATGGTTGGGAAGTGGAGGATGGGCGGAAAGAGGAAGGACAGGAACAGGTGTGGTGTGGTGATGAGACCATGGGGCTTCCTTGATGGGTTTTGAGCTATGCAGGGATGAATCACTCACCCTGGTTCTGCCAGGGATGTGGGACCCTGGGCAAGGTGCTGAGCCTCCCTGAGTCCCGCTGGAAACTGGGGGTGCTGCTCACCGGGAGAGGTCCTTCAGCTGCCCCTGGAGATGCAGGGGCCTTCCTCTGTGGCCCATGAGGCAAGGCCTGGCGAGAGAGTGACCAAGAGTTAAACCGGAAAAGCAGGGAGAGAAGGTTCCAGGCGATGGGAACTGTGTGTGCAAAGGCCCTGTGGCACAGGGAGCTTGGGGAGCTGAGAGGCAGACCTAGCTGGATCACAGAGAAGCCAGTGTGGTGTGGGGAGGACAGGCTGCATTGGGCAGCCTCTGTGGACCAGCAACAGGGGTCTTCAGGAGCTGAGATGGGGGCACTGATGGACTTTGAGGTGAGGGTGTAGGGGGGTGGGTGAGCCAGGTTTGCACTTCGCAGAGGTCGCTGTGGCTGCTGGTTGGTTGTAGGGTGGGAATGGGAGGTGGAGGCCAGGGAGGAGTGAATCGTGGTCCCGGGCTTGGGTCAGGGCTGCCCTGAGGATCTGGGGCACAGGGGGCAGCTCTGAGCCTGCTGGGAGGTTATAGATGAGGAGGAAGGGTTGGATCAGGAGTTGGAGTGAGAGACCTGGTACCGCAAGAATCTTCACGGCCAGTTGCCATGTTTGCCAAAGAGAAGGGGCCTGTGGAGCTTAAGTGACTGTGAAGTGTGTGAAGTTGCACAGTCGGTGGCAAAGACAAGGTGGAATCCAGTGCACCATCTCCCTTTAAATCCTGGTTCTCAGAGAAAGGACTCAGAGGTGGGCGGTGCGTCTTAGGCCAGTCCCCAAATGAGCCAAAGCAGGCATCAGGGTGGGAGGCGTGGCCCCTGACGGGACCTAGAGTTGGAGGCACTGACAGGAAGATGATACAGGGGACCAGAGCCCAGGGGGCGCCTGTGCATGCGTGTGTGTGTGTGTGTGTGTGTGTTTGTACGCGTGCACACGCGAGAGGGAGCATGTGTCCACGTGTAGGGAGTGTGTGTCTGCGCAAGGCTTGTTTTCAGAAGGCTTGGGTGCAACTCTGGCCAGTTGTAAAGCTGGAAGAAGGAACTTCTGGGGTGGATGAGAGGTGGATTTCACAAGGGCATGTTTGTCCAAACACAAGACCTACGCATTTTAGTGTATGCTCTTATTCCTTTTTATTTATTTATTTATTTATTTATTTATTTTTATTATACTTTAAGTTCTAGGGTACATGTGCATAACGTGCAGGTTTGTTACATATGTATAGTTGTGCCATGTTGGTGTGCTGCACCCATCAACTCGTCAGCACCCATCAATTCATCATTTATATCATGTATAACTCCCCAATGCAGTCCCTCCCCCCTCCCCACCCATGATAGGCCCCAGTGTGTGATGTTCCCCTTCCCGAGTCCAAGTGATCTCATTGTTCAGTTCCCACCTATGAGTGAGAACATGCGGTGTTTGGTTTTCTGTTCTTGTGATAGTTTGCTAAGAATGATGGTTTCCAGGCTCTTATTCCTTAAAGAAAAACTTGACCCAAGGTCATTTGGCTGTCAGCTGTCACTTGTAGGAACTGGGATTTCAACTCGGGTCTGTCGGCCTCACGATCCTGGACAGACCCAGGAGTTGTGTTTTGGGCTCTTGGGGTGGAATTCACGTACCTGCCAGGCTGTTTTCCATGAATAGCCACTCTCCAGCAGACAGGGTGTGGGGAAAGGGCCAGGGCAGACGCCTTTCTGTTTTCAGAAGACAAGAGGGTGCACTGGGCATGCCGCTGTCAGACGTAGGGACAGGCAGATGGAGGCAGTAGCCTCCTCCTCCTTTGAGGGTCTGATTTAGGACAGAGTCATGGAAGGACTGGCATAGGCGTGGCGCTCCCTGAAGGAGGGGGGCAGGGACGTCAGTCATTGGGGAATATTGAGTGTTCAGAAGGTGGACGTTGAAACAAGTGGCCACATCTCACATCTCAGGGCGACTCCAGGTGGGACAGGCCTGTGGGGACCCTGAGGAGGGAGCTAGGCAGAAAGGGGCGGTGAGGTCTGCGCTGGTGTGGGTGGCTGAGACCACCCTGCAGGCCTGGGAGTCCAGGTGGGACTGGGGATTACCAGGAGGACGGGGGAGGCCCCAGGAGGGTGCTGAGCGGGGGAGCGACAGGCTCCGATTTGCATTTTGCAAAGCTCATTCCGGCTGCACTTGGAGTGCACGGGAAGGTGGGGGCTGGGCCAGGCAGCTGCAGGGGCCAGGAGAGAAAAGGAAGGTTCCCAGGGGACTGACTAGAGGTGTGAACCTGGGGGTGGGTTGGGTGTGGGGATGTGGGGGGCATCCAGGAGACTTCAGGTCTGGAGCTGAGAGCAGCTGTCATTGTGCCTGCCTGATGGAGCTCCACGGAAAGATGGCCAGGGATCCGGGCCGAGCCAGAAGCGGAGGGCGGTGGCCAGGTATGGGGCGGTGAGAGCCTCCCCATGGGTCCCCGGACCTCAGCCTCCAGCTGCTCTTTAGAGAAACCTGGTGTGGAGAAAGGGAGGTGCCAGTGACTAAGGCTGGCCCAGAAGTCACCGAGGGAGGGGATGATTTTAAAAAGGGTTTCCTCTGGCCTGCACCCAAAACACTTCGTGGGCTACAGCTGGGAGCCTGTAACTATTGGAAAAGGGCTTCACGTCATATCCTGTAAATGCTGAGAAGAAGCTGGAGGAGGATTTCAGAGGAGATGCTGGAAACAGGATTTTCCTTTCAAGAAATACCAGCCTCAGCCTTTGTTCCTAAGACTCTTTGGGAACAGGTCTTGGGGAAGGGGTATTTTGAGCCCATCCCCACCTCCAGGGACACTCCATTCCTTACAGGAGAATTAGAAAGTTAAGGTGGCATCTTTGCAAAAGGAGAGAAAATGGCCTGCCCTCATGCTGGGCCGCAGATTTAGATGTAGCCCCTGTTTTCTGTCCACTGATCTTCATTCTGGTGCTCATTTTAGAAATGGGAGCAGAGGGCTGGGTATGGTGGCACGCGCCTGTAATCCCAGCAGCTGAGGAGGCTGAGGCAGTAGGATTGCATATGGCCAGGGTTCAAGACCAGTCTGGGCAATATAGGGAGATCGCATCTCTAAAAAAAAAAAAAACCTTTTATTTAAAAAATAGAGTGAAGAGCAGGTGGGGCTGGTTCTAGGTGCTCTGTCTGGGTTTCCTTGGCGCTGGCTCTCATTGCCTTTGGAGACCATAATGTTGGTCTCTGCAGACCTCTGGGAGCACTAGGAGGGGAAGGGACCCTCCTTCCTTGAATTGGGTCCTAAGGCTGAAGCTAAGCAGGTCTCAACCGTCCCAGAAAAGGACACACACCCTGCCTTCCCCAGGGGTCTGTCACATTTTCACCCGTGCTAATCTTAATCCCTCTTGCTGCAGCCTAAACCACTTGAGAAGGACGTGTGAGCCAGTCGCTGTGGGAAGGGCTTTCAGAGCAGCCTGATAAGTCCGGGGGCTATTTTTATGCTCTGCAAATTTGGTCTGTGCCGCCCACAGCGAGAACTTCAAGGTTATTAAAGCCTGTGGCAGGAGCAGTTGGGAGCTTCATCCGATAAAAGAAAGAAGGGAGACCTGTGAAAACACATAAAGATGGGCCTTCCTGAGGGAAGGACGGATCTTATCCCGCAGACGGGCAGTTTCTGCCTTCTCTCATCCAGACTTGGGACCCTACCTCTTCCTGGAAAATCTGGAAGAGAAAAATAAAAAGAAAGGGAGTTCCTGGGCCACTTAGAGGCTGGCGTATGGGTGTTAGTGTATTTGCTGGGTGCTGAAAAGGAGTAGTAGATGAACCTCTAAAGAGAGAATTGCAGTGGAGATGCAGTCATGCCCTGGGTGGAACCCAAGTGACATCCAAGCACTAACCACTAACTGTTAGCCACCCCGGGCCAGCTAGGGACTGCCCCTTCCAAAGGGCCACACTGAGGGGCTGTGGCAGAACCTTGAGCTTGCCAGCTGTATGACAGCCTCCCCAGCAGCCTCGGGTGCTCACGGTCGCAGTCTGTTAGTGATAAGGTTTGAGGAAAGTGAGTCAGGAGCTCGGGTTTGGAGTCGTCTCCAGACTGTTTGTTTTGTTTTGTTTGAGACAGGATCTCAAACTTAGTCACCCAGGCTGGAGTGCAGTGGCATGATCTTGGCTCACTGCAGCCTTGGCCTCCTGGGCTCCAACAATCCTCCCACCTCAGCTCCCCAAGTAGCTGGGACTGCAGGTGCACACCGCCGCACCCAGCTAATTTTTTGTATTTTTTGTAGAGACGGGGTTTCTCCCTGTTGCCCAGGGTGGTCTTGAACTCCAGAGCTCAAGCAATTGGCCTGCCTCAACCTCCCAAAGTGCAGGGGTTACAGGCGTGAGCCATTGCCCCTGGCCTCCAAGCTATTTTCTTAGCAACTGCCAAGACCCGAGCTGGACCACACATTTCTGAGCCCCTCATCTGGGTGTCAGGCACTGTGCCCGGCATGGGGCATGAACTCCCTGTGTCCCCGTCCCCTGGAACACCAGCCCTTTCTTGCCTCCTCCAAAAAGCATATTGATACGGCCAGCCTCAAACCTGCCCTAACTTACCACAAAACTTTCAATCATTGGCAAACTTTGTATTTGGATATAAACAGATTACTTAGTGATGCTTGCAGTCAATCACCATCCTAAAATTCTGAACTAGTGAGAGCGAGCAGAGGTTGGCAAACTTTTTCTGTAAAAAGACAAGGAGTAAATATTTTAGGCTTTGCAGGCCACGCAGTCTTTCTTGCATCTACTCAACTGTGAAGACAAGCATAAATGAATGGGCATGGCTGTGTGCCAATAAAATTTTATTTATGGACACTGACATTTGAATTTCATGTAATTTTCACTCGTCATGAAATACTATTCTTTTGACTTTTTTTTTTTGGCAAGCATTTTTTCAACTATTTAAAAATGTGAAAACCGGCCAGGCACATGGCTGTCACATATAGTCCCAGCACTTTGGGAGGCCAAGACAGGAGGATCGCTTGAGCCCAGGAGTTTGAGGCTGCCGTCAGCTATGATCACACCACCAAACTCCAGCCTGGGCAATGGAGTGAGACCCTGACTCTGACAAAATTAAAATTAAAATGTGAAAAGTCTTTTTTTTTTTTTGAGACAGGGTCTCCCTCTGTCACCCAAGCTGGAGTGCAGTGGTGTGATCTCGGCTCACTGCAACCTCCACCTCCCAGGTTCAAGCCATTCTCCCTCCTCAGCCTCCCACGTAGCTGGGACTACAGGTGCACACCACCACGCCCAGCTAATTTTTGTTTAGTAGAGGCGTGGTGTCACCATGTTGGCCAGGCTGGTCTTGGACACCTGACATCAGGTGATCTGCCCACCTTGGCCAGTGTGCTGGGATTAGAGGCGTGAACCACCACGCCTGGCCCAGAAAGTCTTCTTAATTCATGGGCTGTATGAAAATAGATGACAGGCCAGATTGGGCCCGTGGGCTGTTTGCCAACCCCTGAGCTAAAGGAAAGGATCAGGAGAGGTATTTGGTGAGTTACTGGTTTGCTTGGTTTCCTCATAAATGCTCACCTGTGTGCACCATCACACACCCACGCTTCCCTCTGTCCCCGCCTGAATCAACAGTCATGCATGGTCTGTCTGTCTGTCTTCCACCTGCCTGATGGGGAGCTCCATGAGGGCAAGGCAGGGACTGAGCTTTCAGCTTCTGCAGCCCCCAGCCCCTCCACGAAGCAGGTTTCTGGGGCACAGACACAAGGCGAGAGCAGCCATCTTGGGTCCAGTTTGTGCCCTGAGAGCAGAGTTTTCGGCGCTAACGGTAGCAAGAGGACAAGATCCGGTTCTTCATTTATTTCCAAAACCCTCCTTGTTGCTCCTGTAGGAACCTGCGGAAGGGACCCAGTGGCCTGGCTGATGAGATCAATTTTGAGGACTTCCTGACCATCATGTCCTACTTCCGGCCCATCGACACCAGCATGGACGAAGAACAGGTGGAGCTGTCCCGGAAGGAGAAGCTGAGATGTGCGTGCCACTGAGTCCCCTTGCTCACACCTGGCCTGGGGTGCAGCCTCCCCTAAGTCCTCAGAACACAAGGCACCCCTGCAGCAGGAGGCTGGGTGTGCATTGGCTTGGGGGCTTGGAGGGCTTGGGGACACCGGCCCTCATCCCTGTGAGGCTGGCATTGCTGTCTCCCGTTCCCGGCACCCTCATCCTAAACACTCCTCAGCAGCTTGCGGCTTCCTGGGACTAGAAGGGGGTTGTGCAGTGGCTGTGAAGCAAGGCCCTTGATGCAAAGACCTGGGTTCCAATGTGGCCCCTCTCAGCTACCAGCCATGTGACCTTGAAGCTTGACCCAGAACGTGGGTATGCCGATTGTGTGTGGTTCTGAGGGCTGGGCAAGATCACACAGTCAGCCTTTGGCACACAGGACGTGCCCCCTATAGTCAGTTTCCTCCTCTCCCTCCTCCGTGGGCTGTGCTATTGCTGGGTTTCTGAGACCAGCCCCACTATGTTCTGGCTCCCGAGTGGGTTCAGTTGTGGTCCCAGCTGGTCAGCCGCACAGGTCCCAGGCAGTGGCCCGAGTCACATCTCCTTTTCCTGTGGTCTTTCCCATGACTCTTGACATCCCTCTGTGCCCTGCCCCAGGTCAGCCTCCTCATCAAGAAAATGTAAACATGCGACTTGACTATATTTAGCACTGGAATGTGTACGTGGGGCTGGTGGGAACCGCCCAGGCAGGGGTCCCTGGTGTGAGCCTGGCTTCCTGTCTGCTCCAAGGGACGAGGAACAGGACGGACTCAGGTCCAAATCCTTGGTTTCCTGTCCCTTAGTGGTGTGGCCATGGGCAAACACCTTAACTTCCGTGAGCTCTGACAGTCTGTCTGGGAGGCAGGGCTCAGGCATCCCTGGCCTCTTGGGGTTGGGTGAGAGGGAGATGGAGAGGTTTGTGAAGCGCTTTGCACACCTGGGCTTCTGGTCAGTGTTCAGTAAATGCCCACTGGGCTCAGTGGTGCATGCCTGTAATCCCAGCACTTTAGGAGGCTGAGTGGGGAGGATCACTTGAAGCCGGGAGTTCAGGGCCCAGCCTGGGCAACAGGGAGAAAGGCACTCACTTCTACAACATAAAAAAATTAGCACAGCATAGTGGTGCTGCGAGCCCGTGGCCCCTGGTACTCGGGAGACTGAGGTGGGAGGGTTGTTTGAGCCCAGGAGATGGAGGCTGCAGTGAGCCACAATTGCACCACTACATTCAGCCTGCGTGACAGAGGGAGACCCCATCTCTGAAAAAAATAATAACAATAATAAATAAATGCTGGCCAGGCACGGCGGCTCACACCTATAATCCCAGCACTTTGGGAGGCTGAGGCGGGCGGATCATTTGAGGTTGGGAGTTTGAGACCAGCCTGGCCAACTGGTGAAACCCTGTCTCTACTTAAAAATACAAAAATTACCTGGGCGTGGCGGCATGCACCTGTAATCCCAGCTACTCGGGAGGCTGAAGCAGGAGAATCTCTTGAACCCAGGAGGCAGAGGTTGCAGTGAGCCCAGATCGTGCCACTGCACTCCAGCCTGGGTGACAGAGCGAGACTTCATCTCGAAAAAATAAATACATTAGAAAAGAAAATGCCAACACAGGAGACTTGGGAGAGCTCCAGCTCCCAAGGCCGTGCTGGGAACAACAGGGAGAGGCCCCCTCCCGGCCAGCGCCTCCCTGATACCAGGCCTGCGACCACCCACGTTAGATTGGTCGGGCCCAGATCAGAAGCATTGTGGACCACCACCTGCCACGGCTGAGACGATGGGGCCTCCTGGGGCTGTGGGAGCAATATTTTGAACTCAACACTGTTGCCTTGTGTTAACGGGTAACGCTTACTATCATCATGTTCATGCTCATGGGGCCACAGCGCTAACTCCCAGCCCTCCTAAGACCACGAGGTAGACGCTGTTGTTATTCCCATTTCACAGATGAGGAAACTGAGGCTCAGAGAAGTTAGGTCACGAGCCCAAGGTCACCCAGTAGGAAGTGGTCAGTCTGGTCCCACAGCTCGTGCCTGACCCCTGTGGCTTTGGCATTGAGGTTTGGTTATTGGTGTCTTTTGCTTAGTTTAGTGTAGATTTCGGGGTGGCAGGGGCCAGGCCCCGCCTGACGGAGTCCCCTCTGTCCCCTGCCACCCCAGTTCTGTTCCACATGTACGACTCGGACAGCGACGGCCGCATCACCCTGGAAGAATATCGAAATGTAAAGTATGCTCCTCTGGCCCGCCCTGGGTTCCTGGCACCTCCCTCCCACCCCCACGACCCTGATGGAGGCCCAAGGTCACCGTTTGTTTCCGCCTCACCCGGCAGGTGGTCGAGGAGCTGTTGTCAGGAAACCCCCACATCGAGAAGGAGTCCGCTCGCTCCATCGCCGACGGGGCCATGATGGAGGCGGCCAGCGTGTGCATGGGGCAGATGGTGAGCGCCCCTGCAGCCCTCCTGAGACACGCAGTGCCTTTCCCGCTTATGCTCTGTGTTTCTGGAAGGCGTCACGGGGCATGGGGCCTGGTGTATTTTGCCACCTGCTCTACCTGTGGCCTGTGGGGCTCAGAAACCTCTCCCAGCCCTTCCTGTCCCCCAGGAGACTGAAGGTCCCAGTCCCCAGAGAACTGCACAGGCAGGGAAGCAGAGCTCGAGGTCCAGGAGCCCCCACCTGCATAGCCCCCCCCCCAGCCCCCATCCTGGCCTCAGTCAGTGCTCATAGCAGCACTTGGCCCTGGAGCCAGGCCTGGGCAGCACATGGCACAGGCTGGCCTTAATTAGTTTATTTCTTAACAAATGACTCAGAGGTGACTTCCGGCCTTGGAGTAGGGGTCAGCAGGGAGCCCTGTTGGGGACTGACAAGAGCCGATGGCGTGGGGTCAGGTGGAGGAGCTGAGGTAGGGGCTGGTGTGTAAATGACAAGGAAGAGAGGGGAGCGGCCTTCCCATGTTCATCATTTCCTACATTTTGCCTCATTTTGACTGGTGGGGAAACTGAGGCTCAGAGAGCATAAAGAATCCTCTAGACCTGGCGATCTTTCCTGTGCTGGGAAGATTTCCTCTTGTAAGGACAGGTGCAGCCCCGCCAGCCCCTAGCCCTGAGGCGCTAAGCCTCGGGACCACTCAGGAAGGCAGGTGACCACCTGGGTGTCGTGTGTTCCCTGAGGGGTTTGGATGGCCCCCCTGACGGGTCAGCCCTTTGCCCCTGTGTGTCTAAAGCAGATGCGTCTCTAGACACCCTGATGGTTTTGTGTTTGCCCAGCCCGGAGCAGAGGGGGGATTCATGCTGGATCCTGCTCTCTGTGCCCCAACCCCGTCCTTGAGGGACATGAGGCCACCTGCCTGGGCCTGCTCCCAGAGGCGGGGGCTGTGGTCGGTTGGCTTCCTGGCATGTATTTTATGTGTCTGCCTCTGGAGCCTGGGGAGAAGCTTCTGGCTTGGGTGAAACCTCTGCACTCAGCAGATTAACCACCACAGGAGAGGTCTCGTGACCTCGGTGGGGAGAGCAGGGATCCCCGCCGGTTGTCGGGCCAAATTCCCATTTAATTTAATTACACTCTCCTTCTTCAAATTGCTCCCTGTCCTACTCCAGTTTCAATTGGCGACAGTTTTCTTAATTTGCTGTAGCGAAATTGCTGGCAGCTGCTGATCTGCATAAAACCCCAGTAGCCTGGGAAGCAGTGGCATCTCGGGGCGGAGGCAGGCTCCGGGGTGCACCCGCTGCCCACAAGCACCCGGGAGGTGGAGGTAGCCCCGGAACCAGGAAGGCGGCTGCCAGGCAGAGGGCTCATCTGCACCTCTTTCTTCACTCATGGGTCCTCCGGGCACTCTTAAAACTGGGCGCTCTTAAAATCCTTCCGGTGTAAACCTCGGCCAGATAAACCCAGACTGAGCTGAGTACGGGCCTGAGCTGGGGGCAAGGGGCAGCTGCATCGGTTCAATCCCGCCTGGCCTCTGAGGACACTTCCCGTTCTCACTGTGCTACCCGCTGAAGACAAACGATCCATGGTCCCCACTTTAATGGACTTCCAAAGGCAGTTATTGACTGAGGCGGGATCTCTTGTTTTTTTCAAGACCAAGTCTTACTCTGTCGCCCAGGCTGGAGTGCAGTAGCACCATCTTGGCTCACTACAACCTCCACCTCCTGAGTTTAAGTGATTCTCCTGCCTCAGCCTCCCAAGTGCTGGAATTACAGGCATGTGCCACTATGCCCGGCTAACTTGTATTTTTAGCAGAGATGCGGTTTCACCATGTTGGTCAGGCTGGTCTTGAACTCCTGACCTCAAGTGATCCACCCACCTCGGCCTCCCAAAGTGCTGGGATTCTAGGCGTGAGCCGCCACGCTGGCCCGTGGGATGTTTTGAGAGTGCTTTCTCAGGAGGTCGCACCCATGGATGCTTGACGGGGGGACTGCTTCCCCCACTCCCTGCCTTCCTTCCTTGCACCAGTCACCCCCTTTCCAGCCCCAGACTCTGGCCACGGAGGCCTTTTCTATAATTAGCTCCCCTTGGCCAGCCTGGGAACCTAGGGTGGCCCGGCAGGGAGGGCAGCCACTGTGCCCGTGAGTGGGAAGTCAGGGAGGAAGGAGCCCTTAGGGACAGGGCTGGCCCAGGCTAGCCGAGAACTGCTGGGTTTCATTTTTTTGGGTAATTTATTATTTATTTTTTAAGAGACAGGGTCTCATTCTGTCGCCCAAACTTTAGTGTAGTGGTGTGATCATAGCTCACTACAGCTTCCATCTCCTGGGCTGAAGCCATCCTCCTACCTTAGCCTATGGAGCAGCTGGGACTACAGGTGTACAACACCACACCCAGCTGATTTTTTAAAGTTTTTTAAAAAAGAGATGTATTGCTGAAAAGAGATATCGTTATGTTGACCAGTCTGGTCTCGAACTCCTGGCCTCCAGCAATCCTCCTGCCTTGGCCTCCCAACGTGCTGGGATGACAGATGTGAACCACTGTGTCTGGCCAAATTTTTTTTTTTTTTTTTTTTTTTTTTTGAGACGGAGTCTCGCTCTGTTGCCAAGGCTGGAGTGCAGTGGCGCGATCTCGGCTCACTGCAAGCTCCACCTCCTGGGTTCACGCTGTTCTCCTGCCTCAGCCTCCTGAGTAGCTGGGACTGCAGTTGCCCACCACCATGCCCGGCTAATTTTTTGTATTTTTAGTAAAGACGGGGTTTTACCGTGTTAGCCAGAATGGTCTCGATCTCCTGACCTCGTGATCCGCCTGCCTCAGCCTTCCAAAGTGCTGGGATTACAGGTGTGAGCCACTGTGCCCGGCCAAAATTTTTTAAGTATAAAGAGGAAACTAAAAGGCCTGCAAAGTCCTGCCAGTAGAAACGGCCCTCAAGGACTTGGAGGCAGCTCGATGCTCCCAGCTGGACAGGCAGCTCCCGTCTGTGCCTCTCATCTGTAATACGGGAGAGAGACCAGAACCCAACTCAGGGCCTGTCATGAAATTGGCATCTGTCATTAAATTCTAACAATAGCATTTGGTCACCTGTAATTGCAGCACTTTGGGAGGCCAAGGCAGGTGGATTGCTTGAGGTCAGGAGTTCGAGACCAGCCTGGCTAACATGGTGAAACTCCCATCTCTACTAAAAAATTTAAAAATTAGCCACGCATGGTGGTGCATGCCTATAATAATCCCAGCTACTTGGGAGGCTGAGGCAGGAGAATCACTTGAACCTGGGAGGCAGAGGTCACAGTGAGCCAAGATTGCGCCACTGCACTCCAGCCTGGGCAACAGAGCGAGACTGTCTCAAAAACAAAACAAAACAAGAGCATTTGGAAGGCACTTGGGACATACATGCCTGGTGCATAACATGCTTAGTGTGTGCCTCCCGTGTTCCTACACACACATACAGAATTTCAGAGAGTCACAGAGAGAGCTTCGAGTCTCTCCTGCTCCCCTATCAGCCCAGGTCCTCTTCCCTAAAAGGACTCCCTCCTGGTGAGTTTTTTTTCTACATATACCAACGTATACATGCGTGTCTTTTATTTTTGATTTATGCAAAACATAATTGAACTGATGTGGCTTCCCCTTTTCTCCATATGACCCCATGCACCCACAGGGCAGATGGTGGGGGTCTGATTATCAGTCAAAGGAAAGGTTTGCACGCACAGACCTGCAGACATCTTTCTGCTTGTTGGGTTTTGTTTTTTTGTTCTTTATCTGCTGTATACATATCTCAGAGCCTTTTCCATAGTGAGACGTGTAGATCAACCCCTTCTTAACCCATTTTTGCCTGAGGTTGCAGCTTTTAGAACTTTTGCAATCAGACCTTGGTGATGACCTTGAGCAGTAGAATATAAGTAACTCCCACAGCTTAGCCTTCCAGCAATGGAACACTAGGCATAAGTGGTTAATGGTTGCCTCTGCTAGTGGATGGTGGTGAGGCCAGTGCTGGCCTTGCAAATAGGGTGGATGACTGAGATTTATGTCCCTCACCTTCTATTGAAGGGCACCTGGGATGTCAGCAGATTTTCGCTGTCACGAAGCGTGCTGCTGGGTGAGGTTTTTGGAGGCTTGTCGGTGGGATCCTGAGAGTATCGGTGAAAGGGGCAGGAGCTCCTGGTGTCGTCCCCAGAGCAGGCAGGATGCAGAGTACACGGAGACCGGCTCTGCCAAACCTGTTGGGCATGGAGAAGCTCCTTGTGGTCACCCTCCGGCCGTGCCTCCCCAGAAGTCTTGGGTTATCATGGTGACTCATGAGGCATGAGGCGTGGGACTCACAGGCTGGCCCTGTGTTTCGCTGACCTCTCCCGGAGGTCTGTGAGCTTAGATTAGCCTGGAATCTTCTTATCAGCACAGCGCAGGCATGAGGAGGCCAGCCCTGGGGGGGACAGGAGGCATCTTGGTGGCCCAGCTGCTGGGGGGCTGGTGGTGAGGTGGGCTGAGTGGGGAAAGAGAGCCCCTTGCCCCCGTGTCACCCACCCCTCGGATTCTCTCCCTGGGGGGCTGGGGGTGGGGAGGGCTGCTGCTCTGAGCCATGCGTTGCCAGGGCCCTGGTGAGCCACTCTCAGCTCCCATCCCACCCTCAAGCCCGTGAATGAGGATATTGGAGGTGCAGGGTGACCGGCTGCGTGCTGGAGGCAGACAATCCAGAACGTTCCCCTCTTCTGATTCCTCCCAAACAGCCTCAACCACTGACATTCGGGTGTTGGTGGGGAGGGGAGGCCAGTGGACCGTCCCCCTGAGGAAGCTGTGTGGGGACCCGCACCACTCACTGTCCACCCTGTGCTTCCGTTCCCAGGAGCCGGATCAGGTGTATGAGGGGATCACCTTCGAGGACTTCCTGAAGGTGGGTGGCCTGGGCGTGGGGGCCTTGGGGGACCCTTGAAGACCTCGTGTGGCCACTGGTCAGGAGGGGACATGGCCCTTTACCTGCAGTGGCAAGGGACAGGCTTCCTGGGTGACCGACATCTCAGTAGGAAGGGGTCAACTTGGGCGTGGCCTTTAAAGCCATTTAAACTGGTTTTTCTTATTTGTTATGGAAAAGGTAATATTCACACATAGTCAAAACAACGTAAGCAGTACAAAAGGGTATACAGTGTAAACCAAATTCTCTCTCACCTGGGGTCCCACTGCCCCTCTCAGAAGTAACCCCTGTTGTAGACTGGGCTTGGTGGCTCACGCCTGTAATCCCAGCAGTTGGGGAGGCTGAGGTGGGCAGAGCACCTGAGGTCAGGAGTTTAAGACTAGCCTGACCAACATGGTGTAACCCCATCTCTACTAAAAATACAAAACTTAGCCAGGCGTGGTGGTGGGCGCCTGTAATCCCAGCTAGTTGGGAGGCTGAGGCACGAGGATCGCTTGAAACCAGGAGGTAGAGGTTGCAGTAAGCTGAGATCACGCCACTGTGCTCCAGCCTGGGTGATGGAGTGAGACCCTGTTTCAAAAAAAAAAAAAAAGGAAGCCCTGTTGTAGTTGAAACAGGGATTCTGGAAACTTTCCGTGTCTGTAGAAATAGTGTTTCTCAGAAGCTCAGATTGGAGCCAACTGCACACGTTGTGCCCAGGCCTTCCTCGCTGTGTCCTAAGATGTCACTTTTGTAAAGCGGCTGCCCACTCTGCCCTCCTCTCTGATGGCTTCTCCAGCCTCTGCTGGTGGATGGTGGTTAGGCCAGTGCTGGCCTCGCAAGTCAAGAGCTGCTCCTGGCCGTTTAGATAATCAGATGCCCTGTGGCAGGGAGGGGACCCCCGCCCCCATCCCCCTCCCTGCACTTGGGCCCTGAGCATCACAACAGTGTTCCCAAGTGCTTTTGTGGGGCTTGAGGAAGACAAGGAAGTCAGGGGAGCAGGAGACCAAGAGGGAGAGAGGATTAGGGAAGGAAGGATCGCGGCTTCTGGCCAAGGAGCCCAGAGCAGGACTGGGGGACCTGGGCCCTCAGGATCACAGCCCCGTGGAGCCAAGGCTGAGCCTGGCAGCCAATGGTTAGACCCGGCAGGAGAGAGGAGAGGCAGGCAACAGGGCCCGGCTGGGATAAAAGGCTGAAAGGAGACTGCGGAGGTCGGCAGGCCCCCAGGACTGCCGTGCACATGGCCCGCCCCCGGGGCTGGCAGGGCGGACAGACTGGGAAAAGGCCGAATTTGCACTTGTGCTGCAGACTCACTCTGGCTTATGCTGGGGACCCGGTCACCTGAGCAGGTGATGCCCGCCAGAGCAAGACAACAGGACGAAGAGCTAGAAGGTGGAGGAGGGAGGGAGGACTGGGGAGGAAGTATCACTGCTTCAGACTGAGTAGAATGAATTTCTTTGCCTCTGAAACCAACTTCCTTGCCCTAAAGGCTGGCGTCTGCCAGGCCCCTAGTGCCCCCCAGCCTGTCCCTGTATCCCTGAGGGGTCTTTTGGGACCAGCCGGCCCTTCCCATTCCCCGGTTCCTTCCATTGCCCCTGGCGACCATGTTGCCACCTGGCACTTAGCAGAAACCACTGTGCGTGGTCATGTGTGTTACCCTGGGAACGCCTTGTGCACCCAGCAAGGATAGGGCTGCTCGACTGGAACCAGAGCTGTCTGCACACCCCATGACACCCAGAACAGCCTCAGGAAAGCAGGAAGTACCGGGGGGCTGCGGCCAGAAATGTCCCAAGGCCTCCCTGTCCCCTGGGTGCCCACGGGGCTCTGACTTTCCCCGTTACCAGCCTCGGCTGTCCCCGGAGATGCTGAGAGTGACAAAGTGAGAGTTTGAAGTTCTTACATAAGCAGGAGGCAGTGAGAAGTCACCCGCCCACCACGTCCCTCCATTCCTGTTCGCACCCCCCATCCTACCATCTGTGGCCCCTGTGGGCCCCAACTTGCTAAGGCGCTGGCGGGCATAGCCTTGGGAGCACTGGGGTACATACATAGCCTTGTAGCAGGAAGGTCTACTCCAGGGCCCTGGCCAGGCTGGACTGTAGTGGCAGGACCAGCGCCAGGAATGGGGCCACGATGCCATCTTTGGGTAGAAATGACCTTTTTGGGCTTGAGTTTGTCTTTCTAGAATGCACGTGGTCCCTTATCCCAGGGAGGGTGTAAAGACCACACTGGAGATCCTTAGATGGATGATGGTGGCCTGGCGAAGCCTTGGGGCTGCACAGCCCCTAACAGTTTACAGAACACAGCTGGGGATGGGTCCTTTAGAGCCCCCGACATTCTGTGAAGTGGGCGGCACAAGTTGGGGGTCCCACATTGTACCCATGGAAAGGGGACTTAATGGGGTTATGTAATTTGCATGAAGATCACAGAACCTGAAGTGGGTGAGATTCACATGACTTGGAGCTAAGAGCTTGGATTCAGTACTTAATAATAACTTGCTGTGACAATCTCAGAGAGAATCCAAATGTCAGAGCCAAATTAACCAGCAAAAAAGACAGATGGAAGTTTTTCGTCCTCGCTTAGCTCATAGCCTTGAAACACAGCTCTCTGGGTTTCACCTGCCCGGAGCATCACAGTTGGTGGCAGGAGAGGGTAGGTGGGGAAGGACCGAGGACCGGGGCCTGGTCAGGTGTGAGGTGGTGGCGGGAATGTGCCCTTAACGCTGGTCCATACCTTCCAGATCTGGCAGGGGATTGACATTGAGACCAAGATGCACGTCCGCTTCCTTAACATGGAAACCATGGCCCTCTGCCACTGACCCGCTGCCACCTTCGCAGAGAAACCGCACTTTGCAGTGGGGCCGCCTCCCTGCGTAGCTGGAGCAGCCCAGGCCCGGCGGACAGCCTCATCCTGCAGCAGCGGTGCACAGCCAAGGCTCGCCCGCAGCCTCATCCTGCAGCACCGGTACACAGCCAAGGCTCGTCCGCACACGTTGTGTCTTGTAGGGTGTGGTATGTGGGACTTCGCTGTTTTTATCTCCAATAAAAAAAAAAAAGTTTGTTAATTAACGTGGCCTCTGTCAGTTCCTCACATCCATTAAAGTGGCCTGGTCACTTGGTAGCATGAGACTGACTATGAGGAATAAGCAACGACAAAATTATTTTATTTTATTTATTTTGGAGACGGGGCCTCCCCCTGTCACCTAGGCTGGAGTGCAGGCGGGATCGCGGCTCATTGCAGCTTTGACCTCCTGGGCTCAAGCAGTCTTCCTGCCTCAGGCTTCCAAGGAGCTGGGGCTACAGGTGCGCACCACCACACCCGGCTAGTTTTTACATTTTTTGTAATGACAGGGTCTTAGAATGTTGCCCAGGCTGGTCTCTTATGACTGGGCTCAAGCGATCCTCCCGCCTCTGTTTACCAAAGTGTTAGGATTACAAGCGTGAGCCACCACACCCAGCCTAAATAATATTGAAAGGTTGGTTTGGCAGAAGGATTGTTCTCTTTTGTTTATTTTGGGTAAAGTATCTGCTGTTCTTCCTATGTAAGTCCTGGGAACCCCTCCGCCTTCTCCATCTTAGGGATTAAAATAAGGAGAAGCAGCTCCTGCCCTGTGTGGGCTTCTGAGGCGGCTAGGATTCAGGCGATGGGGCCTCCTCACCGTCACAGCCACATCTGTTTACTGATGGAGAAGACATCTGGAGCCCTGAGCCTGTGCCTGCTGCGGGGATGCACCTGAGCCCGCTCTGTTGGTCAGTGGGCGTGGGGAGTCAGGGCCTGGCTGGCTGACCCGGGACCCCCAGCTCCTCACGGTGGTGGTAGGGGGGTGTGGTCTGCCAGCCACGGCTGTGCCCCTGGCTCTTTCTGGCAGTCCTGGGCCAGTTGCAGGGCCCAGGGCCGTGCAGTGCTCCAGGAAGCAGCGGCAGTGGAAGCTGGGTAGGTAAGGATCCCTGACAACTTCAGTTATCACCTTTCGATGTGGGGACTGGCTAGAGCTGGGGGCAGGGAAACAAAGGTTGTTGGTCGTGGTGGCCTGGAGTCAGCAGAGGACTGGCACCTGTGGGACTTGGAGAGCTGTGTCCTGGAGGTGCTGGGACAGCCCGCTGAGTGTGACTTCCCCATCTCCCTGTGTAGGCTGCCAGTTCATGAATGTGGCATTGAGGACCCTGGGTGACGCGTTCCCATTGCTGTGCAAGGTGGGCCAGCCTTTGCTTTCCAGGCCTCTTTCTGGTGCTGAAGTTCACGAAACGCTCGGTCCTTTATTGACCCTCCCTGGGTGGTGTCATTCTAGCCGTCCGAGAGGTTCTCTTGGTAACTGGCAATGGGTATTATTTGCATTCTTGGCGTTTTCATTCATAGTGTTTTTTGTTTTTTTTTTTGAGACGGAGTCTCGCTCTGTGGCCCAGGCTGGAGTGCAGTGGCCGGATCTCAGCTCACTACAAGCTCCGCCTCCCGGGTTTACGCCATTCTCCTGCCTCAGCCTCCCGAGTAGCTGGGACTACAGGCGCCCGCCACCTCGCCCGGCTAGTTTTTCGTATTTTTTAGTAGAGACGGGGTTTCACCGTGTTAGCCAGGATGGTCTCGATCTCCTGACCTCGTGATCCGCCCGTCTCGGCCTCCCAAAGTGCTGGGATTACAGGCTTGAGCTACCGCGCCCGGCCTTCATTCATAGTTTTAATATGAAGCATGCTTTATCTTTACTACAAGCCCACACCTTGCAGTTCAGAATTTAAAAGGTTGGAAAAGGCAGGCCATGGAGTCTGCCCCCACCCCCATCCCCCCACCCCCAGGCTTCCCTTCTCAGAGGCAGATGTGTTAACTCCTGCCGTAGGGTCCTTCCAGAGCCATTGCATGCACGTGGAAGCGGCAGGCAGTGTTCTTAGTTCACTCCACTTTTTGTAAATGGTGATGTCTGCAGGGCTTCAGCGTCCGCCCCATGAGGTTCCAGGTGGGAACTTGTGAACAGAGGAAGTGAGCCCAGGCGCCTCTGCTTTTTTGCCCCCCACCCCACCCCCAGCATGCCCCTTCTTTTTATTTTATTTTATATTTTATTTATTTTACTATTTGAGACAGGGTCTCACTCTGTCGCCCAGGGTTGCATTGGAGTGGCGCAGTCTCAGCTCACTTCAACCTCCGTCTCCCAGGCTCAAGCAATCTCCTACCTCAGCCTCCCAGGTAGCTGAGACTACAGGTACCCACCACCACGCCCTGCTAATTTTTGTATTTTTAGTAGAGACAGGGTCTCCCCATGTTTCCCAGGCTAGTTTTGAACTCCTGAGCTCATGCAATCCACCCACCTCTGCCTCTCAAAGCACTGGTAGTGCCCAGCCCTACCCTGCTACATTGAAGGCTCAGGGAGTTCATTCGGTACAGCCTGTCATAAGCGCAGCCCCCGGACGCTGTTCTAGGAGACGGTGACTTGTGCTTAAGGCTGCAAACGCATGGAGCCCAGATGGTGCTGGGAGGCCCCATCTCCACTCTAGCATTGAGCCTGGTGTGGTCTCAGTGGGGACCCTAGGCCGGGGAGTGACAGCAGGGGGAGCCTCAGCCTCATACCAGGGACCCCTTACCATGTGCTTGTGGACAGTTGTCACATCTGAGGCAATGGTGGGCACAGCAGGCAGAAACGCTATTGTTGGATGCCACGGGGCTGAGCACCTGCTCCCCGAGGGCTCCCACGCCACTGTCCCCTCGAGAGGTGCCTGAGAGTTCTGGGTGTTCTATGGATGAATATTGACTTCAACAGGTGTATAACTGTTTTAATACGTGTAAGAAAAAAAGTAACTTTACCACACACCAGGGAGTCCATGGGATGCTGCTTAGGATGACTGAAAGTCAGAACTTAAATTTAAAAACACAGCCAAGCAGCACAGGGGGCTAAAAGGCCAGGCGACCCACTACACAGGGAGCAGGCGAATGGCCCCGGGAAAGTGAGTGCGGCCTGGGGAGGCTCAGCGTTTGGTTAATACACGCAACCTCCTGGGTAGGTGCCAAGCTGCGGCTGAGAGGCTCTTGACTCCGTGCTGTCATTGTCATTGTAAGCACCTGGCAGAGCCTGGTAGACACCAGGCAGCAGCGTGTGCCACCGTAGTCTCTCCTGAGGCCTCTCTCTCTGCAGGTCGGTGGCTGGAGGCAGGTTCAGTCTCTCTGGGGAGGTGAAATAGCGTGGTCTGAAATCACCTCTGGAACTCTGCTTCTCAGTCTAGGACTCCATTCCACATTCAAAGCGGCAGGGCAGGCCGGCCACAGTGGGTGACTCATGCCTGTGCTTTTGGGAGGCTGAGGCAGGCAAATCACTTGGGATCAGGAGTCTGAGCCCAGTATGGCCAACATGGAGAAACACTGTTTCTACTGAAAATACAAAAATTAGCTGGGCATGGTGGTGGGCGCCTGTAGTCCCAGCTACTCAGGAGGCTGAGGCGGGAGAATCACTTGAACCCGGGAGGTGGAGGCTGCAGTGAGCCAAGATCACGCCGCTGCACTCCAGCCTGGGCGACAGAGCAAGGGTCTGTCTCAAAAAAAACAAAACAAAACAAAACAAAAAAAAGACTGCAAGGCCAAGACAGAGGTCTCTGTTTCCTTGCCTCGAGTGCTAACTACATAGTGGGAGAGACAAAGCTCCTGGGACTTCCAGGTGGATCCCAGGTGGTTTCCTCTGGAGGGAAGTGGGACGCGATCCCCTCACCCACTCTCCCTGCCTTCCCCTGCTGCTCGGGAGCCTCTTGGTCCCCTGGCTGCTGGCAGAAGGCACCTAGAAAGTCACTAGGACAGCCTGGTGGGGCTCGGCCTTACTGCAAGAACTGCCCTCTTCCAGCCCCCATGCACCTTGCCCTGTTCTGCCCATGTGAGCAGGACGATCTGAGGTGCCACTGAGCAGGAGGGCACACTGGCACCGCCACTCTAGGCCTCAGGTTTTCTGGGACTCTCCCAGTTTGCTTTGATTTGGTTCTTTTCAACAAAGGCAGTTCATTCATGTAACGTGTTTTTATAAATAAGTCACCTTCCATCAGCCCCTGTGCCCTGAGTTTCAGTTTTGGGAGATGTGGTCATGATGGACACACATCAAATGTGCTCCCCTGTTTGGGCCACTGAGGCCTGCCTGATGTCTTTGAAGCTTTGGGCCACCGCTTATCTAAACAGCTAATTAACATGAGGTTGAGTCACCGCGAACCCGGTCCACACCTCTCACAAGAAAGCTCATTTGCACGTCATCACTGAGGGTGTCCTCTAATTGGCAGGGTTAGGGCTCGTTGTCACCAGAGCGTGGACACAGAAATCACCTGGCGCTCTCCTGCCCGGCTCCTGGCATTGTCTGTGGCATCCTGAGAACAATCAGGGTTAGTGATGAGTTGGTGCAAACCTGCTCCCAGAAGGGGCAGGCTGTGCTTCTTGTGGCACTGCTGGCCTCTGATCAACAGAGACTGAGGGTCGCTGCTCCAGACACGGATCTCGGTCAGCCCTACCATCTGGGCACTGCAGTCTGTGCCTCGGACTGGAGGCAGGTGGTTCAGAAATGGCTTTTGTTAACTGCTGGACAATGGGGCGTGCCTGCAAGGGGATTTCTGGCCCCACAGACCCTGGCCCAAGTGCAGCAAGCCCCTCTTGTCGCTGGATGGGGACAGGAATGAAATGACTGGGACACCTCAACTTGAGCAGCCCGAAGAAGGTGATGTGTTTGCCCTGAAACCTGGTCGACAGGTGAGTGATGACCATGTACACAGGTTGACAGCCTTCCTTCCATCAGAAATGATACCAGTGACTAAAAGGAACTAGGCAGAAATCAACACTAAGTCAAATATTTGAAGGAAGCTGATAAGGTCATCCTTTGAGGGCCATAGGCCATGGGTGGAGAAGACTGAGCAGGGGCGGCATCGTCAGCTTGCTGGACGCCAGGGGAGGTCACCTCTGTCCATACTCTTCAGCCATCTGCCAGGAATAGAGTCGAAAGCAGGCTGTACTCCTAATATCGCCGTATTACCAAAGGGAAAGGTTGGCTTTTGGATGTTGAAAGAATATTGCAATTTGACACAAACACTCTAATTTGGTTGGTTTACAAAAGGGCTGTGTGATGGAAATGGAATATGAGGAGCTCAGGGGACACACTGCAGCCACGTTAAGCATGAATTATGGATAAGGGAACGGAGTAAGATGACAGCAGCTTCTAGCTCTGGCCAAATACCCGCTTAGGGAACGAATTATTGCTAGACTTTAACAAAACAATGCTGTTGTTTTCTGGGCCAAGGAACTGGAAAGTTCTTTTTACACTTTGCTAATGGGAGACAGGTCATCTGTGGATCTGATCCTTGTCATGGAGCAGTTGAACCTGTCCCCACCTGCCTGCAGTTAACGAGGCTGCAGCTGAACTCTGCTGTGCTGGAAATGGCGCCGTGTGACTTAAGTAGGCTGATGGAGAGTTAAAAATACAAGTTGCCTTGGCAAGGCTTTTGCAAACACCTGCCTTGCAGGCTGTCCTCCCACACAGCGACCTTGGGAAAGCCAGGAAAAGCTGAGTAGGGGGAGCCAGGGTGTAACCGCACTCCCCGGGGTGCTGGCGGTGTCTCTGTCCTCTTGCAGAATTTGCACATGGCTGTCAGCAGGGGCTTGGTGGTAGACCAGCCTGGTCCTGGGAGGACTCATGACTCTGAGGAGGACGTGGTGGCTGCTCAGCCCTCTAATCTGCTTGTTGACCAAGTCAGCAAGGGACTGGGCTCCATCTCACAGAGGAAGGGCCGGCGCCCCGAGAGTGGCTCTGACGGGGTGGCAGTGGTCAGGGGGCCTGCCGAGGAGCTAGCTGCCATGTCTATCTTAGAGAAACGGCAAGGCAGCGTTTGTCCTAGTGTTGGGCAAGGGAAGAAAAGACAGGGCGTGATGGCTCAGCTGGGGGGCTTCCCATTTCCCTTCCGAAACGGTCCCCAGTGCTGAGCAGTCAAACGGCTGCTTCTGGAAGCCCACGCTGAGCGTCAGAGGCCGAAAGTGGGCTGGGAACAACGTGGCACCCGCTGGAGCCCAGCAAGAGGGAATCTGCCATCGCACATTAGAGGCAGCCCTTGTCCAAGTCGCCGCAGGCCCCTGCAGCGGTAGCCAGGTAACCATCTGGCCTGGCTGCATGGGTGTCGTGGGCAGGCCTGTGTGGCTCACAGCACCTCGGCCCGGCAGGCCAGCGCTGTGAGCTCAGTGCTGCTGCAGCTGCTGCTCAGAGCGAAGGCCCCGTCAGGCAGCGGGAGACAGCCCTGTTGGAGCCCCTGTGGTGGCCTGTCCGGAATAGCAGCCGCGGGACAGTTGTCATGAGAAGGCTGGACCCTCACCGGGGTAAGCCGTTTCTCTGCAACTGTAAGCAAAGTGGGTTTGCGGTGGCCAGCATCTGCCATCTAACACGTGTGGTGGGAAGCGCTAGCCCCTGGAACGTGGGGCCTTTAGCTCTCAAGAGGGGGAATGGGGGTGAAGGACTTCATCTTGGGGGTGTCAGCCTTCCCTTTCAGGAAGGACCAAGCCCTTTTCTTGGGGAAATTCCATTTCCCTCCGATCAGCTGAAAGCCTGGCCTTCAGACAGGGCGGGGAGCTGTGCTTTGTAGAAGGTGCTGCCGTTCATGGAGTTACGTCTGAGACATCAATTATTGCCTGGGCAACAGCAGCACCAGGGCGGCACACAGCTTGGGTTGCAAAACACACTCTAGTGGCAGAGACGAATCCTCGGGGGCGGGGGGGGGGGGGCGCTGCAGTCCCTTCAGTAATCTGATGAGAGGTAACCACGTTTTTCCCCAGAAAATGCCCTCATGCTCCATTTCACACACAGCGGGTCCTTGAATAGCATCATTTTATTCAATGTCATTTTGTTATAACATTGAGAAAAAAATTGATTCCCTGCGGGGGCCACTGTCTGTGTATAGTCTGGACGTCCTCCCGGTCTGTGAGTTTTCTGGGCACTCGTTTCCTCCCATGCCCCAAAGATGTGCAGGTGAGGTTTGCTAGTGTCTGGTCACAGTCTGAGTGTGTGTGTGAGGTGAGTGTGCCCTGTGATGGGAGGGCATCCTGTCCAGGGTGGGTCCCTGCCTTGCACACTGAGCTGCTGGGATAGGCTCTGGTTGCCCACCACCTTGAACTGGAAAGGAGGAATGAATAAAAATTATTGTAAAATAAAAATTGCCTCCCCTAACCATACAAATGCACAATAGTAAATGACGCTGTACACGAGTGCCCCTTCTGGTGTTTGACCTGTGGTGGAAGGAGGCGCTCCTGACAATTTTTGCTTTGCAAACATTTATTTTGTGATATAACCCACCATTGCTACAACTGCCAACACCCACTGAAGTCACCAAAAAGTGGGTAATTACCTTGTTTTTAGTAATTTTTCTTAAATGTATGTATAACTCATGTCTACTTAATGTTTAATATTAGAAGTGTTTGGTTTCAAGTTCTAAAGTTTGGTGATGTTTTTATGGCCAGCAATATGCCGTGGGAACTTAACTCTTGTTTACATCCATTAGCCTATAGTAAAATTAGTTTCATTATACATCATTTTGCTTAAAGTTGCAAGTTCTTTTTTTGAGACGAAGTCTCGCTCTATTGCCCAGGCTGGAGTGCAGTGGTGCGATCTCGGCTCACTGCAACCTCTGCCTCTCGGCGCTGCAAGCGATTCTCCTGCCTCAGCCTCCCGAGTAGTTGTGATTACAGGCATGCACCACCAGGCCTGGCTAATTTTTGTGTTTTTAGTAGAGATGGGGTTTCGCCATGTTGGCCAGGCTGGTCTTAAACTCCTGACCTCAGGTGATCCGCCTGCCTCGGCCTCCCTAAGTGCAGAGATTACAGGCCTGAGCCCCCTTGCCCAGCCAAAATTAGTTTCATTATACCTCATTTTGCTTACAGTTGCAGTTCTAAGAATACTTATTGATGACGGTTGGTGATGAGTTACTGTACCATGTTGCAGGTCTCCTGGATCCTGGGCTGGGAGCCCCTGTAGTGGAGGTGCTGGGAAAACGCACGTGACTGTGGGTTTACAAAACAAAACCATGGTGGGAGGTAAGATTTCAAGGGAGTGGGAAGAGAGCTGGAACCGTGGCATACCAGGGGATTATCACTGTATGCCTTGCCCAAGTTAAAATAACTTGACCAATAAGTAAATTCAAAGCATTTAATATTAGAACAACTACGGACATCATAAAGCAGAAAGCAAGTCCGACTGTGTTTTGAGACGCGACATGAGATCTTCGGCATTCCACCGTCCAGCTCCCCCGGCAGCATGCTTGAGTCTCTCCACCTGTAGGGGAGCCGGGGATGGAGGCATCTCTGAGAGGGACTAGAGGAGGAAAGTAGAGGACCAACTGGCTGAAACCTCGGAACTTGTGAAGGGGTCTGGATAAAGGTAAGGGGGCGTCATTTGGATAAATGTTGGCTTATAAAGGAGCATTTATCCTTCCCGTCAGTGTAATTGATTCCAGGATGTTCAGGTTTGCAGCAGAAAACGCTGCCTGAAGTTGGTGTGCTTGAAGATAACAGCTTGGATCCAACAAATTTTCCTTTACAAAACCCAGGCAACTTTCATGAGTGGCAGGTATGTTACAAACGGGCTTTGCGGTGGGAGGGTCTACACTTGTGAGATTTTTATACTGGACCAGCTGCTGGCTGCTGTAATTCTGGGTCTAATGACTTTACACTCAGTTATCTTTAATTGCTACAAACTAGGAAGGGAGAATGCCCCTGCAAAATGAACTGGGAATGCAGACTTAGAAGGGGCTGCTTTTTGAAAAGAAAAGTATTTTCCCCCGTGGTCCAGATGCATTAAGACTATGAGACAGAAAGGGCGGGGCTTGATGAGAACCTTCTAAAGCGAGGTCACCAGCAAGCAGTCTGACTGACCACCACATGACAACGAAGGTAAACAAAACCCTGCATTTGCTGCCTACAGGCCGTCTCCACTTAGGAAGCCATCTGGCTGAAAGGAAGCAGAAACCCCTCCGGTCCATCTGCCTGCAGGAAGGCGGGGTCCAAAAGAAAGCACTCTGGATGGGGAGGCCACACTTCCCAGTCGCAGCTCTATCTGCTCCGTTCCCCTGTGTAGCTGGAGATGAATGTGGAATAGCTGCATACCTTAAGCAATCTGAAAAACCTTCCAGAACCTTCATGACGTGAAGGTTCTAGGCTTTGGAGTAATGGCCAGCATTTCCCGCTGATATATACGCATGTGCAACTGAGAGGACTCGGGTTTTCTCTGGAATGACTGTGAACAGATGGTTCCCACGTGGCAGGTACTTCTGCATCCTCAGGTACCTTTTCTCTTCCTCATGGCTCCTTGTACCTTTTTGTTTATCAAGAGTTGTATATTTTGTCTTTTTATTTTTTTGTCAAAAACTGCTTTTGGGCCGGGTGCAGTGACTCACACCTGTAATCCCGGCACTTTGGGAGGCTGAGGCAGGCGGATTATTTGAGGTCAGAAGCTTGAGACCAGTCTGGCCAACATGGCAAAACCCTGTCTCTACTAAAAATACACACATTAGCCAGGTGTGATGGCAGGAGAATCACTTGAACCCAGGAGGCAGAAGTTGCAGTGAGCCGAGATCAGGCCATTGCTCTCCAGCCTAGGTGACAGAGCGAGACTCCACCTAAAAGAAAAACAAACAAAAAAAACCCTGCTTTTGAAAAGCTTTATATTAACTATTGGTTTTCTATTCCGTTAATGTCTGATTTTATCCTGATTTAACCCCTGACTTCTGCTTGCTTTGGGATTGCGGCTACCTTTTCTGAGCTGAGGTGCCAGCCCCTCCCAGCCTCATCCCCTGGGTTTTGTATTCAGTGCTTTTACTGTCAACCCAGTCTAGAGAGTTTATAGTTTGTTTTTATTAACTTCTTTAAATCCAAGTGAATTCGGGAGTGTCTGGAATTGTCTTATTTTGCTTTTTGTTGATTTCTCACTATTCTGCATGGGGGTCAATTCCTAGAAAAGCAGGGCTCTGCCTGCGGGTCTGGCCCACAGGGTGCAGTGTCTCGGGGTTGGAGGGTTCTATAATTTGGCCTGTATGGTGCGAATCTTTGTGCATCTGAGCTGTTCTTTGTGGCCTTCGTACAGGGTGGTTTTTTGTCATGTTCTATGTGTATCTGAAATTCTATACACATCTATCGGATCCAGCTTGTTAGAGATATTAAGTAAATCTTCCAGCTCTTTACGTTTTTCTCACTGATTTGCCTGCTGTGAGAATGGATTTTATTGCTCTTTGTAGTTCTATCTGTTTTTGCTTTGATATTCTGAAGGTATATTAGGTGGATGCTGTTGCGTTTAGAACTGTTGAAAATCAAGAGTAAGGCAATGGCTTGCTTCCAGAATACTTTGGAAATGGCAGCTCTGTATCACACTGAACAGTTCTCTCCTGTCCTGTTCATCTTGAAGGCTGTTTAGTCAATGAATATTTAGAAAATATTTGCTTTGTATCACACATCATAGACACAACAGTAAGCAAAATAGTCATTAATGACTAAACTGTGTAAGTATATAATTATAAACCATGGTAAAAGCTGTGAAGAAAAAGTACTGCTCTACCAGCTTGCTACTGGAAGGTGGTGGTGGCGGCAAGTGTCACAGAGAGCACCCTAAGTAAATACAGGGAAAAGGACATGGAGGTTATTGCCTTGGAGGCCAGGGACAAGCACATCCAAAGGCCCTTGGAGGAAAAGAGGGAAGGGACTGGAGACTGGAAAGACGGCCTGCAGGGCTGGAGCTGGGAAGGCGAACACAGAGAAGCTGGTTGAGCAGGGACCATATGGGACCCCACAGCGAGATCCCGGAGGTGTCCTGAGGGAGCTGAGGCCAGAGTGGCCGGCTGGGTGGGGAAGGAGGCTATGTTTGTGTTGGCAGCATGTGGGACTTGAGCCCCAGCATACACCAGGTTGCCCCAGGCGCCGGGGAAGTGCAGGGGTCAGGGAGACACATGCCGTCAGGCACAGCACCCTGGGCTGCTTTCTTCCCCTAAACATTTACCACCTGTGCAGAGCTGCCTGGAGTTTTAAGATGGATAACACTGGTTCCTCCCATTTTTCTCCGTGCTCCTGAGGCACATCCCTAAACGTGGTTATAGGGAAAGGCCAGTGCGAGGTCATAGTAGTGAGTGGCCATGGCGTCACAGGATGAACGGCAGACAGGGAGAGGGCTCTGGAAGGCCAGCTGGTCCACTGCAAACTCGTAGGCACGGATCAGCCCCCGGTGTCTAGAAAGAGCACAAAGATGGTGACAGGTCAGGGCTGCCTCGCTGACCCTCACCCCGGCTGCTTCTGTCTTTGCAGGAGGCATTCTCCTGAGACCAGACAGAGGTTCATCTTCACAAAGGTGTCCTCCGGGCACACAGCATCACATACTCACAGTCCCAGGCTTAGCGGTCAACGTGGGGGTGCACAAGTCGGATGGGCGCAGTGAGTGTCACAGGGCAAGGACTCGAGGATGGGCCTTGCCCCTGTGACGGGATTCTAACCACAGCAGACCCCTCAGCATACGGCTTGCCCTCCCTCTCTGCACAGCCGACAGCGTGGACTCGCCCCACGGGGCTGTCGTGCATCAGATGCTAGGCGCTCAGTACGGGTCAGCATTGATGTTTATGTTCCCAATTCCTAGAAAGGCAGGGCCCTGCCTGAGGGTATAGCCCATAGGGTGCAATGTGTCATGGGGGCGGGGTTCTACACATCAATCAAACTAAGATGGTCTCTGACTCGCCCAGCCCCACCACTAACCTCCTGTGAGTAGTGAAGCTGTCCAGGTCGGCTTTTCGCATCACCGTCTGGTAGGGCACGTTGGCCGTGATGAGGCTGTGGCTGCTGAATGAGATGTGCTGCACAGGGTGTCTGGAAGGCAGTGGGAGAGAGCTCGTAAGGGGGCATCCACCGGGCCTGCGCATGGCCTGCACTTGCTGCCACAGACCTGGGAGTTCAGAGCTGCAGGGGATTCTAGAACCCATAAAGCTAAGCTTCTCTTTCAGAGGGAACAGGCCCCATGGAAGCAGTGTCTCACCTCAGCTCCCAAAGCTCAGGTGAGCAGGCCATGCTTCGGGCATGACTTTGTCAGCTCCCAAAGCTCAGGTGAGCAGGCCATGCTTCGGGCATGACTTTGTCAACAGGTCTGCATGCCCCGTACGCATGCTGGCATCTGCCCCAACAACCTGGTACATTCCAGACATAAAGGACACACCCTACTGGAGATGAATCAACCACGTGCAACAGAGACTGGTCCATCGCTGCCTCCCTGGGCAAGTCCCTTGAGCTCTCCCAGCCAGGCTCTCCATCATCTATAGAGCACTGGGGGCCTGTTCACTGTTGATCCATGAAGGCGCCCCTGATCCGGCTCACAGGGCTGTGATGACACACGTCCCCTGGGTGGTGAAAGCACGTTTGGGAAATCTTGGAACAAAATGGCTCCAAGTCTGTTGAACAGAGGTTTGCATTTGTTCTGAAACTTTCGTGCAGTACCTGCTGTGGTCACGGCACTGAGCTAGGAGACACTGAATTAAAAAGATGCCTCATCCAGGTGGATGCCTGGCCCAGGGAGGGCCCTAGCTAGTGAAGAAGGTAAGATGCAGTCCCAGAAAATGTGACTAACGCTTCTGTAGCACGAGCGAAGTTACAAGCTACAAAGACTGCATGACGCAGAATTAAGTGCTGGGAGGAGCAGGAGGGGGTGCACAGGAGGGGACGAGGCCTGTGTGGGCTGGGCCAGGGCTGCTCTCCTTGACTAAAGCAGAAGGTTCTTGGGAGTGAGGGAAGCTAGGGAGCAGTCCCTACCTCCCCGGGGTTGGGACACCCACAGCAGGAAAGTGGTGGTGGATTTGGCATGGGGCCTGGAGGATGAGAAAGACCCGCAGAGGGAGGGCAGGCTTAGTGGAGGCCTGCAGCATGGCAGACTGATGGCACCCTGTCAGGCAGGCGAGGACCTGGGCTGAAGAGACTAAGGCCTGGCAGCAGGCACTGCAGGTGAGGCCTTGAGTAAGTCAGTGAGTTCTGGGCAGGAGACCGTGTGTCTGTCAGCCTTGTGCTGGTGAAAACAGTGACCGCGTGGGGGACAAGCCCGGGTCGCACAGGGACAGAGGCAGTGCTGGGACAGGGCCGCACCTCTGGGGAAGGCCTTCCTTACCTAGGCTTCATCTCAGTGGCCTGTCCCGGGGGTGAAGCTTTGCAGAGAGAAAAATGAGATCTGTTGGAGTGTGGGGCCAGCGGCTATCCCTGAGGACCTGGATGGCTGATCCAGCCGGGAATTTTGGTGCAGGAGTTTTAGTTGCCATTTGGCACCACCTGGTGGCAATTCAGTGCATCAGCATAGAAGTCAGAAAAAGGGCCCAGGTGACAGGGACACAGCAAGGGGGCGGGCCTAGGCAGTACCCAGGGCTCTGTCTGATAAAATCTGCCAGCCACAGTGTTCGCCAACAGCGCCCTCCAAGGAAGAAGCCCGGTCTGCATGTAACCCTGCCGCCTCTTGGAGACGCCTGGCAAACTGCCGGCCTTGCAGAAAGAGCAGGCCGCTGCTCAGAGGTCGGTCCACCTTGATTCGCAGTAAGTGGGGAACAAAGCTGAGTTCACTGCGAGGGCCTTGCCCTGTTTCTGCTCTTCTATGTTGTCATGCTCATAGGCCACCAGCCCAGAGTCATCTTGTTTTTGTAGAGATGGGGTTTCATTCTGTCACCCAGGCTGGAGTACAGTGGCACAGTCCCTGCAGCCTCAAACCCCTGGGCTCCATGGAGCAATCCTCCCCTGTCAGCCTCCTGAGTCACTGGGACTAGAGGTGCACACCACCATGCCTGGAGAATTTTGAAAGAGGCAGGGTCTCCCTGGGTTGCCCAGGCCAGTCTCAAACCTCTGGCCTTGAGAGCTCCTCGGTCTCCTGAGTAGCTGGGATTACAGGTGAGCCACCATGCCTGGCCAAATGTCTCTTCACAGCGGTGTTGAGGGGCAGCGAGGGAGAGGGCCAGTTGCCTTTATCCCCACCTGTCTCAAAGACAGGATCTCCAGTTCGAGGCCTGCAGGGCGAGGTAGAGGTGGTGGCGGGTGGCCTCAAGTCAGCTCTGACGAGCCTGCCCTGGGCTGCTGCTTTGAAGGTCAGGGGCAGGCTCACTGGAAATGTCTTAACCAGTTAGGCACCAATGGCATAAACCTACCCACATCTGTGATGCCAACAGCCTGTGCTTAGGGTAGTGTATATTTATATCTCCAATAGTGGTGTTAAAGGTGGAGACAACACATTCCTCCTTCACTGGAGCCTGACCCCCTTCCTTCTAAGTGCTCTTCTATGTAAACGGCACGAGGACAGTCGAAGCAACGGGCAGTACCATGGTTACACATGACGGACTCGAGTGGAGGACAGCGGCCGCGCCAGCCCTGCCTTTCACCTGTGGGCAGATGGGGTGTCACATCCTGGTCTAGCCCAGCGAGTTTCCTATGTTTTCGAGTTCCCTTTTCTGTTTGTTAAGATGGAGAAATTCTAAAATAATCAGAATGGCACTTACAAAAAAGTAGTTTCATTCTTAGAGAAAGCTGGGCCTAATGTTCGAATTGTGGCGATCTGAACGATGTCAGAGACAGGAACTGCATCCCCAATGACCAGCGCCACTTCCAAGCCTGTTTCCTCCTCTGCAGAGCGGTGCTGGTATAGCAGCTGGCTCCTAGGGCCACAGTGAGGATTCACCTGGCGAAGCTGGGGGGTAGGGGGCATTTAGCACCATTCCTGGTACAGGCTGATTAGTGCTGCCTTCCCTGTTCCTACTAGAAACTCCCAAGAGTGTCTGGAATGCATCTTACCCAGAATACACCTCCCACAGCTTTTGGTTCGTCCGATAATCCCACACGGACACCAGGCCTTCCTCGCCTCCGCTGACGATCTTCCAGTCGTCCATCTGCACGGCAGAGACCCCAAGCTGGTGGGCAGAGAGCGACAGGGCGATGTTACCGCTGCGGAGGTCATGGATCCTCACCCTGGACAGGCCCAAGAAGAGCAGAGAAGGGAAATGGGGTTTGAGTCAAAGATTGAAATGAACAAACTCCCCCTTCACTGTGCTGGTCTGTGCACGGCACTGCTATGAAAAACTCCTCAGCTGCAAACATCGATAATAAGGACATCAACCTTTTATCTCCTCATTAGAGACTGTCAGGGAGGACCCACACCATCTCATCTGAATGGTTTAAAAGCACATGGAGCAAGAAAGACGCAGGCCAAGGACAGTGGCTGCCCACTTTACCTGCCTAACAGGGAAAAGCCACCTGCGTGACTGCACACGCAGGTTGGCCTGAGAAGCCTGTCCCAGCAGTAGGTGTATTGCCCAGAACGGTAATTTTGCTGTTGGTAAAATAACCTGTTAAGGTAGCAAGAGCTACAAAGCCAGACACCCTAGATCCTCACCCAGTTAGGAAAAGAACACTTTTTGGGTACTTCACTTGACTTTGTAAGTTTATTGCTGTCTTGTTGGAAGTGAGAGAGGGAAAGCCTTTATACTTGATACGCACAGCAGAGCGGGGATAAAGGTGTGTGTACCCTGGGCAGTCACTGATTGAAATAATTACTTGCCTTATAATAATCCACATTTCTTTCAGAACCTCTTTAAAAACTGCTTTTTATGTATGTTGAATTTTTCACGAGGATAAGTTAGATAATGGGACAGAAATCTCGTCTCCACTGCAACCACCACCATAGTTTCTACAATAAGTCACAAAGGCTAAAAGTAAATCAAATTGATTACATTTAGTAAATGTAAAGATGAGCTTCAGAGACCCTATGATGCAAGTTGAAAAGGAAAAGACAGTCCCTGCCCTGAAAAGACCCCAGCATCTAGCAAGGAACAGGACAAAGACAAGGATATATGATTAAAAACGCATGTCTGGCCCAAAAGCTGGGAGAGACAGGACTCTCTGAAACACGTCCTGTGCCCTGACTCTAGTTATGCGAGCATGCGCACACACGACGTCGATCTTCCAAGTTCTGAGGGAAAATTATTTTGAACCAACAATTCTCTACCTAGCTTAGCTCCCAAGTTTGAAGGCATAATAGACTTTTTTTTCTTTAACAGAAAAGGACTCCAAGTGAACTACCTGTGGATACTCTCTGAAAGAAAGTGGTATAGCAAAATACCAGAACAAGAAGACAGATGGCTTAAGTGGGACCTGATGTGTCTGCTGGATCCATGGAGGCACACAGGACAAACCTTCCTATTAACAAGAAGAGCTGCCAGTGGATCACAAAGTAAAAATATATGCTATGCATGAAAAACACATCTGCAAATGAGGAAGAAAAAATGTTACAATTTTAATACTAGAAAAGGCAGATTTCAAGGCAAAAGCATTTGCTGAGAACACTTATAACAATGAAGGGGTGGTTCACTCAATGTTTGGTCAGACCTGGAAAAACAAAACTCCATGGATCACATTTCTTTTTCTAGGTTTTGTTTTTTATTATTTTTTTAAAGACACGGTCTCACTCCCGTCACCCAGGCTGGAGTGTAGTGGCACCATCGTGGCTCACTGCAGCCTCAACTTCCTGGGCTCAGGTGATCCTCCCACCTCAGCCTCCCGAGCAGCTGGGACTACAAGCACGTACCACCACACCAGGCTAATTTTTTTTATTTTCAGTAGAGATGGTCTTGCCATGTTGCTCAGGCTGGTCTCGAACTCCTGGGCTCAAGGGATCCACCTACTCAGCCTCCTAAAGTGCCGGGATTACAGGCATGTGCCACTGCACCCAGCCTGTTTTTGTTTTTTTGGTTTTTAATTGTTTCTTTAGTCACTATAATCTATTCCGAAACAATCTATTTCTATTTCTTGAATTTTTAAAATCTCCAAATCTGAAAACTTAGATGAGTAAATGGCTTTCTGGGAAAATAAGAATTATCAAAACGAATCCCCAGGAGACAGAAAATCCAAGTAGATAAAATAACACATAGCAGCCTGAGGAAGCCAGCAAGGGGCAACAGTCCCTACAAAAAAAGAACAAGTCACTTTGGCCAGACCTGTAGGGACGAGCTGCCTCCAGGGCTAAGTTAACTGTTCCACAGCCTAGGAAAAGGAGGGAAGCTTCCAAATTCTCCATGAAGCCAGCATTCTATGACCAAAGCCTAAAGCTGAGAGCACGATCAAAGAAAACTCCATATCCCAGTGAGATACCAAGAACAGACTCCACAGCAGGATGCCACAGACAAGGGAATCAATAAAAAACCACCTGGTCATGTCCACGGAGGCCGGAAGAAATGGGATGAAGCGCCACACCCATCCCAGATGCGGCCGTGAGGCACTGCCACCACCATTATTTCACATCGCTTTTTAAAAACTAGACACAATTAGACAAAAGGAAAAAACGAAAAGTAAAAAATTGGAAAGTGGGTAGACTTCTCATTAGTAAGAAGGGACAGTCCCAGAGAATTCAGTAACACAGAGTCAAAGATAAATTTATAGGCTAAAATCTAGTTTAAAAAATAGAATCAAAGAAAATGTCCCATTTGTAACAACAGTTAGAGGCAAAATACTCTATAGTAGTTTTCTCAGCTTGGAGCTCTACCACATATATTATACAAATTATAGAGGGTGCAAAGAGTTAAACATAATTAAACTATAAAATATTCAAAGGAGGACGGCCTTTCTAAACAAAGTACAGAAGGTGAAAAAAGGGTTTAACTTTTTCCTGTGGGGGCAGGGAAAAATCAGAAAGTCAGTCCAGTGATAAACAGAGGAAAATGTTTGCAACAAAAAGGGCTAATGTCTTATAATAAATGCCTTCAAATCAGTAAAGAGTGATAACCCATTATTAAATCGAGAGAAAAGATAAGAAAAAGCAATTCACAGAAAAATACTAATGGCTTTTCAACACGTGTAAGATGTTTAAGTTTACTGGTAATAAAATAAATTACACAGTAAAACTACAATGCAATGCCACTTGTCACCGATCTCCGCAGCAAAGGTGAAGTATGGTAACGCCCTACGAGGCACTGTGTGGCAGGGAGACGTGGACAGGTAGGTACTCCTAGATGGCTGAGGCGAGCACAAATCCTTCTTTGGGGAGTGATTTGGCAATATCCAACCAAACACCACATGCACCTCACTTCTGAGCCGGCAATTCCACTTCAAGGAGGTAGCTACACGAGTGTCCACATACACGCAAGGCCAGTCACCAAAGCACTGACCTTAGTTGTAAAAGAGGCTTCTGTTTCAGACAACATGTTGACGGTTCCACTGCAAAACACTTAAAAATGCTGGATAAAATCCTTTTAAGGGCACTGCTGAGCTCACGTAGTGACTTCCCCAGGACCTGAGCTGAAAACCAGATAGGAGAGGGTGAGCTGCAACTTCAGTTGCCCGCGTGGTGGGGGAAGCCTGCTGGCAAGTGCCAGGCTCGGCTCCATGGTTTCATCAAACACACTGAAGGGCCACCCAAGGCAGGGAGCACAGAGTATGGAGACTCCTGCTTTCAATACAGAAGCATGAAGGTACAGTCTCTGAAATTAAATTCGGGAGACAGGCTGGAAGCAGATCAGAGAATGGGGGAATTAGAAGAAAAATCTGAAGAAATGACCAAGAATGGAGCACAAAGAGATAAATATGAAAACTCTGATAAGAGACACGAGGGACAAGAAGGGGTGGTGCCGCATACACCCCAAGTTCCGGAAGGACAGTTACCAGCTGGTGTTTCCCAGAACTGATGAAAGACATGCGTGCCGACTCATGCACACGACCAAATACAAAAGACATACCTAAGAGTATAATTAGAAAAATGGGAAAACACAAAGACAAAGAGGTCCTACAAGCAGCCTGAGAGAAAAAGACATTACCTATTAAGGAAAGATAATTAGACTGACAGGAAAAATTAAACACATTTTCGCTGTGATGAACTGGAATGACTGGATGTAGGTGACGCGATTAACTAGCTCATCAACTGAGTGCTAGTTAAAGCAACTATGGTACATCCATACAGTGGGACCCGGGACAGAACTACACAGGCCGACTGGCAGCCGTGCGCACAGGCGTGTGCTGGGGGGCATGCGTTTAGGTCGCGTGGGTGCGGACGGCCCCCGGAGAATGCTCAGCATTCAAGCGGCCACAATGAGGGAGGGTGACAAGGCTGCTGGGAAGAGGATGCGCTTCGCCCTCTAGGATACTCTGCTTTTGAGCCCATTTTGAATGTGCATACTTCCTGTTTAAATAAAACCAAACAATTTTGAAGATCAAATTCTGAAAGCACATATTTGAAACATTAACAACAATTACCTTGGAGAAGAAAGAGGGCAATAAAGGAGGCTTTTGTGTTTTATTCTGGATGCTGCCATGTTTAAAAAACAAGAATTCATTCATGACCCGGAGGCCTTCAACGGTCACACTCTTTCTTGAGCTGAGAGGTGGATGCGCGGGCATTCTCGGTTATTCTTGAAACTGTACACACACCTTATATACGCTCCCATACATATGTTCTGTTTCATAATTTACAAAATAATACTTTCATCCATTTCTTAGATAAGGTGAAATAAAACAGGATGGAACAATACGTCGTTTTAGAACACAGAGGAGACACTCTTCCTGCTAGGCTGTGTAACTGACAAGGCAACGCAAGTGAATAGAGAGGTCCGTTGCTACAGATGCTGTTCAGTCCCTGACTTGCCAGTCAGGGATCTGGGAGCAGAAAGATGCAGAGAGCCTGAAGACGACTTTGAAAACAAAGGTCTCCCTCTGTTGCATTTACAGACACCTATCCTTAGGCATGCGTAGGTAAGAGAACTCGGGCTGTGTGCGCAGGGAAGAGAAAAAGGATAAATGCTGTAAAGAGAACTCTGACTTTAGGCCATAATGGGAACTTGAAAAGGGTTGGGGAAAGGGGGAGCGGAAGTGTTTACCAAGTACTTTTCAGTGCATATTTGGTTAATCAGAGTCTATTCTGCTATGGTGATTTCCATAAAGAGCTCCTCTGCTGAATATTTATACTCCATAATTTACAGTTTGGCTGTTAAGGAGACAAAGGCAAACACAAATTTGGTCCAGAAGTTCAAAGTTTGCCATCTGTTTTCCTATTGTATTTAGATACCAGCATGGATGGCTCCAAGCAAAATAAACAAATAAACCAAAAGATACGGCCTCACTGTATTTTATATCACTAAGAAAAAAAAAAAAAAAATAGGCCAAACCAGCCTTGAATTTCTCCCCCTTGGGAAAAAGGAAAAACATTTTTCTGACATCTCCTTAAAGAAGCACCACTCTGGCTTCTTGTCGACAGAAGCAGCAGACAGCACAGTGTGCTAAGTCCACCCAAGCCATTCAGATTCACATGAAGAAACAGGTATCTGCCTCGGACATCTGACAGCGCACAGCACCAGCCCGAATGCCGTCCGCCTTGGCAAAGCCCGTCGTCAGCTCAGCGCTCAAACCAAATACTCGACGCTGGGAAACAGGTAGCACAGCAAATGGGCACCAGAATATGCCAAGACAACCGATTCCAGGGACAAAGAGGAGCCAATGGTAGATACTGTGAATCCCCATCTAGCGAGTATTTCATCAACTTTGCCCGTTGAAAGGAAAAATAATTGGTCTGAAAGCTGTAATTGTATTATGTTTAATATTCATGGTTGGGCTTGGAGGACAGTTCCAACACTCCCTCTCTCCAGCCCCTCTCTAATGAAAATCACGCCATAGGAGTCGGCAGTAGCCCACCAATTAAAACAAAAGACACCAGAACCTTCCAAAGACTCCAACAGAGGAGCATCCATCTGATGGGCAGGAAAACGTGCTGGAACCGAGAGGGAGGCACGCTCTGGTTGGTCCTGTGTTAAGAGCTTTGAATAACTTATTATAACACTTGCAGATGGAGCAAATGCAACATTTACGCCCCAATCACTCTCTCTAACAGCAGGCAGCAGTAGCACGAGCACAGCACACAACTTTATATTTGTCAGGGCAAGAAGCAAGCGCCGAGACTCTGTAATTGGGGGGGGTCACAACTCAGGGCGTGCTTCCTATTGGCTTGGCTTAAATACTCCCATATGATAATGAGGCGCACTGTAGCTGATGGCAAGCTGAAGCCTATTCAGTGTCTGGCTCGGCAGTTTCATTAAGGAGGACCTGACCTTCAGCTATGTTTCTACCCAGAAAATAAAGGGAACAAGCAATGAGGTATTACAATGTAGGCTTTTTTTAATGACCAAATTAATTTTAAAAATAGTATTGTTTTAAAGAAATCAATACACGATTCTGTTTGGTCTCACTGAACCTGGGCTATTAAATATTAAAGAGGATTTTAAATATAACCTTATATGCCAAAATCAATAGCTTTATCTACAAAGCACTGACGATGGCCTTTGGTGAAAGATTCATTTTAAATAGCAACTAGAAAAACATGTATTTTCAGGTAGAACTGCCAGTTTAATCCAGCTAGGCTAAGCTTAGCGCTGTCTGTATTTTAAGGCTGTATCTCTGAAGTTTAGAGTTCTCTGAATAGAGAACATACAATTCTATGTGGCCAAGATTAACAAGTCTTTCAGACTGGTCACTGAACCTTTCTGGACCAGCATTGATGGTCTTGAACCAAAATTCTGAGATCCATAACAAGTCCACCCAGTGGGCAAAGATGATAATGTATGTAATGCCAAGAAAAGGGCACATGGTCCCAAGTTGGAAATACTAAAACGTTTAGTTATTAACTAAGTCATGAGTATTTCCTATATACATACTGTTACTTTCATATAGAGTGACACTGTTCAACATGCCTGACATTTGGAAGTTTACTGTTATATTACTTAATTTTATTTTTATTTATTTATTTATTTTTGAGACAGAGTCTCGCTCTGTCGCCCAGGCTGGAGTGCAGTGGCCAGATCTCAGCTCACTGCAAGCTCCGCCTCCCGGGTTTACGCCATTCTCCTGCCTCAGCCTCCCGAGTAGCTGGGACTACAGGCGCCCGCCACCTCGCCCGGCTAGTTTTTCGTATTTTTTAGTAGAGACGGGGTTTCACCGTGTTAGCCAGGATGGTCTTGATCTCCTGACCTCGTGATCCGCCCGTCTCGGCCTCCCAAAGTGCTGGGATTACAGGCGTGAGCCACCGTGCCCGGTCTATATTACTTATTTTAAAAAGGTTGAGGTATTGTAATCAAAAAGCTGCATAGTGTGGTAGTGCCAGAATACAAGCCATACAGATCAATGGAATAGAACTGAGAGTCCGGAATAAACCCTCAAAGTTATAGTCCATTGATTTTCAACAGTGGTGCCAAGACAATTGAATGGGGGAGAGAATTGTCGTTTCAATAGATGGTGCCAGGATAGCTGGATATCCACATGCAAAAGAATGAAGTTCAGGTCTCTACCTCACACCATATACAAAAATTAACACCAAATGGATCACAGACCTCAGTGTAAGAGCCAAAACTATAAAACCCTTTGAAGAAAACTTAGGAGTTAATCTTTGTGAGCATGGGTTAGGAAATGGTTTCTTAGCTATGACATCGATAGCACAAATGGCAAAAGGAAAAAAAAGACAAATGGAGCTTCATCAAAATTGAAAACTTGTGTGCTTCAAAGAATACAATCTAGAAAGTGAAAAGACAACCCACAGAATGGGAGAAAATATTTAATCACGTATCTGATGAGAGATTTGTACCTGGGCTATATAAAAAAAACTCTAATAACTCAATAATAAAAAGACAGCCCAGTTAAAAAATGGGCTGAGGATTTGGATAGACATCTCTCCAGAGAAGATATACAAACAGGCAATAAGCACATGAAAGGATATTCATCACCACGGGCTGTCAGAGAAATGCAAATCTAGAATTTGAGACAGTAGCAAGTGCTGGTGAGGGGGCTGAGAAACTGGAACCCTCATCCAGTGCTGGTGGGAATGTAAAATGGTACAGCCACTATAGAGGAGTCTGGCAATTCCTCAAATGGTTTAACATAGAAGTACCACATAAGCCAGCAATTCCACTCCCAGTGTATTTCCCCAACCGAACTGAAAATATGCATCCACAAACAAACTTACACATAAATGATAACAGTAGCATTGTAACAGTCGAAAGGTGGAAGCAACCCAAATGTCCACTAACTGATACAAAGAAAATGTAGGACATCTGTACAAGGGAGTATTACTTGGCCAGAAAAAGGAATGACATACCGATACATGCTACAACTTGGGTTTACCTTAAACACATTACTAAGTGGAATAAGCCAGTCATAAAAGGTCATAGATTACATCATTTCATTTATAGGAGATGTTCAGGCAAACATAGAGAAAAGTAAGTAGATGAGTGGTTGCTTAAAGCTGGAGGGGATAAGGGAAAGGGTGAGTGACTGCTAATGGATGTGGGGTTTCTCTTTGGGGTGAAAGTGTTCTAAAACGGACTGTAGTGATACCTGCACAACCTTGTGGACCTACTCAAAACACTAAATTGTACAATTTAAATTGGTGAATTATGTGGCATGTAAATTAAATCTCAATACAGCTGCTAAAAAATAAACTTGAGATCATGGGGGAAAACACTGGAATTTGCTGGCTCAGTGACTTAGTAACCCAATTACAGCCTGACATTCGCCCTTAGCACCAACTCTTGGTTCTCCATAGCACAGCATGGATAAGCTTCTCCCTGCTAGATCCCCAGTTGCATTGGTGAAAATGAGCAGATCACAGATAAGAAGACTGAGAGCTACAGAATAGGAAGGGTCCTCATTTAATACAGCCCTTGACTGCCAACTACAGTGCTGACTGAAGTCACTGAAAAGAAAGCAGGACGTTCTGATTCTGGCCAGGATGGAGTAAGCCCACTGCTGCCTCTCTCCTGTCGACTGCCAGCAAAACCTATGGACAAAACACAAAAACAAACACCTGAGGACTCTGGGGAGTCAACGCAAGCCGATGGATTGCAGAGGAGACTCAAACCCATGGCTGTATAGGGGAGGAGTTTCCCATTTTTTTCCCTTTTTCCTCCTGCAGCCTTGCCCTGAGTATGGACTCCAACATGCAGAACTGTGTAGTGGTGCAGGAAGCTAAAACTCCAATAGAAACTCCATCTTTCTGACCAGAGGAACAAAAGGGGCCCCTGCAGTCCCCAAAGAATAGGGGTGAGGGTTACTGTGGGGTTCTTTCCTCTTTCTTGTGGCTGTGCCACAAGGACAGTCCCCAGTCACATGCTGCATGGTGGCGGCGATTCAGGCAGGTAGAACTCTGACAGAAACCCTATCTTTCTGACCAGAGAACTATAAGGGAAAGGAGTCCCTGAAGGCTGGAAAGTGTAAGGATTAAGAGAGGAGAAACCTCAAGAAAGGGATCACATAATACTGTGTTTAAACCCAGATAAGTCCCAGGCTCATCCCTGGGCTATGTGGGACAGATTCAAAGCAGGACAGCAACGGCTTTAAGAGCTCAACTAAGACTGAACCACTGCCAAGCTTCAGACTAACCCAAGTGGCACATGCACAGACCAAAAACAGCAGAGAAACTGAACAGCTTTGGAAAGCGAACTGACACTGGAGTCACCACCCACAGAGGGTAAAACAGAACTTGCCGTCTAAACCTAAGCAGGGTGACTGCTTGTTTAAAAGCAAAACAAAACAAAAATCATTCGTTGGAGGATTACATAACAGGATCCAGAGTGTATACAACACGACATCCACAATGTCCAGAATACAATTCAAAATTACTTGACATACCCCAAACCAAAAGCCAAACAGGAAAATGTGACCCTTTCTTAAGGGAAAAGACAATTAACAGATGTACACCCTAAGATAAGCCAGTCTGGGAACCCTCAACGACTTTAAAGAACTTGTAGCTACATTCCACAAAGTAAAGGTAAAAATGCATGGGAATACTGACAGTGACAACCTCAGCAGAGACACAGAAACTATATATATATAAAGAAATGAACGGAAATTTTTAACCAAGAAAATATGGAATCTGAAATAAAAAATTCACTGGATAGGCTCAACAGCAGAATGGAGATGACACAGGAAAGAGTCCATAAACCTGAAGTTAGAGCAACAGAGATGATGCAATCTGAAGAACAGAAAGAAAGATTTGGGAAAGAACATGAACACAGCTTTGGTGTCCTGTTGGAAAATTTCATAAGGTTTAATATTTACATTATTGAGGTTATCAGAAGGAGAGGAGAAAGGGATTATTCAGAAAAACTATTTGAGGAAGTAATGGCAGGAAACTCCAAATTTAGTGAAAGACATAAATATTCAGATTCTAAATGTTTAATAAACCCCAGACAGGGTTTAAACTAAAAAAAAAAAAAAAAAAAAGTGATTACTTCCTGCAGACTCTTCCTTAGTGACTCATTCAGGCTTCTCATAAATGTGGATTCCTAAGCTATTAATTCATTGTTGCCTTCAGTGAATATATACTTTCATTTCATTGAAAACACCACTGATTCCAAGAAGCATCATTACTTTGTGTACCTTTTAAAAATGCTGCCATTTTATGATGCTATTGTAAAAGTCCATTCTGATTTCATAGATGTGAAAATGGTTTTTTTTAAACATACATCTTAAAATAAATAGAAAATATACTGTGCTAGCACCCGCCAAACACCAGAGAGTGTGTGGTAAGTGGAACGGACACAAGCAGCCAGTCCTAACGCCAATGTGCATCACTCCCCGCCCCGTGCCATTACTCATTGCTCTTTCTTTTTAGTCTTAGCAAGAGACAAAATATGCATTCAGAAAAACTCACTGATCTACACTGATAAAACTCTTATGCACAATCTCACTTTTCTCTTTGCTCCCATCTTTACAAGCCTTCCCTCCCAGCAAGGGAAAAGCATACTCTAACATTAACTCAGTTTCCACCCCAATCTTTCTCTTGCTCCTCCTCAGACTCTGTTAATTTTTTAGTTTTTCTTTATTTTTTGAGATGGAGTCTCGCTCTATCACCCAGGCTGGAGTGCAGTGGTGTGATCTTGGCTCACTACAACCTCTGCCTCCTGGGTTCAAGCGATTCTCCTGCCTCAGCCTCCCGAGTAGCTGGGACTACAGGCATGAGCCACCATGTGTGGCTCATTTTTGTATTTTAGTAGAGATGGGGTTTCACCATCTGGCCAGGCTGGCCTTGAACTCCTGACCTCAAGTGTCTGGGTTTTCTTGAGTGATAGGACAGATACTTTTTCATTTTTAATTTAAGCCCACTGTCCCCCCACACCCCCAAAATAAAACTCCTTGCAAAATCCCACCCATGTTTGCAAACTACTTAAAACTGATTCCTTACTTTAATGAAAACATATTTTTGTCTTAATCTGGGGCAGTTTTATGTACCTTTAGAGTCCATCTCATTCCCAAGTTATTTATAAAGCACTAAGAGAATGCAGTGAATTAAGTTTTTAAAATAAAATAGGAAGGTTCTAGGGTTTGTAAAAAATTGCATCAGTCAGTAAGTGACAGCCAAGGACACAGTTCTCTTCATAATATTTGACCCCTTACTCCCACTTTTGACATAAAACATAAGCTATACAAGCCTGGGCCGGCATCTCTAATAAGATCTTATTCATAGCTATTAAGCCTCTGAGGGAAAAAGGCAAGATTTCCCTCTACCACACTTAGTCTAGCTTCCTCATTCCTTTTTCCTAGATGTGCAATTTTTATTAAAACAACAGATTTTAAACCCCTAAATTCTAAGCTGCTGACCCAGCAATCCTGACTCAGGGAGTATTCTTACATATGATGGCTGGCCCCCTAACGTACCAGCAGTGGGCACACAGCTGGCACTGCTCTAGGACTCACACTGGATAAATGCCAATTTGGATGCCCCACCTCCAACTCTAAGTCACTAGTCTGTTCTTTTCATCCACAGAGACAGAGCATTTTTTAAAAAATGTAACATTGGCTTACTAATAAAATGGACTTAACATAGTCCAATTTGGACTGCAAACTGACCAGAGAGCCCTCTGACACTATGCACGGAACACCTCTCCGGCGGTGCGTACATAACAAGGCAGCCTGCTCCAGAGGAAAAGTCAGCTTTACTGAGTGTGTACAGTCATCCCTCAGTATCCGCAGGGGATTGGTTCCAAGACCCCCTGCAATTCCAAAATCCACAGATGCTCAAGTCCCCCTATACATATAAAGTGGTGTGGTATTTGCATATAACCTACACACATCCTCCCATAAAAACCATCTCTAGATTACTAATAATACCTAATACAATGCCTACACATAGCTTCATTATGATTCAACATAGTACCTGGCTTGCTGCAAATTCAAGTTTTGCTTTTTGGAACTTTGTAGAATTTTTTTCTTAATATTTTTGAAATTATGCAGAAAGCAGAGGTTTCTTCTCTGCAACACCCTTCTGGTTTCCGGTGAGCCTAAGCTGTGGCTGAAGATATAAATGTTCACACTGCAAGCACACTCTGAGCATCATCCACCATCCCAAAGAGCCCTCCACACTGCCTCTCCTCAAAAACAAGCAGCTGCCAGGCCCCTGTGTGGAGATCCTGGGAGAGGAGCTTGGAGCCTCTACATAGCTCAACCTGAAAACTAAAATGCGGGATTAACTACAGACTGACTTGATTCTTTTGTCATGCCACATGTAGGGCCACTTAGCAAGCCTAGTTTCTAAAGAGAACTAGCCCAGTGCGTGCCCAGACACACTGAGGAGTTCGGTTCTCAAGCACTAGAATATCGGGCATTTTAGGAGGCCTTGAAGAAAAATGATTATTTTTCTCCCCCAATAAAGCATACTCACATCATCTCCTTGCTCTAAGCTGGGGGCGGGTATCTAGGCGTGAAGGTCGGGAGTTGAAAATATCGTTTGACAGAATAACTATTTTTGCAAGCTGCTGCACTGGCGGGACAGAGGCCTGGGATCTGGCACAGAGGAGTACCCGCCTCACGATCTGACAGCCGCCTCCGAGCAGCCCGCCACCTGCAGCCCGGGGCTGGGCCCAGGGGAGGGGGCACCAGCCGCCCCTGGCCCTCAGCCATGCTACCTCTCTTCGGGGCACTGGATCAGACACAGCAGATAACCGGCCAAAGAAAAAAGGAAAGAAAAGGAAAAGAAAAAAACAAGGAGAGAGGAAGGGGGGAGAAACCTAAAATTTGGACTCAGAGGGTCTTTTCAAACACTTTAATCCTTTCGTGCTGATGGTTCCTGGGGTGCCCGGGGCTGGCACAGGCCCCTGTACCGGGAAAACCCGACTCCCTCAGCCAGTGCGTTCAAGAGAAGGCTGCTAATCAGCTAAATAGAAACTGGAATCTGTTCACAAGAAGTCTCTCTTTCCCTCCATCACCAGAGGGACACCACCGGGTTCTGAAATACACTCTTGACATCATTTGGCAGGAAACCCTATTTTGTTGAACATGATTCATCCCTTAGGTTATTGTTTTTAATATTAGAAAGTGAGCTTTTAAGTGCCAAACAAATTTTGCAGCAGGAGGACAAAAGATATTCCAAGTGGTCTCCCTGGACCTTCTACCAACTGCGTCCACCAAATGGCTTAAAAGAAAACCTTCCCATGGTGCTTCAGAAATGAAGCAGAGACATAGCGACATCCAACTATTACCTAATACAGGACTTTGTTCTCCGAGTCTAGAGTGTTTATGGGATCAGGGCTGAACTCAGGTGGGCAGAGGTGTTGAATGAGAACTGGGCAGTGTGAGCAGCGCAGTGGGGGCCGGGTGGCCAGGCCTTGGCCGAAGTCGTGGGGCTGCAAGGCAATGCCCTTCCAACTCACGTACCTCCCGTCCATGTTGCCACTGACCATGAGGTTGGGAGGGCTGTCGCTGAGGTTGACACATGTGAAGTCACGGAGAACGTTACCCAGCTTCAAGAGGCGGCGTCCTGCTTCCAGGCTATATACCAGGATCTGAGAGAGGAAGAGAAACGTGTGGGCCCACAATTCCATACACCAGGCCAACATCAAACACTTTCATTTCACCATCGTGGAAGGCATGATCCTTACCACCCAGCTCCCGTGAAGATGTTCTGCCACTTAATTTCCTGATCTTTTTCAGGTTACTGATAGTATAGGGACGTGGCTATTAGAGTGCCAAAAAGAAATGCAAAGGAAGAGAGAAGGAAATCCCGTGAATTCCTCAGGCCAAGGTGCACACTCAGGCCACAAGGAAAACACGGGGAAATCAGGTATTCTAATTTCTTAACAAAGAGAAAGCCGTCTGGAAACTATGGGGCCACTGACTGCTTCTGATTTGGAATGAATGGGAAAGCTTGCAAGGCATCAGGAAGCTTGCAGATAAGCCAGCATGAGTTCTCATCTGAATTTACAACACAGGCGGGAAAAGAAGGAATAGTACAAGGACCAGGAAGATGAAGCTTGTATAGTTAGCCACTGGGTGCTTCCTTCGGACTGAACTACAAACCAAAACACAAACTCACTTCCAAACACTTCTCTCTTCACTCTCTGCTTGCTGGTTTTAGGATGCTCTGTTTCATAGGGTATGAAAGTAATAAGAAGGTACCCCTGATTTCCAGACAATGCATTGTTATATTAGAACACCTCGTGTCTTCTCTCTAGTGGGGGGAAATTTACGTTTTTTGCTTTAAAAGTATTAATTCAATTCAACTTAATTCAAAGAACGTTAAGTGCTTGCTATGTGTCAGTCACTGTTGTAGGTGCTGAGGACACAGTCCTTGCCCCAAATTCACATTCAGAAGGCTCCTCATTAACACACACACAAACACACCAAGTTCTGAGCATACTTTCTATCCTAGTGATCATGTTGATATTTCTGAATTAATGAACTCAAAAAAGTTTTTGGTTTTTTTGAAGGGATGGGGGGACAGGGTCTTGCTCTGTCATCCAGGCTGGAGTGCAGTGGCAACATCATAGCTCACAGTGGCCTCAAATTCCTGAGTTCAGGCAATTCTCCCACTCAGCCTCCCGAGTAGCTGGAGCTATGGGTGTGTGCCACCACGGCCTGCTGATATCTTTCTTTCTTTCTTTCTTTTAAATTTTTTTAAGTAGAGAAGGGGTCTCGCTATGTTGCCCAGCCTGGTCTCAAACTTTTGAGCTCAAGCGATCCTCCTGCCTTGGCCTCCCAAAGTGCTGGGATTACAGGCATCAGCCACTGCACCCAGGCAAAGGTTTTTGGTCTTTTTTTGCTTTTGTTTTTGAGACTGAGTCTCACTCTATCGCCCAGGCTGGAGTGCAGTGGCGCAATCTTGGCTCAATGCAACCTCTGCCTCCTGGGTTCAAGCGATTCTTTTGCCTCAGCCTCCTGAGTAGCTGGGATTATAGGCGCCCGCCACCACGCCTGGCTAATATTTGTATTTTTGGTAGAGACGGGGTTTCACCGTGTTGGCCAGACTGGTCTCGATCTCCTGACCTCAAGTGATCCTCCCACCTCAGCCTCCCAAAATGTTGAGATTATAGGCATGAGCCACCACGCTTGGCCCCAGCCAAAGGTTTTAATAGTAATATTTTGTAGAAAGATTTATCCTTTCAGCACACACATGGAACCTATACATTTCTTCTTGTCAACTTATACATTTATCACTTACCAGGATACAGATTTTTACTTTACTATTGAGAAGTTAATAATAAATTAAATATTCTCTACCTTGAAAATAATCAATCCTGTCAACACACATTTCTAACAAGTGAATCTTTGGAAGTTTCTAATGGTCAAAACAACACTATAATATTAACTATTGCTAACAGCATCTGGAAGGAAAAAGAACAAATTCAAAATTTAAAATGCCCTCTTAATCCATAAAGACTACAGAGAACAATTGCAGTTGAAAAGAAAAATTTGACGCAGAAAATTTCAACAATTTAAAAATATCAAGAGTAAGATTATTCTTCCAAGTAAGTATACAGAAATAACCAAATCTCTTATCTTCAGGGAATAACCTAAAAATTATATAAAATCGGCACCTGGAGGGAGAAAATAAAAAGAGCAATCTCACATTCTATTATAAAAGTAGTATTCTGCATCTATTATCATTATAGAGTGTTCAAAAATTTGGACTCAATAGTCTCTTGTTTTTAAAATACTTCAACTTCTGTAGCAGGAAGGTAAGGCCTTTAAGTCAGTAAAATGTTGATGGTAAACCTAAGAACTGAAATCTGACACTGAGTAGGTTCATGTGTCTTTATGTCTTCCAGTTGTTCTTTTTTGACAAGTGGATAAATTATTTCTTAGTGATATAGTGAGATGTAATCCCTTTCCAAAAAGACTCTCTGCAAATTCATCATAAAGACATCTAAGTTAGTCCAGAGTCCAGTATTTTCTAAAATGTTTAATAATTCAACGAATCAGAACTATCTGAAGAGTACCTTTACCATGACGTTTAGTTAAAGACCACAGAGATTAGAAAACACATTACCCATCTCAAAGGCAGCTCTTTCCATGTTACAAGTCCCTTAACGACCTTTACCATTTCTCCCTCCCTCCCACGTACTCTCTCTCTTTTAATAAGGTTGAGCAAATGGGACTTCATTTTATCTGATTGCCATAGACTAGTGAGATTAATTATTCATGCTCACACTCTCCCTCTTGTTAAGACCATGCATTAGACTAATTTTTCTCTTTATTGCCCTAGTTGGGTGAGTCTCAACCCATGGCCACTTGACTCATTCTCAGAGGTGTACAGATATGCTGGAAAAACCTACCCCAGCTCAAATCCCAGAGAAAATATTCTGCACTAATGTGGCTGCCAAAGATGATGTTGAGGATGGTTCCTTTTAAGTACCAGGTGTATATTAGAGAAGAACTTGAACAGTGATTACAGAGCAAATGTTTGCAGGCATTAGATGTTTCTGTAAGAATTAGCTAAAACAGCTAAACCATGTTGAGGCTGGTTGTGTGCTTTACAATGGTAACTATAGGAAATGCATGACACAGAGAATTTTTCCTCCTCTTTGGCTTCCAGGTAGACCTAGAAGGCAATGGGGGAAAAGCAAGCACTATCTTTAAAAATAACTTTAGCAGAAAGTTCTCTATTCATCTGTTTTTTTAAATTAGAGATCTTAAAGTATTTCCGATTTAATCCTAGTCTTAGAATCTTAACTTGCAATTTTGTCAATGATTCTGATGTATCTGAAATCTATTTCTAAAAATCTTTTTCTGATTTCAAATATGATACATCTTACAACAAATTCTAACATAACAGAATTCTATAAGGAAAGTGGTAGCCCTCTGTATATTCATGTCTCAGAAATCACCACTTTTAACAGAGATATATGTACTTCTAGACTTTTCTTCTGCACATCTGTCTCTGTGTGTATACACATTTTTTTCCTAAATGGGATTATTTCACAACTCCTTTTCCCTACGTGTCAATACCTATAGATAGATCTTGTACTTTTTAATGGTTGTGTAGAATTTCTCTGTGGATACACAATTCCATATGGATTGTTTCTAATTTTTAGATAAAATAAATAATGCTGTAATTCATTCAAGAGCCGGCCAACAGATATTTATCAATCATCTTCTAGGCACTGGAATGAACGTGCAGGGACGCTGGGTGACGTGCACAAGTCCCAGCCTGCTGCCAGCTGCCAGCCCACCTCTTCCCCAGCTGGGGCCTGACCGCCAGCTGTCCTGCTCCTCCATAGATGGGGCCTGCCTCTCTGAGGAGACTCACCGACCATCTTCTAGCCATGTCCTGGCAGCTGGTGTCTTAAGCAGCAGGGGTAGTGGTCCAGAGTCAGGAAGGAGACACCAGCCATAGGCCCAACAACTGGGAGGCATCAGCCACCGCCGTGGGCAGGCAGGCCCCGCAGCATCCAGGTGTGGCCTGGACTGGCTTTTCAGGTAAACTGTGAAGGAAAGAGCTGAGAGATGGCTCTTGTCCCTGTGGGGAGTGGTGGTGGGGTGAGTTCAAGGCAGACCAGCTTCTTCCTTCACCCAGTAAAAAATGGATTAACACTGCAAGCTTTTCCTAAATTGGGGGCTATCACCCTCATAATTAATCATGAACCACTTGCATACTGAAATCACTGTGAAGAGATTATAGAGCCTTACCCTCCCAGAATTTCGGTCCTATACTGATGAATGAGGAAAGGAGCTCTGTGTTTTAATTTTATCGAAATACTGAGTCTTCATACTCAAATACCTGCTACAGGCATTAAACCAACAACCACCCCAGCAGCTGGCTCAGCTCCCCAGAAGCCCAGCACTGTCTGTCCAGAGAGCTCAGGAGGAGTCGGAAGGCCTCCTTACAAGACGACAGCATTTTAAAAGCTTTTTCTTTCTTTCTCTTTTTTTTTTTTTCTTTTTGAGACGGAGTCTCGCCCTGTTGCCCAGGCAGGAGTGCAGTGGTGCGATCTGGGCTCACTGCAAGCTCCGCCTTCTGGGTTCATGCCATTCTCCTGCCTCAGCCTCCCAGTGGCTGGGATTACAGGCGCCGGCCACCACGCCCAGCTAATTTTTTGTATTTTTAGTAGAGACAGGGTTTCACCGTGTTAGCCGGGATGGTCTCGCTCTCCTGACCTCGTGATCCGCCCACCTCGGCCTCCCAAAGTGTTGGAATTACAGGCGTGAGCCATCGCGCCCAGCCAAGCTTTTTCAATTGAAGATGATTTGTTGGCCGCCATTTAAAAAAGGGAAGTGGCAAAGAGAGTCAAAGTTTAGGAGGTGCTGTGCTGGGCTGAGCAGAGTCTAAGAGAAGAGGCAAGAGAGGAAGATGCGACTACACTTCCTGGAGATGACACCATCTACCCACTTTCTTTTCTGATCCCCAGTAACCTGTCTCCATCACTACCTCACATATGTGGCTCTCCTGAACAGGGAAGTCGTGATCAAAAGCCAGATGCTGGGCAGTGAGGCAGTTAAACCACCTGCTCTCTCCTTTTCTGTCCACTCCAGCTGCCTTTGTGCTCGCTTCTCCGTGATGTCCTCGGCACACAGTGCCCGTTCCCCTGGTCAGTGCTGAGAGTCCTTGCTGTCTGCACGTGTCACATGGTGTTTTGACAAGCCCACCCCGACCTGTGTCTTATCTTCTTCCGGCTCTTCGCGAGATCTGTGGTTCTCAGATACTGGAGGGGAGGAGGCGGTGACTCCAGCAGGTCAGGGGAGGCTCTGCAGCACTATTACCAAGCACCACACCGCATCACACCAAACACTGTAACAACTCTAAGGTTCCTGGGGGCAGAGATATCCTATCATTCATTCATTCATGTGGCAATTATTAAAGGGCAGCACATGCCAGGTATAGTGTCAGTTACACATTCCCGCATCTCACTAAGTGCCTGCGTTTGTGTTTGGAGGCTCACTGACTGGTACACAATGCCAGGCAAATCCAGAGCTTCCCATAGCCTCAGACCCCAAAGATATTCAGATGTTGCTTTTAGTGCATAACACCTTCCTCCACTCCTGGATCTTGCTGCTGGTATGTAAAAGGAACTGCTCCATCCTACCCAAAATAGAAGATGGTTCCACAGAGATCTCTTCATACTATCCAGATGCCAGAGTGCCCCAACTGCATCCAGTCCAACAGTCCCACCTCTGACAACATGGCAGACAAGAATGTCTGGAAAACCCTGCCATTTACAGTAACCATGCTGGATAAGACTCAGCCTAACATCAAACAGTCCTTCAGACATTCTGTTTAATAAGCAATCAGAGAAATCCACAGGAGCCCAAAATGAGGAGAACACGAAACCCAGGAAGGTAAGACAGCATTCAAGCCAGGGGCTAGTTTGGGCTCCCCCTGCAGTGTCAGGAGCCTGGAGAGCTGGGGAAACAGGAGACCAAGTGTCTGCCCAGCATGAAGTAGAACCTACAGTCGGGTCCCTGCAGGGCTACATACATTCAGTAAAAAGCGAGCAAGAGGGGGAAAATATCTATTGGTGCAGAGAGCTTACCCAGAAACTTCTCTGCCTCAGGTTCAGTTCAGGGTGGAAAACAGTCTGCAGTCACGTGTCTGCCCCCACACAAGTTCTGGGTTAGAGTTTACACCACCTGCAAGGCTAAAAGAACCCAAGCCTAATAAAGTATCTTCGGGTTGGTAACATACCTCCTGGTACCTCGGCAGAATCTTCTCAGGAGGGAAACAATCTCAACTCAGGCCCCTTTAAGAAACCTACGAATCAAGATCAACTGAGTATTAGCTCACAATTAAAAACAAACCCAAATACAGCAAGAAATGATTTATCATACGTGAGACAGAAAAACAAGGAGAATTAGACTTCCAGGCAAGATCAAATAAAGAATACAAAATAAGCATGCTGAAAATGTTGACAGATTAAAGAGGGAGAGAATAAAAAGTAGGAAATCGGATTAAGCAGATTTGAAAAATAAAGCAGAGAATTTCTAGAAATTAAAAAGTCAATGGATGAGATCAGCAAGAAATAAGAAGTCCGAGAGAGAAACTGTGGACTGGAATACAGAGTTGAGGAATTATGCGGAATGCAACCTAGAAAGAGATGAGAAATCTGAATGGGCAGTGCGCAGCACGAAGGAGGGGAGAAGCTGCCTTCATGCACACCTCCTCTGAGCTCCACGCAGAGCATCGCAATACATTTCCAATAAGATAAGGACCGAGAATTCTCTGCAACTGAAAGGAGGGACACACAAAAAATCCCAGACAGGATAAAAATAAATCCACACAAAGAGACATTGGCATGAAACCACAGAAAATTAAAGACAAGGAGAAGATCTTAAAAACAGTCAAAAGGAGAGAAAGTCCTAAAAGAGAATGACAGACTGACAGCCAACTCAGTAGTGTCAGTGGAAGGCAAACCAGTCACATCCTCAAAGGCTGGGTGAAAATAACTGTCGAGCTAGAACTGTAAAAGACCAGCAAAACTACCTTTCAAGGATAAGGATGTAATGAAGATGCCGTAAGAAAGAAACACAGAAAACACTGTGACCAAGTCCTTACGAAAGAAACTTCTAAAGAATGCACTTTTAGGAGACAGAAAATCATTCCAGAAAGAGGACCTGAGTCAACAAAGATCAAGTAATGGGCATAAAAGAATGCAGATGCTGTCTGCAAAAACAACAGTGCTGATTTGAGGGTTAAATACACAGAATAATCTGTACCTAGTCTTTATTCCAACCAGTCAAATGCCATGAATCAGGAAAAAGTACCATAACCATCAAGATGCCAGATGCGCAGGGTGCGCCCCCCACCCCTGTGTGCAAGGAACAGAAGCTCCTTTGGATACCTGTGCAGTGTTTGGCACATAGGAGGGGTTCAGTATACACTTGATGACAGAATGAGCAGATGAATACACACTGCACATGTCTGCGTGTATCTACCTCTTACAGGCGACTGCTATGCTGGCCTTACAGTAAAGACAGGCTTCACAAATAGAAATGAACACACAAAGTCTATTTGCTGTCCACCAACTGCAATGTATATAGCTGTTTGCTAAGTGCCAGGTACACTTTTATTCAGTACAGATCTTCATGTACAAGACTAGTGATGCTCTTTTTTAAAAACCAAAAGATACAAAAGAAAAAGTCCTATACATCTTCATGGTAGAATTTACTCATGTAAACGACCCACGTTGCTATTCTGACCCAACGAAAGTAAGATCCACGGAAATGTGGAATTGAACTACAAAAATGCAAGGTGTGCATATCAATGTTCATGCACAAAGCTAGATGAACAGTCTCTATAAATTCACAGATGAGCTAAGACCTTAAAAAAACAGGGATGAGAAAGACAACTGGGGAGAGAAGAGGAGCCAGTGAGAAAAGAGTAAATCATACACAAAACAGCCAATAAAAAAAATAAAAAAGCAGTTAATATACATGAATAATGGATGTCTGATTTAAAAGCAGTTTACTCCGATATGATGTAATTTTTGACAATCAGCCAGAGAGACTATTTTGTAAGTCCTTGCCAGAGACAAGTCATAGCGTGAAGCTTGGTAACACGGCCGTATCTATGAACATGTGGAAAATGACTTTCACCACCATCCCAAAGGTGACTTTCTGTTGGCAAACAGAAACTTGCCTTTCAGGTGCACTTTGCAGCAGCAACCAACAAGATGCTAATCTTGAAGAAATGGATCCCTGACACTCCTGATGTTCCCTGCAACGTGGCACCCCTTAACAGTCTCCATGACATGCTTCTGGCACCGTCCATGCTCAAATTCAGCACAAAGGGAGAAGCAGCCTGAGCCGCTTTCATGTTTAAGTTTTAATTGGAGTGACAAGCCCACGAGGCCAAGATATTTCAGGGATGGGACGGTGTTGCTGAGCGTCGCCAGGCGCTGGGTAGGCAAGGCCTGTGTGCGGTCCCCACCACCACGTGCCAATGCACCTGCAACCCCCGCTGTTCCAGGACTGGACTCTTCCCGGGGAGGCAGTGCCAATTGCTGCGGGCTGTGCCAAACGTGGGGGCTTTGTGATGTGGGCAGATGTCTACAAAGGACCGGAGAGAGGCCAAACCAACACCTATTGTGACCTAAGCCTGAAAGGAACCCACAGAGCAAGAGTACACTCGGGTACAAATCCAGGCAAAAACCATCCAAACCAGCCAATCTCTCTCTCAGCACGTCTGTAGGTGCTGGGAATAATCAAGGAAGGCCAGGTCTACCTTGTGGAGTGAGCAGAATACGGCTCTCTCTTTGCTTTGGGATCATTTTCATCTCAGTGCTGGTGTAAGGGTAAGAAGTGTGATTAGGAACACCTGGTTAATGCTCACACAACACGAACAGGGAATATTCAAGTCAGAGCCGTGAGTCCAGTGAACAGATGATAACCATCGTGCAAATATACGACTGAGAGCTACAAATCCTCACACCCTCCTTCATTCTCCCAACAGGCCTCATCCCCACAGAGAGCATGGGCAGCGTTAAAATGCCATGAACACTGACCACATGGAAAGAATCACCAAGAGAAAGTTATCATATCTATCTTATGGAGTGAAAACTGAGGCTGCAAACTATGAAGTGAACTCTTTACAATTAAAGGCAACTTGCATACTATTTTGAAAATGAAAAGGTTACCATGAGATGCTCATAATGTACACGTATCTGTATACCAACAGGACTTAGCAAACACTATACATGAAATTCAGTATATTACACTAGTTTGGTTATCGATTTTGACTAGCCTGGCAACTTCTAGTTTGGCCCCAAGTTAGACTGGACAAAAGCTTCTAGAAGGAGGCAGGCAGGCAGCTAAAATCAGATCACTGAAACAAATAGCCCCAGGGGGAGACTGGGAAGCCACAGTGAATAATCAGGGCCTTTCATGGAGGGCAGCAGGTCCACCCAGGGGCTCCTCCCAGCCACCTAAGGCATAACCGCCTCTACTCACTCTACACGGTGCATGAGGTAGTGGCAGAGACATGTGTTTAGCAGCATTCTGCACATAAACCAACACTACACATATGAGCTCTTCGTAATACCCAGGACATGCCTTTCACACAAATCCCTTCAGAACATCCTTCCATTTGAAACTCACAACCACCAAGAGGGAGAGAAGACAAATACTACTGCCTACATTTTGTGCATCAAGAAACTGAAGCTTAAGTAATTTTGAGTAGCTGGCCCCGAATTACATGGGCAACAAAAGGAGCTGAGGTGGCACTAGGTAGAGCCCAGCTCGTGTCATTCCTACGCCACTTTGCGACCATATCACAATGTCTTTCCTGTCCTGCCAAAATAATTAATAACAGCTGATGCTTATAATATTCTCTTACATGCAAAACACTGCTATGATGTGTTATCTCACCTGACCCCCACAATGCTGTAAGGTAGGTACCATGATTTTACTCCCTTTACACAGGAGAATATGGGGCCCCAGAGAGCTCAAACCTCTTGCCCAATTAGGAAGTTTTGGCACAAGGATTCAGACCTGGGTGGGTGGGCTCAAAGCTCATGCTCTTTAAACCTCTACCCCAGGGTGCTCAAAGTATGGTCCCAGGACTAGCAGCCTCCACTGCCCTGGGCACTTGTTAGACATGTAAATTCTCAGGCCCCACCCTGGACCCACTGAGTCAGAAGCTCTGGGGGTGGGGCCAGTGATCAGTAGTTTCATCAGGTCTCTTGTAGATTCTGATGCATGCTGGCATGTGAGAACCCCTGTGCTCTACCTATACTGCCTTTCAGGCTAATGAAGACCTTCAGCCATGACAGTGGTAAGTATTATCCAGCTATCAATTCTTACTTCCTGCTTCCAAATTGCTGCCAGTCTGGGGAAGCAATAGTGCTGGGCGGTGCTGGTATGAAAATATGAGATGCAGATCCCGTGTTCTGTACAAGCTCAGGGCCAGAGCTCTGATGCTCAATGAGAGGCAGATAGTTGGTTAAGGCTGCTTCTGGTAAGTAGGACTCTTTTTCAAAAGGACATGGCGGGACAGGAGAGGAAGAGGGGATGCTAGTGCTAGTCCCCAGTCAGGAATCAATGTGGCACATTCAGGATGGTGCTAGCCTGGCCAGAGGTCTGGCTGGAGCAAGGGGCTCATTCTGGAAGCAAAGGACTAGACAGCTGGGAGCTAAGATGGGGCCCAACTCCCCACAGTCCAGAAGGCCAGGCTGAAGACGGGCACTGGGGCCTTACCCATACTCCTCGCCATGCAGCCAGTGCTCTGGGAAAGCCCGAAGTGGACTGTGAGGAGGGGCACTGACAGGTGGACAGGTGCCACAAGAGTATAAAGGTGGGGAAAGGGCAGGCGCAAGCCAGGAAGGGGAAATGCGCTCGGGGAGGCATTATTTTCATGTCATTTTCAACATACTTTTAAAACTTACTATGATCTTGAGATCACAGTTAAGAGTTCACAACCCAAGGAAACAGCACAGTGCAAAGAAGCTACCTATGCCAGATGGCCTAACCCTGCAAAGACCCAAAGAAATCGGGATGAGGAATTCAGTTTAGGGCCAGTTGGTCATCCCACGTCCCTGGCACAGTTCTGAGCAGAGGCAAGCTGAGGCTGGAAGCCAGGTCCGGCAGAGCAGCTCCCTGGACACAGCCGGCTTCCTCATTTTAATGCACCTTCAGCCTCATGGCTCCTCCCGAGTCCCTTAGTTTGGGATGCGACCGCTCAGATGTGGGCTGAGCAGGAGTTTTCCTTTGCTCTCTACAAAGGGGATTTACCCTGTCAATTAATAACACACTGAGGGAATGCTTTAAAGAGTAACTTTGCGTCCATTAGAAGGATTCATCTGCAACTCAATAATTGATAAGTTAATTACAAACCCCCTCTCTAACACAGTGCCTTATAGAAGACTGAAGTGCGGAGGAAATTAATAAATCATAGTCATCTATGTGCTGAATAAAAAGTTAAAGTTCTCTTCTTGGTAATATTTTGTGAGTCTAAACTACGATGTGTATTTTGAAAACAGTAAAAGGTTTTAAATACTCAGAAATTCAGCTCACATAGGCCATTTGCTGAGTGCCCTCTTGCTCCTACTCTGACCCAAACCAACATCAGTCTCAACTGTCTGGACACGCAGGGGAAGCACACAGCCTCTTCCGTAGCACTAGTGTTTTCACCTCTGGAACAAAGGCAAACATTTCCAACAGGGCTCCCTTAGCTCCCCATGAACTGGAGAACGAGCTGATTTTTAACACTAACAATGCCTGGGCAGTATTTACTCCCAGGCTCATCTGGCACAAACAAACCAAAGCCATACCCATCTGTGAAGGTGAAATAAACGGAGTTAGCACTAAGTTCATTCTCCTCTATGGTGTAGGATGGTAAACCAGGAAGTAAATTCCACGTCAATCACCAGGGAAGAAAAATCAGGCTCTAAATAACATTCTAAGCTTAATTTGAAAGCCAAAAGAGAAGAAAGGCAATGAACATCATATTCTTCAATCTAAATGTTCTGTAAACTTGCTCAGTCTCAAGAAGACTGAATAATTCCTTCAAAAATTAGAAAATGGTAGATGTTATTGGCATACAGGAACTAGGCAAGTGTGAATAAAGACAAAAGACATTTAAGACTTGGTGCCAGCCCTCTCCAATAAGGCTTCACATCTTGAAGGGTTTCATATGAAGTGACAGCATTCACATTAGCTTATTGCATTAGTTCTGCACGGAAGCTAAACTGACCTGTCTCATTCTACTATAAATGCATTCTTTTAAAACAGTTCTTGGGGGCTGGGCACAGTAGCTCACATCTGTAATCCCAGCACTTTGGGAGGCCAAGGAGGGCAAATCACCTGAGGTCAGGAGTTTGAGACCAGCCTGGCCAACATGTAGTGAAACCCTGTCTCTACTAAAAAATATAAAAATTAGCTGGGCATGTGGCACACACCTGTAGTCCCAGCTACTAGGGAAGCTGAGGCAGGAGAATTGCTTGAACCTGGGAGGCGGAGGTTGTAGTGAGCCGAGATGGAGCCACTGCACTCTGGCCTGGGTGACAGAACGAGACTCCGTCTCTCAAAACAACAACAACAACAACAAATTTCTTGGGAAAGTGAATCCTGTGAAGAAGCATGGGCCGCTATCCCTACAGGTATGGCTTCAGCAGGGCTCCTGCAGCAGCCCAGGGCTGCTGGGGCTCCTGCAGGCCTGAATATACCCGGCACTGCTTCCAGCCGGTGGGACCGCCTTCCACAGGCCCTGCTGCCTCTGCCTGGACTGCTCTCTCCCAGGCTTTGCCTGATGAACTCCAGCCTGACCCCAAAGCTGCTGGGGATGGCTGGTGAAGGAGGAACCTAACAAGTGCTGAGCACCAGCCACATACAAAGCACATTACCTCTTTCTTGGGTATTAGCTCCAGTATCCACATGGGGACACCAAGGCAAGTCACTTGCCTAAGGCTTACCTGACTGCAGAACCCTTGCTCAGTCTCAGTGGTGATGCAACTGCTACCCTGACAGTAGCTGAAAGGAACTTTCCCCTATATTTACATTCTATAACTTTATCACTCCCTTCCAGGATCCCTAGAGATCCTAAAGATCATAGCTTCTGTAATAAGCAATATTCCAAAAGACACTTTTCACAGAAAAACCCATCAGTTGTACAGAGTATTGGAGATGGTCCAGTCCTCAAAGGCCTCTAAGCCAGAGGTTTCTCGCTCTGTCTTGAGAAACTCTAGGGCTCTGTGGAGGTGCTTCAAGGTTTTCACAAATGAGAAGAATTGTATTTATTATTTATGATTAACCACATACTACAATTATGTCAACTATGGATACCATTTTAATATTAAACAGTACAAAATGCATTTGAATGTTCATTCCTCATTTATTTATCTATATGTTTTTCTGTCAGTCTGGAATTCACCAAGTTCATCATCAAGGTCTTCTTTATGACCTCGTGTGCATCTCAACATGTCTCCTTTACATCGCCAAGTCGCTGTTAAGGACCACAAGGCTATAATCCCTGAGGCAGATGTGATATTTGACTCATCTCTCTGTTTCCAGTGCCAATCAGATATTGCACACACAGCATGTGTTCAATAAGCATTCATTAACAATGACGGCAACCTTCACGACAACAATGGACCCTTTGGGAGTCAGCATCACTCAACAGCCCAGAAAACTGGTCTCCACGAGTTACCTCTCTATACTTCCCCAGGAAGCAGATAAATATTAAAAATGTTAAATGTTAAGGTAAAAATGAAAATGAAATTAGACATTTACTTTGTGAACTTTCAATTTTTTTATTTTAAAATATTTAAATGGAAAGTTCACAAAGTAAATATCTAATTTCATTTTCATTCTGCTTGTAAAATAATACCAAGTTTTTTTCTTCTCCGAACTAGAATCTCAAACAAAAGGAAAGATGGATTTCCTATTTGGGTGGAGGTATGGAAGAATGTTGCCACAATCTATGCACACTGCATTGCTGATTCCAAAGGCTCTCCCAGACAGATATTTCAACTCGTGATGAGTGCGAGCAACCAATCCAGAGTCTCTTCACGTCTGTGCATGGGGAATAATTATCATAAGAGACGTTAGCGATGATTTTCCAGTGTGATGTAAGCTGAGGCAGCAGCGCCAAGCAAGCGTCCTTGTCACGCGCATTCCAGCCTCCTGGATTACTTCACTCACAGCTCCCTGATTAGGATGCACGCCGTGTGCCGCTTAATACAATCTGCCATCAAATGCCAAGTACTTCAGACCTAAATTAGGAAATATGTCCAAATACATAGAATGATGCTAAGAGCCCTAAGTGGATCTCTCTCTTCCTTTATGAGGCCTGAGGCTCGTCATCAACCTAATGCTCTTAAACAAGGCAATTTGGTCTTCTAACCCTCCACCTCTGAGAGCAGAATTTAATTCAGGCAGCAAAAGAATTAATAAAGATTATATGGTGTCATAAATATGTGTTCATGGATGAAAGTATTTTTGATAGATTCAGGAACTATGAGACATAAAAACTGATTTTAAAGGGCTGCCTGGGCACGAAGGCTACATTAACAGAGTTCACACTGATTTTTGCACCACAGCATGATAAGAGATGAGGCCAGAGGAATTACTTTTACGTTTGTTTTCTTTTACAATCATATGGCACTTAACAGTGACTACCTATGAGGTCCTGTATGTCACTGAAGTCTGAGAACCCAAGAATGCAACATCAGAACTTAAGAATCCATTTTTAACTTAAGAATCCATTTTTATCCAAAAGTAAAAAACCGTCAAGCAGCCCTTCTTCCTATGTACAGCTTACGAGGCAAGACGTAGGAACTGATGAAAAAAATATCAAACATTTCCTGCCCAATACTTTCTGCCAGCAATAGGCACAGCTGTTAGGAACTCTTGGGTGACAACTTAGAGAAGAAGTAATAGAATAATGGATTCCTTGGCCCGTTTCAGAAGCCCTCAGCAACTCAGCATCTTCCAGTGGATTGGCTCAACACAACTCCACAGCCAAAAGGTTTAAACCACCTACATGGCTTAAAGAATCCAGGAATGTGGTTCAAGACAGGAGCCCAAAGGTCACGTGTTCAACCCTCCTCATTTTACAGAAGAGAAAAGAGGCAGGTCAGATTAAAATAATTGTGGGCTCTTTCTCAAATGGGTCCCAAATAAGCCCAGAAGGGGAGCATATCCGTGTATGCTGCAGTTCTTTCTTGCCACCATGACACTGGCCAGATAGGGCTGTCAGTCGTGCTACACTGATTCTAGGTGAAGTCGTGTGTTCTAGTCATTCACTCTAAAAGCAGAGAGCTGAAAAATAATTTAAATGAAAGGCAGGACCAGTCAGATCTCTATATATCCCCCCTGGCCTCATCTTGTTGTGATCTTTCTGTATCTATCGGAGAAAAGCCGTCCAAGAGCCACTAGGGGAAGGGGATGCCCTGCCATCCACCACTGCCCAAGGTACAACTTCTGTGGAGGGCAAAGTCTATCAAAATCATGGAGGCACATGTCCCTTTGACCCAGCAAGTCTACTTGGAGGAACTGATCCTACAAATACGTTCATGTGGACCAAGTGTTGTTTACAACAGCAAAACAGCAGGAGCAATTGATCATCCATCCATAGGGAGCTGGCAAATTAATTAAAGCACATCCACAAAGTATAATATCATAAAGTTGCAAAAATCAAAACCAAAACACGAATAAGTTCTTTGTTATGTCATAGAAATGATCGCCAAGAGATTCTGTTGCAGGAAAAAGCAAGCTGCAGACAAAAATATAGCACTTTACTATTTTCATTGTTTAAATTGGGGTTGAGACCACATATGGTAATTTGATTATAAGTGCATAAACTATCTCAGGAAGAATGCACAAAAAACTGGCAACATTGGTTTGGCTCCAGATAGAGAAATTGGGTGGCAGGTTGAAGGGAGTGGGAAGGAGTCCTCCCACCACACACCCTTCCTTCCTATCTTTTGATTCATGAATTAGGTGAATGCATTACCCAGTCAAAAAATACATTTCTATAGATGTTTAAAAATCTGTGTTCTCTTTTCTGTTCCATTGGTCTACGTATCTACTTTTACACCAGTACCATACTTTTACACCAGTACTATTCCATTGGTCTATGTATCTGCTTTAACACCTGTACCACTATGTATCTACTTTTACACCAGTACCATCTACTTTTCTACCAGTACCAGTATGTACTTTTACACCAGTACCAGTACGTATCTACTTTTACCACCAATACCATGCTGTTTTGATTACTATAGCCTTGTAGTATAATTCAAAGTCGGGTAATGGGATGCCTCTAGAGTTGTTCCTTTTGCTTAGGGTTGCTTTGGCTATTTGGGCTCTTTTTGGTTCCATATTAATTTTAGGATTGTTTTTAAACATACACTGAGGAAGGGACACCCAATTCAATAAATGGTACTGGGAAAATTGGATAACCACATGTAGAAAAATAAAACTGGATCCCTGTCTCTCACCATATATAAAAATTAACCAAGATGGATTAAAGACTTAAATCTAAGATTTGAAACCATAAAAATTCTAGAAGAGAACTTAGGAAAGACTCTTCTGGACATTGGCCTAGGCAAATAATTTATGTCTAAAATCCCAAAAGCAAATGTAACAAAAACAAATAAATGGCACCTAATTAAACTAAAAGCTTCTGCACAGCAAAAGAAATAATCAATAAACAGACAACCCACAGAATGGGAGAAAATATTTGCAAACTATATATCCAACAAAGGACTAATATCCACAATCTACTAGGAACTCAAATCAGCAGGAAAAAAAGCCAAAACAAATAATCCCATTAAAAAACGGGCAAATGACATGAACAGATATTTCTCAAAAGAATATATACAAATTGCCAACAAACATAAGAAACAATGCTTAACATCACTAATCATCAGGGAAATGCAAATTAAAACCACAATGAGATGCCGCCTTATCCCAGCCAGAAAGGCCATTATTAAACAGTCAAAAAACAGACTGGGTGCAGCGGCCCATGCCTGTAATCCCAGCACTTTGGGAAGCCAAGGCAGGAAGACCACAAGGTCAGGAGTTTGAGACCAGCCTGGCCAACACGGTGAAACTTCATCTCTACTAAAACTACAAAAACTAGCCAGGCGTGGTGGCACACGCCTGTAATCCCAGCTACTCGGGAGGCTAAGGCTGGAGAATTGCTTGAACCTGATCAGTGGAGGTTGCAGTGAGCCGAGATCACACCACTGCAGTCCAGCCCGGGCAACAGAGCAAGACGTCATCTCAAAAAAAAAAAAAAGGTGAAAAATCAATAGATGTTGGTGTGGATGTTGTGAAATGGGAATGCTTATACACTGCTGGTGGAAATGTAAAATAGCACAATCTCTTTGGAGAACAGTATGGAGATTTCTCAGATAACTAAAAGCAGATCTGCCATTTGATCCAGCAATCCCACCACTGGATATTTACCCAAAGGAAAACAAGTCACTGTACAAAAAAGACACCTGTACACAAATGTTTATTGCAGCAGAAATCACAATTGCAAAGATATGAAGCCAACCTAAGTGCCCATCAACCAATGAGTAGATACAGAAAATGTGACACACGCACACACACACACACACACACACACCCATGGAATAATACTCAACCATAAAAAGGAATGAAATAATGTCCTTTGTAGCAAGTTGGGTGGAACTGGAGGCCATTATCCTAAGTGAAGTAACTCAAGAATGGAAAACTAAATATCGCATGTTCTCACTTACAAGTGGGAGCTAAGCTATGGGTATGCAGAGGCATCGAGTGACACTGGAGGACCCTGGAGACTCAGAAGGGTACTGGGTTCAATGTGTACTATTTGGGTGACAGGTACACTAAAAGCCCAAGCTTCACCACTATGCAGTTCATCCATGTAACCAAAAACCCTTTTTACCCCCCTAAAGCTATTGAAATAAAATGATTTTAATTTTAAAAAAGATTCCAATCTTCCAAAAAAGGGCAAAAATACATAGTTGCTATTTTTTCTATGACTACGTGGCCCATAACACTGCTGGCAAACCCAGATGTGGCCCCTAACTTTGACGCCTGAAACCCAAGTCTGGGAGCCCCTGCCTAACAGGCAAATCAAGATGTTGCAGGGCCCAGACTGTCTGATCCCTTCCTACCCAAGCTGGAGGTGACTGATCAGCCAGCTACATTTGAAGACTTTCTTTTAAAAAAAAGATTAAACAGATAAGCTTTTGCTAAATTACTCGGCTTTGTTTCCTTAGAAAACTATGTTTATTAACAGAGCTAGGTTCCTTGACAAGCACCAGTTTGCTGAAATCTGTGTGTAATGCTGTTTTAACATGCCAATGCCAGGAACACTACTGGTGCTCAGTATTTGTGATGAATACACAATGGGTTGGCTAGCCAGATATAGGAATGGGTGGATTTGAGCCATTATTACTCCATGCGCATGCAGCTGAGGTGCCTGTAACATGCTAGTGTAGGCATCCTACGGTGTAAGAATATTCTCCAACTAAACAAAAATAACACCTCTGGAATACTTCAACAGGTTAGGGAGCTTTAAGTTTCTGACTAAAAGTCAGTTTCAACATTTGGACTTCACTGTCGGCTTTTATCACAGTTAATCAATAATGGACTATAGCTAAATCCCAGTTTTGTATCAGGTACAAACAAATATAAACCAAATGCTCTGTTCTCATAAAACCTTCATCTGAATCCTAGATATACAGGCCGGAGGCACAGATACAAACCCTAGTGTGGATATAGCTCCAGGCAAACTCCACTGCTAATAGTCTCACACCAGCCTAATAAAATGTGCTGGGATAGATGCTGCCGCCAGGCTGAAGCAAAGAGATGGCCAAGCATGGTATTCACAAGCAAAGTGACACCAAGCCTCGCACATGAGACTATTTGGGAATTATGACATCACATTAGAGCACAGCAGGAGGATACTAAAATCTCACAGAGTTACCCATGACATGACTTAATTCACACAGAGCTGTTATATGACAATTACGTTTCTTAAAAATGCAAGTTTTTCTGAGGAAGCAGAAAATCCATTAAGCACAATGGGATGGAAAGTCTCATCTCTGTAAAAATAAGCAAAGTTACATAGATGAAGCTTGGTGTTCCTCTTACTTTTGAGTGGGTGGCATTCCTGTTGGAGAAACATCTCAACACAAAGTTATTACCAACACTACTAACAAGCAGCCATTCACCCACACGAGTGTTTGGAGGGTTGGTGCTGTGCTCACAACATATTTGGATGACTAAATGCTACTGTTAGCTTCCAAAGAGACATTTTAGAAACATTCTTGTAGCAAATTTATTTCCACTCCTAATTTTAAAACACCAACGAAAATACTAGCTTACAAGTCATTTGAGGGACTATACTTTTTTTTTTTTTTCTCTGTAGAGACAGAGTCTCGCTATGTTGCCCAGGCTGTTTTCAAACTCCCAGCCTCAAGCCATCCTCCTGACTTGGCCTCCCAGAGTGCTGGGATTATAGATGTGAGCCACCGTGCCCAGCCAGGGACTATACATTTTTAACCAAGGATTTTTCATAAAATTAATGTATTAATCAGCTGATTCTTACAGTTAATGCTTTCAGTTGGGTTGGAAATTTTGAGAGGAATCAAAAAAACCCCACTGCCTTACATCTGTATCTGAAGGATCCTTGTGCTGAACTGCCCCTTTAAGTAGTTTCTCAAATGTACCCATTACAACTGTATTACTACAGGAATAAATCCATTCAGATAAGTCAAAGAGAAAAAGGACCTACCCGATAAAACATTTATAAAAAGTAGGAAAAATTTAAACCAGACTAGTACTGAATATAACTATCACCTCTCTATACTGAGAGCTCTAAAAATAAATGAGATAACACAAACTTGAAAGCATACCAGATGAAAAATTAGAAAGCAAATGGTCTCTCCTCTCTCAACAAATGAGCTCACCAGGGATGGGAAAAGAAAGTTTTTTTAGAGCACAAGAAAGGAAACTGCCTTAAGAAACCAATTCCTGCTCCTTCCCTCCTGAGCTGGAAGACAAAACTCAGGAGTTATATCATGACACATCTTCCAGCTAGGACACAATGGAGATGCCCCAACCAAACTGCACACCAAGTTTGCAGCATAAGGGGAGGCCTTTTTACAGTGGGATGATAGGACGCCACACATACAGCGTCTACGCTTAGTCTATCTTCCTGGATGAAGAATGTATCACTGGGATCCAAGATGCTTCCATTCTTGACCATTTACTGGGTTGCAAAACCAATCACACCTACATAAATGATATTTGACCTTACAGGTCAAACACATGGAGGAAATAAGACGTAAAAGAAAGCACCACCAGAGGCTGGAATCCAACTATGGGTGGGAGGAATAACGGGAGGTTCAGAAGCCAACAGATCGTGAGCTCTCATGTGCCAGACACCATGCCTCAAGCTTTACATATGGCTTTTCATTTAATCCTACAACTCTAAGAAGCAGGCACTATTATGAGCTCTATTTTACAAATGAGGAAACTGAGGCATAAAGAGGGTTAAGGAACCTACTAACAGTCACACAGGGTCTGCTGGCCCAGACACGTTCCTTCGCAGGAATCCCACCAACTGACAGAAAGGGTCAGGAGCAGGGAAACTGGAAAAAAAAAAAAAAAAAGAAATAAAAACTTTCTCTCTCTCCCCCTTGGTCCCACTGATAGGGAGAGTTCTATAAATCAGCTCTTAGACCAAGTATTTGGCCTACAGTCAGGATAGTAAGATGCTAGGGAGTGATAAAATTTAGTCATCACTCAAAGAATTTCCATTAAAAACCTGTCTTCCTGCTTCTGACTCAGAGTTTCAGAAGGCACTTGTATGCACTGTTGGTAAGAATGTGAATTCTGATGCACCTTTTTAGAAAAGCAACTTGGCAATGTCCATCATTATCTGAAGTACACATCCTAGAGATACACTATATATACAAGGACTTCTGCAAGCTGCAATATGCATTGTAGCATTGCTTTAGCAGCCAACACAGTGAAAGCAAGCTAAACGCCCACCAGTGAGGCGCCTGGCTAAACAGGCTATGAGCTAGAAGCATATGCTGGAATCCTAGGGAGGGAGAGTTAGTAAGAGCTGACATGGAATGCTCTCCCCAAGGCACATTATGGAGTAAAAATGCTGGGTACAGAACACTATGTATACTGTGATCCCATCTCTACAACAGTATGTTTTCAGTATACAAATGTACTTATATATGCATTACATTTTTCTAGATGGATATCTCGAAACTGTTAACAGTTTATTCTATGCAGCGAAGTTGGGGGAAGGGAGGAGAAAGAAAATGATTAATTTTCATTTTCAATCCTTTTGAAATTCTTTGAATTTTTTGACCATGCTTATATACTGCCCTGATATATATGGAAAAATACTGAAGAGCTTTAATTTTTCAATTCCCTTCTAAAAAATAAATCTATGTTCTTTTTTGTTAATTTACATCTTGCTAGTTGTGTACCTTGCTTCCTTCGTACACCCATCCCAGGCCCTGTACACCAAAAGCAACTTGGTTGGCAGAGACGTCTAGACATGTGACAGGCGGGCCGTGGGCGTAAAGGAGGGTTCTGGCAGAGTCTTCGGCTTTGAGCAGGTACATCAGATCTCCAGCAGCGGCTACTGCCACAGGGTACCTTCCAGTTTCTGGAACTATTTCAAGGTACTGAACCTGTTAAAAGATAAGAGTTGCTTAGTCCCACAAATTCATCCTGACTTGGTCAAAAATATGCAATTCAACCTACACATCAATGTGAAGGCCAGCAACCCAACAGAAAAAGATGGGCAAATGAAACACCCACAGGAAATGAAACACAAACAGCTCTTACACAACAGAAAAGATGTTCAGTGTAAGAGAAACATAAGACACGCCTAAAAAGAGAAATACAAAATGAAAATTCATCGAAATATGATGCTTCATCTTTCATATCGGTAAAGATCAAGAAATCTGATAATACCCTAGGCTGGAAGTGAAGGAGGGGAAAACCATGTTCCATGTTTCTGGATTCCACTTATTGCTGATGGGGACATAAATCTTGTCCAGCTTCTATCAAGAGAACTTTGGCAACTCTTATCAAAATACCAAATGAACATACACTCTGACCTAGGACATCCACTTCTACAAGTTACTTACAAATAAACTCACAAATATAAAAAATGATTATATACAAGGTTATTCATGAACTGTAGTACAATTGTGTCTTAGCTAAAAATTAGAAAAACAGAAACACCCATTACTAAGGGACTAATTAAGTAACTTAGTGTATCTATACACTGGAATACCATGCAGTCATAGAGGGAAGCATGAAAACATTCTTTATAAAACGAAACAAATGGGATGATTCTCCAAGATAAACTTAGCGGGTAAAGCAAGGATGCAAGATGAGTAAGGTAACCTCACCTGCTGAATGTGTACAAGGTGGGGGCAGAGAAAGTACACCACACGCTTGACTCGCACATCCATAAATCTACTAACAATGGCTGCCTTCAAGGAGGGAAGTGGATTACGAGATGCGGAGATTTCCCACCATCAGCCTTATTGTGTCTTTTAAATTCTGAACCATGGGGGTGTAACAGCAATTCAAAAAATAAAAGGTTGGTTTTTTTTATTTTGTTTTGTGTGTGTGGTTTTTTTGTTTGTTTGTTTGTTTTTACAAGAAACTGAATAAATAACATTCACTCAGTTCCAAATTCGCAAGAAAGAATATTTTAACATTTGTGCCAAAATGTGTGGCCAAAAGGTTCAAAATATCCAAGTGATCTGCTGTCTCCTGGTTTCAATGTCATCAGGGTCCATCTGGCCACCAGAGGGTAAGGAAGGGATCTACAAACACATTTTTCTACCCACCCTGCTCCCCAGTCCTGAATGTGTCACCACCGGCACTTTCTCTAATGTCTGAGATGCACTTTTCAAGAATAATTTGATTCTGTCCATCCACAGGCAGCCCATTTCTCCGCACTTTTCAAGAATAATTTGATTCTGTCCATTCACAGGCGGCCCATTTCTCCACAGTGCTGTTCCCAACAGGCTTTCGCCTCTTCGAGTAAATCACGAGAGGACACATGGAAGGTGAGCCACGCTGTGTAATTATGAAAATCCACAGTGTGAAAGGACAGCGCTGCCCTGACCATACGCCAAAGAGTTCAAAGCCGGCCTCTGGAACACCGTCCAGAGGAGCTGGAGGGAGCGTCAACATCCGGGGGACTCTCCTAATCCTCGGGCCCAGCTTCACAAGCAGCAGGTCCATCACAAAGGACAGCCGCTCTAGGCTAATATCGCAGACCTGGGAACACTGCCACTGCCATTCAGGGGCGTATATGGACAAGACAAAACTGGCTTGGCTCTTCGGGCCAGGGGTGCCTTTTCCAAAGATACTCAGAGCATTTTGTGGGAACCTTTCACTCAAAGTGAAAAATAATTCCTAAACCATGCATAAAACCCGCCTCAGACAATGGCTGCTTTGTTCCTCTCACTCCTCCAAATCATTTCTTATTTTCCTACAACGGACATCCTCTGTCTAGCCCTTTAACTTTATCTCCGTGTTGGCTTTCTGACAGACCAAGAGGCTGAGACTGACACTGGTGGTGCCATTTGCTGGGGGCTATAAACTATTTCAAAAAGCTTCCAGTCTGTGCCAGGATGCCACCTTATTGCCAAGGCAGGATTTGCACTTTACAGAGAAACTGGCATCTTAAGTATCTGGGTCCATATAGTGATTGCTGGTCTACAGTATTCTTTAATCACAGACTAAATAGTACTTTGGAAGTTTTGAGAACAGAAATATACTTTCACATTTTTCTAATAAAGCCCAGATGAGTTGACATCATCAGGCCATCTTGGGGGAGCACTATATCCAAAGTGCAGATGCTCATGGAGGTGAAGCAGTGATGCCATGGCTTTCTAAGTTATTCTAGTCTAAGATTTCCACCAGAGAGGAAGAGGGAGGAACAAGATTGGTTCCAGGTCAGGCCCTCAATTCATCACTCAGTGTTGGCTTTTCGGCTCACTCTCCTACCAGTGCCAAAATCAAATTTGTTTAAATTAAATCCAAACTCAGCATAGACAGATTTGAGAACTTCCTTCTTAGCACCAAATTATCTCCCACTCTACAAATATAGAGGTTCCTGTATAAATGAACTCAGAAATAAGCTCGACATAAAGAATTCTTAAGGCTGGCTGAACTGCACAGGTGACATCCTGGAACATGGCTACCCCACTGACACTGACTTAAATCTGTCTTCACTCAGGAGTTACTTTCAATTTCAGGTGAGACAGTCTTGGGATGAAGGAAGTGTAGGAATGGAACCTTCCTTCGCATATGGACTGGGATAACACCACTGAACTCATTCTCGCTTATATATTAGGTCAGAAACTGATCGTCAATTCCCAAGGGTAGGATTCCACCGTGTTAGTCTGAAAAAGGCCAAGGAACCACAGTGATGAGCAGCTCTGACCCTGAAGTCAGCCCTAAGGTTTGAATCACAACTTCTTATCTCTGAGAGCTGGGGCAAGCCAGTTCACTGCTCTAAGCAGTGAAGTGACTTCTTGGTAAATGGGAAAAACGCTACTACCTATTTTGTAAGGCTATAGTTAGATTTATGGATGTAAGGCCCACAGGAAGCTCTGAGTGAATGGGAGTTACCAATGCCATTAGTACATGCTTATATTAGACCCAGAGATTCTAAGAACAGAAAATAAAATGACCAGACTAAAAAGCTCACCAGTTTCGGAACTTCAAATTCCGCAGCTATCTGCCAGTACCCCTCCTCACTGGGGGACAGCATCACAACATCAAAAGCAGAGGCTGTGGCCACAGTTGCATCGTCCTGGCTGAGGGCTAGTGCCTGTATTCTTGCATCATGTTCAAAACGATGAACAGGGTACTTTCCGGTCCTTAAATCCCAAATATTAAGAAACCCTATGCAGCAAGAAAAGGTAACAATTTTAATTTACTTAATATGTTCAATTATTTTAAAAACACGCAACATAAAGGAAAATTTTTTAAAGGGGATACCTTGGAAACGAGACCCAAGCCTAAACACGAAATCACTTATGTTTCATATACACCTGACGCACATGGCCTGAAGGTAATTTTATACAATATTTTACTTTTTTATTTTTTAGAAACAGTGTCTCACTCTTCGCCCAGGCTGGAGTGCAGTGGCGCTATCATAGCTCACTGCATTCTTGAACTGATGCACCTAAGTGATCTTCCTGCTTCAGCCTCCCAAATAGACAGAACTACAGGTGTGTGCCACCATACCCAGCTAATTTTTAATTTTTTGTAGAGACACAGTCTCACTATGTTGCCCAGGCTGGTTTTCTGAACTATTGGGGTCATGCAATCCTCCTGCCTCTGCCTCCCAAAGTGTTGGAATTACACGTGTGAGCCAATGTACCTGGTCTATGCAATATTTTAAATAATTCTGTGCATGAAGCAAAGTTTTGGCTACCAACCCATCACATAACGTTAGATGTAAAATTTCCTACATGTAGCATCGTGTCAGTGCTTAAAAAGTTTCAAAGCATTTTGGAATTTTGGATTAGGGATGCTCAGCCTGTATTTTACATCCTTCCTCAGCACCATTCTCCTAGTCTCTGTTAGCAGCAGCGCTTTATTTTGCACAGCTCTAAAACATGTGCTTCAATATCCCACACTTGTCAAAAATGCCAATTTTCCACTCTTCTCCCAGTAGCTGGAATGCTGCTACCCAGATTAATTCCTCTTTCACACACTGGCCATGTCACCAAATTTCTCCAGGGTGGTTTCCAGACCGGTAGCATCAGTACCATGTGGCAACTTATTACAAATGCAGACTGTCGGGCACCAGCAACTCTGGGGATGTCCACTGGAGTTTAGGACCAGTGGTCTACAGGAACTTATGCTTTTCTACCAGTCAGATAAGCTTTTCTGTACTTAGCATGTCATTGATTCTCCTTTCCTCACAAATAATTTCATTTTATCATTCTCAAGCTATTTCCTTCAATTCGAAGATTTACCCAAGAAAATAATTACTCTCTGCATGAGGCTGGTTACTGCCTTGCTCCAATTCCAATTGATTCAATTTTTCAAAATTCATCAAGAAATAAATGTGTGGAGATAACAGAGTTTGTGGCTATTTGAGGTCAAATCCAACTCCAGCACTTGTTAGCTGACGGACTTAGGGGCGCTGCTTAACAGCTCTGAGCCTGTTTGCCTTTCTGTAAAGCTGAAGGCAACATTACCTACAAATAGGACTGTGGGGCAGATGAAAGGAGACTAGCCACACGAAGCACTGAAGATGGACCAATCCTTTCTGTCTTTTATTTTTATGCAGTCTATAGTTCCTGTTGTGTTACAAAACATATTTAATCTATCAATGTTAATTTCCCTTCTACTGCTCATCCATAAATCTAGCTCTATTTACTGTAACTTCCTATTATCTAGAACAGACCAAGCTTTTTGTTTTTCTTCTCTTGGCAGTGTATCTTCCTATCTTTCTTTTTTCTTGCCTTCTACTTTGTCTTTAAACCATAAATGCTTTGAGTTTAGGATCTTACTATAAAGGATCATTCAGCACTAAATAAATATAGAGAATTGAAAGAAAATAATATTTTTGGGCTGCTTTGCCAGACTTTCAAACTGTCAGTAGGCTAAGTAAGCAATTATAAACAAAAGCAGAGCCTTCTTCAAGCTAAATGTTGCTTCGCATCTAAAACACAGTGTACTCTTAAGAATTATGATAAACTTGTGGGATAAGCCGATCACAAAAGGTTCCACAACACATTCCCCTGGCAATTATTTTGGCAAATTCTTTCCATCCTGACTCAGAAGAGAAAAATATGCTGCAGAAAATGCCAGTGGCTCCACACATCAGATAGGAGATCAGCTCTCCCATGCCAAGATGTCTGCTCTTAACATGGGCTTCCTTCAAACACTGCATTGCATTTGTTTGCATTTGTTTTGAGACATCACAACAGTAAAGAGAAAAAAACACTGCCATTTGCACAGAGCTTCTGAGCCTTCAGAGACTCATATGTCTCCTCTCACTGGGCATTCACTTCCATCTTGGGAGGAGCACCATTTTACTCCTCTCCCAGAAAAGAAACAGAAGCACCGAGCAGTTAAACAACTTGGTCCAAACCCACTTGGTATGTCATGAAGCTGGGCTGGAATTTAGCTGGAAAAGTGCAGGATGAGTGGCTGCCTTTGTAAGTGCATAAAGTAACTATGAGTTCAATGAGTAACTGACATACACCATCAAACTCACCCTGGGCGCTGCCAAGCATGGAAGCTATTTAACCACAGCTCACTCTAAGCACACATGGAGTTTATCTATAAACACATTTTTCATTATTAATCAAGTATTGGTTTTGTTGGCATCATTTTCCCAACAGAACTTGATGCAATAAAACATCCTTCACCACAAGGTTGAGTTGCACAGAGCTATCCTGAGAAGGGCCTTTTCGGGGGGAAAAAACATTCCAGGGCTCCATCAATTTAATGGTCAAATCTTTCTCTCCTGAAAGACTGTCGTGTTGTCATCTTTTTCAGTTTCCCCTGCTTCAATTATAAAGTGTCGCACTTGGTCAGGTCCTCACTTGTCGGGGGCTGATATCACGTGCACAGTCCTTCAACATCATTTTTAGGTGCAAAATCATTTAGGATTGTTATGTCCTCTTGATGAGTTGATTCTTTATCATAGGCAAAGTCCCTCCGTATCCCTGGTTATTATAGTCTTTGCTTTGAAATCCACTTTGAGAGTGACATGGCTACACCAGCTTTCTTTCGATTAGTGTTAGCAGAACTTCTCTCATTTTTTCGCTTGTGTCTTTATATATTGAAACTGGGTTTTCTGTAGACAGCGTGCAGTTGGTCTTGCTTTTAATTGGGGTGTTTAAATAATTTATATTTACTGTGATTATTGATAAGGTTGAGTTTAATCTACCAGTTCGCTAATTTTTAAAATTTATCCCATCTGTTCTTTGCTCCCTTTTCTCCTCTTTTATTGCCTTTTTTATTTTTTGGATTGAGTATTTGGGATAACTAAATGTGTTTTGTTCCATTTTAATTCCTTTGTTGGCTTGTTAGCCAAAACGCTTTGTTATTTTAGAGGTTGCTTTTGGATTTTAACAGAAGTCTTTAACTTATCACAGTCTACCTGCAAGTAATATTGTATCACTTCACATGTTATATAAGAACTTTAGGCTGGGTGTGGTAGCTCATGCCTGTAATCCCAGCACTTTGGGAGGCTGAGGTGGGCAGATCACTTGAGGTCAGGAGTTCAAGATCAATCTAGACAACAAAGTGAAACCCCATCCCTAGTAAAAATACAAAAAATAGCTAGGCATGGTGGTGGGCACCTGTAATCCCAGCTACTCAGGAGGCTGAGGCACGAGAATTGCTTGAACCTGGGAGGCGGAGGTTACAGTGAGCCGAGATCGTGCCACTGCACTCCAGCCTGGGTGACGGAGTGAGACTCTCAGTTAAAATAATAAAACTTCACAGCAGCATACTTCTGTTTCTTCCCTTCCAGCCTTTGTGCTATTATTGTCATACTTTTTATTTCTACATGTTACAAACTTTTTATTCGTACATCTTGTAAACCTTACATACATTGTTATTACTTTTGCATAAGCAGGCAATTATCTTTTAAAGATATTTAAATAATTTAAAAAGCCATTTCTATTTATCCATGTAATTACCACTTCTAGTTCTTTCACTGTCACTTTCAACATCACAAAGTCCTGCAGCTTCTGCAGGGTATGCAATTTCACTTCTGAACTGTATTGTTGGATATCTGCCCCAAAAGCATATGGGCAGAGTGGGCAGGAATAGATACAGAACCTAACAGGGAGGGGTGTTTGAGTGAAAGCTGATTTTATAAATGGTCAATTTATCAGTTACTACAGTTATGTCATGGCTACTTTTATAATCTCAAAACTGCAAGGACTTGAATAGTGAATAACTGAATTATAAGAATGCTCTATAATAGTGTGGCTGATTATCATCAGCTACATTTAGCCAAAAAGGAATCAATGCAGTAATACATTCAACAGGTGGTTACGGAGCTCCCTGTTTTGTACCAAGGCACTATTCCAGGGACTGGGGTATCACAGTGAATAAGACTGTGATAAAAATAATAAATGATGTTATTTATTAGACTGTGATAAGATTTTTCCGGATGACACAGAGACTATAGACAACACAGAGACTCAAGCCGGCCGACTTACCGAATCTGCTCACAGCGACGACCCGTTGACCTGGGGTCTGGTGGGCTTAGGGGAATCCCGGACGAGCCCCCAAATGTTGTGCCCGAAGTCGCGAGACCTCAGTAAGTGACCACCAGAGTCCAGAGTCAAAGCCAAATAGCCGGGGTCGCTTTATTACGAGTTCACAAGACTGTGATAAAAATAAAACAAGAAAAGTCCCTGACTGATGGAGCCAACATTTTAGTGACATAAGAATTGAAAGGATACCTGTTCTCACAAAACATACACTGGAGAGAAACAAATATTTAATAAATTATAAAACATAGTTATCACAGAGAGATATACACAAAGCACAATGGAACAGTGAATAAGCTTAACTTTTGGTCATGCTGTCACACTATTTTAAGACCCCAGAAAAGGAGCAGCAAACTTTTCTAGATGTTTTAACTTGAACCAGGTCCACATTTATTGCGTAACTACTAAGGAAGAAGTAGTCAATGTCCATCAGAGCCAAGGAAATTCACTTCTCAAATAGGTACTTTTTTATCTGATGTAAACTCATTTGAAAGGTCAAGTTTTATCATACTGCAGACCTAGCAATGAAATGGATTTGGCTCCTGACACTGTGTGAATTTGTGAAGTGGCCAGACTGTGTCCTTTTCCCTCTCTATGCCCTACGGTAGGGAATTCAGAGTGCTGGATGTGGCTATACATCAATAAAGGTTTGCTGAATGCTTGTCATATGTTTCAACATCGAAACATTTGGTTGTACGAAACCCACTGAAACTGGCTTAAACACAAAAAGGAAACTGGAATGAGGCTATTTCATGGAGCCCAAGGGCAGGAAGTACAGCTGGAGGTGATAAGGGATCAGAAGCAGGAACCAGGAAGACATGCAGAACCAAGGTAGTGTATACAACTTGTGTGCACCACAGATCTTATCTCTGTTTCTCTCTGCAATTCTATTTCATTCTTCCCTTTGGAAACCAGCTTTCTCTCATCCCTGGGTACATGGAGAAAGGGTGGTGTCCCCATTCCAGGAAGTCTTCTACTCCAAGCATGCAACAAAGTCTGAGTCCCAGCCAGCCCATCCCAGTCCATGAATCAGCTTCCCCCAGGACTGACACCCCATCCCTCATCCAATTAGCTGAGGCCAAAAGACTAACTCAAATACTATGAACATGCCCACCTGGCAAGGGCCTGAGGACGGACCTCAGGGCAAGGAGACACCTCCCCCCACCGGCCCCCGCCCCGGCAATGGTCTCTACAATCTCTCTCCTGCACAGTAGGCCAAGGTAAAACAAGAGAAAAGTCTCAGCAAACACAAAGGGAGGTTCTACTTGGTTTCTTAGCAGTGGCATTGAGATAGAAAGCCCCTAAGGGAAAAATTCTAAACATACATGCATGTGACCACCCCCCGGGCTTACACAAACAACTTATCTAGAAAACCCCTAGCCGTTTGAGGTTGCAACGTACATGCATGTGACCACCCCCCGGGCTTACACAAACAACTTATCTGGAAAACCCCCAGCCGTTTGAGGTTGCGAAAAAGGCGGGAACCAGCCAGAAACTGCCGAATGTTCAACTTTAAATGTTAACCAATAATAAGCTTGTAACTACTGTTTCTCTGTGACTTGTTTGTACCTCGCTATAAAAGAAACCCTAAAACAGCAGCCGGGGCCTCTCTCTTTACCTGCCATTGTATAAAGCAGAGAGGTCCAGGTTCGAACTCGTAATAAAGCGACCCCGGCTATTTGGCTTTGACTCTGGACTCTGGTGGTCACTTACTGAGGTCTCGCGACTTCGGGCACAACATTTGGGGGCTCGTCCGGGATTCCCCTAAGCCCACCAGACCCCAGGTCAACGGGTCGTCGCTGTGAGCAGATTCGGTAAGTCGGCCGGCTTGAGTCTCTGTGTTGTCTGTAGTCTCTGTGTCATCCGGAAAAATCCCGCGCCGTCTCTATCAGTGGTCGGCATAGTCTTGGCGGACGCGCTGTAAGACAGCCACCAGGGGCCGGTGGGAGACGTCCCCCGGCACCCGTCTGGGGCTCTGTATTTATTAGCCCATCTGGTTCTGATCGGGAGCTAAACCCGAGACGTGCTGGCGACTATTGTTATGTTAATTACTTAACTTACTTTCATTTTTCAGGACCTACTTGGCAGGAAAAAAAAAAAAAAAAGAGTACAATACTTCTGGTTTTACTCTTTTCTCTATCTCTTTTTTCTATATCTCTCTTTTCTCTATCTCTAGGATTCTACTACCATGGGTAATAGCTAGAGTCCTCCACTCTCCATTCTTATAAATAACTTTAAAGATGTTAAGGCAAGGGGCCATGACCTTAGCATAGAACTCAGAAAAGGGAAATTGGTAACTTTCTGCCGCTCGGAATGGCCCACCTTCGGTGTAGGGTGGCCAGCTGAGGGGACCTTCTGTCTCCCCATTATCATTAAGGTAAAATCAAAAATTTTCCTGCCGGGGCGGTCAGGACATCCTGATCAGATCCCTTACGTCCCGGTGTGGCAAGACCTTGTGGAAAACCCACCCCCTTGGCTAACTCCTTTTGTGCTGACGCCAGAGCCATGTAGGGCTCTGGCCGTACAGTCGACAGAACACCCCCGTAGGCCAAAAACACCGTCCGCTCCCCCACCCCCTGTGTTAGAAGGCAGTCAGGATCCCCTGCTTTTAGAACCCCCGCCTTATCATCCCCCTCCTGGCCCTCAGCCCCCAGCTCCCCCAGGGGACCTCGAAGAGCGGGAAGCAGCAGCTGCTGCTGCAGCTGGGGCCGTCGAAAGTGAAAGTAACTCTGGGGGGCCAGCGGGGCGGCCACACGGATGCGCTCAACGGGAAATAAGCTCACGCCCCCCTGATTCCACTGTGGCTCTCCCCCTGAGGGAAATAGGACCCCCCGATGACACGGGCAACCCTAGACTCCAGTACTGGCCATTCTCCACTAGTGACCTGTACAACTGGAAAACCCAGAATGCTCGGTTTTCTGATAACCCTAAAGATTTAACAGCTCTTTTAGACAGTGTTATGTTTACCCATCAACCAACCTGGGATGATTGTCAACAACTCCTCAGAATTTTGTTCACAACAGAGGAACGAGAAAGAACACAGGTAGAGGCCAGAAAACTGGTTCCGGGAGATGACGGCCAACCTACTGCCAACTCTGACCTCATTAATGCTGCCTTTCCCTTGACCAGACCTGCATGGGACTACAACACGGCAGAAGGTAGGGGAAGGCTACTCGTTTATCGCCAGACTCTAATGGCGGGTATCCGGGCTGCCGCTCGCAAGCCCACCAATTTGGCCAAGGTATATTCCGTGTTACAGGGAAAAACAGAAAGCCCAGCTACCTATCTAGAAAGATTGATGGAAGCCTTTAGACAGTTTACCCCCATGGACCCAGAGGCACCCGAAAACCAGGCAGCTGTTGTCATGTCTTTTGTAAATCAGGCAGCTCCGGACATTAAAAAGAAACTCTAAAAATTAGAAGATCTAGAGGGAAAACAAGTCCAGGACCTCCTCCGAATCACCCAAAAAGTATACAATAATAGAGATCTCCCAGAAGAGAGACAGATTAGGGCCACTGAAAAAATGACCAAAGTCTCAGCCGCAGTAGTTCAGAAAGAACAGTTACAGTCAGAGGGCGCCCAACCCAAGCGTACTCCTAGACACAACTTAAAGAAAGATCAATGTGCATACTGCAAGGAAACGGGTCACTGGGTAAAAGATTGCCCCAAGAAAAAACAGCGCCAACTGGGGCAAGAACAATGGCAGCCCAAGGCCTCATCAATATTAGTAACCCAAGATGACTAGGGAAGACGGGGTTCGGACCCCCTCCCCGAACCTAGGGTAACTCTACAAGTGGAGGGATCCCCGGTTCAGTTTCTGGTTGATACCGGGGCACAGCATTCAGTCTTGGTCAAGCCTTACGGAAAATTATCTAATAACTTATCCTGGGTACAAGGGGCCACAGGAGTTAAAAGATACCCTTGGACAACTCAAAGAACTGTAAATCTGGGAACGGGAGAGGTAACCCACTCCTTCCTGGTTATTCCCGAGAGCCCTTGTCCTCTATTAGGGAGAGATCTGCTGACAAAAATGGGAGCCCAAATCCATTTCCAACCGGGGGCCCCAAAGTAACCGATTCTCAAGACAAGCCAATATCTGTCCTCACAATTGCCCTAGAAAATGAGCATAGACTCCATCAGGAACCGGCACCTCCTGACCAGAATATCGGCCCCTGACTACAGCGCTTCCCAGAGGCCTGGGCAGAAACAGGAGGTTTGGGACTGGCAAAACACCGTCCTGCCATATTTGTTGAAGTTAAACCTAGGACGGATCCTGTTCGGGTACGGCAGTACCCGATGCCCCTAGAAGCCAGAGAAGGTATTACACCACACATCTGCCGGCTCCTAGATCAGGGAGTTCTACGCGCCTGCCACTCAGCATGGAACACCCCGTTGCTGCCGGTACGCAAACCTAACAGTAAAGATTACAGGCCAGTACAAGACCTAAGAGAAGTCAACAAAAGAGTCATGGACATTCACCCCACTGTGCCAAACCCATACACCCTCTTAAGCACCTTAAGCCCTGAAAAACAGTGGTACACCATCCTGGATTTAAAAGATGCCTTTTTCAGCCTGCCTTTAGCCCCTAAGAGTCAGGAACTTTTTGCATTCGAATGGACAGATCCCGAGAGGGGCATAAATGGCCAGCTAACGTGGACCAGGCTACCACAGGGATTCAAAAACTCCCCAACTCTGTTCGACGAGGCCCTCCACAAAGATCTGGGTGAGTACCGGCGACAGCACCCTGAGATCACTCTTTTACAGTATGCTGATGATCTTTTAATAGCAGCTGAATCCCCAGAGGCCTGCCTACAAGGAACCGAAGGCCTCCTAAAGGCTTTGGGAGATCTAGGCTACCGAGCCTCGGCAAAGAAGGCTCAAATCTGCAAATCAGAGGTAACCTACCTAGGATACCTGTTTAAAGGGGGGCAACGCTGGTTGACGGATGCCCGAAAAGAGACTGTTCTACGTATCCCTAGACCCCAATCAACACGACAAGTAAGAGAGTTCTTGAGGTCGGCAGGGTTCTGTAGACTCTGGATACCGGGCTTTGCTGAATTGGCTAAACCACTATACCAGGCAACAAAAGAGCAGCAGCCCTTTAATTGGACAGAAGAGGCTGAGCTGGCTTTCCAACAAATCAAAACTGCTCTGCTATCAGCCCCTGTGTTGGGACTCCCTGATGTCTCCAAGCCATTCCACCTATACGTGGACGAAAGCCGGGGTGTAGCCAAAGCAGTATTGACTCAGTATTTAGGTCCTTGGCGGAGACCGGTTGCATATTTGTCGAAGAAACTGGACTCGGTGGCTGCTGGGTGGCCTCCTTGCCTCCGGGTAATCGCGGCCACTGCCTTAATGGTCAAAGACGCTGATAAACTGACCATAGGCCAAGAATTACAGGTCACTACCCCACGTGCCATTGAAGGCGTACTCAGACAGCCACCTGATCGGTGGCTTAGCAATGCCCAGCTCACCCACTACCAGGGACGGCTACTAAACCCCCTCAGAATAACTTTCATGCCCCCAACGGCCCTAAACCCCGCGTCCCTACTGCCAAATCCGGACTTGGAGAGCCCACTCCACGACTGCTCCGAGATATTGGCCCAGGTACACGGAGTCAGAGAAGACCTACAGGACCGGCCACTGCCAGACGCTGACCTCGTCTGGTTCACCGATGGAAGCAGTTTCGTCTACCAAGGACAAAGGTACGCGGGAGCGGCGGTAACCTCAGAAACCAAAGTCATTTGGGCAGAACCCTTGCCCCCGGGAACGTCGGCCCAAAAGGCTGAACTGGTGGCATTGACTCAGGCCTTAAAATTGGGGAAAGACCAAAAACTAACGGTACATACTGACAGCCGATATGCCTTTGCCACCGCTCACATACATGGAGCAATATATAGGGAAAGGGGGCTCCTCACGGCAGAAGGAAAACACATTAAAAACAAAAACGAAATCCCGGCCTTATTAGCTGCCCTCTGGGAACCCAGAAAACTGGCGATTGTCCACTGTCCAGGACACCAAAGAATAACTGACATGGTCTCCCGGGGAAATAACCTGGCTGATCAGACTGCTAAAAATGGGGCTCAAACCCCTTCACAGCTCCTAGCCCTTCAGCTGCTTGACTCAGGGCCCCCAGAGCTACCCTCTAACCCGGAGTACTCAGAGAGCGACCTCCAGTGGATAAACGAGCTCCCTATGGCTCAGATCACGACAAGTGGTGGAAAGACTGTAAAAACAACATTATTCTCCCAGACAAATTAGGACAACGGGTACTAGAATGAATCCATCATAGTACCCATTTAGGCTCAAGGCGAATATTGGACTTAATAAGACACTCAAAACTAAAAATCAGAGATGCTTCTAAAAAAGTTGAACAAGTGACTAAAAATTGTGTAGTATGCCAACTCAATAATGCAGGAAACCAACCCCAAACCACTGGAAAAAGACAAAGAGGAAATAGACCTGGGGCCTATTGGGAAATTGACTTCACTGAAATAAAACCAGGAAAATATGGATACAAATACCTACTAGTTTTTGTAGATACTCTTTCAGGATGGACAGAAGCCTTCCCAACCAAAAAGGAAACTGCCCAAGTCGTAGCCAAGAAAATCCTACAAAAATCTTGCCCAGGTATGGCTTCCCAGCTATGATAAGGTCAGACAACAGGCCGGCCTTCATCGCCAAGGTAAGTCAAGGTCTGGCTTCCATTCTCGGGGCAAATTGGAAATTACATTGTGCATATCGCCCCCAAAGCTCAGGACAGGTAGAAAGAATGAACAGAACATTAAAGGAGACCCTAACTAAATTGACCATGGAGACTGGCGCTAACTGGGTAGTCCTTCTCCCCTACTCCCTGTTCAGGGCAAGAAACTCCCCTTACAGATTAGGTCTCACCCCTTATGAAATAATGTATGGCAGACCTCCCCCTATTGTCCCTAACCTAAAAGACAATCTCATCAAATCTGATGTCGATGATGGTGTTGAACTCTTATTTTCCTTACAAGCCTTACAGAAAATTCATGAAGAAATCTGGCCTAGACTAAGAGAACTATACAAAACAGGACCTCCAACCGTTCCACACCAGATCCGGCCAGGAGACTGGGTTCTCATCAAGCGACACCGACAAGAAACCTTAGAACCAAGGTGGAAAGGGCCGTTCCAGGTGATCCTAACCACGCCAACAGCACTCAAGGTAGAAGGAATCGCTGCCTGGATCCACTACACCCACGCCAAGCCAGTGGACCTCCTCTCAGACTTCGTCGGGCCCTCCACAGAGAAAACCGCAGCCTGGACAATTGACCGGACTAAAGACAATCCTTTAAAACTCACCCTGCGCCGTCAACAACCGTAATTATGGTGTCCATCTCCTTTGTGACGCTCTTGCTTTTGCGGGCCTTCAGCTGGAAAATCCAAGCACAGCAGGCTTCATCCCCGTTTGCCTGGCGTTTTTTCCTGACAGAGAATTGGACCAACTACGCTCAGACACAGGTACAAGGCCATCTTCTGGCCACAGCTGATTGCCCCCCTCAAGGTTGTAGCTCTCCTATCTATGTTAATTTTACTGATTTCCAGGCACAACCGGGAAAAGTCACCCCAGCTATTTGCTTTCTCTTTGACCAACAAATCCCCTATTGTAAAAACACATGGGTTGAACAAAGCGTCGGTTGCCCCTATAGCTCATGTAAAATCCACACTGTCAAGACTCTCACGGCCTCAGAAACCCTCTCGAGCTAAGTGTAGAATTCCCATAATTTTTTAAAACTGCCACAGGCTACACATAGGTTATCTGGGATCCCTAGGACTCCCGTTAGACCTCCCAACAGAAGGGGGCCATGTACATGACATCTAGGACAAAGTGGCCTAGCAGCCGCCTCTATCTATGGCGCTCACTTGTTCAGATCCAAACCACCCTCCACGCTAACATTCAGAAACAGGAAACAGAACTAAACAAACAACTCTCCACTTTAACCTCCTCCCGCCCTTTCTCCTGGTTATCTCTGCCGAGGGAGGGGTTACTTCTCGAGAACGCCACCGGTCTAGGAAACCTCTCTGCATGTTTCTTTTGCGCTACCCTAGGACAGCCACCCCTGACGGCCGTCCCGCTCCCAGCCCCCTTCAATAATTCCCTAACAACTTCCAGCCAAGGATCCTCCCCCATCTCAGATGTTCCTTTGTTCTTAAACCCCGAACAAACACAGGTTTTATTTTGCTATTCAAACGCTAGCACCTCCCTTTGCAACATAACCTCTCCTCCCAACTCCACTCTGTAAGCCCCTCATGGCTCATTCTTCTGGTGTAATAGAACTCTATATAAAAATCTCACTGTTCAGGCCACTAAGAGCCTCCTATGTCTCCCCGTTACAATAGTTCCCCAACTAACCCTGCGAACCCCTGCTGAATATCTAGAAGGAGACTACGTGCCTTCCTTCAAGACAAAAAGGGCTGTATTTCTTCCCTTAGTAGCCGGTGTCTCACTCACCACATTTGTAATAGCGGCAGGGTGAGCAGGAGGAGCCCTAGGCCACGCTCTCGTTACTACCACTAAGCTCTCCCAACAATTCTCCACAGCAATGGAAGTTTCAGCCGAATCCCTAGCCTCATTACAAAGGCAACTGACCTCCCTCGCCCAAGTTACTTTGCAAAATCGGCGCGCCCTAGACCTGCTTACTGCCGAAAAGGGGGAACTTGCCTTTTTCTCAAAGAAGACTGCTGTTTTTACATAAATGAATCTGGGTTAGTAGAGACGCGGGTCCAACAGCTACACAAACTCAGCCTAGAACTACAAAAACAAAAATTCAATTCCGCAGCTGATAGTTGGTGGAGCTCCCCCATGTACTCCCTCTCAATGCCCCTAGCAGGACCATTGCTAAGCCTACTCCTCCTCCTCACCATAAGGCCATGCATACTAAACAGAATAATAAACTTTGTCAAAGACAGAATCAACACTGTCCAGTTAATGGTCCTTAGAACACAATATCAACCCATCATCAATAAAACAATTGAAACAGACATATAAGACCCAAGATTGGCTCTTGAAGACACAACTAAAAGGGGGGAATGAGATAGAAAGCCCCTAAGGGAAAAATTCTAAACATACATGCATGTGACCACCCCCCGGGCTTACACAAACAACTTATCTAGAAAACCCCTAGCCGTTTGAGGTTGCAACATACATGCATGTGACCACCCCCCGGGCTTACACAAACAACTTATCTGGAAAACCCCCAGCCGTTTGAGGTTGCGAAAAAGGCGGGAACCAGCCAGAAACTGCCGAATGTTCAACTTTAAATGTTAACCAATAATAAGCTTGTAACTACTGTTTCTCTGTGACTTGTTTGTACCTCGCTATAAAAGAAACCCTAAAACAGCAGCCCGGGCCTCTCTCTTTACCTGCCATTGTATAAAGCGGAGAGGTCCAGGTTCAAACTCGTAATAAAGCGACCCCGGCTATTTGGCTTTGACTCTGGACTCTGGTGGTCACTTACTGAGGTCTCGCGACTTCGGGCACAACAGCATAAGCAGCAAGTCTTTTTTTTTTTTTTTTTTTTTTTGCCATTCCCTGCACCAGGCATCATCCTGAAGGCCGGAGTGTATAGCCCCGGTTTTGCCCCTAGAGAAACAGAACAAGCAAGTGTTTTTCTTCCTTCCTGACCAAACCTCAGTAGCTGGATAAAAGATGATTAATTCTGAGTAGTGCTGGGATCGCAACAACACTGTTTCACTCATAACAAACAGGAAAAGGATGCAGACAAAAGAAGAAACTGGGTCTCTTGAAACATCCAGAAGACAAGTGAGGGCCACTGGCCTAACAAAGGAGAAGGGGCAGGGCCTGGCAGTCCCACCTGCTCCCTGGGCTCAGGACCCTCCACCTTGACAAGCAGCAGCCAGGCTGAAGGAACTCTGAGCTCAGCCTAGACTAGGAACAGCCATTAACGATGACATGAGTAACGATGGCCAGTCTTTCGAGGAGACATAAAGCCTGCTCAGCAGCTGTGGATGGGCACCCATGCCAGTTTGCAGCAGGCCCCTCCCACCTCCCTAAGGAGGCCAGCCAGAGTGTGGTAATGAAACTGCACATAGTGGAAATGGGATCTAAATGAGTTTAAACTGATTTATGTTAGCTTTTGTAAAGATTACTCGATATCTGGAAAGTGCTACCACTGTGAAATAATGTCGACAATCCTTAAGACCTCCGTCTAATGGTACTTGCACAGAATATTTATATTCTTCGTCATGGGAACAAGGACCATAATGGATACCATTTTTGTTTTATTAGGGATGCATATTTAAATTAATCTGCTATTTGCCTAAACAATTAGCTGCTTCTGTTTGTGTGCACAAAGCCAAAATTGCAATTAAGCTTCCATCAAAAAGATAAGTCCCAACGAAAACTGTCCCGGTGGAGTCGTAAGAGCTCAGGGCAGAACTTTCCAAAATTACTTTTTAGCATAATGGTAATTATGTTAATTGCCTGAAAGGTAAATAACTGCTGAACTGGTTTTGGAAAAAAACACAATTGGTATACTCCTCCCTCCCCTTTGATCTTTTCCGTGCACCACAAAATTTAAAACAGGTTAACAGTTTTGAAGGCCATAGACTAGTCCCTTCTGGAACTACAGAGCTGGTCTTGTGGTCTTTAGTGGTTTCTTGATTAGAAATTATTTCAGCCACGAGCTCCCATCCTCTTGAGCTTGCACAATAAACACCTGAAGCTTGGTGTCAACTTCATGATCGTTAAATAGACAGGATCAATTAACTGTGTTCAGAGATACTGAATGAAGTTGACTATTTATAGACAGCTGGCAATCTCAGTTTCCACCATGTAAATAGACACCTGCCTATCAGAAATTAAGCAGGAGTCAAAAGAAATTCTGCAACAAAGAAAAAGGCATTTTGACAAAAATTTTAAATATACCCATAGCACTTACTTAACACGTACCTCTTTGTTCATTAAATCCACACATCGCCACTCTGAAATCAGGCCAGAGACATAAAGCTAGCATAAAGTTGGACAGGACAAAAGAAGTTTTTGCTCTTCATGGAAGAGGTGCCGGTGGGAGATTAGTATCAGTGTAGACAAGGGTCACAAAGAACAGCTAAACCACGAGGGTCATGAAAAGGAAAAAGCTGAAGTTTCTTGTCACTGCAGCTACCGTGGCATGCCATCCTGCATTCCCGCTGACCACAGCTCTACAGCTCTGTTGCCTAAGGCAGAAAATAAACAGAAAACATTCTGGAAGCTGCATTTTAGATCGACAAGTAAAAGAATCTGAATAGGCTTGTGGAGGAGGCGACTGGTTAGGGCATAAACAAAGCAGCGAGATCACCAAAGTAGAAACTGAGTCAAGAGAAGAGGAAGTAAGATTGAATATATTTAGTAGCTCTCAAATTCAAAGCAGAAAGAACACTTGAAAAAGAATGAAAAATGACGGGACAGCAGACTGAAAAGGAGGCAAATAGTGTATGTTAAGACTAGGACAATGTGACTAGATAGAAGAATTTCCAGTTAGCATCAAGGAAAAACAGATTGATGGAGAAGGCAAAGAATTAAGACCAGCTTCTACAAGGGAAAGTTCCAGAGGGCAGGTAATGTGAAAGAGACATCACTGTGTGCGCAGACTCAGACTGAGGCCAATTTTCTCTATAACCGATATAACATAATATAGACTCTATCTGGAAGAGATCAGCAGACATTGGTAGTAGTAGATGCCTCTAGGGAGGGGAGTGGGGAATCAGTGGACTGGGTGGTAGTAGATTTAAAAAAAATTGATCACTGTTGAAGCTGAGTGATGGGTACATGGGGGTGCATCATGCTATTCGTTCCATTTTTGTATATTTTGAATTTTTCACAATAAAAGAGTTTTTTAAGAATAACCATTTGAAAGACCATCACTAACAAAAGTAAAAATACCTTAATCTGTGTTTTACAAACGTTTTCAACAGTCACACTGCAGACTAAGTGTCCTCTCAGATCTACGGTGAAAATTCCAGTGATGATATTTTGCAGCCTTTAGAAATCTCATTCCAAATCCTCAAAAAAAAATTTAAATTATATTATCAATTAATTCCCTTTCAAGGATAAGTAATAAATGGCTCAAATAAAAAGCAGGGAAAAAAGTTTACATAAAGATTTAGATTATGGCGAAACGACAGTCGGTTCTGAGTTACTTAAAGCCAAATAAGAATGAGAAGACAGAAACCACAGTCTAACATCTCACTTGGGCCTTCAGATGCCAACGTAAATCTCCCCAACAAATAGATGGTTTTGCCACAAGGCCCCTGATGTCTGGGATGGGGCTCTTGGGTCTCCCTCCCCTGTGCCCACAGAGTGGATCACGTGGATCACAAGAGCCCGATTGAGACAGAGACTCACATGGCCACCTGCCTTCCAGACCAGTGCTCTTCAGATTTTTTGATTACCTCCTGAAATGATTTTGAAAAACAAGGCCTTCTTTTCCCATTTTATATATGAAACCGATAAAATTTTTTTGTCATAAGTTGTAAGTAGTGGCAAAAACGTAATTTCTGGCATGTTTGTAAATGTTGACATTTTAAAATAAAATGGCTACACTATTCTTTAAAAAGTATTCTTTGGGAGGCTGGGCGGGGGCAGATCACTTGAGGCTAGGAGTTTGAGACCAGCCTGGCCAACATGGTGAAATGCCATCTCTAATAAAAATACCAAAAAAAAAAAAAGAAAAATTAGCCGGTTTGGTGGTTGGTGCATGCCTGTAATCCCAGCTACTCAGGAGGTTGAGGCAGGAGAATAGATTGAACCTGGGAGGCGGAGGTTGCAGCGAGCTGAGATTGTACCACTACACTCCAGACTGGACAACAGAGTGAGACTCTGTTTTGGAAAAAAAAAAAAGATCCTTTGGAAACAAAATACCAAAGACTAGATACTCATCATCATGCATTTTTTTTTTTTATTTTAAGAAAAGGGGAGGTTGCAGGGAATAGCTCGAAGACAAACAGCAAGATATAGAAAAGAGAAATGCTGAGGATCCCTGATTATATAACCACCACCAAAACAACACAGGGGTACCATCTAATCTCAGGCCTCCAAGTCAGTCAGACAGCAGAAAAGGGGCAAACACATTCTTTTCTAAGGAATCATGTAACATTGTTTTTAAATGGCATTAAATTGCTATCGGAAAAATCCAGTCTTATTTAATACTGTAATTTGATGTCTTTTTTGATTTTGAAATAATTTCAGACTTATAAAAATGTTATAAAAATTTTGCAAAGAGTTCCAGTATAGCTTCATCCAGCTTTCCCAAATGTTAACCTATTACATAACCATAGCAGAATGATGGAAGCCAGGAAATTAACACTGATGCAACATATTTAATCTACAGATTTTATTTCATTTCACCTGTCCTCTTACCAGCATATTTTTCTGGTCCAGGATCCAATCCAGAATTCCACATAGCATTTAGCTGCCATGTCTCCTTCATCGACTCCAATCTGGGGCAATTATTCAGTCATTCTTTGTCCTTCAGGACCCTGACACTTTTGAAAAGTACTGCTCATTTATTTTGTAGGCCTCTCAATTGTCTGCTGTTTCCTTATGTTTAAAATCAGAAGGAGTGTTGTGCCTTTCCAGTGTATTATGTATCAGGAAGTACATAACATCAAAGTTTCATTACTGGTCATGTTAACTATCATCACTTGGTTAAGGTGGTATCCGCCAGTTTTCTCTACTGTAAAGTTACCATTTTTCTCTTACGGAGTGATGATTTTACACCATGGAAATGTCCTGTTACTCACTGCCGTCATCTGAATGCTGTGTCCCCCACCACCATTTCAGTGTTAAAATCCTAACCCCCTAAGTGATGGTACCAGGAAATGAGGCCTTTGGGATGTGATAAGGTCATGAGGGCAGAGCCTGAGAGCTCCTTTGCCCCTTCCACCATGTGAGAGAAGGCACCGCCTGGTAGGAAGGGCTCTCGCCAGACATAGAATCCGTCAGTGACCTGACCTTGGACTTCCCAGCCTCCAGAACTGTCAGAAATACACTTCTGTTGTTTATAAGTCACCCAGTTTATAGTGTTTTGTTATAACAGCCCAAACGGACAGAGACATTCATCACATTGATTTTAACATCCACTGGTGATTCTTGCCTACAACAATTATGATTATGGTGCTTGCCAAATGGTGGCTATTTTCATCATCCCTTCCCATATAGCAATTGAAATACTATTGTAAGGAAGAGCTGTCTCTTCTCCTTTATTTATTCAATTATTTATTGATACCAATATATGGACTCATGGGTATTTATCCACAGGTTATAATCCATTACTATCATCATGTTTTGCTGTTCAAGTTGTCCTTCCTTTAGCCCTCAGGAGCTCCAATTTAGTTCTACTGTCCTATAGATGCCCTATTCTCATCTTTTTATTTATTATAAACATCCTTACTTTCGGATCCCATAAAATGTTCCAGATTCATCTTGTATTTATCTGCCCTAGCCCTTGTTCTTTTTATTGAAGAACATTTAGAAACCAAAATCTGGGCACTAGCTGTGCTTAATGTTACCAGGGTAGCACAATATATTCTTTTTTTTTGGAGGCAGGTGTCACTCTGTCACCCAAGCTGGAGTGCAATGACATGGTCATGGCTCACTAGAGCCTTGACCTCCCAGGCTCAAGTGATCCTTCTGCCTCAGCCATGCTTAATTTTTATTGGATGACAGACATAGTGAATTTTACATTGCTGGTTGCTAGCTTTTGTTGTATTCTACAAAATAGTATGGAAGTTTTCCCTGATGCAAAATTAAGACACTCAGAATTGGCTGGATCCTTTTGAGGCTTGCTTTCCAACTTTTTTGTTAGGGGATCCTGAGCGGCTTTTAGTCTAGGGCTGATTTAGCACCATTACTAAAACATGGCACCCTCCTGAGGATTCCACTCAACAACCCGTGAATTATGAGTTCTTTCTACTCTTGGGGAAGTACAAACTATTCTTAGCCTCATGTAAGCTCCAAGAATTGTTGTGCCTTCTCCTTTCAGGTAGTTCTTTCCCTGGTTCAGGTATTTCCTCTTACACATGTGCAGAGTAGGACTCAGCCAAAGACTCGAGGGAATCCTCAGCCAATCTCTGGGGTTCTCCCTCTGGGAGCTCCCTCTTCTCCAACACTCTGGCCCACAACTTCTATCCACCTTGGCTTCCCTGAGCCCTCACTGGGGCCTCCTCAAGTCAGGGAGGCCACCAGACTCTGTTTAGGTCCCCACTCCCTGTCTGGAGTTGTTTCCGGCTGGTGAGCTGGTGTAACTGTGGGCCTACCATGTTTGTTCGCCTCCAAGAGATCACAGGTGTGACTACTTATTTTCCAATGTCTAGAAACCACGGTTTAATATATTTTGTCCAGTTTTCTAGTTAAGGCAGAAAGATAAATCCAGTTCCTGTTACTTCACCTTTCTCAAGAACATGTTATTTTTTATCTTTTTATTTTGAAACTTTCAAAATTACAGAAAAGCTGCAAGAACTTCTATATACTCACTGTCAGATCCCATTGCCAACTGTCCCAGTAACATTCTTTGTAGAAAAACGACCCAAGCCAGGATGACACACTGCACTCGGTTGTCATGTCTCTTCTCTTTCTACCTGGAATAGTTCTTAAGACCTTCCCTGAGTTTCATAATCTTGACAGTGCTAACGAGGACAGGCTAGTCATTTTGTGGAATGTCCCTCAATTTGGGCTTGTGCGGTATTTTCTCTTGATTAGATGGGGCTGTGCACTTTTGGCTGGAATAATATCACAGAAGTGATTCTGTGTTTTTCTCACTGCATCCTGTCACGTGGCACAGGATATCAATTCTACCGTTACTGATGATGTTAAATTTGACCACTTTATTAAGACGGTACCTGTTAGATTTCTTGATTGCAGAGTTACCTTTTTCTCCCTTTTAATTAATAAGTGTTTTGTGGGGAGATTTTTTGAGACCATGTAAGACCCCATCCCTCATCCCATTCTTACACTCTGGTTTTACACTCAATTGATTTTTTTTTTTTTTTTTTTTTTTTTTTATGTCTGAATCAGTTATTACCGTGATGGTTGCCAATTTGTAATTTTCTAATCCCATCATGCTTTCTGCATTTATTAGTTGACATTCTACTGTAAGGTAATTTTTCTCTCCTCTCTTTTTATTTATTGATCTGTTTATTTTTATCATGGTATACTCGTATATTCCTATTTTATTCAATGGGTTGTAACCTGTTGTTATCAACATTGATTTTGATACTCCAGTTGTCCCAGATTTGGCCAGTGGGAACATCTTCAAGCTCACTTATGTGTCCTTGTGACATGTCATCATCATTCTTCAAGCACTTCTTCACTTCAGTGCAATCAGATGGTCCAGGCTTACTGTGTGATTTTACTGCCCCATCCCTGGAGTCCACCATTTCTCCAAGCATCCCTGGTTCCTTTCAGTAGAAAGTTATATTTTCAAGAGCTGGACACGAGTTGTCCTCACTGCTGCTGGACTGTTGCTGCTCTTACACCTTCTCAGCAAACAAAGCCAGGACACACATAAACGCATATACGCACATAAACGTATATACGTACAACATACATGTACATCTCTGTTTACTTCTCTATATTTAACACCATAAATTCCACACTGATGCCTCCTATTCCAATCCAGCCCCACAGGATTCATTCTGGCCATCCCCTTTCCATACTTGAGCCTTCCTTCTCCAAGCATGAGAGAACTGGCTCCCATGAGCCTTAACATACTTACCTGCTCAGTCTCCCAGTATGCTGCCAAGCTCCCAGCCACTGCCTCGCTCAGCTTCCCTCTCACACTGTCCCTGGCCCCCAGACCACCTTTCTACTCCACTTGAGCCCGTTTAATGGCTTTTTGAATGAAAAGGCAAGCAAGCAGATGCATTTTGCTTTTCAAACAAAAATATATTCATTCCACAAATATACTCACTTCTAGTTTGATCAAGCCCTGGGGTTCAGAATGAAATAAACGCCACAACCAAAACTGCACACAGTGAAAGGGAAGTTACATTCTCTCACTTAAAATTCTATTTATCTTCCTCGAGAAAGCAAATAAATTCATGCTCAGTTGTCATGAGGGACACTTAAGAACTTGGGCAATTTATTTCTCAAGTCTAAACTAGCTCCCAAAAGCTACTTTGTGATACTATTGCTTCTTTCAGTTTGTAACTCAACTGTAATAAAACAGAACAGCTACTGTGAATTTATGCATCTGACTGTCTATTATTAAAAATCAGTTTTCACTAAAACCACCTCCAAGAAACCAAAAGAGTAATACTAAATCTTAACAATTTAATGTGCCACATTTTTCTACAGGAGAAAAATACTTCAAATTACTTTCACTAGTAACTTCAAAAATGCATAGATATCCCAGAAATTGGTCATCCATTAGTCTATGCCTACTAGCATACTACGGTGCCTTTCCAGTGTTTCTTAACTTTGAGGGCTTGTAGATCCCTAAAAATTCACTGTGGACACCCCTCGGTGTGAAAAACAATTCATGACAAGGTCAATACGGGCATGCAGGTGGTCACTTGGTACCAACAGCCTCAAACACAAAGTGTAAATTCCAGTACTGAGATCCCACAGCACAGTTCAGTCATGGGGTCAAAAGATCTAGTTTATTTTTATTTTTTAAGATTACTATAAAAACAAAAATACAGATTAAAAAAAAAATTCTACAGATCTCACAGCTCTCACCCGACATCCAATCTGTGGACTCTCATGTGAGGCCCACTGCCCCATTATTCAGATAGAACACAGACTCTACCCAGGGCATGCATCATTTCAAGCTCCTGTCACTGAGGAACAGAAAAAGCTTTCAAAGAGCGTTTGTATTCAACAACCTCCTCCAGCCCCTAATACAGTCTCTATGGCCTGTCTGTGAAACAAACCCTAACATCCTAGATGTGCCAGGTGGAGCCAACTTAAAGTTCAATGCCCTAAGAAGGATTCCTGAAACACCGAAACCCCTCAGTTCAGATTTCTGCCTTTGTTTTTGTTTGTTTGTTTGTTTTTTGACTGGGTCTTGCTCTGTTGCCCAGGCTGAAATGCAGCAGAGCAATCACGGCTCACTGCAGCCTCAACTTCCAGGGGTCAAGTGATCCTCCCAACTCAGCCCGCCAAGTAGCTGGGACCACAGGTGCACCCCACCATGCCCAGCTAGTTCATTTTTTGTAGAGACGGAGGCTCACTATGTTGCCCAGGCTGGTCTCAACTCCTGGGCTCAAGAGATCCTCCCACACCACTGGGATTACAAGCCTGATCCACCACACGTAGCCTAAATGTTTTAATTCCCTTCTCAATGTTTAAAATGTGAGCATTCCTAGTGTTAAAAAAAAAGTTTACGTTTATAAACATACCCTATCTTTTACAAGGACTATACATGGTGTGTTTTTTTGTTTTTTGTTAGAAAGTTGTCTCATTCTGTTTTGTTTGCAAAGTGTCCGAATATGAAGACTGGACCTAAAGAGTGAGTAGGCAAAGGTACCAGGCAAGAACTGATTATTGAAACTTTTAGGACAAGACTGACTGGAAAAGAAAGGCCTTGAAAAAAATCAAGTTCTCCACAATCCAGTCAATTGCCTTAGCCTTCTTCCAAGCAATGCTTTAACATGTTAAGAATCCACTTCTAAAACTTCAATGTTGGGGGCAGCGGGGTTGTTGTATACTGCATTCAAAGGCCATGCCATCACATCCAAATGTCATCATCAACATACAAACAAAAGACACAAGCAAAACGACTGAAGAATTATTTTTTACTAAAAATAAAATCTTAATAAAACTTTAGAAGCATCTAGTCTCCACAGTCATCTAACTAAAACATGGTCCTACTGCTCACCGCTAAAAAGCAGCTTGGAGAGACCCACCCCCGTCCATTGTTGATATGTCAGTAAATGAGAAATCATAGTCACCTCGGCCCCAGATAGCCACAGTCCCGGACAGCCACAGTCCCGGGCAGCCACAGTGCCGGACAATGGAGCATGTGTGTGTTCAGACAATTGCACTGTGAGCGCTGTGGAGGTGGATAAGCCACTTTGCTGTGCTTGATGGCACCGTATAAAGAGGACTGATGGCTGTCCCATCCAGGCTTCCTCATGCTAATATGCACCAGATCGTGTCTCTCCTCTCTCCACTGAGGGGGACAAATAAAAACTTCTTTGCACCTAAGAAGTGTGTAATCTCATTTCTCACCAAAGAGTGAGCTTTCAAGACAAACTCTGTGACCAGAGAGTGGGTTTCGAGCACACTGCCATTCCCTAATGCTGTGGCATGAGGCCAAAGGCAGGCAAGCACGGAGCAGATGGAGTCCTGGCAAGGTCTCCGCCGTCCCTGCATTAGCAGCATCTGCTCATTACTCAGAACCTTCGCCTGCTTTATCTAATGCTCCAGGAAAAGCATTTTGATTTGATTCATTTCGGTATGGTAACGTGCAACACAATTAGTGGTAAAATCAAACTGGAGGATGGCCAGTGCTGACAATCGGAAACAAGGCAGAAGAAATATGAGGCCAGTGGGTTGGAATTCAAAAAATCACAACTGTGGATCACCTTGCCAAATCTCTACACGCCAGGTGCGTGTACAGTGTTCCTACGGGGCAAAGAGGCTAAAAGGGATGCAGGGATGACTCCCTTTCCCCAAAGCAGGTTCCATCTCCCCCTCTGGATACGATTCCCTCCACTGAGAATGTGCGTGTAGACCAGCAAGGGCGTTTCAATGGCTACAGAGCCTCACTTTGGCACAATCAGAGAACTGAAGTTCATTAACTCATTTTATTATCTTATTCTTCTTTTCCATGTCACAAATTTCAGACAGCAAACCCCACAAGGTAAATTTCCTTTTTTGTCATGTTCCTGCCTAAGAAGTGCCAGTTAGCTGCTCCTGGAAAGAAGCAATATAAAAATGTGGGTTTGACTATTTGAATCTGTCTTTGCCCAGAAGTAGCTATTCATGAATATATTGGTGTAAATACCATAGTGTCGATCTATTAAACTGAAGAGGGACCAAAGATGACGCCACCTGAGGTCTGCAGAAAAGAATAGAACTTGTTGTTTATCACAGAAACAGTAACAACCCGAATCAGACCAATAAAACAAGCTCAGCATGAGAGAGAAGCAGGGAAACACAAGGGCTCTAAAAAAGCAAGAGCCCTTAATACCAAAATGAGCTCGAACCGAATCAAAGATTTCAATGGAAACACTGCAGCCTTGGAAGCACTAGAGATTTTGCCCAGGCATTGAGTAATCATCTTCCCAACCATGACGTGAAACCCCAAAGGACGAGACTGACAAGCTTGATGTAAATGTAAGCTGCCAGACAGACCAACTGAAACAGAGCACAAAGTTCAGAAACAGACCCAGATACAAAGTGAATTTCATAGCTAAAAGCTTATAAAGGCAGTGCCTCAAACCAGTTAGGTAGAAATGGGCTTTCTGAGAAGAGATGCTGGAAAAAAGATGTACTTGGAACCATACTGCATACTAATCCAAGACGAAGTTGTCAAGATAAAAATATAAAAAATAAGCCGTAACAGTAACAGAAGAAAAAGAAAGAACTACAAGTAGCAGGTACACATTTTTTTCTTAAATTTAACCTTTCTCACACTAAGAGAAATGTAAGTTAAAACTACACTTGATGACCATTTCTTCTCAAACTGATGAATACCCAAAAGTTGGAAACATACTTTGTTGGCAAAACTGTGAGGAAACAGGCACACTCTCATGGCTTGCTGGTGACAGCATAAAATAGTAAAACCCCATTTGCATTTACCCTGTAACCCAGAAAACAATCCTCCTTGTGCTTGCGTGAAAGGTCATCTTTACAAGGTTTTTCACTACAACACTGTAACGGCAAACACAACACAACTGTCCTCCAATAAACCAAAGTGCTTATACACAATGGAATTACCATTCAGGTGTGCAAACGGGGTACTCTCTCTACACAGACATGGACTGCCTTTTAAGATATGCTATTTAGAGAAAAAAGTCAAGGTGTGGAATCACTTAAATAGTATGCTGTCTTTTGTTTTTTGAAAAGGGGGCAATAAGAATATACACACTCATATTTGCTTGTACTTGTAATACTAAAATACAAGGATATATAAGAAAGTAAAAAATATGATTACTTCAGAATGGAGCAGACAAAAGTGGGTGGCAGCAAGATTTCTCTATACATAACTTTATATTATTTTGATCTTTGAACCCTAAAAATGTAGTAATCAAGAACATTAAATTACAAAATAAAACCCACTCACTTATAGATTAAAAAATTAAAATCGTTCACACACACCAAGTACCTTCTAGAAAACAAGTCCATTAAAGAATAAATGACAGGCCAGGCGCAGTGGCTCGCGCCTGTAATTCCAACACTTTGTGGGGGCCAAGGCAGGCACATCACTTGAGGTCAGGAGTTCAAGACCAGCCTAACCAACACGGTGAAAGCCCGTCTCTACTAAAAATATAAAAATTAGCTGGGCGTGGTGGCAGGCGCCTGTAATCCCAGCTACTCGGGAGGCTGAGAGCTGGAGAACGCCTGAACCCAGGAGAACGGAGGTTGCAGTGAGTCGAGATCGCACCACTGCACTCCAGTCTGGATAACAAAGCCAGACTGTCTCAAAACAAACAAAAAAGAATAAATGACATACTGAAAAAATATCGGAAATACATATCGCAAAGGATTATTTCCCAAGCTTTCTTTTCAGTCAGAAAAGATGACAACCCAAAGGCAAAATGAAGAAAGACAGGAACAAACTATTTGCAGAGGAAGAAATAGAAACAGCTAACAACACACAAAGAAAAGATGTCCACATGTGATTAAAGAAAGGCAAACAAAAGCAATAAAATGCCATTTTCACCTGTCAGTCACTCTCACATACTTTTGGTGAGTCTAAAAACTGGTGAAACCTTTTTGGCGGGCAACTTGGCAATAGCTATCAAAGCCTAAAGCAGCCATAGCCTCCGACCTAGCAATCACTGTACCTCACCCCACGGCCACCCTTGGACAAGTCCATCTTGGCACTCGTTCAAGCATATTGCTTGCAGCACTGTTTTCAATAACAAAAATGAACAATTCAAATGTGCATCAATGAGGGTCCTAATAAATAAATGATGGTACAGCCACATAATGCAGTACTACACAGGCATTAAAAAGAATAAAGTTTACCATGTAAGTGTGAATACAGAAGACCACCAAGATGTGCCATTAAGTTATTTAAAAAAAAAAAGTGCATAAAAGTATATACAGCAGGACCCCTCCATGAGTAAAATGTGAGAGGGCCTGGAAATGGGACAGGGAGGAATACCTCGACTTCTTTTTGCATACTTTTTCTTTGTAATTTTATATACATTTTTGCTCTGTTTGAATTCTAACTATGACTTAAAAAAAAAAGAATATAAAATATATTTTGGCAATCAATTGCTAAGTATTTACCAAAGAAAGTAGATTACTAGCCTGGCCAACATGGTGAAACCCTGTCTTTAGTAAAAATACAAAAATTAGTTGGTTGTTGTGGTGGGCACCTGTAATCCCAGCTACTCGGGAGGCTGAGGGGAGAATCGCTTGAACCCAGGAGGCAGAGGCTGCAGTGAGCCAAGATGGTGCCATTGCACTCCAGCCTGGGTGGCAGAGCAAAACACTGTCTCAAAAAAAAAAAAAAAAAAAGTAGATTCTTTATCATGCCTGCATTGTTTCCCAATATTTCTGTGCCACAACAGGGAATGAGGGAAATGAAGACAATTCTAACAATATAAAACCAGCAGCAGCACCCCTGCACATGACCTCAAGCTGTATTTTCAAGCTCACGAGATGTGAGACATGGGCTGCAAATCAATTGGGCACACATTTCTACAAGAGTCTTTATGTTCAGGATTCCATAAACAGCATGACCACCGCAGCACGGCCCTGGAGACACAATCACAGTTCTGGATTCACTGCTGACTTCACCTACCTAGCTGAAGTAGGTTTTTGCACCTCCGTTTCCCCATCTGTAGAAGAGTATGTGTGTGCACGTTCGTGTGTGTGAATGGTAGGAGATGGCTATTAGATGATCCTAAAACTGTATGATTCTAACTTAAAAGTATTGCAATCTTTGCATAGGTATTTTGGAAAAAAAACTCATTGATAATTTGGAAAGTAGCAAACATGTTTAAACTGCTCTTATGGTATCTGTCCAGGGTCTCAAAAAACATATGAAATATTAATTACACCACAGAAATAGCTTAGCTGAATTTCTACAGGCTGAAAAGGAAATCCATCAATAGTGTCTACTAACATCAAACCAACATCACATTGCTAAAGTAATTATATAAAATATAAAAATATTTTCAAGGCCAGGCGCAGTGGCTTATGCCTATAATGCTAGCACTTTGGGAGGCTGAAGCAGGTGGATAGCTTGAGCTCAGGAGTTCAAGACCAGTCTGGGCAACTTGGTGAAACTCCATCTCTAAAAAAAAAAATACAAAAAATTAGCTGGGCATGGTGGCATGTGCCTGTAGTCCCAACTACTCAGGAGGCTGAGGTGGGAGGAGCGCTGGATCCCGGGAGGTCAAGGATGCAGTGAGCTGAGACAGTGCCACTGCACTCTAGCCAGGGCAAAAAAGTGAGACCCTGTCTCAAATATGTATAGGTATATATATGTAAGATCTCAGCCCTAATTTTTATTTTTAAACAGCACATGGGTATAAAATTCCCCATTAGCTATTTTAGTTTTGTCCCTCTGAGCCAACTGCTAATGTCACAATGCCTCTGAAGATTTGCAGTGGTGCCATGACATGAACACTTAACATTCTGAAATATGTTGTGGTCCCAACTTTTGGGCAAGTGGGGTCATGAAGCTTGCGGAGATTCAACACTTCACAACATAACGGAGGATAGGAGCATGAGAGGTGGGCATACTGGATATCATGGCCATTGAAATGACCATGACAGCTATACACTGTCAAGAGTTTCTTTACATAGGTAAAGCTAACTTTAGACTATTCCCACCTAGTTCCAAAAATCCATAGTTGTTCATGTTCAAAAAGAATTCTACCAATGTCAAAGAGAAAACATATTATTATCAATTATCTTGTATGGCATATTAAGTGCCAGGAAAAGGTAGGCACTGACTTTTATTTTTCTGTATCCATATTTGTCAACAGATGATCTATGTCTATCCCCTTTTTGCTGTTCCCTTTGGGCTGAGCAGAGGCTAAAGGAAAACTAGGCCAAGTATATTTAATATTTTACATCAAACAAGTTATTTGCTTAAGATGCTTTGGCCAGCCCTGTGTCTGGCACTAGCACCCAGCCTGACAGTTCCAGTAGGAATTAAACACCAGTTTTAATGGGTGCTGTGTTCCAATGCCTACTAATGCACTGACGGTTGTTGGCCAACTTCTTCACATAAAGGCAAGAGTGAGTGTGTGTGTGTGAACATGTGTGTGTGCCCACGTGTACGTATGGAGGGATTACAGGGGGGAGCCGGCCACAGCTGCTTAATTTTTGTAAAGCTTTTTTTTTCCTTAATAGGGAGGAGGGTTGTGGTTACTTACCATCCTCATAAGCTGCTACTGCCAGCGAGCTGTTTATCCTCACAAAGGAGACATTTGGCTGCATTCCAGGCTCGTCCTCCTCGTCCTCTGATTCCAGGAAGGGGGCTACGTAGTCCCAGGTGCGGGTGTCCCACACTCTCACGTCCCCTGATGTATATCTGGAAGAGAATGACACACTTGGTTCCAAAAAGGGATTGAAGAGCAGGGCTATGGTGGGGAAAATGCATAGAGCCTTACAACAACAGACAAGTAAGAATCGGGTGGTGTGGAGCCACTCCTGTGGCACTGTTTAGATGAGTGACTCCAACAGGAGAAAATGTCAACTAGATGACAGAAGGCTGTGAACACGCTTCACATTCTCACAGCACAATGGTGACAATCTCAAATGAGAAAACAATAATAAGACATGGGTAGCAAGATCTCCTTGGTTTTCCTTTTACACTATTACAACAATCTGCTCCTACAAGCTCTCCCACTGCAGGGATCACTCGCAGAAATTTGTATAAGCCACACTATTTACCCATAAACACACACACTCGCTCATACGAAAGACAGAGAAAGATGCTGCAGGGATACTCAGAACTAATGGTCTTACAGGCACAGGCTTTCTAATACCTCATCCATGCATCAGATTTGACTGATTAAAGTCCCTAAAGACTAATTGATTTGCTGAAACAATTAAATCTTGCCTTTAGCAGCCAGACAATGCTGCCTGCTCATGAAAAGCTCTTGCTGAATGCACGACACTCCCTGGTTTTGCCCACTTAGAAAATAGAAGTACTCACTCTCTCCTATGACTAGTGCCACTCCAACAAATGACTCCTTCCATCAAAGCCAGGGCCAGGCTGAACCTACTCAGACACAAGGCCCCCAGGATGATAGAACGGCCAGATAATAAAGTGGGGTGCTGCCCGTCACCAAGGTATTTAAGCTATGTTGCTTATGTCTGCTGCGGAGGGTTTTATTCCACTTGCAAAGCAACTGAGTGTTATGGGAGAAAAGGGGTGAGAAATGCCTTTAAGGGCCTCATGATAGAACCACACAATCACAAAGATAGGCCAATGATTTAAGGGGTTTCACAGTTTTCCTGAGGCCCTAGCCATAGTTCCTGCAGGGCTTCTTTGACGAGTTGATGCCATAACCTCTGAGATTCACTGAGTCACTGAAATCTATGATGTGACACATTAGTGAAGTAGCTATAGAAGATCAAACTGGAATTTCTTGGTTTTTGTTTTCTTTTGTTTGTTTTTTTGAGACAGGGTCTCAGTTTGTCACCCAGGCTAGAGTGCAGTGGCACAATTTCGGCTCACTGCAAGACCTCTGTCTTTTAGGTTCAAGCAATTCTTCTGCTTCAGCCTCCCGAGTAGCTGGGATTACAGGCATGCACCACCATGTCCGGCCAGTTTGTTTTTTCAGTCTTTAGTAGAGATGGGGCTTTGCCCCCAGCTGGTCTAGAATTCTTGGCCTCAAGTGATCCACCCACCTTGGCCTCCAAAAGTGCTGGGATTACAGGTGTGAGCCACCACAACTGGCCTCAGGTGGAATTTCTTATAGAGAAGTACTGTGATTCAGGAGTGCTTTGTTTACTAGTAGTACTGCACCCAAATTCTTAATCTACAGTAAATACATACATTGCACAGTCCAGAGGCCATTCTCTCACCCCAATTCCTTGGTTGGAGAACTTGGCTCTCTACCTGCAGCGTGGCACCCAGAGAGTGCACATGTGGGATAAAGAGCCAAATGGGAGAGACATGCTTTCTGAACCTGGCCTGCTGTGCCTCTGGGTTGACCACTGATCCTCCAGTAAACAGAAACACAAGATGAATGTCCTTAAGCCCAGCGACGTGCAAGCAAGGGCAGATACTGAGATCAACCCAGCCAAAGCATGGCCACTGGCCCCCAGGCTCTCCAGGCAGCGGTCAGCTCACCCTTCTGAATGAGGAACCCTACACCAAAACACATACCCTGGACCTCACTGCCCTCAAAATACCGGGCTCAGTGTGATACCCTGAGAACAACTCAGGCCATTTGCTGGAGTAAGGCCACTTGCTTAGCTACAGAGACACAACAGATGAGACATGTTTGAATGTCTAGACTGTGGGACTAGATTCTTACGGTTACATTCTATGTAACAGGAACCAGTCAATTCAGGAAAGATAAGAAGGATGACAATGCCTTTCGGAAATACAGAGATGGTAAGTGAAAGAAAGATAAAGGGAATTCAGATCAGAAAAGTAAGGCACGTTGAGAAAAAGAAGTACATAAACTAGGAAATTGTATTTCCTTCCCACCAGTCTCTGTCCTTCTGCTTCCTGCTAACCATGTGTCACACCACACCAGCAGTCTGCACACTGTTTTCGGTGGTGCCCCCACAGGGGACACAGTGGGGAGGCAAGGGTGGAGAGGAAAGACGGTTAAGGTGGCCTCAGCTCCAGCCTCCCAGCTCCCTGAACACAAAGAGTACTGAGCCAAAATGAGAGCAAAACAACAAAGCTTGGAAAAAAAGGTGCTTTAGCTGCTGAACCAGACAATAGTGAGCTGTGAAATAGAAACTGTTGAGCCCGCTCCTTACTCAGGGAAAGAGAAGAGAGGGAGGGCAGGAACCCCACAGATAACAGCACTCTATTCATATCTGAGGGGCTCCTGGGCAAGCATTTCTCCCACAGAGAAGGTTGGTCCACTCACACTGTGACTCCACACGTCTAAAATCAAATGCTTCAGCTCATGGCCAAACTAGCCGGTGTCTGAATTCCTTATTTTTATCAATGGGATCATCAGTCCCAGGTCACCGGTACGGAAGGAGAGGGGCCCCTTCAACATCGCTGTGGCCCACCACCCACACCACTATATATACTCAGGTGCCAAGCTTGTTCTGCTCATTCCCAGAGAGGCCACCCTGGTCCAAATCCCCCAACACCTCACATTCACACCCGACTACTACAGGCTCCCTGATTCCGAGCTTCTTTCATTCAATCTTCCCCCACAAGCCAAGCCCTTCAAAATACCTGACTGCACGAATCTTTTTTCTGGAACCACTTCCTTTCTCCCTCACGTGCCACACTACACTGCACTACAATCTACCTTGATGGCAGCCTGGATGCCTCCCTCATGGCAGTTGTGGGTGTCTGTGATCATCTCACTGTTCATCTCCCTACCAGCTTGAAGCTTCTGCGCTCAGGGCCTAGGTTTTGTTCATAGCTGTGCATGCAATGACTACAACGGTCAGACTAGAACAGTCCTTGCCATATACCCAGAGAACCCTCTATAAGGTCTTACATCTTAACACCTTATTGAATTAAATTTTAATTATGAGACCTACTGAAAAAACTCCACAAACCAGCTTCCACCCCTCTCCCCAGCCTCATCTTCTACTCTCCCTTCACACGAGCCAGCCTCCAGAGAGGCTCCCAAATGTTCTTGCCTCTGAACTGATTTCCTGCCCCACCTTCCCTGCAGTTCTTCACCTCCTCATCTCCCAGCCCAGTGGGGTCCAGCCTGGGCTGCATGTTAAAATTGCCTGGAATGCTTTAAAAAGTCCAGATACAGGCCGGGCATGGTGGCTCATGCCTGTAATCCCAGCACTTTGGGCTGGGCGGGGGGGCGGGGTGTGGGCAGATCACCTGAGGTCAAGAGTTCGAGACCAGCCTGGCCAACATGGTGAAACCTCGTCTCTACGAAAAATGCAAAAATTAGCCGGGTGTGGTGGTGCATGCCTGTAATCCCAGCTACTTGGGAGGCTGAGGCAGAATAATCGCTTGAACTGGGAGGTGGAGGTTGCAGTAAGCCGAGATCGTGCCACTGCACTCCAGCCTCCCAGACCAAATAAATCTGACTGTCCGGGGATAGAACCAGGCATCAACGTTTTCAATATACAGCCAAGATTGAGAACCACCAACCCAGCCTAATCCTACCAAACCCTCGAGGTCTGCTACAGGCCCTCCCTTCCTCCATGAAGCCTGAAGCTTTCTGACTCAACTATTATGCCCTTTATCTGAAGAAACTGCTTTTACTACTACAGTCCATATGCATTGATCGTCTCCTCAACTTGACTGTAAAGTCTTCAAGAAGGCCCTACCGCAGTGCCATAGCCTCCATCACAGTGCCTTACACAGAGCTAATCATAAATAAATGGTGACTGAAAGGGGGTGTCCGCAGGTAACAACCTGACTGGCTTGAGGGGTGGTACCTCTTTATTTCCACTGCCCACTTTCCAGTGGTAATGATTAGTGAAACACCCAGAATGCACACAGTGATGTGCATTAGACTGCTTCCACTTATTTCCAAACTGACTGAAAACTATAAAACAGGGGATAAGCTAGAAATTTTCCATATATCTATTTAAATTAGCTTCATTCTCCATGACCAAAAGGTATGATAATAACAAAAATGTTTTGCTGCAAAATGACTCAGGAGGTAAAATATAAAAGGCTCTACGTCTCCTGTATTGACAGGAACTGAGGCTAAACATCCTACTGCAGCAGGTACTGCGTTATGACTCAGCAGCGGGCTCTCAAATCTAACCTAAGTGAAAGCCACAATAGCATGGGAGGCAGCCTCCATGCTAATGAACTTGTGCTAAGGAAACAGACATCTTTGGTAGGGTAAAACACAGGTTGGGGCAGAGGGACCTGGACCAAACCCTAAATGTGATCTAAAAGTGCTTAACAACATTGGCCAGGAGAAGCAAGAACAGATAACGAATGGAGGTAGGAAAAAAGGCTGATTTTTCTCCAGAGCTCCAGATGTCTTTATCGCTGCCTAATGACAATTACGCTCAACCAATTAAGATGCCACTATGACAGTTACATTGTCAGTAAGCCTTTGGACCCCAATGTTGATGACTCTCTAATTAGTGTCTGTGCAAAGTACAACTGCAACTAATATACTAGCTGATGTAAGAACACTAAGGAAAAACTGAAGAAGAAAGACGTCTTTTCCAAATGAGGATATGCCCCAGCCCAGTGAAGCTGTGTGCTCTCCCAGTCTTTCCTACACTTGGCAAGGTTGAGTTTACCTCTAAATAAATAGGTCAGAGACCACAGCTGATTTTTGTTGAAAGAATGGGAATAGAGCCTCTCTCAAGCTCTGCATGCCAGAGGGACTGCCAATTTAAAACGATTCACCACCAAAGAGCTTTCATTAACTAGTAAGTTTCCAATAAGCAGATTACTCATTTGGACTAACAGACTAGAAGAATAAGAAGGAATAAATACTGTACAGCTAAAAACAACCTTTTTTCTTCATAAGTATCCAGCAGCGTTTCTATTTTGTTCCATGTGTCAGCTCTTCTTTGCTAAAAACAAAATTTTTAAGGCCCTTCCTAGCAAGCTGGGGGGTGGTTTTGATTTAAGAATGCTGAGAAGTAAGGTTAAGTGACTTACCCAGGGTCACAAGAAACACTTTAGTGGCACAGCTGGGATCAAAATGTGCCCCAGGTTTTTCTCAATCACTGCTTAGCCAACAAGCCACTCTGCCTCCTCAGATGACACTGTCTTTAAACAAATACTGCTTTTAAGAACCACCCCCATTTAAGTGCAACGTAAGGAATTTATTGTTTTCAATATTGTGACTCAGGTTTGCAGGACACAGCCCCTGACCCTAACCCATCAATTCGACCACTAAATTGCAACTGGAAGGCATGAAGCCAACAAAAAAGGCTCAGTATGCTGGGAGAAGGACTGAGGGCTAAGCAGGTGCAACCTGTGCCTCCCAGGCCTGCTTCTCAGGGCATGCAGGAGAACATGTGGAACCGTTAGTAAGACTTCTCTCTCTACAGGATCACACACAAACAGCCACTCCCAAACCAAGTCACAGTTCTATTCTGATCAGGCACCCAGAGCAGCCAAGAGGGGCCCTGTTATGAGGCTTCAGGCCAGGAATAGCAAATGGTTTCATTTGTGTGTCAAATCCAATATGTGGTAGTGGCTGCCTAGAGCTCTGTGTTGAGAAGGATTCTGAAGCTGTGTTTCATCCAGCTTACCAGAAAAACAAACGCAGTAATGGGTTATTCATGATCGCTACTGGCTGGGGAGTGAGGAGGGCAGCATCTCTGCCCCGAAGAAAACTCCACCTGGCCAAGTCCTAGTCATCCTTCCGGGTTCAGGTTGAAAGTCATTTCCCAGGAGGAAGCTAGCCTGATGCTGAGCCTGTACGAGGTGCCTCTCCCTAGCATGTCACGGCACCATGCTCCTCCCCAACCCTAACACTTCCCACAGTGCTCTGTAAACACCAGTAACTGGATTCCTTACCGGCCTATAAACTCCCCAGGACCAAGGGGGTTGTGTGTGGTACTCATCCATGCTTAGTGGGTGTTGACAGAATGAATGAATCTGTTCACTTAAACCCAGAAGATGGAAGTGGTTTAAAGCCTACTGAGCAATCAGGCAGGGGGACTCCTAAAACGGCAGTGTCCACATTTCAAGAAACATTCATGCCCTTAACATGTAAAGGTTTAAAGAACTATTCACTTGCTCCATATTTTCTTCAGTAATACCAAAGAATACCAATCAATAAAAGCAAGAGTATTTACTATTTTCTGTGAAACACGACGGGGTTGTATTACGCAATTAACAAAATGAACTCAACCCCACCGTGCAGAGTCCTCCTGTGGAAATGCACTACAACAAACATCAAGTGGGGCTTAAGACGCATCAATTGAAAAATAATGAACGTCTTAATGGACCTTACGAGATACATGCACTACACACTTAAAACTGTTTTCCATACATCTTGGTTAATCACAATCAATAGAGTCAGAGTCAATGATGATTATGCAGAGTTATTGCAGCTGTGGTCCTTCCCATTATTCCTCGGAGAACCAGAGATGGATAAATGCAGTCATGAGTTCACCAGTATTTATTAAGGATATTCTGGAGCTCCTTCATTAAAGATATAATAAATGTAATGCTCTCCTCTAGTCACTTATCAATATCTTACCTCAGACTTATTTACCAGAAGAGCATGTATACCTCACAGCAGAAAATAAATAAATTTAAAAGTATTTTTGAAAAGAGGTCCCTAACGGGTAATGATCGAATTCCTTATGGGGAACAGTCCAATGTCACAATAAGCAGCAGCAGAAAATCTATACAAAACAAGGTTTAAAGGAAAACTGTTAGGGGAAAAAGTTTTTTTTAAAAAAGAGAAAGATGGAAAGCATGTCCTTAGTAAGTATATACGGGCAACATTTATCTCACACAACCTTCTACCTATGTTATTTACAAAGCGTCTGTTATCTCAATAGCCTCAAAGTAATCCATAGGCAATATTTAATTTTTACACATTCACATAAAACTAAGAGAGTGTTGGAAACACCATCCTTGAGGGCTTCAGTTTCTGAATAGAAAATATTTTTAAATTCAGGGCAAATATATACATATTCACATCAAAGCTACTATTCATATTTTGGCATGGTATACAGTTGATAAAAAGGTCCTTTTTAAAACAAATTTTTTTTGAGACAGTCTCGCTGTCACCAACCTGGAATGCAGTGGTACGATCTTGGCTCACTGCAACCTCCACCTCCCGGGTTCAAGTGATTCTTGTACCTCAGCCACCCAAGTAGCTGAGATTGCAGGTGTGTGCCACCATGCCTGGCTAATTTTTGCAGTCTTGGTAGAGAAGGGGTTTTGCCATGCTGGCCAGGCTGGTCTCGAACTCCTGACCTCAAGTGATCCACCTGCCTTGGCTTCCCAAGGTGCTGGGATTACAGGTATGCCACTGTGCCCAGCCAATAACAAGGTACATTTGTAATTACTGGAAAAGGCGGAGGACAACATGGCTAAAAGCAAGGTATTTCAAGTTACCTTAAATGACTTTATTTTTTGGAGATGGAGTCTCACTCTGTTGCCCAGGCTGGGGGGCAGTGGCATGACCGTGACTCACTGCAACCTCCGCCTCCTGGGTTCTAGCGATTCTCCTGCCTCAGCCTCCCGAGTAGCTGGGACTTACAGGCACATGCAACCACGCCCAGCTAATTTTTGTATTTTTAGTAGAGACAGGGTTTCACCATGTTGGCCAGGCTGGTCTCAAACTCCTGACCCTAAGTGATCCACGCACTTTGGCCTCCCAAAGTGCTGGCAGTACAGACATGAGCCATTGTGCCTGGCCTGTCTAAAATGATATTTTCCAATACTTCTTAAATGTAAAACAATGATAAAATTCCACTGAAGGGCCAACAGGCAAACCGAACAAACCAAAGATTCAGACACCAATTTTTCCATACATAAATTAGAAGCCCCAAATTTTGCTTTCTGTCTCCAAAGAACCGGAAACCCTCTCACTCTGACAGCAGGTTGGATGAATGGGGCTCAGAAAAATAAAAACGTATTTGAATCAGGTCACGTCTGGCAGCTGAAGCAGCAGCCAGAGATCAGCTGGTTGCTAGAGAGGTATAGGTAGTTTTGTCTTGTATCTACTTGGGCACACTTGCCTCAAAAGGAATGAAGCAAAAATGGGACAACTGAATGTTTTTAGGGAAAGAAGAGCACTAATATTTTGCAACAAATGATACAGTTCTCCTTCCAACCACACTTGGCAGACGAGAAATATGGATACACAGTCCTGCTCCTTCCAGTAAAGGCAGGAACTGTAGGCTAAAAAGGCAGAAATCAGGGGAGAAAATATTTAGGAGTAATGAAAAAAACCTCAACACAAACAGGGTGCTTGATGTTTTTTTAAAACCAAAAGAGGGAAAATGTCCTCTCATGTGAATAGAAAAGTGTGTTTTCTTATGCCAACTAGAGTGCTTTAGCCTTATGAATCTCAAGTAACAATGAGGAGGGAGTTTATTGCAAAACATCATACTCCTGGGCATCTGATAAAAGCTTCTGGTGAGCTAATGGCTTAATGGTTAGCAGAGCTGGCACAAGGCCTCCAAGGAGCTCCTGGTTCTACCTGAGATGCACTTTTCACTAGGTGGCTCTCCTTCACTACTTATGGCAAACAACACCTAGTCCTGTACCTCAGGTTTTATACTGTGACTTTTTTGAACTCATGATGTCATCTGACTGCAACACTCAGCTTCCAGAGGGCAACTGGGGAGAAGGAAGACGAGAACAGTCTAAGCATCACAAAACAGAACAGGAATGTTTCCATATACCCCTTTCTTCTGTTCTTTCTCCTCAAGAATCAACATATACTTTTCAAAACATTCTAAAATTCTAAGAGCTGTTACCCCAATAAATCAAAGAAACAAAAGACACGTTTCCTGATCACTTACTATCAACTAACTTTGCTAAAACACAAAGAAAACACACACTAAACCTTGCTAGCATTTCAGGAGGTCTAGCAGATTACAGATAAAAATGCAGACAGGCGCTGAATTTTGAGAGAAAGACAGGTGACTGATTCTGTAGATTGGTGACTTGTGAACACAAATTTTTCTCAAGTTAAAGAAATGAGAAATGTTCGCTGAAAAAGCAAAGTAAAAGTGGTGTCTGAATGGCTCAGCCGCAGTTGAAGGCACATCCGCTTCTCTCTCCAGCAAAGAAAACAACGGGTGCAGGTCTTTTCTGCACTGCTGCATATCCCTGCTAAGTGGTCAAGCGACAGCAGAGAAAAGCAAGAGCGAGGGCCAGAGAAGGCGCTCACGGAGGTAATGGAAGCCCAGAGTGTGGGGTCGCCGAAGGGGAGTTTTCCTTTCTTACACACTTGCCTCAAAGTTTCCTGGGTCCTGGGAAAGATGTTAGACTCTGAGGGCACAAAGATGCTTAACACAAGGCCCCCACCATTTCAAAAGGGGAAAGTCAACAGGACCAAATGCTGCCAAGAGGCTGGAGAGGATGAGCCAAGAAAAGGCCATTGGTTTGTTGAGCAAAAGATCACGGGGGACCTCTGAGAGTGCAGTGCAGTAGGGCTGGGACGGAGCCAGGTTAGATGGGGAGGAAGGAAGAGGGCAGGAGGCATGGGCTCTCACTATGTACAACACTGACAGGAAGATGGCAGCGATGGTTTGGAGACTTCAAGTCAAAAGGTTACATTGGAAAGAAGCTGAGGGCTACAAAAGCATTTTTAAATAATTTATTAATCTGGAAAATAAAAATTCATTCTCCTGAATCCAGTAATTCTGCTTACAGGACTCTAACCTAGAAAAACAATCAGGAATGCAAGACTAGGAGACGATAATGAAAGAACTTTAACTCTCTATTTTATGCACTTATATAGAATTTCAAGTTTCTACAGTAGCATGTGTCTAATCATTTTAAAATAAAGATTTGTAGTGCTAAAAAGAAAAATTTGCAGACGTATATACATAAAATATGCATAACATCCACATAACAAAACACAGGAAATGACATTAATGTTCACTATTAGGGGAATAAATAGGGAAACTGGGGTATAATTATCCAAAGTGTTTTTTCAACAAGTCAAAGAAAGTAATGAAAAACATACAACATGAAAAAAATTCATCAGTTCGGTGAGGGAAAAAGGCCACAAATGTAACAAAGGTTATAATCACACTATGAAAAAACGTGCATAGAAAAACAGACTGAGAACCAAAGCAGACACATGGGAGACCTTAACAGAGGTTGTGTTCCATGCTAGAATTTGAGTGACTTTCTCTTCTCTACTTTCTAACACAGTTGCAAAACAACATGATTTTTACCACTGCTTTTGTTTTTATTCTTTTTACTTTAATTAATTAATTTATTTATTTATTTATTTTTGAGACGGAGTCTTGCCCTGTCGCCCAGGCTGGAATGCAATGGCGCAATCTCAGCTCACTGCAACCTCTATCTCCCGGGTTCAAATAATTCTCCTGCCTCAGCCTCCCAAGTAGCTGGGATTACAGGTGTCCACCACCACACTCAGCTAATTTTTGCATTTTTAGTAGAGACGGGGTTTCACCATGTTGGCCGGGCTGGTCTTGAATTCCTGACCTTGTTGTCTGCCCGCCTCAGCCTGCCAAACTGCTGGGATTACAAGCGTGAGCCAATGCACCCGGCTGCTTTTGTTTTTAAATAGGCACATGTCACAAAAGAAAAACCAAAATGACGCTACAATAGCCAAAGCTTCAGAGCAGCAAATGAGGACTGGAGACGGCAGCCTCACCAGCCAGCCCTGCCTGTGGATGCTGCAGAAACATGACGGAGCGGCTCCACTCACGCACACCCAGCATGGCCCTGAGCCTCGGCCACCTCACGCAAGATGAGGGTCTCAGAACAGATCGTCTCTAAAGTTCCTTCCAGGTTTAAAATTGTATGATTCTAAGCTGAGAAAACCAAGAAATTAAAGAACAGACATAGGCATTTCTCTAGTTTCCCACATAACATCATATACAGGTGGTGGGGGGCAAGGGGAGTCTGTGTATTAAGTTTTAATGCTTACGCCATATAAAACAGTATACATTTAACAAAATATGACATACCACTCATAGTTTTAAAAGATGCTTACAGGCTGGGTGCAGTGGCTCACGCCTGTAATCCCAGCACTTTGGGAGGCTGAGATAGGCAGGTTTCTTGAAGCCAGGGGTTTGAGAACAGCCTGGCCAACATGGTGAAACCCCATCTCTAGTAAAAATACAAAAATTAGCTGGGTGGGTGGTGCACGCCTGTAGTCCCAGCTACTCGGGAGGCTAAGGCAGGAGAATCTCTTGAACCTGGGAGGCGGAGGTTGCAGTGAGCCGAGATGGCACCACTGCACTCCAGCCTGGGTGACAGAGTGAGACTGTGTGTCAAAAAAAAAAAAATTAATTTAAATTTAAAAAGATGCTTTTGTACAAATTGCTGGAAAGAAAATACAGTAGATGGCTGTAAAGTTAAATATTATTTCTAAGTAAAATAACAATATAAAACAAAAACGCTTCAGTGAAACAGCGAGGCCACACGACGAGTTGCCCTGTCAGCTGCAGATGGTCCTGTCTCCAGGAGTTCCCAGAAGAGTGGACGCTAGGCTACAGCGCTAGAGAAATCTCTGGGAGCAGACAGGATTGCAATTGGCCTTAACGAATGGATTCTGGGTTTCTTTTTGGGTTGATGAAAATGTTCTGGAATTAGATAGTGGTGTTGTTGCACAACCTTTAAATCTACTAAACAAAAATCACTGCATTATACACTTTGAAAGAGTGAATTTTATGGCATATGAATTATACAGTCACGTGTCACTAAACGACAGGGATACACTCAGAAAAAATGCATCCTTTGGTGAATTTATCACTGTGCAAACATCATAGAGTGTTCTTACACAAACCCAGGTGGCAGAACCTACTATACACCTAGGGTACACGAATGGCCAATATTATATATGGGGCCCATCACTAACTGAAATGCTGTTATGCGGCATATGACTGTATCCCAACTAAAAAAAAAGATGCAGTCAGAGGCAACTAAACAGAACAGTGTGGAAAAAACAAAGGTACACTTGACAAGTGTAATAAGGAAAAAGGTAGCTTGGAAAGAAATGTCAAAGAGTTCTGAATGTCAGGGAAAGTTAACTGGAAATTATTTGTAAGACTGTAGAGTAAGCAAGACTGTGAGGACAAAACAGTGAACCATCAGATGCTTTGGAAAGAATGTCTGTTTCTCCACTGGAAAAACAAGCCTGAGGTAGACAGGGGTCAGGTCCTGTTCACATGATGGGTATTTGAGTGTCAAATGCGTTTATGAATGAGTGACTATTTTCAGGTTTCACTGGTTTTATGTGAAGAGTAGGGAAGAACCATGACTGGGTCCATCATGAGGTTCACTGCAATAAATATCAGTCTGGGCCTATGCAACATGACTCCGAACTAGGAATATTTACACAGATTGCTTAAAAGGTGAGAAAAAGAGATTCTGCTCTCCATCAATGATATGAAATGTACTTAATAGGTATAAATGCAAAAATGCTTCATAGTTTAGCTCTAGTTACATAAAACTAAGCCTCTGAACAGACTCCACTTGTGCAAAAGAAAGAGAAAAGGGAAGGAAAAAAGAAGAATAACAGAACACAAGGTAAGTACAAGAGAAAGAAGGGGTGAGGTGGCCACTGTCTCTTTAAGAAGCTCCTTGGAGATACATAACTGTAGAAAGCCTGGTGAATTCAACATTGATTGGGAATGAGGTAACCACAAACACCACTGTCTCAAATGAAAAGGAATTCAAGATCTGACCCAGAAAACAAGCATCGTAACCACCAGATAGAATTTTAATGATAAACACAAGATGCTGTACATACAAGCAAGACTGAAGTCTCTCATGCTAAGCCATCAATGTAAGGTTTTCTTAGAAAGAGGAGCCGTGAGGAGCCTCTCTGACCCACAGATCAGGTTTCATCCTATTGATCCACAGAACTCGGCCATCGTTTTGCTCTGTGCTGGCATAATCTATAATGTTGAACAAACCCCGAGGGAACAGAGAGGCAGGGAAAGAAGGTCTGGCATCTGGACTCGTAAGGGGCCTGCCCTTCGGGAGCTCCAGAGAAGAAATTCGTAAGTGGTTTTGAGATTCAAGGTTCTCCTTTATTTGTAAGTTCTTTTGCGACTCTTTCAGTACAGTCTCAGCCTTCTGTCCTCAAGTGTCTTCTGACACTCTAGGCAGAGATCCCTTTAGCTGGAATGATCTAAGTAACTTCTGGAGTTCCCACCAAACTGTAGCATTTGTGGGTAGAAAGGAGCTGCATATCGGGCGATCGCAGGCCCATATTTTAGCAATGACGTGGAGAAGCCCAACGTGCACTGATAACTTAATGGACAGAATCGCAAGTATCTGGGCCATCCATCTTTCTAAAACTAGTTCTGCAGCACTCCCAAGAAGGACTTTCACCTCTAAATCATATCCAGTAAAACAGAAACTGAAGAAAAGCATTCCTCCTGGGTATATCTTGTTTAAAGCAGAAATACTTTTTTCCATAGGCACTGCATACCACAAAACATTAAAATAATCCGACTCTTTGGAATTCCTATTCAAAAGGTGCTCTTTAAGGAACGCTGCTTACGGAAAGATTTTTCTTTAAAGGAAAGGACTCCTCTACTACTGAGTTTTAAAGTCCAAGGTTTGTTTTGTTTTCCCATAGGCAGGAACTTCCCTAAGGCGTCTCACTCCATAGCTGATCCAAACTCAGAAATTTAAGTGTTCTGGTCTCTACTTTATGGTATTAAGTATACAATCTGAGGCTGTAGTTCATGACATCTTCCTAATCCAAAAAGAAAACTGATCTTACTATACAGTAATTAAATATATAAATGTACCTCTGTAACAAAGTAGGAAGACTTCATCAAAGTGGTTTTTGGGACAGAAGCTGAAGGAATTTACAGAAGCTAAAATTAAATGTCTTGGCCATGGAGAAAAAAAAAAAAAACCTATTTCGGGACAACTTAAGTAACAAATATGTACTATATGGTGGGGAAGGAAGATGATGTGTGGTCACAGCCCTTCTTCACAATAAGGGATTTAGAAAAAGAGAATGAGAACAGGGCCTGTCTGTGCCAACACTTATTATATTTGCTTGACTTTTTTATGTCTTCATAAAATACAAACTGTTTGCCTTAATGAAAATCTCACATAACATGCCACAAAAGTGATTTAAAAGCTGGGAAAGACATATTGAGACAAATGGATCACAGATCCGCTCTACACCATGTGCTTCTCACCCTTGCTGCGGCGCTCTCACGTCCTCGGGAACAGAATCACGGAGACTCTCCCTCTTCCACATGGGCTGTAACTGAGGGAGGTACATGCTCTCAAGGGAAGCTAAGGTCACTGGTACTCAGAGGGCAGTACGTGAGAAATGAAAGACCTTCAGATGCAGAGCACTCAGTGGAAATGGTTTTGCTTACCCAGCAATGACCACGCCATCGTGAGAATGCACATCACACAAAACCGCGTCAGGAATGTGCTCCAGCTCGCTCACGGCACCTTTGCGATTCTGCGTGAGGAAAAGGGGGATGCAGTTTAGACTATTCTTGGGACAGCCCAAAAGCCAAGCATCGTGCTTTTCCACCTACTTTCCACAGCAATTCTCTACAGCATGGAGAGCAAGTGCATTTAAAGTTCTGTGGGCATTCAAAAAGACAAAAATGATGACTAACATGCTAAGCTATCAAGCATGGACGAGTTACCATATATCCCAAAGGCACTGAACTCGAGGACACGGGATGTGTGAGACACTGCCCCATCTTCCAGGAGGTTACAGAATAGAAAGCAAATACGTGCTCACCAATAACTACCATCCACAATAGGCTGGCACATATCTGCTGGGAGTGGCAAGTATCTAAAGAAGCTTATAAAGTATACGAAAAAGTTCAGTTCAGCAAAAAAAAGTATTACATGATACCTTACCTGTTAACTCTTATAAGGATTCTCAGAATAAAATGCAAAATTATATACAAATAGATAAAGATCAGGATGAGAAAAAGGAGAAGAGATGATACCATTTCTAACTGAGAGGTCAGAGGTTTCATGGAAATAGTATTTAAATGAAAGTCTAGGCCAGGCACTGTGGCTCATGACTGTAATCCCAGCACTTTGGGAGGCACAGGCAGGAAGATTACTTGAGCTCAGAAGTTTGAGACCAGGCTGCGCAACATAGGGTGACCCCATCTCTACAAAAAATGTAAAAGATAGACAAGTGTGGTGGCATGTGCCTGTAGCCCCAGCTATTTGAGAGGATGAGGCAGGAGGGTCACTTGAGTCCAGGAACTTGTGAGTTATGATTACAACACTGTACTTCAGTCTGGGCAAGAGAGTGAGAACCTATCTCTAAAAAAAAAAAAAAAAAAAAAATTAAAAAAAATTAAATTGAATTAAAATGAAGGAAATCTGAATGGATATAAAGTATTTACATGTGGGAGGTTGGGAAAAGTGAGATAGTTAAGCCACAAAGCAAGCATGAATAAAGATATTCGAGAATACCATAATTTCAATTTTACCAGACTGGGACAAGGACAAGGACTAGAAACAGTGTAAGTGCCCAGCACAGTTCTTAACATACAGCAAGTGCTCAATAAGTGGTAGTCATTATTATTATTATTTCTATTATTAGGAAAAAGATTATGACATCATTCCATTAAAATACACATTTATTAAGCACCTAGACTCCAGAACTGAGCAAAGTAATTCGTATGATGGTCTTAACTTAATCCAAGCAACGAGTCTAAGGCTGAGACAAAACTGGACACATCCACGTGGAGCTGTTGTACGACTGGAGATATGGGGAGGGAAGACAAGGATCTGGGAAACAGCTGTGTGAGGGCCGCAGCCAAGGTTACAATAACAGAAAAGCTCTTGTGAGGGAAAAGGTATTGAAAGAAAAATAAAGGGTCTAAGATGAAAACCTACATGTATGCAAACACCAGGAAAAAGAATACTATGGCCACCACAATTAGTTTAGCAAATGATTTCCAGGTTGGCATTGAACTGCAGTTCCAGATAAGTTCATGCATTTGCAGGTCATTCCCTTTGTGGAGGTACCTGAGAGCCCTGGGGTCCCTTCTAGGGTCTCCCCAGACACTGATTTAGGAGGTACCAAACCAAATCGCCTGCCTAACCCATCCTGAAGTCGAGCATGCACAGTACAGAACCTTGCATCTGTGTGCAGAGGCCTATGCGCTCCTACGGCCAACTTCGCCTGAGCACTGAGTGTGGACCAGCCTCTGCAGGAGGAGTGGCAGACACTTGATGACAATCATCCTCACCACGAAGCCATGAGCAGTGCCACTCCTAGCTCCCACTCTAGAGAAGAGAAAATGGAGGCAGACAAAAGTAAAGCAACTTGCCCCAACACTGCCTTTCATTTCTTTTTCTTTTTTCTTTTTTTTTTTTTTTTTTGAGACAGTCTCACTGTGTTGCCCAAGCTGGCAATCTTGGCTCACTGCAAGCTCCACCTCCAGGGTTCAGGCGATTCTCCAATCTCAGTCCCCCAGCTAGCTGGGACTACAGGTGTGTGCCACCATGCCTGGCTAATTTTTGTATTTTTAGTAGAGACAGGGTTTCACCATGTTGGCCAGGCTGGTCTCGAACTCCTAACCTCAAGTGATCCACCTGCCTCAGCCTCCCAAACTGCTGGGATTACAGGAGTGACCCACAGTGCCAAGCTGCCTTTCACGTTTTGATAAGGCTTTCTTTCGTTCCAGAATTTTCGTAAGAATCCCACCATTACATTTAATGAAAGATACATCATTTAAACTTTCACTCCTAGAATTCTCCTTGTGAACAGTGTCAGGAAATGGACCTGATATGTTCCAAATAGAAGTCTTCCTCATGTTTGATTTGGCCTGCAGTCCACTCCAGTTCACTCAATCAACAGCCATGTAGTGCGTATTTACCTAACAGATGACTTCGTGTTAGTTAGAAAGAAATACTAAATAGCCATTCAGCTAGATTGCATATAACTTGTGAAGTGTTACTAAGTGCCAAATGCTAGGTGGTGGGTCTTTAAAACATTGTCACTTCTGCCACCTCCAGGCCCAACAAGGACACACCTGTCCTCTTCCCTTGCTTTCTCCATCACCAAAGAGGAAGCAAAAAACACAGCTGCTGCTTTTTTCTACCAGGGTCTGACATCTTCGAATTCAAGCCTGGGGATGCCAAATATCTCCAAGTCTCCTGCTTGTAAATCTCAAAAGTATCTCTCCTTTCTGGAGAGAAAGGCCCCATTAACACTCAGCTCTTAAGCTTTCCTTAAATCGCAGCCTCTCCCACCAGGGTTAGACCCTCTGCTTTCTGACCCCTTGGTTTGTCTGGGCAGCTTTCTTTGTCATACGTTTCTGCCTGTGTCCATCATATGGACCTACCCAGGCACAAGAGCAAGAGGGATTGGGGGCTTCCTCCAGACGAGTTTATTACCGTAGGTCGATGGAAAAGGGCACTGTGGGGCCAGTGTGACCTGTCTTAGTGGTGGTGTCTTAACGGCCTAAGAAAGGATAACCACACTAACTCTCAGAATAGTGGTTCTCGACCGGGATGGGATTTTGATTCCCAGGGGACATCCAGCAATGTCTAGGGGCATTTCTAGTTGTCATGATTGGGGGAGGAGAATGCTATTGGTGTCTAACGGGGAGAGGCCAGAGATACTGCTCAACAGCCTGCAATGCACAGGACAGCCCCCCACAAAAATAATTAGCTGGCCCTAAATGTCACTAGTGCTGGGGTTGAGAACTCCTGAATTAGAGAGACACTGCTCATATTAACTTTCCTAGAAACGGTGTGAGGTTGCCCAGATCAAGGGTATCGGTCACTCATCAGGTTAGGAGGTTACTAGGGACAGACAGGCACATAGGCAATATGTCACTATCAGTAATGCACAAAAACTTGTTAATCTCAAAGTCTATTAGGATTGACCTTTACTGGAGTAAAGAGAATGTTTCCATCCCTTCTCTACCACTGAAACTCCAGCCTCCCAGGTGGGAAGGAAACACTGCCACCACACTGCTGTCTCGTCATGCCTCAAACAGCTTTATGTAACATGGCTCTTGACAGTTATCTCCTATGGAAACACTTCACTGTGCAAATTCTTAGCTGTGATCTAATATTTCTGTAGAGACTTTGAAGTGATAAATGTTATGGAAGCACGCCAGTAGGTTATGTGAGGGAAGAGAAGACAGTGCTTAGAGATGTTTAATCATCTCCCTCTTACATTTACTGGAAATGACATCTTCGGCTCCTCTTTTGTATGCAGGTAGTGCTTTTGCTTTCTGGGCCCCTCCAGAGAGTCGGTGAAAGTCAAAGGGGCTGCACGGGGCACTCCTCTGACCACCCTAACAATCAGAGAGGAAGTGGCTGGCAACTCAATCTCACCCTTCCTCTCCTGCAGAGTAAGAGGATGTTCCCAAATCTTGAGGCTGAAAACAGAGGCAAATCATCTAATGGCAAACAAAATGGGCAACAAGTCACCAACAGCTGAAGGGGCGGCTCAGTGTACCCCTCTCCCTTCGCTGTTGGCAATTAATCTCAGGCTATGAGTGAAAGCTTGGATTTCCATGTCCTTGCAGGCTATTCTTTCACAGGTAATGATATTGGCCACTGCCCACCTTCCAGTTGGTTCGTAACATGTGTTCCTTGGCTCGGCACTCTTGGAAGATGAGCTTCCAGCAAGAATAGTCAGAGATGCTGCTATCCGGAAGGTGCCCTTCCTGCTGGCACAGCCTGAACCACAGCACCTCATCCTCCGCAATCACCTTCCACGTCTTGCTCACCTAAAACAGCAGAAGTGACACAAATGTCAAATTCTGCAATTAGAGAAGCCCCTTGTCATCCAAAAATCAATCAACACCTATATTATTGCCCTGGGTTTATGGCAGTATAAAACGTCTCATTAACAAAACACTATGAGGTGAAAAAAAAATACAAGCAAATGTTTCCAGTTTTATCTTTCAAGATTTCAAAATTGTTGTACCATCATGTAATATCACATTTTAGACTACTTGGTTAAATGGTAATCTAACAAATAAGAGAAGAAAATACACAAATACATAAAATGCAAAAAACACAAACTTTTACATGGTAATCAGCTATACAATCACACAGAGCTTTTCAGAACAGAATCTCTTTACTTTTGACAAACAGCATTTGTATTTCCACCTTATAGAATTGAAGATCGATGGCCTCCGAAATCAAAGGCTGTCATAAAATTACCTAAAACCCAAACATCTGGTCAGGTAGAAAATTCAAATTTAAATTGCATGTGAGAATTTAGATTTTAAACATATGTACATATTTAATTAACAGAAAACTCAAGCCATTATCCAGGACTGTAAGATTAGATCTAGAAAAATTAATGTCATGTCTGGCCTTTCAAATCCCAACAGTATCCAGAGGAAATGGCCATTTTAACTACTAGCATTTTGTTTTCCAACACTAATTTAGGGGAACAAAGAGTTTACTTCATCACAGGATAATATGCAAAGTTGGCCAGACTGCAAAAGATGGACTCTGTTGGCAGATGAGCAACTGATGGAGCAGATCAGTGTGATACCAGTCTGCAGAGCATTTTGGGAACGCAGGATCAAGTGCCTGATGCTTGCTATCCATCCAAAAGTTGAGACTCACTTCTAATGAAGAGTGGTGACAGGTAGGTTACAGTACCCTGTACTTTTTAACACTCCCTTAGGGCCACTTCAAGACTCAAAGACAGAGACAGGAAGAAGGAAAATGAGAGAAAGTAGGAAACCAGACTCTTACTGCACAAAGGGCCTCAGCTGATAAAGCACTGACAGAGAGTTAGCTTACAGGATGGCAGATTAAAGACCTGCTCCTCCGTAACAGCAGTAAGAATTCCACCAAAAATGATCAACTTTTTCAGAATCTGGAAATTAATAAAAGGATTGCAACATTCTGAGGAACATTTATTCAAGAAAAGTGCCTGAATCTCAGTAAGAACAGTGACGTCTGAGTTGTTTTAATGTGTGCTAATTCTGTTTCCTCCTCCAGCTCTGGGATTGCCTTAAAAATCAACAGCCTCGTGAAGACAGCAGCTGTAAAAACCGGCAGCCTAGCAGCCATTAGAGAGGCCAGACATGTTTAGAACTCCCCAAAAATCAAATCCCTAGAGAACTGTCACCATTTGACCTGCTGGCAGCTTGCCAGAAAGCTCTATTCTCAAGGCTTGACTTTATCTGACCTAGCTGAGCACTCTCTCTGTTCTATCTCCAGGGCATTTGCCCAAAATAGTCAGTGGCAACTGTTTAACTCTACAGCTACCTGGGGAGCACAGACAGTTGAGGCAAACAAGAGGCTGACCAAAAAGCTCGAAAGAAAAAGCTGGGAAATGGGATGTCCACAGGAAGCTCTGAAAGGCTCCAATATATTCCTGGGAGTCTGGAATGCCACATGAACGTATAGGGCTGTGTGTGTGCCCAGGAAAGACCAGAGAAAGCCCTAACCTCTCCCCTCTGGCTGACCTTGAGGCTCTGTACCAGCAGGAAGTGAAGGCTAAGGCAGAGCTGTAAGCTGCTGCAATGGTGAAGCAGTACTCTAACATACAGAGAACACCTCAGCAAAGGCTGGGAGACTTACTGGTTTAGTGGATTTAAGGAAATCTCCATTTCATAACTAGCTAACCACTAAGCTAGCCAACAGAGACTTCAGTAGCTGCACATGACAAAGAATACAAATTAGAGAATAAGTCCAGAAAAGTCACTAAACAAACAAACAAACAGCAGCAACAACAAATATAACAACAGCAATAACCGCAAATTCTGCATAGGGAGAAAGATTCTATTTCTAGAGTTTCCATTATTTAAAATGTCCAGTTTTTAACAAAATTACAAAAGCATGCAAAGAAACAAGGAAGCAGGTCCATACACATGGGAAAAGGCAGTCAACAGAAGCTACCCCTGAGAAAGTCCAGACGCTGGACTTACTAAACAGAGACTTTAAATCAGCTATTTTAAATATGTTCAAAATACTAAAAGAAAGCATGTCTAAAGAAGTAAAAGAAAGTAGAAGAGCAATGTCTTACCATATAGAAGATACTGATAGAGAAACAGAAATTGCCTGTTAAAAAAAAATAGGGAGGCTGAGGTGGGAGGATCACCAGGTCAGGAGATTGAGACCATCCTGGCTAACATGGCGAAACCCCATTTCTACTAAAAATACAAAAAATTATCTGGGCATGGTGGCGGGCGCCTGTAGTCCCAGCTACTCGGGAGGCTGATGCAGGAGAATCATTTGAACGCAGGAGGCAGAGGTTGCAGTGAGCCAAGATCACACCACTGCATTTCAGCCTGGGCGACAGAGCAAGACTCCATCTCAAAAAAAAAAAAAAAAAAAGAGAGAAGCTCTGGAGTTAAAAAATTCCCTAAAAGGGCTCAACAAGTTTGAGAGGCAGAAAAATCAGCAAACTTGGTCAGGCGCAGTGGCCCACACCTGTAATCCCTGCACTTTGGGAGGCCAAGGCAGGTGTATCACAAGGTCAGGAGTTTGAGACCAGCCTGGCCAACATGGTAAAACCTCATCTTTACTAAAAATATAAAAAATTAGCTTGGCATGGTGGCATGCGCCTGTAGTCCCAGCTACTCAGGAGGCTGAGGCAGGAGAATCACTTGAACCCAGGAGGCAGAGGTTGCAGTGAGCCAAGATCACGCCACTGCACTCCAGCCTTGGCAACAGTGCAAGACTCTGTCTTGAAAAAAAAAAAAAATCAGGAAACTTAAAGCAGGTCAACTGAGATTATCTACTCCATGGCGGGGAGGGGGTGGGAAGAATAAAGAAAAAAAAAATCTGTAATCCTAGCACCTTTTGAGGCCAAGGCAGGAGGATCGCTCAGTGAGCTGAGACCACCCTGGTGAACAGTGTGAGACACCATCTCTACCAAAAAAAGAAAATCAGCCAGATGTGATGGTGTGTGCCTGTAGTCCTAGCTACTCGTGAGGCTGAGGCGGGAAGATTGCTTGAGTCCAGGAGTTCAAGGCTGCAGTGAGCTATTATTGCACTACTACCCTCCAGACTAGGTGACATAGTGAAATCTCATCTCTAAAAAACGAAAACAACAAAGCAAAACAAAAAAAAATGAATACAATGAACAAAGCCTCAAAGGCCTTAGGATATGACCCAAGTGTACCAACAAACACCAAATGAAGTTATCTCAGAGCAGAGTTTTTGGTGTACTATTGGAATCAGGTGGGTATTAATCCAAACTAGATTATTTTAAACTAAAGTGTTCACTGTAATTCCTAGGCAACAACTAAGAAAATAACTCAAAAAAACGGAGTAAAGAAATTAAAATGGCATACTAGACAATATCTATTTAACACAAAAGAAGGCAGTAATGAAGGGACAGAGGCATAAAAAAGACATAAGTCACACAGAAAAAAAACTAAAACTTACAAAGTAAAACTAGTGGGAATCTAGGAACTCAGTTTATCTCGGTCTCAAAATTTGACTTTCTATCTTAAGCAAACTACACCAAAAATAACCATTACAATATCTTATTCAACCAAAAGTGTATCAAAGCAATACTGACCAACCTAACCCTGATGACACATTAAAGTTCTGGCCTCCTTAATTACGCTTCTGCTATATATGTGTGCACGCAAGCTCCATGTGTGACAAGTAGTCACATGGCCTCAGTCACTTTCCCTACAGGCATGGATGCTTCACATGGAATTCACAGCATCAGAAGTTAGATCACGTGGCGTTAAATAAGTGACAACGCTGTCATTTTTCTGAACCTAAGTGTCACACTCTAATGCTGAGTGTCATGCTGTCTCAGTCTCCAGTGGTTTAGAACCTGAAGAATCAAGAGGGGACTTGGAGATCAACTCGGGGCATCTCCTCATTGCAAGAAGGCACCCCACTGCATCCCTGGCCAATGGGGCCCAGGCAATCCTGCAACGCTTCCAGTAGAGAGCTGACCTCCTGCATCAGTCTCATCTACCAACAGGCAGTCTGAATATTAGAAAAGGTTTCCTTCCACTGTCTAGAAAATTCATTCTACCTATGGCCCTGATTTTGCCCTTTTGAAGAAATCTATTTGCTCTTCCACCTGACAGTCCCTCAAATAGCTGAAGACAGAGATCATATTTCCCCTTAGTAATTTCTTCATTGCTCTAAATATTATCCATTTCCTTTCACTATTTTTCATACAGTTTCCATTCCGACACTTTCTCAATGCATCCTAAAACATTTGTACATCTAAAGTGTCCCTCTTCAAATGTGGTACTCAGGACTCAATAACACCTCAAATATGGGCTGTGCAGTGCCATGCACAGAAGGATCTTATCAGACACTGGTTTTCTGCTTTACTTGTAGCCATCAACATGGCTACTCAACTAATGGTTCACTAAAGCTTCTGCAGTCTGTTTTATTAAAGGGAAATGAAAAGGTATGAAGAATGTTACAAACACCCATGAACTCACCACCCTGTAGAAGAAAGGAAAGATTACTAATCAGCTTAAAACTCCTGCGTATCTCTCACCGTTCACATTCTCTTCCCCGCAACAGTAACCTCAATTTGGTCCTCATGATTCTTCAGGGTTTTTTTAAACACAAACTGGAAAAAAAAAAAAAAAAAAGGCCCACCATCCTTCCACCACACTATTTTTTATACCTAAATTCTTAACTTTGTAAACTTTCCATTCATTTTAATCCCCATCTCAATGTCTGCCCCACCCCCTGACATTTTATCCTCCCCAAATAATCTGTGAATCCCAATTCTGTCATCCATTGCATTAGCTACTTATCCCATAAGTTATCTGCAAAATATGGTCTGTGGGCCTTTGCATCTTAATTATAAAAAAAAAAAAAAAGATAACCAGGATGGTTCTAAAGACAGGGCTCTAGCTCTGTGGCAAACCACTGGAGCCCACCCCACAGGCTGACATGGATCCATTAGGCAGCCCACCCTGGGCATGGCCACAGCATCAGTTACAAATCCACTTAACCACACTGTCATCCCACACTTCTCCATCTTAGCCTTTAGGGCTCAGGAAAACAAACCCTCGTCTGATCACAAGTGGTCAGGCAATAACGGGATAACGACTCAGCAATGCTGGAGCTCCGGTCTGACCAGACAGAACACCATGGTTTCATTTTTGGCATGTCTGGTCCACAGCTGAGCCTATCCATGACACCCAGATGCTGTCTGTCCATCTGTCTGTGCCAGAGTGAGTCTAAGCACTGGGCAATCATGAAGCACAGACAGGGATAGACCAATGTCAGCTGTGAGTGAGCCAGGCCACAACCTAAGTAGTTCCAGAGCAGAGTATGTCCCCTAACCGAGCCCTGGAATGCACGGTTAAATAAGGTGTAAGATAAGGGTAACACACGAGACCTTTACGGGTTCTCAAAGGCAGAACATGCTCAGGAAACACGGCAGCTTTACTCTGATCCTGGCATACATACGCCTTTTTTGTAGAAACCATAACATTTTGGAAAAGTCATGAAATGTAACTACTGAACCAAAAAGACTCAGAGTAATTAAGAGATCATATAAATGTAGTCATTCTTTAATGACATGGACCAAAAGCATGTTCAGTAGTACAACACCTCCAGGTGTTAACAAGTTCCTTAGAAAAGGATTTCATGGTCAAATGAGCTTACGAAACACTGCTTTAAACAAAACGAAGCAGAATTCCTTGCTGCAGAACTTCTCGATGCTTTGAATAGCGGTGGCATGTGTTGCACATCTCTTAAGAAGGGGATACAGGTTGAGTATCCCTTATCCAAAATGCTTAAAAGCAAGAGTATTTTGGATTTCATAAGTTTGCATTATTCTGACTGAGTTTCCCAAATCCCCAAAGCCAAAATCTGAAATGCTCCAATGAGCATTGAAAAAGTTTCTAATTTTGGAGCATTTGGGATTTGGGATTTTTGGATTTGGGAGTTCAACCTGTATAAGAAGCTGCATTCCCTAAACTCATTTGGTTCCTGACCTCTTTTTGCAAGAAGTATCTCAAAAGCCCAGTGTTCTGCAGAAGTCCCTTTAGAGAACACTGATTTGGGTCAGCGGTCAATCAGTAAAGATACATTTTGGGCACTAACCATGTACTGGGCATTCAGGCCCGCAGTTCTCATCTACTGCCCACCTCAAGCTATGAAACCAAAACCTTTGGCGTGTGAGAGAGACCCCATGGATGCACCCAGGCTGGGGCTACTTCTCCATGGCTGAGGAAGCTATGGGGGAAATGCTGGGGTCCCTGCCCTTACACCCAGGTTAGATCACAAGACTGGCCCCAAACAGGGGAAGCAATCTTTTTAATTATGTGTTCAAAAATGAGCTACAAGCTGTGTTTTCTTGGATGGAGGCTCTGAATCATCTGCACTTTAGGAAAATCCAAAGTTAGTGCTCAATGATTACAAACTAGAAAATCTCAAACTAAACATTCTGTATGAGTTTTCATGAGAACCGTGCACATCTCAGCCACTTTAAAATGGAAACTTTTCAATGAGACTTTCAGGAAGTCTCAAATATGTCAGACCTTAAATACACTGGAAGCTGAAAGCAGCTTTTTATAATAGTTTCAAGGAAAATGCCAAATCATTTTAAATAACATGACCTGAAATTTGTACAATGGGGTTACGGGATGAAAAACTGAGACCACAGAGTTGATGCTGTGGCACATCACCCACATCACTCACCCCGGGCCACAGTGCTTCTTCTTTTTTTTTTTTTTTTTTGAGAAGGAGTCTCGCTCTGTCACCCAGGCTGGAGTGCAGTGGCCAGATCTCGGCTCACTGCAAGCTCCGCCTCCCGGGTTCACGCCATTCTCCTGGCTCAGCCTCCGGAGTAGCTGGGACTACAGGCGCCCGCCACCTCGCCCGGCTAGTTTTTTGTATTTTTTTAGTAGAGACGGGGTTTCACCGTGTTAGCCAGGATGGTCTCGATCTCCTGACCTCGTGATCCGCCCGTCTCGGCCTCCCAAAGTGCTGGGATTACAGGCTTGAGCCACCGCGCCCGGCCCACAGTGCTTCTTCTATAGAAAATCATATTCAAGCTAAAGTTTAAGTCCCAGATAACAAATAAAAAATCTCTTTGAGGGACTTAGAAAAGGCAGATGTGAGAATGACTTCCAAAAAGGGATCAGGATTGTATCCACAGTTAGGTATTAAAAACGGAAATATGTCAACAATTTCTTTAGCAAACTATAAAAGGAGAGTGCTTTTCTTTCTTCTTTTAAAGGAGAACAAAAATGACAGGTTTTAAAAATGTCTTTTAATTCTGAAGGAAAAAAAAATCAACAAGAAAAAGACCCAGTTAAACTTTCACAAGCAAATGTTAAAGGGCCCCACCAAAAGGAAAGCTTGTTAATTGTTTTGATTCCTTAAGTTGTATGAAATCTAGCAAGTTTACAAGCCTGGGTTTTCCAGAGGCCTAATGGTCTTTCTTTAATACACCAGAGTTGGAATGGCCTTGCTCAGTAAAGCCCCACTGAGTGAGCCTCAGCTGCAAGGATTTGCTAATAAAAGTGTCTCCAGCATTTTGCTTTATAGCACCACTGTGAATTGCAGCATTAAAAAAAAAAAAAAAAAAAGCTGTTGGCTCAAAAATAAGCTTTATTAGCTCTGCCTGGATTAGGGTTACCAGTGAGGCTCACAGAGGGGAAGTCTCATTGTTCCCTTGACAGGTTCACACACCAAGTCTACTGTGGGAGGACATACCACATACAGACGGCTTTCTATGCACTCACTATCTCCATTTCCTCTCTCTCCACTTGCTCCGAAGCCACTAGCTTTTGCCCCCAACACACCACTGACTCTGGTCAAGGTCACCAGTGACTTCCAACTTGCAAAACCCAATGGTCATTTCTCAGTCCTCCTCTTGATGAACAGCAGCGCTTAACACTTTCTCCTCCTGGAAAACGTTTATCCTGTGGTTCCAGGGAACGACACACCTGAGTTTTCTTCCTGCCTGGCAGGGAACTCCTTCCCAGTCCTCTGTGCTGGCCCTGCTCATGTCCACAGCCTCTAATCCTTGTGGGGTAACAGGGCTCCATCCCTGATCCCCTCCTCTATTTACACTCACTTCTTTAATGTTCTCATTTGTCTCCTGGCCTTAAATACCATCAATGTGGCTGACAGCTTCCAAATTTCCATCTTCAGCCCAGAGCTCAACAAAGAGCTCATCCTCAGCCTCACAACCAATGAGGGATCTTCTCCCACACCCACACACGCTCCTTGCATGGTCTGCTCCTTGTCAGTAAATGGTGACCTCATTCCTTCAGTTGCTCAGGACAAACACCGTGGAGTCCTTGTTGACTGTCTTCCTTCTGTCCCCACATCCAGCCCATCTGCAATCCTGACTCTGTCCACTTCTGCTGGTACCATCCTGGCCCAAGCACCACATGCTCTTCTCTGGATTATTTCAGTGGCCTCCTAACTGGTCTCCCTGCTGCTGTCCTTGTCCCCCAGCAACCGATTCTCCACACAGCAACCCAAATGGTCCCTTTTAAAATGTAGGGCAGCTCTCATCACCCCTAAGCTTAAAACACTCCAAAGGCTTCCCATCTCATTTACAATAAAACTTCGAGTTCTTTTAACAGATTAAGTGCTTCTCTCATTCTGAGCCTTCTCCTCCTCTTACTCCTTTCTGCTCACCACACCCCCTTTTCAGTTTCCTATGGCTGTGCTAACAAACTTACAAACTTAGCTGCTTAAAACAACACAGATTTATTCTCTTATAGTTCTGGAGACCAGAAGTGTAAAAGCAAGGTGTGGGCAGGGCTGCATTCCTTCCAGAGGCTTCAGAAAGAAAATTATTTTCTTTTTTTTTTTTTTTTTGAGACGGAGTCTTGCTCTGTCGCCCAGGCTGGAGTGCAGTGGCGCAATCTCAGCTCACTGCAAGCTCCGCCTCCCGGGTTCACGCCATTCTCCTGCCTCAGCCTCCAAGCAGCTGGGACTACAGGTGCCCGCCACGCCTGGCTAATTTTTTGTCTTTTTAGTAGAGACGGGGTTTCACTGTGTTAGCCAGGATGGTCTCGATCTCCTGACCTCGTGATCCACCCGCCTCAGCCTCCCAAAGTGCTGGGATTACAGGCATGAGCCACCGCGCCCAGTGAAAATTATTTTCTTACCTTTTCCAGCTTCAAGCTACCTACATTTCTTGGCTTGTGGCCCCTTCCTCTGCCTTCAAGGCCAGCAACACAGCATCTCCTCTCCTCCCTGACGTCCTGCCTCCCTCTTACAAGGAGACTTGTAATGCACTGGACCCACCTGGATAATCCAAGATAATCACCCCATCTCTAGATCCTTAACCTAATCACATCTGCAAAGAGCCTTTTATCATGAAGGGTAACATACTCGTGGGATCCAGGCATTAGGACGTGAGCGTATTTGGGAGAGGGCCATTATTCAGCGTACCACAGCCACCCACTTGGACCTTCCTGCTGTTCCTCAAACACAGCAGGTGCACTCTGCCTCAGATGAGCTTCAGCTGCGCCTGCCTCAAGTCCTTCGCCCTTGCTATTCCACTCTGCCAGAGATCTGCACAGTGTCCTTCACCCCTCCTTGAGGTCTTTGCTCAAAGCTCACCTTCTCTGCAAAGTCTTCCCCGGCCACTCAAAGTGCAACCCCCATATCACCTCTACTGTCTTGTCCTTCTCCATAGCACTCACTGCCATCTGATAACTCTATTTAATCATGTCTTTATTGTATGCAATGGAAGCTCTCTGAGAAGCAGGTTTTTTATGTTTTATTCTCAGCTGTCTTCACTATATAGAACAGTACCTCACACATAGATAGTCAGCTCTATATAAATAACTGAATGAGATAAAAAGTCCAACTTTTTAAAAAAAAATTAGGTTGCTTTTATTCTCAAAGGTCACAGACACAGCTCAGCTCCTGGCATGTGCTGCCCTCCGTAGGCTCTTTCTTATTCACATGTATTATTTTTGCTTTATGCTTTTTTTCTAGTAAACTTTTTAATTGTGGAAAAGTTCAAACACACAAGAGTAAAGTGAACAATATAAAGAACTCCAAAGTACCCATCACTTGGCTCAATGATCATTTGCCATTCTTGTTTCATCTAGCTCCCAATCTGTTTTTTAGAGTGATTTTGCCTTTCCCTAAATTTGTGCTTAAAGGAGGCAGCCACAACAGTCACATGAATTAAAAGGAACTCCTGAGGGCACTTGGGTCTCCAGCATACAAGGAACCTTCCATATAACTTCCTGATAGAGAAGTCTGGTGGCAAGGGTGAAAGTAAAGAACTAAGGGAACCCTGCCAGCAACTACAGGTCTGCAGAATCACTTTTGCCAGGAAAATCAATTCAGCCTCACTTGGCAATGGATTCCTGACTTACATAGACTTCATTAAGATTATAGATCTTTAGCTATAAGCGCCTGGATTTTAGTTTCTCCTACATGGACATAAAATCACATTTTCCCTGAAACTTGAAATACCGTCATCTAATATACTGGTCTTTAGTTCTACAATTCTTTTAGTTCTACAATTACTTATTTTTTTTGCTGTCACCTACTTCTTGCTCACCAATATTATAAATTTCAAGTTTTTAACCTCTGTGGCATCCCTCTTTTTCTTTATTGCTTTGTTTATGCACGTTTCTCTACCTTTTACTTGAAAAGCACGACATCATTACTTACAGGGCTGAATTCCTAAAATTACACATTAGGAAATACAAAGAACTAAAATATACATTAAAAAACTGAAAACAAAATTATAGAGCTGGAGAACAGATCAGTGGTTGCCAGGGGTTAGAGATGGAGCTGGGGGTGAAGGGGTCAGGGAAAGGACTTGAGGCCAGTGTCACTGTCAAAGGCTGTGAAAGAGTAGCACAAGAGATTCTTGTGATGAATGTTCTACATGTTGACTACGGTGGTCACACAAATCTACATCCATGAAAAGTTCCGTAAGTTCACAAATATGTGCATGTAAAATAGCGATTTGTGGATTGTGCCAATGTCAGGTCCTGGTTTTGCTACTGTTCTGTAGTGGGATATTACCAATGGAGGAGACTGGGGGTAGGGTACACGGGAACTGTCTGTACTATTTTTTGCAACTTCCTATGAATTTATAATAATTTTTAAAGTTTAAAAAATGAATGTTGGTAAATACCTAAAATCCATCACTCCTCTGAATTATTCATGTTGTAATATAACGGCAGACTTACTTTTCTCCTAAAAATCAACTTGTAATTTTGAAATCAACAACTGTGTCATTGTTATCCACTAAAAAATAGTCTCCTTTAAATGCCAGGAATCCTGTGGGCATGAAAAAAGATGAACATAAAATTATAAATAGCAAGATTATAAACCTGTTCAATGAACTGTCCAACAAGTAACTTTGCTTACTAAAAGCTACACTGTTTTCAAGATGTTTCAGCAAGAAACACTCCCACAGAGATATTAATCCCTTGAGGGACAACTATTGAAAGGAAGGAGCTGGAGACCTCAGCATCAAAAGTACACAAGGATCACAAACTAATGTAGCGGGAGTTCAGTTTTCAAAACATAATGCCCCAAAAGCAGGAAAAGGGAGGGGATATGGAAAGAAGGCAAAGTCAAAGCAAAATCAGTCTCAGGCATGGTTTGTGGGATAATTAAATCTCAAAGGCCTCCCAGTAACAGAGTTTCTTACTGTTAGTCAGTTACCAATTTGGCATAAAGATCTAAGCAAACAGGTTTTCTCCAAGGGCATACATTTAGTTCATGGTGCCAGTTCCACATAACTGGCTCAATTTCACTAAAATCCCAAGGCACCTAGATTAAAAGAGAGATGGAGAGAGAGAAAAAATGCAAGCCTCTTTAAAATGAAATCATAAAGCAGCAGGACATTCCACAGAAGGACTTCCTCCCTGTTTCAAAATAAAAACACCCCAAGAAACAAATGAAAATGCCACTTATTTTAATTATTTTGTGGTTTTAATTTTAATGATTGATGAAACAAAGCCAATTCTACAAACTACTGGCCATCTATTGTCATTCTCATGTAAGAGCTCCATAAAAATAATGACTTCACAGATCACAGCCAACTTAGTCACTGTACACTAACAGGGTTCTGTTTAAGAATATTTTCTATTCTTACACATGTGCTCTAAAAACAGGTTAACAACAACAAAAAAAGAGCCAAATCCAACTGGCCATAGAGGGAAGAATTCTGGTGGACAATTAAACTACTGTGTTGCAAATTAAACTGTTCACACCTGCAGAATAATCTCACCAGCATAACCAATCTACCCTGTAATGCAGCCCCATTGTACCAAAAGGGGATCTCTTCTTCCACTAGATTCTATCTTTCTCTGATAAACTCTTTGGATGAGAAAACCAGCAGCAGATGTGAAAGCCACATGGCTCTCTACAAAGCAGGAGAGCAAAAAGCAATGTTAAAAGAAATGATTTCTTAAACAGCAGCTTGCTATCAAGAATGAAGATTTTATCATCTAATGCTGACTTTGTGTAAAGCAGCTAGCTATTAGACCCTGTTCCAAGACTTCGGCTAACAGCATCAGGCTGAAATCCAGGAATTGGCCTCATTTAGCTACACTCTTGTTTTCAACTCTTGGGAGCAGGGCCAACGTGTAAAGTTAGAATATAACAAATCAAATTTCCAAGGGGAAAGAAAACAATATAGGTACTCATGCTTAATGCAACTGATAGGCTCTGAGCACAGTTTACACTTCAGCACATTTTTTAAGTGAATTTTAGCCTTTAAATAATTTCCATCATTTCCTAAAGACACACACGCTGCATCAAAAAATATTTGCCAATGCCCCCACTTAAGCAATACTGCAACAATCAAGAATACTGAAAATTCTTTCAAATTCATATTCAAGTAGAAAAATGATTAAGCAAAATGCTTCATCATTAAAGAAAGAGTAGAAGGGCCGGGCGCGGTGGCTCACGCCTGCAATCCCAGCACTGTGGGAGGCCGAGGCAGGTGGATCACAAGGTCAAGAGATGGAGACCATCCTGGCCAACATGGTGAAACCCCGTCTCCGCTAAAAATACAAAAATTAGCTGGGCGTGGTGGCACACCTGTAGTCTCAGCTACTTGGGAGACTGAGGCAGAAGAATCGCTTGAACCTGGGAGGCAGAGGTTGCAGTGAGCCGAGATCGCGCCACTGCACTCCAGCCTGGCGACAGCGAGACTCCATCAAAGAAAAAGAAAGAGTAGAACACCATAAACTGTCTAAATGGTCCTGTATCATGTGTGATTTCACTGAACTGCCATGGAGGTAGCAAGCTCTAGAGTCGAAATTTGGCTACAGTTTTCACCATTCTCAAACCACCTTCATGTGCTGAACTTCATAGTCTTGGTGGTGCTTTGAATTTTATGTAGTTTTCCTACCAGTGAATTTTGCAAACCCTTTCTCCTGAAGCTGTAAACACCTGTGTAAAATGTATTATAGAATCCAGGGATGAAAATGCTAACCACTAAACAAACTAATTTTCTGGCAGTTATGGAGAATGGATACTCCAGTGTCTCCTAGACAATACAGTTGTCCATCAAAGGTCAAATCGTTAGCAATCATACACCCATTTAACTTACGAAAAATCAACAGAAATCTATAAATGTAATGCAATGCATTAACAGAATGAAGGAGAAAAATGGTGTGATCATCTCAATTAGGTGCAGAAAAAGCATCTGAGAAAATTCAAGATCCTTTCATGATAAAAACTCTTAATAAATGAGGTATAGAAGAAATGGACTTTAACACAATAAAGGTCACATGTGACAAAACCAAAGCTAACATCATACTCAGTGAAAAGTTAAAAGCTTTTCTTCAGGAATAAGACAAGGATGCACACTCTCACCACTTCCATTCAACATAGTACTAGAAGTCCCAGTCACAGCGATTAGGCAACAGAAAGAAATAAAAGGCATCCCAGCAGAAAGGAGGAAGTTATTCTGTTCCTGTTTACAGACAATATAAACATAAACATAGGAAACCCTAAATACCCCACCAAAAAACTAACAAACAAATTCAGTGATACTGCAGGGTACAAAATCAATATACAAAAATCAGTAGAGTTTGTATACACCAACAACAAGCTATCTGTAACAGAAATCAAGAAAATAATCCCATTCACAATAGCCACACCAAAAATAAATACTTAGGAACAAATTCAACCAAGGAAGCTAAAGACCAGTATGCTGAAAACTATAAAACACTAAGGAGAAAAGAGAAGATACAAATAAATAGAAAAATATTCCATGTTCATAGATTGGAAGAATATTATCCAAATGTCCATACTACTCAAAGTGAGTGAAATGCAATCTCTTATCAAAATTCCAAAGACATTTTTCACAGATATAGAAAAAAAAAATGATACAATTTGCATAAAAACACAAAACATTGCAAACAGCCAAAGCAATCCTGAGCAAAAAGAACAACGCTGGAGGCATCATAATACCTCGTTTCAAAATATACTACAAAGCTATAGCAATATAAACAGCATGGCACTGGCATAAAAACAGATACATAGACCAGTAGAACAGAATTGACAGTCCAAAAATAAGTCTGTGCATTTACAGTCAATTGATTTTCAATGAAGGCACTAAGAACACACAATGGGGAAAAAAGTCTCTTCAATAAATGGTGTTGTGAAAACTGGATATCCACATACAGAAGAATGAAGTTAGATCCTCATCTCACGCTATTATAAAGAAGTTAACTCTCACTTGAAGCCAGGAGTTCGAGACTAGCCTGGGCAACAAAGCAAGACCCTGTCCTTACAAAAAATTTAAAAGTTAGCTGGGCATGTTGGCATGAGCCTGTAGTCCCAGCTACTCTGGAGGTTCAGGTGGGAGAATCATGTGAGCCCAAAAGTTTGAGGCTACAGTGAGCTACAATCACACCACTGCATGCCAGCCTGGGCAAAAGAGTGAGACTGTGTCTCAAAAAAAAAAAATAAATAAATAAACTCAAAATGGATTAAAATCTTAAATATAAGACTTGAAACTGTAAAACTATGAGAAAGAAACTCAGGGGAAAACTCCATGACACTGGTATAGGTAATGATTTTTTGGATATGACCCCAAAAGAACAGGCAACAAAAACAGACAATGGGATTACATCAAACTAAAAAGCTTTTGCACAGCAAAGGAAACAATCAACAGAGTACAGAGACAACCTACAAAATGAGAAAAAATATTTCCAAACCATGTATCTGATAAGCAGTTAATATCCAAAATATTACATAAAGAACTCAAATAACTCAATAGAAAGAAGACAAAAAACCCAATTTAAAAATGAACAAAGGACCTGAATAGACATTTCTCAAAAGAAGACATACAAATGGCCAATAGGTATATTTAAAAATGCTCAACAGTACTAATCATCAGAGAAATGCAAATTAAAACTACACCTGTCAGAATGGCTATTACCAAAAAGACAAAACAAGTGCTGGCAAAGACATGGAGAGAAGGGAATCCTTGCACACTGTTAGTGGGAATGGAAATTAGCACAGCCATAAAGGAAACAGAGGTTCCTTAGAATATTAAAAATAAAACTACCATATTATTCAGCAATTCTGGTTGCTGGGTATACATCCAAAGAAGTGAAATCAGTATGTCAAAGTGATCTCTGTACTCCCAGACTCACTGCAGCATTATTCACAACAGCCAAGATACAGAATCAACAGATAAATGATAGATAATGCGGTATGTATACACAATGGAATACTATTCAGCCTTTTTAAAAAAAAAAAAAGGAAATCATGTCATTTACAACAACACGGTGGGTGAACCTAGAGGGCATTACGTTAAGTGAAATAAGCCAGCCACAGAAAGACAAATATTGCATGATCTCACTTAAACGCAGAATCTAAAAAGGTTAAGCTCATAGAAGTAGAGAGTAGAATGGTGGTTACCAGTGGCTGGCGGGGCAGGATGGGACACTGAAAAGATGTCAAAGGATACAAAATTTCGGTTAGATGGGAGAAATAAGTTCAGAGCTCTACTGTACAGTATAGTGACTTTAGTTAATGATGTATACTTGAAAATCACTAAGAGAATAGATTTTAAGTATTCTCACCACAGAAAATAAGTATATAAGGTAATACATGTTAGTTACCTCAACTGAGCCATTCCACAATGCATAGATATTTCAAAAATCATGTTATACCTGATAAATATATGTAACTTTATTTGTCCATTTAAAAAACTAAAATGAAATTTTTAAAAAAGAAAAATCAGGCCAGGTGCAGTGGCTCAGGCCTGTAATCCCAGCACTTTGGGAGGCCGAGGTGGGTGGATTACTTGAGGTCAGGAGTTCGAGACCAGCCTGGCCAACATGACAAAAATCCTGACTCTACTAAAAATACAAAATTAGCTGCGTGTGGTGGCATGCACCTGTAATCCCAGCGACTCGGGTGGCTGAGGCAAGAGAATAGCTTGAACCCAGGAGGCAGAGGTTGCAGGAAGACGAGATCATGCCACTGCACTCCAGCCTGGGTGACAGAGCAAGACTCTGCCTCAAAAAAAGAAAGGAAAAATCAATCACACACTCTTGGCCAAAAAGACGAGAACAAGAGAACAATTTTAATGGCATAAACCTTTGCCTCTCTCAAAGTGTGGCCAAAGCCACACTGGCATCCCCTGCTTAGAAAGTAGACTTAATGGGGCCAGCAGTGGTTCATGCCTGTAATCCCAGCACTTTGAGAGGCCAAGGCAGCAGATCACCTGAGATCAGGAGTTTGAAACCAGCCTGGCCAGTGAAACCCCATCTCTACTAAAAATACAAAAATCAGCTGGGCATGGCAGCACGTGCCTGTAGTCCCAGCTACTCAGGAGGCTGAGGCAGGAAAACTGCTTAGGCCCGGGAGGCAGAGGTTGCAGTGAGCCAAGATCGTCCCACTGCACTCCAGCCTGGGCGACAGAGCAAAACTCCGTCTCAAAAAAAAAAAGAAAGTAGACTATCAGGCCCCACCCCCAGATCTCCTGAATCTGAACCTGCATTTTATCAAGATTCCCCCATGATTCCTAAACACAATGCAGTTTGGCCTAAACGATATCTCCCACCATTCCACTCCACAGGCATACGCCCCAGAGTAAGCGTGAGACGGGTGACACTGATTTGCAATTCCCTTGGTGGGTCTCAGTTCTCACTCGTCTTGCACCTCACTGAGTGAGATACTAACGTTTAAAGGGTACTTTGGACTATACACCTAAAACATGACTTCACCTAAAACATGTTCTGTCCCCGGGCTGACCCCTCAGCTACCAACCTAACAACTGGCTCAATTTAACCAAGGGTTCACATCTTTGCATTAAAAACTGTGGGTACATTAACAGCACAGACAAGCTCAATAAAGGCTGAGCACCAAGTTGTCGGCCACCAGCACACTGCCACAGGTCAGCCATAACTCAGACTGCAGGGAGAAAAGAGCTCTTGGGCCACAGAAAGATACACACCGAGTGGTGATGTGGAACATAATCCTTTAAGGTCAAGGTGGCTTTCCTTCAAGGAAACTTGCCATCCAAGTCGTTAATTCTGCAAAGTTTATAATTCTGTGAGTAAATTTCTATTACCTAGGAGAGTCCTATACTTTAATCACACATTTAGGAAAATCTTGAACATCTGTTGGCGACAGCTTACCTGTGCACATCTTCCTAGTTCTTTCCTGTCCAGGTACTGAAATATATTGATTGCCAATTCATAAGGCAGTTGGATATCAAAGAAAGGCACATCATTCATTTCATTCTGAGGGGGAAAAAAAAAGGAAGTAAGTTTACAATTCTTAGATATGGGAATAACTCAAATGTACAGGCCCTTTAAATGACCAGAGATATTCTTAGGTGGTAACAAGATAGATGAGGCTATTTCCCAGGAGGGAGGCATCTGTACTGTTTCACGAGGCGGTCATGGAACCATTTCACAACCTGCCAGCCATCCTCCATTCTCTGACCCCCCTACGCCTCCACTTCTCACATTCACTTAGGAAACCCATAGGACCATTTCCCATGGTGCTTCACAAAGCAGCAGGGGTGCTATCTTCCAGCCTGGTGTATGGCACAGGAATCAGTGCCAAGGTCTGTGGAAAGCCTCCTGACCTCTAAGGAAAGGTGAGCAGCAGGGGGCCAAGAAAGTGAGCCTTGAAATCAGGGAGGCCACCCCTCCTCCCAGGACAACCACCACTACTCCCAACAAGGAAGGGAGTGAGCACACACAGCTAGAGAAAAGCTGCTTTAGGTCACTAAGGGGTTTTCACTGGGAAAAGAACAGGGCTATAAACATGAGCAAAAAGTAAACAAGCAGACACTGCTCTTGACGGAGGTGAACGCCACCTCTCCTTGGCCACTGGAGAAGTGCAAGGTTTCCTAATGCTCTCAGGGGCTTACACTGGTTAACCTGAGCGGGCCAGTGCAAACAAAGCAGTTCTTCTTCGGTGTCATTTATTAATGCAAAGAAATCAGAGCTCGACTGCCTTTGGATAAGCAATTAGAGATGAGGTAACGGGCTTTATTTGAGAGATAAGGCTGTCATGACGATCCTGGTAGCACAAAGCAATGTGAGTGTAAAACAGAAAAAAAGCCAAGTGTACGTATGTACCCCCCTGTCTGTTCCCAATCCACCTGCCAAAGCTCACTTTGGTATGGGCTTCTGCAAAGCTAGGAAAAGCTGCACTCTGTGCCCCAATAGCATTCGCTTAATAAAATCCATTTTTAATAAGCTTTGGCTGACATCAGTGACTTATTGCTTACAAGCGAATTATTAATTCACCAGTCAAATGCAGAGGTCTTACGTATTGCAAGGCTGCTGTCTCAAAACAAACAAAAAATCACCTCAGTGTTTTTTAAGGGAGTCTAAGCACTGATGTAGACCCTACCAAGACTCAGGGTAAAGATTTTTCTGGAATGAAGTTTCTGTTCATCTAGGAGTCTTGGGGCTAAAAGACAGCCCAGAGCATAAAAAGGAAATGCAGTATTTAACTGCAAAAACAGTGCAAAGGATGAAGGCCAAAAGGGATCTCTGGAGGAAAAAAAGAGTAAGAGTTGACAGCTCTCTGTGGGCAAAGAGAAGGAACAGAATGTTAAATCAAGAGAGAAATTTTGGCCATACAGAAAAAAAAAAAAAAAAAGTCTGCAAGTGTAATTAGAAGGCTCAGGGGTGCTTGCCTAAAAAAATAATGCAAAGTAATTGGTTTAATGTCAGGCTCCCTCCCCTCCCACAACTAACTGGTTTCACTCATCAAGAAAAAGAGGCATCACTTTCTCTCTAGGCCCAGATACAACTTGAGACTCCTCAAATCAACACTGGAGGGAGTCACTGCTTGCCAAGGAAAGCTACACTGGAGATGAAACTTTCATTTGTAATCATGGTCTTCCTCCTGCTTTCTTTTTTGGATTATTTTGACATTGTGGAGAGGCCTTCTTTACCTACTTGGTAAAGAAACAAGAGAAAAATGTTCCTTATCCTCCTCCAACCAGAACAAAGGCAAGGAAAAGCCTGCGTTCATTGAAACTACTTGCCAGGCATCGCTTTCTTCAATTGGTCCCATTTAAGACTCACTAGGAACTGGTTTCTGGACTTGACACTACTCTGACGAGGCAAAGGACACCATCATCTTTGTCTTTAGCTATTCTGGTACAGAAAAGTCACACCTCTGGTCACAGGAGCCTTCCATCTTTTGCCTACTCCGTTGGCCTAGCCTCCATCCTCATCACGGAAGATAATGCCTGTATCTTGGCACCAACCTAGCCCTGCCACCAGCATCCTTGATCCCAACCACCATAATCTCTGGAATGCAACCCAGCATGGAGGTTCAGAGCAAAGATTCAAACTGATACATCTGTTCGCTCACCTTACCAACAAGCAACCGGGTTAAGTGCATCTGTGCTTTCTCATCTGTAAAACAGGTAAAAGCACTCTATGAAATAGGTATGCTATTAAGAATAAAAATGAGACCCCATGCTGGTCTCACTGTTAATGCATGCCAATTATGATGGTTCTTGATCATTTACAAGTTCCGAAGGGCAGCCACTGTTTCAAAGCATTGAACTGTAATTTTGTAAATGATGTTACACAGCCCAACTTAAAAAAATCACTGTGCTCTCAGAATTATTATCTAAACTCCAAAAGAGATAAAAGTCCCAGACTTTCATGTAGATGACCTTCCGTGTGGCTAACCACTGGAAAATGGTAGGGAAAAAAAAGAAACCAATACACTAAAGGAAGGTCCACATCTCAAGAAATATGTAGACCCCCCCCAAGGTGAGGAGACCAAATGCTCAAGTTTCATGCTGCACACTTAAAGAATAATTGTGGCATGACATTGTATCAATGGTCCCTGTCATCCATACTGCAGTGGGTCACTCAGATCCCGCTACGGTCCCACTCATTCCCCTAGATGAAAATGCTGCCTGCTGTTGACTTACAGCTGAGTCCCTTCGCAGGCAATGCCTTTGGCCAAACAAGCTGCCTCACCCAAGTTGCATCCCCTCCCATCTCCGCTAAGGCAGCCTGTATCCAATGACTAGTCCATGGCTGGGTACAAAGGCCTGGCCCCCTTGCTCAGTTCAGGACTTCTCTGAAAGGAAAACCCACTAAAGCACCTACATGCAAATCTCCATTTCAGAATCTATTTTTTGAAAAGTTCAATCTTTTTTTTTTTTTTTTTTTTTTTTACCAAAGCAATAGACACGACCCATGATAGTCCTGTGTTTAATATATTCCCAAGGGTTCTTAGGCACACCTCCAGAGACATTAGTCCAGGTAAGCTACTTCCTCTCCCCTCCTTGAGGAGGATACCAGAATGCAGATATATGAGTGACATCACTCCACCAGCCAACCAACAAACCAGAGTAAATTCAAGGTTTAGTAACTGATTCATCAACTTCAGTTCGTTATTATTGGAAATATCATTTGGGAAACACCTTACAAGAGACAGAGTTGTGAGCATATTTGGCCCTGTGGTTGAAAACACACCTCTTTTATAAATGTGCATGATGTGACAAGGAAGTGAAGCCACATCCTGGACAACAAAAGCTGTGGTCTAGTAACCACGTAAATCCTACTACTGTCGCGGAGGCAGAATGTCTTAGGCACTCTGATTGGTTACTTCCCACAGTTCATAAATGTAGGTTAAAAACACTACTTGTTACTAGTGTGCAGAGAAATACCTTGTTATCTGAAAGACACTATCAGCCAGAGGTTGGTTAACGGATATAAAAGTGCAGCTAGACGGGAAGAGAGTTCTGGTTCTCTGTGGCACTACAGGTTGACTATAATTCACAACAATTTATTGTATATTTTCAAATAGCTAGAAGAGCAGATTTTGGCCAGGCGCGGTGGCTCAAGCCTGTAATCCCAGCACTTTGGGAGGCCGAGACGGGCAGATCACGAGGTCAAGAGATCGAGACCATCCTGGCTAACATGGTGAAAACCCGTCTCTACTAAAAAATACAAAAAAACTAGCCGGGCGAGGTGGCAGGCGCCTGTAGTCCCAGCTACTCGGGAGGCTGAGGCAGGAGAATGGTGTAAACCCAGGAGGCGGAGCTTGCAGTGAGCTCAGATCCGGCCACTGCACTCCAGCCTGGGTGACAGAGTGAGACTCCGTCTCAAAAAAAAAATAAAAAAAGCAGATTTTGAATGTTTACAATGCAATGCAAATAATAAATGTTTTAGGTGATGGATATGTTAATTACCTTGATTTGGTCAATATACATTGTATACATGTATCACACTGTGCCCCATAAATATGTACAATTACAATGTGTCAATTAAAAATTAAAAAAATAAAAGATGCTATCAGTCTTCCACCTAGACTACTGCAAAGCACACAGCCATCCAAAAAGTTAGGGGCCATATTAACCCAACTCTACACTGAATTAATAACATGAAAATGGACAACCTGGCATTTCAGAAACAAAGATATTCCAAGAAGAAGGAAAAGGAATTAAAGACATTGGAAATATTAAAACAGGGAAATCTCATCAAACTATACAAATATCAACATGGCTACAATATTTGGAGAAAATAATTTTGCAGTAGTTGAATAGCTCCCAGCAATTCCTGAGAATGGCCAAATTTATTCTATAGGAGACCAATAAATTCAAAATATTAGTATTCCTTCAACGCTCAGGAAAAGAATCCGATAACATACAACCTTGTTTTTTAATTCTTTGACAATGTCTCAGACATCGATTCTCTACCACTACTGGGGGCTTCTGTCCTGTATTACACATCAAAATCACCTGTGGAACTGAAAAAAAAAAAAAGCCAAGGGCCCTACCCAGACCTACTGCCCCGAATTTCCAGGGTTAGGGCTCAAGCACCTCTTTTTCTTTTGAGATGGAGTCTTGCTCTGTCACCCAGTCTGGAGTGCAGTGGCACGATCCTGGCTCAATGAAACCTCTGCCTCCCGGGTTCAAGTGATTCTCATGCCTCAGCCTCCCAAGTAGCTGAGATTACAGGCACGCATCATCACACCTAGCCAATTTTTGTATTTTTTTAGTAGAAACAGGGTTTTGTCATGTTGGCCAGGCTGGTCTCGAACTCTCGGCCTCCACCTGCCTTGGCCTCCCAGAGTGCTGGGATTACGGGCGTGAATCACCGTACCCGGCCTCAAGCATCTCTTTCTCAGGCGATCGTCATGCACACTAAAAGTTGAGAACACAATCCTACATCATAGGCAGATATAAAAATCTATCCATCCCCTCTCTCCTAGTCAAGGAATACACACACACACACACACACACACACACACACAAATGGGTCATATTACTTAGTTAATTTAAAGTCAGTGAATACTAGATTTTCCCAAAGTCTACTGGACTTACTCCAAAAACACTGAGAGAAATTGCAAAGAGATCCATCCCCAGGGAGGCTGATTTGTATTCCTATGTGCTAATGTAAGACTAATTCTGTAAATAGATTGGTTTTGTGCCTTACTGTTAGAAATTTAATCTGTCTTCTCTTGTTTAATAGAAGAAGGGATAATTACTAAGAGCCACAGCAGTAAAAAGTGAAGAAACTGACTTACGGTTTTTGTTCCCAATGTACATCTCCAGGGCAAAAAGAACATGAAAGATCTCTCTGGGTGGTGGTTTAAGAAACTGAGAAAAGCACCTTGAGTTCAAAGAAGAGATTTGCAATAACATTTTTGCTAAATCTATGACTGAAAGGAGACTGTTTTCTACAGGCGTTTATCTCAACTTTCCACGTACTGCAAAAGCTGAGCGGAGTAGACCCACACAATCTCAATCAGAAGAAATAGATGAGTTTCAGTTTCACCTGTGTCTTCTTTGAGACCGAAAAAAACTGGTTGGCTGGTGGGGGCAGGGGGGAGGGGAAGGTCTGAAAGGCAGTCAAGATGAACAAGCATCCATTTATAATCCACAATTTGTCTCAAAATATATATTCTTATATACAAAAAGAAAAAAAGTCAGAAATAGACCAGGCACAGTGGCTCACATCTGTAATCCCAATACTGGGTGACTGAGATGGACAGCTCATTAGGGGCCAGGAGTTCAAGACCAGCCCAGGTAACATAGTGAGACATCGTCTCTAGAAAAAATAGAAATAAATTAGCCAGGTGTGGTGGTGTGCACCTGTAGTCCCAGTTACTTAGGAGGCTGAGGTGGGAGGATGGCTTGAGTTTGGGAGGTCGAGGCTACTGAGCCATGATCACACCACAGCACTCCAGGCGAGGCAAAAGAGAGAAATCCTGTCTCCAAAAAAAAAAAATGGACGTCAGAAATACACCAAAATGTTAACAACAGTAGCCTCTAAGCAACGATATCAGTAAAGATTTTTATTTTGTTCTATTCTTCTTAATTTCCTAAATATCCCTACAGTGAGCACATGATATTTTCACAGATGCAGAAAAGCAACACATTTTTCTTTTTTTTTTTTTTTTTTGAGATGGAGTCTCGCTCTGTCGCCCAGGCTGGAGTGCAGTGGCCGGATCTCAGCTCCCTGCAAGCTCTGCCTCCCGGGTTTACGCCATTCTCCTGCCTCAGCCTCCCGAGTAGCTGGGACTACAGGTGCCCGCCACCTCGCCCGGCTAGTTTTTTGTATTTTTTAGTAGAGACGGGGTTTCACCGTGTTAGCCAGGATGGTCTCGATCTCCTGACCTCGTGATCCGCCCGTCTCAGCCTCCCAAAGTGCTGGGATTATAGGCTTGAGCCACCGCGCCTGGCCCACATTTTTCAAGTAAGGTAACTTATGTTCAAAATACTATCTAAATTCAGGGCCACACCAGGTGCTAGGGGGAGCCAGGTGCTGTCAGCAAGTATATAAGAAATAGTCTACACTCAAAGAGCTAAAATCTTTTATAGAGGTAAGTCATTGTCATGTAAAATGAAATAAATACAGGAGATTACAACAGGCAATCTAGATCATCCCTAAGGCACTCCAAAGTTCATTAGTAAGCCAACTATATAGAAGCTGGAAATCATTTCTCCAAACAAACAATGCTATAAAGAGCGGCTAAGCTCCCAAGCAGTCCACAAAAAAAAAAATTTATCTCGGCCGGGCGCGGTGGCTCAAGCCTGTAATCCCAGCACTTTGGGAGGCCGAGACGGGCGGATCACGAGGTCAGGAGATCGAGATCATCCTGGCTAACATGGTGAAACCCCGTCTCTACTAAAAAAATACAAAAAATTAGCCGGGCGAGATGGCGGGCGCCTGTAGTCCCAGCTACTCGGGAGGCTGAGGCGAGAGAATGGCGTAAACCCGGGAGGCGGAGCTTGCAGTGAGCTGAGATCCGGCCACTGCACTCCAGCCTGGGCGACAGAGCGAGACTCCGTCTCAAAAAAAAAAAAAAAAAATTTATCTCTTAATATTTAACCTAATCCCCGTGCCTAGCTATGAGGAAGAGCAAAAGGGATTCAATAAATATTTGTTGATGGTATGTGCGGGTGATATAAGTAAAGTATAATACTACAGAATCTAACCAGCTCAGTGCCTTGCACACAGTAGATGCACAATAAATGTCCACGGAATTTGATTTATCCTTTTTTTACGAGAATAGGCTTTCCAGCTTCAAGACACATTCCCATTCCCCTGGAGACTCTGGCAAGGGAAGAAGGTAGAAGACGCTAACCTAAAGAAGGGCAAGTGCTGGGGGAAATCCCAGGAGGCTGGGTGTGGTGGTGAAGGAGGGTGGTGTGAAGCCAAATGGGCTGGGCCTCTGCTTTGAGCCCCCTTTTAGTCTAAACGGGGATCTGAGCTTTAGGACATGACAAGGAGAGAAGACAGGAAGAGGAGAAGCTTCAGGTCCCACAGGGGTACCACAGTGGGTGTGGTTTTGTGAAAAGAGTAAAGATATTCACATATAGGGGGCCCAAACACTGCACTGCAGGCACATTCCCACCATCAGGACTGGCTATAGAATTTGTGGGGCCCGTTGGTCAAAAATGATTAATTTTTTTTTTTTTTTTTTTTTTTTTTTGAGGCGGAGTCTCGCTCTGTCGCCCGGACTGGAGTGCAGTGGCCGGATCTCAGCTCACTGCAAGCTCCGCCTCCTGGGTTTACGCCATTCTCCTGCCTCAGCCTCCCGAGTAGCTGGGACTACAGGCGCCCGTCACCTCGCCTGGCTAGTTTTTTTTTTTTTTTTTTTTTTTTGTATTTTTAGTAGAGACGGGGTTTCACCGTGTTAGCCAGGATGGTCTCGATCTCCTGACCTCGTGATCCGCCCGTCTCGGCCTCCCAAAGTGCTGGGATTACAGGCTTGAGCCACCGCGCCCAGCCGATTAAGATCATTGAAAATGATCAAGGCAACAGAGCATTCAACTAAGTGTGGGTCCCAGCCACCACAGAACCTTTGCACTTGCCCGTCTTGGCCTAGAATCCCCTCCCCCAGATCTCTGTATGTTCAGTCCTCACCTCCTGTAGGTTCTCCATGAAATGTGACCTTCGAAAGACCCTGTTGGACAGCACTACTTAAAATTACAGCCCCTCCTCTGGCAGATACACTCTATCCGTCTGCTTATTTTTTCTCCAGAACATTCATTACCTGACAATTATTTGTCCACTGTCTAACTCCCTCTTCCCCAGCATGTAAGTTATACAAGGGCACAGGTTTTTTTCTGTCTTGTTCGATGCTATATTCTCAGTGCCTGGAACAGTGGCTGGTCCTAAGAAGACACTTAATAAATATTTATGGGATGAATGAATGAAACCCGAGCTGCTTCAAGCAGCAGAGCCTTCCAGCCAAGACCAGATGAAAGTCACAAGTTGTTCTAGTATACACAGGCATCATTTCAAAAGGCTCGTAAGTAGAGGCCTGCTAATTCGTGAATAACATGAAAAAATGAACGGCACTGAGGATAAGAACTTTTTCGTTGGGGGAAAGGGAGAAATTTGGATTGGAGAAATCAGGGAAGAATTAACACAGGAGCCAGAACTCAAGCTGAGCTGTAAAAGGTAGGCAAAGAACACGAAAGAGGCAAGGCAGTTATTCCAGGTAAGTCAGTTCATGAGTACACATTTGGTTTGGTCTGCTGTCTCACGGAATGTTGGCCAGAAGAAAAGTGTTCACATTAGGGAGCTTCCTTATTTGTGTTTAACTTAAAAACAGAAGACGGTTAAGCCATTAAATCTATCTTGTTGGCAACATAGATGCAGGATCTGACAGGTTAAATATTGACACAGTGAGTGATAAATATTGGCCAGCAGTATTAACACTTTCAGCAGACTTAAAACTCCATATCTTAACCTGGAAGGATGCTTTGAATGTTCAAGGGTTCTAACAACAATAGAGCCTTTATAAAGTTGCTGTCAGAAGCAGTGATTTTGCCCACATTATTTCAACTCAACAAATGTAGATAGGGCCCCTACTGTACTAGTACAGCAGGTGGAGGTAGAATAGTAAGGCAACAGATCCTGTCCCACAGGGATTCACAAGAGGCGGAAGTTAAGGGCTCATCGGTGAAAAGTTTCAGCAAAGAGGAAGTAAAATAGCATAGCAAACTCTGAGTACTAATGAAAATGGCACCAGCTTACATTTATTGGGCCCTTACGGTACTCCAGGTTTGGTGCTAAGTTCCACGCCTATTTCATGACCTCTTCACGAGATAGGTACTAAAGGGCATCTTTAAAATTAGAGGTGCCCCAAAGGTTGTATGCTACTCATAGAGAACCTAGTAGTACCTAATGTGGTGATTCTGAAGGGATCGGAAGAGACCAGGGACGTGAATTCCAGGAAGACAGGGAAGGCCTTTTCCAACAACATGAAACAGATTCGGATGTGCCCTCCAGATCCTCCAGTATGTAGGTCCCGTCTATTTTTAGAATACAACAAACCCTTGAATAACACGGGTTTGAACTGCTTGGGTCCACTTGTATGCAGGTTTTTTCCATAAACGTTGCATCGAATGTGCCTGCCTCTCCTTGTACCTCTGCCACCAAGACAGCAAGACCAATCCCTCCATCGCAGCAGCAGCAGCAGCAGCCTACCCAGCGTGAAGGCAATGAGAATGATAGCCTTTTGATGAGCCACTTCCACTTAATGAATAAACACATTTTCTCTTATAATTTTATTAATGACACTTTCTCCTCTAGCTTACTTTATTGTAAGGCTACAGTATGTAACACACATAAAATACAAAATATGCATTATCTGACTGCTATCTCTAAGGCTTCTGGTCAACAGTAGGCTATTCGTAGTTAAGTTTTGGGAGAGTCAAAAGTTACATGCAGATTTTTTACTGCAAGGAGGTCAGTTTCCCTAACCACCCTGTTGTTCAAAGGTCAACTGTACTTGATTTACTTCTTTACTATTTTTGGCATCAATGCCTATACCTCTAAGGTGTTACAAATGGAAAGCCTTGAGAATCAGGACCTTAAAGCAAAGGAGGCTATACAGTCGAGTATAATGTCTGAAACTTGCCTGTTCATGCCAGTCATCCGATTTCAGGACCCCTCCCCTGGTGAGGGAGTTGGCAGGTCTGGGGAAGGTCCAGAACCTTATTATAACAAAGCCTGAAGGGATTCTTAGGCCAACTCAAGTGCACGTGGTGAAACTTGGAATTGAAAAGACCTGGATCCAAATTCAATCCCCAGAATCTATCAGCTGGGGTAACGCTGGGCAAGTTACAGAGAATCTCTGAGTTTCTTCATTTGTAAAAGAAGAGTTAAAATCTACCTCACAGGATTGTTACATTCGAATTAGGGCAGAGCACAGGACTAAACACTTGGTAAAAACTCAAACAGGAGCTATTAATGCTATTTGAGTAAACTACATATTACATGAAATAGGCCGTTATTTCTTGAAACAGTTTGCCACTTAAAGAATTATTCTCGGCTGGGCGCGGCGGCTCACGTCTGTAATCCCAGCACTTTGGAAGGCCAAGGCAGGCGGATCACGAGGTCAAGTGATCGAGACCATCCTGGCTAACACAGTGAAACCCCGTCTCTACTAAAAATACAAAAAGAAATTAGCCAGGCATGGTGGTGGGCGCCTGTAGTCCCAGCTACTGGGGAGGCTGAGGCAGGAGAACCTGGAAGACGGAGCTTGCAGTCAGCCAAGATCGCGCCACTGCACTCCAGCCTGGGCAACACAGCGAGACTCAGTCTCAAAAAAAAAAAAAAAAAAATTATTATTCTCAATTGGGAGGATCACTTGAGCCCAGGAGTTTGAGACCGGACTGGGCAATACAGGGAGACCTTGTCTCTACCAAAAAAATTTAAAAAATTAGCTGAGTGTGGTGGTGTATGCGTGTAGTCCCAGCTAGGCGGGATGCTGAGGGAAGAGGATGGCTTGAGCCAGGCAGTTTGAGGCTGCAGTGGGCCGGGAGGGCAATGCTACACTGTAGCCTGGGCAACAGGTCAAGACCCTGTCTCAAAAAAAAAAAAAAAAAAAAAAAAAACAGAAAAAAAAAAAGTGGGTTCCCAAATGGAAAGCTGTAGGGACTTCCTTTGGGCCTAATTTAAATCAAACCATTAGAACCTGGTACCTTGTCCTCTTAATCTGTGAGCCACGGATGCATTTCAGCTGTTCTTGATTTTCCCAACTTTTTGAAGGGGGTTATTTTTAACGGAGGGTCCCCAGCTTCCTCCAGATTCTCCAAGGGATCCATGTCCCACAAAAAGATAAACTCTATCCTAATTAAAGTGCCCAAGAGATTCTTCCTCCTCTTCTTCCTTTTTTTCTGAGTTAATTTTTTTGAATACGTGCACGGTTACAAAAATTAAATAGTGCAAACAGTATACAAAGAAAAGGTAAAATTCCTTCCTATCCATTACCCGGGTCCTCCTTTTCAAAGGCAACCTCTGTTCAAAGTTTAGGTAGCCTTCAAGAGCAGGTTTCTCAACCCCACACTGACATTTTGGCTTGGATAATTTTCTGTGCGTGCTGTCCTGTTCATTGTAGGATGTTCACGAGCATCTCTGGCCTCTAACCACTAGATGCCCAGTAACATGCACACAAACACATCCCGATGAGGCACCCAAAAATGTCTGCAGACACTGCCACATCTAGGGGAACAAAATCGCCCTGGTTGAGAAGCGCTGCTTCCAGAAAGATCCTATGCACGCACAAACATCGGTGTTTGTGCGTCTACTCATTTTCTCGGGCAACTAATGGCACAGAGTTACTCTCCAAATCACTGCAGGGGTTTGTCCTGGGGGCGGGGGCCGGCGCAGGCATCGGGGGGCGGGGTGGGGGAGGCGACGGCCACTCACCAGGTCGCGGATGAGCTGGTCCACCAGCTGCTCCCCGCCCCCGGCACCCTCGCGGGCCAGAGGAGAACGGGAGCGGCTCGCCACGTCCTGCCCCTCGGTCCGAGTCGCCCGCGCTGCCGGGGGCCTCCCCGCGCCCTCCAGGAGACCCTGGGCCAGCGCCGGGTCCCCCGAGGCCTGTCCGCCGCGCCCGGGGACCACCTCCAGCCGCCGAGCCCGCCTCTCGGCAGCCTCGGGCCGTCGCCGCTTCCTCGGCGCCTGGGCCTGCGCCAGCTCCTCCTGCCAGCGCCGACGGAACTCATCCAGGCTGCAGTCGTCCATATTCGCTGCTCCCGGCGCTCCACGTTCTCCTCGGTTCCACCGGGTGCCACGGGACAGTCCCTCCCAGAGAAGTGTCCGCCGCGGCCGGAAGCCGCCGTAGCCGCAGCTTTAGGGTTCCGGGTGGGCGGCTACGCCCCCGCCACGCCCCCCGCGCTGCCCCTGTGCGCAAGTGGTGGTCTGGCTTGTGGCGCCCAGGCGGAGGTCTACGCAGCTGCTCCTCAGCCGGTCAGCTCTCCTGCCTATCACTTTTGCTAAGCTCTGACTTTTGGCCCAGCATTGTTCCTTCATTCAACAAACATGCATTGAGCGACTGCTATATGCCAGGCACCGAGAATTCAGCATTTAAATCTGCAAAACAAAACAAAAAACCCTGACGGCTGGGAGCATGCGTTTAAGTGGGAAGGGAGACTTTAAACAAAGAAATATGAACATTTGAATCAGTGATAGGTATTAGGAAGAAAACAAAATAAGGTAAGGTGAGGGGGGTAAGGATTGATAGTGAAAGTCTCTTTAAGATGTTATTTAAATTAAAATCTAGAAGAGAATCAATGGGTGGATAAAGAAACTGGTATATACATATGGTGGAATACTACTCAGCCATAAAAAGGAATGAATTCACGGCATTCGTAGCAACCTGAATGGGGTTGGATACTATTATTCTAAGTGAAGTAACTCAAGAATGGAAAACCAAACGTCGTATGTTCTCATAAGTGGGAGCTAAGCTGTGAGGATGCAAAGGCATAAGAATGACACAGTGGACTTTGGAAACGGGGGAGAGGGGAGAGTGGGAAGGTGGGGAGGGATAAAAGACCATAACTTGGGTTCAGTGTCTACTGCTTGGGTGATGGGTGCACCAAAATCTCACAAATCACCACTAAAGAACTTACTCATGTAACCAAATACCACCTCTTCCCAAAAAACCTATAGAAAAAATAAAAAATAAAAAAAAAATCTGAAAGAGAAACCAGCCAAGGGAAGGTCAGATCTTAGGAGAGAGATTTCCAGAAGGAAATCCAAGGGCTTTAAGATGGGAAAGAAAGTGACATACGATGGCATTCCACTTAAAAATGTTTTCTTTGCACCTGAATTCCCTCAGCAGGGAAGTTTCCCCCCCACCTTGACCTGGTTAACTCCTACACATCTTTCATATCTCAACTCACATTTCACTTAATCTTCCAACCTCCACTCAAGAAACATCAGGTATCGCTGTTATTCATTCTCACAGCATCCTGTACTTCTCATCATAATACACAACACAATTTGTAATTTTATTTTTATGTGTATATATATATACACATAAAAATATATGTCCCTTCCCTTCTAGAATGGCAACTCTTAGCTTTGAGGCTGGTGATTAATACATGCTCAATAAATGTTTTGTTTTGTTTTGTTTTTGAGATGGAGTCTCACTCTGTCGCCCAGGCTGGAGTGCAGTGGCGGATCTCAGCTCACTGCAAGCTCCGGCTCCCGGGTTCACGCCATTCTCCTGCCTCAGCCTCCTGAGTAGCTGGGACTACAGGCGCCCGCCACCACGCCCGGCTGATTTTTTGTATTTTTAGTAGAGACGGGATTTCACTGTGTTAGCCAGGATGGTCTCGATCTCCTGACCTCGTGATCCGCCTGCCTCGGCCTCCCAAAGTGCTGGGATTACAGGCGTGAGTCGTGGTAAATGTTTACTGAATGAGTAACAACGCTTTAAGATGAGAACTATTCTTGTCCCCCACTTTACAAATGAGGAAACTGAGGCATAAAAATTTGGCAAACTTGTCCAAAATCACACAGCTGGTAATTTGCAGATCCAGGACTCTTTTTTTTTTTAAACTCTAGACATGACCTGTTAATCATTAAATTATACAGCCCACATGCCTAGGCCTAGGCCAGCTAAGAATCGCATGGCTGCCTCTACTTACCATGATTTTTTTTTTCAATGTAGTAATAGTAATGGCATGACCTGGGCTCTACAGTCAAACAGACAGATTCAGGTGGGAATCCCGGCACCCCCATTTATTCATATCTCATTTCTTCTAGCAATGCCACTTCTAGGAATTTACCCTAAGGGAAGAAAATTGAGCATGAGTCCAAAGAATACTTAGGTGAATATTTACTGAAACATTGTTTATAGAACTGAAAATCAGAAGCAATCTAATTGCCGACAATAGACAAGACATTGATTAAATAAACTGTGCTCCGTTAGAATGTAAGAAAGATCCTGGCTGGGTGTGGTGGCTCACGTCTGTAATCCCAGCACTTTGGGAGGCCGAGGCTGGTGGATCACCTGAGATCAGGAGTTCAAGACCAACCTGGCCAACATGGTGAAACTCTGTACTAAAAATACAAAAATTAGCTGGGCGTGGTGGCACATACCTGTAAACCCAGCTACTCAGGAGGCTAAGGCAAGAGAATCGCTTGAACCCTGGAGGCGTAGGTTATGGTGAGCCAAGATCATGCCACTGCACTCCAGCCTGGGTGACAGAGCAAGACTCCATCTCAAAAAAAAAGAAAAAAAAAACGGAAAAGAAAGAAGGAAGGAAGGAAGGAAGGAAGGAAGGAAGGAAGGAAGGAAGGAAGGAAGGAAAGAAATGCCAGCTCCCTAAGAGTAGAGGGCTGATCTATTTTGTTATTTTGTTAACTACTGTGTTTTCACCACCCAAAACAGTGCCTGGAATATAGTAGCTGCTCAATAAATAATGAATGAATAAATGAACTACTGTGCAGCTATTAAATGTTACATTGGAGAAGAAAATTTTATCACATGAAAAGAATTTCACAATATAGCAAGTGAAAAAAGTCAGGCTATATAATCATATATACAGTATAACCTGTGTTGCATCTTTTTTTTTAAGTGTGTATGTGCATTCTAAAAGGAAGAATATACACCCAAACATGCATGGAAGAAATTTCTAGAGAAGGTAAGATTATGGGTGATTATCATGTTCTTTTTCTTTATCTCTATGTTTTAATTTTATTTTCCTTTTTTTTCTCTCTTCCTTTCTTTTGAGACAGGATCTCGCTCTGTCACCCAGGCTGGAGTGCAGTAGTGCAACCTCAGCTTACTGCAACCTCCACCTTCCAGGCTCAATCAATCCTCCTGCCTCAGCCTCCTGAGCAGCTGGGACTACAGGCATGCACTAACATGCCCAACTAATTGTTGTTGTTGTTTGTAGAGAGGGTTTCGCCATGTTGTCCAGGCTAGTCTCGAACTCCTGGGCTCAAACAATCTGCCTACCCCGGCCTCCTGAAATGCTGGGATTACAGGTGTGAACCAACATGCACAACCGTATAGTCTAATTATCTACAGTGAATGTTGTCCAAGCCTGGGTTCTCACAGTAAGCAAGTCTGAGCCCTGGGTTTGTAGGGAGCTAGCTTATTTAGAGAAGTGATTCTAGAGCAGAGGCCTGGGAGACTAAGAAGAGTGAGACAAGGAAGAAGGGACAGTTAATTGAAAGAGCATCTTTGAGCCGGGAGTGGTGGCTCATGCCTGTAATCCCAGCACTTTGGGAGGCTGAGGTGGGCAGATTGCTTGAGATCAGGAGTTTGAGACTAGTCTGACCAACATGGTGAAATCCTGTCTCTACTAAAAATACAAAAATTAGTGGGACATAGTGGCGGGCGCCTGTAATCCCAGCTAGTCGGGGGGCTGAGGTAGGAGAATTGCTTGAACCTGCGAGGTGGAGGTTGCAGTGAGCTGAGATCGCACCACTGCACTCCAGCCTGGGCAACAGTGTGAGACTGTCTCAAAAAAACAACAACAAAAGAAAGAGCATCTTTGAGTTGTCCTACCATGGCAATTTAGGCTCATTCCACTAGCACCTTCTAAGGAGCCTTAGAACACAGCTCAGAATTGTCTTCCCAAGAGATAAGAACCAGAAGAGGGAAGCATTTGTCCAGTGACTCTCATCCCCTGCTAGAGAAAGGCTAAGCCAGGAGCTTTAACAACCTCCCACTTCTAGATTGTGTATAAGTGAATGGATTATCATGGATGTTCCATACCAAGGCAGCAGAGATGCTCTGGGGCAAAAAGCAGGAGGTGCTCTGCGCAGCTAACAGGAACGACCGTCAGGTTACACGTGTGCAAAGCCAGCTGCTACAGCAATGACTAAGGTAAAAGATGAGTCAAGTGATGCAAGATGGAACGTAAGCATCCCATGCAAATAAGCATTCTCTCTCTTTTTTTTTCTGTAAAGGTTTTATTATACACAGAAGGGGAAGAAGACTCAGTTTTTCTTGGCAGCCATTCACTTCCTGGAGGTCAAGACATTGCCCAGCTCCTCTCGCTTCTGATGGTGCAGATGTGTGTCCCCGCTCTCTTCTTAATGAACTTGAGAGTCCACTTTTTCTGGGAGACCTTGAACAGTTCCAAGGTGCATCACTTATATGGAACAAAGCCACACACCTCTCACTTATATGGAACAAAGCCACACACCTCTCACCTTATGTCCCTCACGAACTTTCTGTGCTGTGGTGGGGTGCCGTGCTTGCTCACATTCTTGGTCCTCACCTTGTGGCCCTCACTGAGACCCACAGACATGGGAGACCACAGAACCATGGCTGCTGCTCATCAATGGCTGCTGACAATAAGTATTATTTGTAATAAAAATAAAAATGAGGCCGGGCGCAGTGGCTCACGCCTATAATCCCAGCACTTTGGGAGGCCGAGGCGGGCGGATCACGAGGTCGGGAGATCGAGACCATCCTGGCTAACACGATGAAACCCCGTCTCTACTAAAAATACAAAAAATTAGCCGGGCATAGTGGCGGGCGCCTGTAGTCACAGCTACTCGGGAGGCTGAGGCAGGAGAATGGCGTGAACCCGGGAGGCGGAGCTTGCAGTGAGCCGAGATCGCGCCACTGCACTCCAGCGTGGGCAGCAAAGCAAGACTCCATCTCAAAAAATAAAAATAAATAAAAATAAAAATGAGCTAATTTTTCCCCATTCTGCTAGCATTCCATTCATCCCATATACCTTCCATGTGAAATTCATGGGTCAAACTTGCTTTGAGTATCTACTTGCAAGTCAAAAGCCAAATATCACTTTTCTGGTATCTCTAGATGTTATGGACCATCTAACACTTAAAACAGAAAGCAAACTGGAATTTTTTTTTAAAAAATGGGGTCTCGCTCTGTCACCCAGGCTGGAGTGCAGTGGCATGATCATAGCTTACCGCAGCCTCGAACTCCTGGGCTCAAGTGATCCTCCTGCCTCAGCCTCCCAAGTAGCTGTAACTACAAGAGCATGCCACTATCTCAGACTAATTTTTAAGTTTTTAGTAGAGACGAAGTTGGTCATCTATTTGGTCTTGAACTCCTAGCCTCAAGCAATCCTCATGCCTCAGAGGATTACAGGCGTAAGCCCCCAAGCCCAGCCTCAAACTGGAAAATTTTAAACACTAAATTATGCTGGTCAAGATCAATGTTTCCTGTTGCCCCTTTAAAAGAATTTTTACAGGGACAGTGCCGGCAGGCTAATGGGACCATTAGTCACCCAGAGAAAATGAAAGAGAGAGAGAGAGAAGCATGCTAAGAGGAAGGAAAATATTGTCTTTTTTTAGTATTGCCCACCATTCACTGACTATATTTATGTTGATTTTATATCTTTCCAGTAGTAAACTCCTGGACCTCCATTTCCTCAAATGAAAAATAAAGACAGAAATATCTTTCTTTCAGAATAACTGTAAGGCTGATAAAATGCCTAAAATGCCTATAAAACTCTTAGCATCCATAAAACATAATGTAGGCATTCAATAAATGATGTCTATGATCCATATTAATACGGCAGATAGAGATTGCATCTAACCTGTGCTCTGTAAGTCTTCTATTCCACGGGACTCCACCTTTTACCACATTGAGGGTATACTTTGCAAGCTCAATCTGTTAAAGTTCTTTGTTTGCAAGGAACAGATACCAAGTCTTGCTACCTTAAGAAAAAAGGAATTAAACTCAGAGGATGGTTCACCAAGTTAAACGAAAAGAGGAATAACCAGATCCTTGGAATGCCAAGAACCAGATCAGATTCAGGGATTTCATCATGGGAACTGTGAACCATCCTGTAGGATGGGATTGCTGCCTGTCTTCCATATCCTAGGATTCGAATTCCCAGAGCAGAGGTTCTCAGAGTGTGGCCCCTGAACCAGCAATACCTGGGAGCTTGTTTGGAATGCAAATTATCAGCCCAGACCACTAAATTGGAAAGGCTAGGGGTCCAACTCCAGCAATTTGTGTTTTTAACAATCCGTCCCTGTGATTCTGATGCACAACCCAGTTTGAGAACCACTCTCCTGGAGAACCATCTGATTGGCCTAAGGGAGTCATATTCCCAGCCCTTGGGAGAGCAGGGAGGGGTTTACAATGTCCTGGATTTCCAGGATTTCCATGCCACCATGCCTTGCTAATTTTTAAAATTTTTTTTGTAGAGACAGCGTCTTGCTATGTTGTCCAGGCTGGTCTTGGACTCCTGGCCTCAAGCAATCTTCTCACCTCAGCCTGCTGAGTTGCTGGGATTTCAGGCATAAGCCACCATGCCCAGCCTGCCTCCCTCTTAGAAGGATACTTATGATTACAAAGGGTCCACCTGGCAATCCAGGATAACCTCTTCATCTCAAGATCCTTAATTTAGTGACATTGGCAAAAAACTTTTTTTTTTTTAATTGAGACAGTCTCCCTCTGGAGTACAGTGGCATGATCCCAGCTCACTGCAATCTCCGCCACCCGGGTTCAAGCAATTCTCATGCCTCACCCTCCGGAGTAGATGGGATTACAGGTGCCCACCACCATGCCCAGCTAATTTTTTGTATTTTTACTAGAGACAGGGTTTCGCCATGTTGGCCAGGCTGGTCTTGAACTCTTGACCTCAAGTGACCCGCCTGCCTCAGTCTCTCAAATTGCTGGGATTACAGACGCGAGCCACCACACCTGGCCAACATTTGCAAAAATCTTTTGCCATTTAAGGTAACATTCACAGGTTCCACGGATTAGTACTTGGATATTTTTGAGAGGCCATTATTCAGCCTACAGCAGATAGACTTCAGTAACCACAGACTGATATGCCTACAGATGACCCCAGGAAACAAAAGTGGCTCAAATGGGCCAGGCGTGGACTGTAACAAGCTGGAGAATGGATGTCCATGCACAGTGCAAAGCCAATTTTTTGTTTGTTTGTTTGTTTGTTTGAGATGGAGTTTCGCTCCTGTTGCCCAGGCTGGAGTACAAAGGCACGATCTCAGCTCACTGCAACCTCCACCTCCCGGGTTCAAGAGATTCTCCTGCTTCAACCTCCCTAGTAGCTGGAATTACAGGCATTTGCCACTACCCCCAGCTAATTTTTTGTATTGTTAGTAGAGACGGGGTTTCACCATGTTGGTCAGGCTGGTCTCGAACTCCTGACCTCAGGTGATCCACCCACCTCGGCCTCCCAAAGTGCTGGAATTACAGGTGTGAGCCACCAAGCCCAGCCACACAAAGCCAATATTACTCTCCTCTACTCAATTGTTGCATCTTAGCCCACATCTTCCAAAATTCAATGTCTTGATTCTTAATTATGAAAAATTATTATTGTTAGCAACTAATTTCATTTTTTAAACAAAGATGTTTATTTAAAAGTGTACATTGCATTCAGTGGCCTTCAAAGCAACCAGTAGCTGGGTACAGTGGCTCATACCTATAATCCCAATGCCTTGGGAGACTGAGGTAGGAGAATGGCTTGAGGCCAGGAGTTCAAGACCAGCCTGGGCAACATAGTGAGGCCCCATCTTTACAAAATATTAAAAATTACAATTAACCAGGCATGGTGGTACATGCCTATAGTCCTAGCTACTCGGGAGATTGAGGCAAGAGGATCCCTAGAGCCCAGGAGTCTGAGGTTGCAGTGAGCTGTGATCATTCCATTGCACTCCAACAGAACAAGACCCTCTCTCGTAAAAAAAAAAAAAAAAAAAAGAAAGAAAGAAAAAGCGGACAGGCATGGTGGCTCATGCCTGTAATCCCAGAACTTTGGGAGGCTGAGGTGGGTGGATCACCTGAGGTCAGGAGTTCGAGACCAACCTGGCCAACTTGGTGAAACCCCATCTCTACTAAAACTACAAAAAAATCAGCTAGGCATGGTGGTGCGTGCCTGTAATCCCAGCTACTCAGGAGGCTGAGGCAGGAGAATCGCTTAAACCCGGGAGGCGGAGGTTACAGTGAGCTGAGATTGCGCCACTGCACTCCAGCCTGGGTGACAGAGTGAGACTCCATCTCAAAAAAAGAAAAAAAAGCAAACAAGCAAAGAGTAGTTTATTCTTGAACAAGCCATGAGTTGAGTCAAAACTCCCTTCAACTTACATTGCTACTTCCTCCCCTCTTGTAAGTAGAGACTGAAGAATCACACCTCATTTGGGATCACTAATGTGTGAACATCAGGAAATTAATATGAAAATGAAAAAGAAGAAATGGTGATGATTTCTAAGTACGTTGTTTAGAAACATGAACAAAACATCACAATGATGTGAGTGGCCATTCTGAATGTCAGCCTTACCTGGATGCATCCCTTGCTGTAGACATGATTGCTCTGTTGCTGTTTTATGCTTTCATATTAGCAAAATACAAAATTCTGCAAAAAACGTTTTTTAAAACTGGGCTTGAAATAAAAGAAAAACGATCTGTAGCAAAAAAAAAAAAAAAAATTCCTTGTTCTTGAGAACTTTCCCATCAATAATTCCGTTTTTTAAAAATGCTGCACAGACGGGATTCAGCGTCAGCTGCCACTTACAGACTTAGTCATTCAAAAGAGGCTTATCCCATATGGACCCGACTCCCTTCCCACCTCTCTTTCTTTCTCCTCAACCCCCTCTTGCTTTTATTAAAGCCCCTTCCCTTTTCATCTCTCCAGTCTGGTTCCAAAGTCTCTCCCTCTGAAAGTGTTACCCTCCCCCAGAGAAAAAAAAAACGGGTTCCATCATCCTTGGGTCTCTCTCTCTCTCTCTCTCTCTCTCTCTCTCTCTCTCTCTCTCTCTCTCTCTCTCTCTCTCTCACCTCTCCCATCGTTTTATTTGTCTTGAGAATTCAATTCCAGCCTGATGCTCATGAGAGACACTTTGCTCAGTTACTGCTGGCGCCGAAGGAGGAGACAATGGCGTGGGTCCCCAGGATAAGTGCCCAGACTCCAGCTCAGACCCTGGGACAGCAAGAGCCAGTCTCCTTGCCTGTCTACTTAAGAAGCAAGGGACCAGGACAAACTTGTGTAGCCATCCAAGTCTGGGCTCACATGAAGCAAAGATACTCTTGTCATTAGCATGACTTTAACTTTCATTCCTATGAAACAAAGAACATCAAAATTTTTTATTGATTATTTATTTATTTATTTATTTATTTATTTATTTATTTAGAGACAGCGTCTCACTCTGTCGCCCAGGCTGGAGTGCAGTGGCGTCATCTTGGCTTACTGCAACCTCCGACTCCCAGGTTCAAGCAATTGTCCTGTCTCAGCCTCCTGAGTAGCTGGGACTACAGTTGCCCACCACCCCGCCTGGCTCATTTTTGTATTTTTAGTAGAGACGGGGTTTCACCATATTGGTCAGGCTGGTCTCCAACTCCTGACCTTAGGTGACCTACCCCCCTCGGCCTCCCAAAGTGCTAGGATTACAGGCATGAATCACCCCGCCCGGCCTCAAAATTATTTTCTTTATTCCAAGTCATCGCTCCTAATTTATTAAATTCCAAATTATTCCTCTTATCTTATTTATTTGCAACCCAACTAAGTTTTTCCCATCTCAGCACACGATGCTGCTACATTGATGCTTCAGCCAAGAACTTGAGTTCTTACTCTCCCTCACCTCTCACATCAAGGGCTGAGAAATTTTTTTTTTTTTTTTTTTTTTTTTTTTTTTTTTTTAGATGGAGTCTTGCTCTGTCACCCAGGCTGGAGTGCAGTGGCAGAATCTCTGCTTACTGCAACCTCCACCTTCTGGCTTAAAGCCACTCTTTTACCTCAGCCTCCTGAGTAGCTAGGATTACAGGCACCCACCACCAGGCCTGGCTAATTTTTGTATTTTTAGTAGAGACTGGGTTTCACCATGTTGGCCAGACTGGTCTCGAACTCCTGGTCTCAGGTGATCTGCCCACCTTGGACTCCCAAAGTGCTGGGATTACAGGCATGAGCCACCATGACTGGCTCAAGTCCTGATAATTCTACTTTGAAAATATATCTTGAGGCCAGGCAAGGTGGCTCACGCTTATAATCCCAGCAATTTGGGAGGCTGAGGCAGGAAGATCGCATGGGCCTTAGGAGTTTGAGAACACCCTGGGCAACGTAGGGCAATCTTGTCTCTAAAAATAATAATTAAAAAAAATTAGCCGGGCATAGCGGTGCATGCCTGTAGCCCCAGCTACTAGGGAGGCTGAAGCCAGAGGACTGATGGAGCCCAGGAGGTCGAGGCTGCAGTGAGCTGAGATTGCACCACCGCACTCCAGCCTGGAAGACAGAGCAAGACTGTCAAAAAAAAAAAAAAAAAAAAAAAAAAAAAAAAAAAAAATTGTAAAAAGAAAAGAAAACAAAAGAAAGAAAAACTGTATCTTCAATCTGTTCACTTCTGTCCTCTCTATCTCCCTCACCACCATCCTAGTCCAAGGAGGGTCACCAGGTAAAATGCAAGACACAGTTAAAGTGGAATTTCAGATAGACAATGAATTATTTTAGTGTAAGTATACCCATGCAAAATTTAAATTTTAGATAAAGAGTAATTTTGTCCTATGCAATATTTGGGATATATTATACTAAAAATATTCTTGGCTTATCTGAAAGTCAAATTTAACTGGGCATCCTGTATTTCTCTTTGCTAAATCTGACAACCCTAAATCCAAGGCACCATCATGGAGCCTAGCCCGCTGCAGAATCTCCCCACTGCTGTCCCCTTCTCAACTGTTGCTTCTGCCAATGAATCACAGAGCTGCCAGAGAGCTTTTGGAAAAGTGAAACAGGTCAGGACATTTTCCTATTCAAAATACCTAAAGGTACCTCCACTGTTCTTGAAATAATAAACGAGATCATATTTACAACAGCTTTATTGAAATATAATACACTTACTGCACCATCCACCCATTTAAAGCATACAATTCAATGTATTTTAGAGTATACACAGATATATGTCACCATTGCCACAATTGTATAATACTTTCATCACCCCCCAAAAGAAACCCTACTCACTTTAACCATCACCTCCAGTCCTCCCTCGGCAATCTTCATTATGCTTTCTGTCTCTGTAGATTTCTCTATTCCAGACATTTCATATAGATGGAATCATACAATATGTGACCTTTTGTGTCTCGTCTCTTTCATTTAGTATAATCTTTTCCAGGCTCATCCCATTCCAGCATGTATCAATACTTCATTCCTTTTCATGGCTGAATAATATTCTATTGTGTGGATAGACTAAAATTTGTTTTTCAATTCATCTGTTTAAAAATGATCCCTATTTTACAGACATTGATGGGCACTTGAGTTGCTTCCATCTTTTGGCTATTAAGAATAATGCTTCTGGCCGGGCGCGGTGGCTCAAGCCTGTAATCCCAGCACTTTGGGAGGCCCAGGCGGGTGGATCACGAGGTCAGGAGATCGAGACCATCCTGGCTAACACGGTGAAACCCCATCTCTACTAAAAAATACGAAAAAACTAGCCGGGCGAGGTGGCGGGCGCCTGTAGTCCCAGCTACTCGGGAGGCTGAGGCAGGAGAATTTGCATAAATCCGGGAGGCAGAGCTTGCAGTGAGCCGAGATCTGGCCACTGCACTCCAGCCTGGGTGACAGAGCGAGACTCCGTCTCAAAAAAAAAAAAAAAAAAAAAAAAAAAAGAATAATGCTTCTGACCAGGTGCTGTGGCTCACGCCTGTAATCCCAGCACTTCGGGTGGTTGGATTGCTTGAGCTCAGGAGTTCAAGACCAGCCTGGGCAACATGTCCAAATCCTATCTTTACAAAAAAATACAAAAATTAGCCAGGTGTGGTGGTGCACACCTGTAGTCCCAGCTACTTGGGGGACTGAAGTGGGAGGCTAACTTGAGCTTGGGAGGTCGAGGCTGCAGTGAGCCATGTTTGTACCACTGCACTCCAGCCTGGGCAACAAAGTGAGACCCTGTCTTTTAAAAAAAAATTTGTTAAACAAAAAAGAAATATGCATCTACGAAGATTCCTGTACAGGCTTTTGTGTAGGCATAGTTTCTTATTTCTCCTGGGTAAATTGTTAGGAGCAGAACTGCTGGGTTAAATACTTTTTAAATCATGTTTAATCACTTGAGGACCTGCCATATATCACTTTACATCCCCACCAGCACGGTGTGAGGGTTCCAGTGTGTATTTTATATCTTCCCATTCAAACTTCTCTGTAGTCTGAAAAAAGCTAACTTCTTTTCCACCTTGGGGGCTTTTGAACCTACTTCCCTCTTCCTAAAACACTCTCCCTGCATCACTCTTCAGTGAGGCTCCCTCTTCATCCTTCAGCTCTCAGCTCAAACGTGACCCCCCTGACCATCGATCTAAGTAATGCATTCACACACAATTATCCCTATCACTGAAACAGAGCTGTACCTCAATAGATACGTGGTTTTATTTATTATCTGTTTGTTTTGTCTGTCTCCCCCATCAGGATGTGGGCTCCCTGAGGCTGGGGGCCATGCCTATCTTGTTCATCAGGGCATCCTCATCCCGTTTCATACAGCCTGGTTCCTAGAGTGTCCTAGAGAGTAAATCTTGCTTGGTGGAATGAATGAATCAACGAATGAATGAATGATGGAGCTCAGAGAAAGCAGAAGGTGTTTCTGAGATTTGTGTCCACACACAGCAGATGCTCAATAAATATTTGTGCTGCTAAGCCTGGCGCAGTGGCTCACACCTGTAATCCCAGCACTTTGGGAGGCCGTGGCAGGAGGATCACTTGAGCCCAGGAGTTCAAGACCAGCTTGGGCAACATAGCAAGACCTCGTCTCTACAAAAAGAAAAAAATAGCCAGCCATGATAGTGCATGCCTGTATTCCCAGCCACTCGGAAGGCTGAGGTGGGAGAATTGTTTGAGCTCAGGAGATGAAGGGTTGCAGTGAGCCATGATCATGTCACTGCATTCCAGCCTAGGTGACAGAGTGAGACCCTATCCCAAAAAAAGCAAAAAAAAAAAAAAAGTATTTGTGCTGCTGATGAGCCTGCAAGTAATAAAAATAGAGATAACCATACACACATTCATACACGCACAGAGTAGGAGAGAGAAAGATAAATTCAGTCCTTTAAGAAAAAACTGAGAGGTGTCATTATAAGTCTCATCAGTCTCAACACAATTGCCCGTGCAGGCGATGGAAAGAGTTGCCTGTTCCACTTTGCAATCTGCAGAAACGATGAGTCCTCTCTCCTTTCTGTTTTAATAGAAAAATCACCCTGAGCACTTTGGTACACTGAGCACTTTGGAACTCTAATTACAGGTGACACGCAAATGGAAAGAAAAATAGGAAATCAAACATTTGAGCCAATAAGTTGGGATTTATATGTGCACTTAATAGCAGCAAAGTACCCTAAGCCACTCAGAATGTTCTCAAAGCACTTTGCAGATGGACATCACTGGGGCCATCCTGAGGATGAAGTCAGGAATGTCTGGAATGCACTTGAGTTCTTTGAGGACCTGTCCATCTGCTTTGTAAATCTTAATGTCCACTTTCATGAGATTTCTCTAAGGCGGATGCCATGTAAAACCTTCTGAGGTCTCTACCCCACATCTATCTGTAGCCTGACCTCTCAACACTCTCCTTAGTCTCCAATCTAATCTAATCATCGCAACCTCTTTTAGCTTTCACTTTGTCATGCTCTCTTGTCCCTGGAACTCACCTCCTCTCCCACTGGCACCTGCCCAACTCTTACCAGCTTTCATGTTAGAAGTCACCTCCTTCATGAAGCCCTCCCTGCCTTCATTCTCCAGACCGGGTTAGGTTCTGTATCACCTAAGATCCATAGGTTGAAAAAAAAAGAAACTCAATTGAAAATGACTTTAGCTAAAAAAGAGAATTAATTTTGCTCTGGGAAGTCCAAGGGTAAAAGAGACACTCAGGCCGGGCGTGGTGGCTCATGCCTGTAATCCCAGCACTTTGGGAGGCCAAGGCAGGCCAATCACTTGAGGACAGGAATTCAAGATCACCATGGCCAACATGACGAAATCCCATCTCTACTAAAATTACAAAAATTAGCCGGGCATGGTGGAGCACACCAGTAGTCCCAGCTACTCGGGATGCTGAGGCAGAAGACTAGCTTGAACCCAGGAGGCAGAGGTTGCAGCGAGCTGATACGGCACCACTGCACTCCATCCTGGGTGACAGAGCAAGACTCTGTCTCAAAAAATAAAAAAAAAACTAAAATTAAAAAAAAAGGAAACTCAGGCTCTGAAACCACCCTTCAGGCTTCTCTTTCTGATTTGTCTCTCCCCTTCTCTCCCTCTTTTCCTCTGTTGGTCTCACTTTCTTTTATTGCACTTAGGGAAAAAGCATTGCTGTACACAGCTCCAAGCTTCTATTATTCCAGTTTAGTGGCACCAGAGAAAAGAAGATACTTCTCACTCCCAGCATCCATAGATAAGTATCTCAGGGAAGGACTCCGATTGGTTCATCTTGGGTCACATGCCCACAGTGAGATTCAGGGAAGGTGATACTATGATTGGCTGGGACTGATCACATGTGTGCCCTGTATACACATAGTACCTGTATGTCCTATGATTGCTAGTCCCTTCAGAACCATATGCAATGATAAATGGTTATTTCTCTAGAGTAATGGGGATGATGTTACCAATAGATATCACGTCTGTATTCCCAGCACTCTGGGAGGTTGAGGCAGGCAGATCACCTGAGGTCAGGAGCTCGAGACCAGGCTGGCCAACATGGTGAAACCCCCAATGTGGTTTTTACAAAAAATACCCCGTCTTTACAAAAAATACAAAAGTTAGTCGGGCGTGGTGGCGGGTACCTGTAATCCCAGCTACTAAGGAGGCTGAGGCAGGAGAATGGCTTGAACCCTGGAGGTGGAGGTTGCAGTGAGCCGAGACCACACCACTGCACTCCAGCCTGGGCAATAAGAGTGAAACTCCATCTCAGGAGGAAAAAAAAAAGCAATTTAGAGCTGGAGGAATGGGCCAGACACCCAGAGAGTTGAATCTGGAATCTTGATCTAAGCAGTTAGTGACCAGAAACATACCAAGTAGAGAGAAAGCTAGGCTCTCTTTCTGGAGCTCATCTATTCCTAAACAAATGATGAAGAATAAGTGGATCAAGTTCGAACTGAAAACCACCAGAGGCCAAGACAGATCAATCCTCTCTAATACATGGACTCCCACTTGACAGGGAGCAAGTCTGATAGCTTTACTCCCTGAGCTGTCTCTGATCAGGCGCTCCCCTCTGGTCCATTCAGTGGCCTCACCTGTGTCGCCCTTTGACTTCCGTGTCAGTGGACAGAGGTGGAAGATCTAACATGGTTATTGTCACAGGTTGGGTTTCCCAGCAAGTGGAATCTGAGACGGAGATTAGCATGCAGACAGCTTTTTTAGGGACAGTTTGGGATCACTACCTATGAAAAGGAAGAAAAGGAAGGAGGATTTGGCACAGGGAATCATAAGAATGTAGCTAGGTGATGTGGTTCCTGCAACAAGAAGTGCTGTACGTTACAGTTGTCTCCCATTGTAGCAAAAGAACCTGGCCTTTGTAACCCACCATTGGTTGGTCAACAGATGTGGACTGCCCCTGGAAGGAAATATGATCTTGGATGAGGCAGTTTCTTCAACTGAGGCAATTCCCATAGGGGACTGAGAGCTGAGGGCAGTCTTCCTGTAACACTCATAGCACCTGGAGGAATATACCTTTCCTTCGTGAAGGACAGTGCATGTCAAACTTGGCTGCACATTGGAATCACCTGGGATCTGTAACAACACTGCTGTCTGGCTCCCTCTCCAGACATTCTGATTTTATTGGTTTGGGTATCAGGATATCCTGGATATCAGGATTATTTTTAAAGCTCCCAGATGATCCTAACCTGCAGCAAAAATTGAGAATCACTGCTGAAGTGGGTTCTGAGTAGCACATCACAGTGTACGCCGGAGTTATTCAATTGCATTTGATCAGTTATTCTTTTCTGGGCATTTTTCCACCCCACAGAGTCACTTATTGTTTTACTTCTTGAGAGGGGCTGTGGGAACATACCCCCTATAAGGCCCCAGATTTTATCTTTTTTTTTTTTTTTTTGAGACAGAGTCTAGCTCTGTTGCCCAGGCTGGAGTGCAGTAGCACCATCTTAGCTCACTGCAGCCTCCTCCTGGGTTGAAGTGATTCTTGTGCCTCAGCCTCCATAGTAGCTGGGATTACAGGAGTGAACCACCACGCCTGGCTAATTTTTGCATTTTTAGTAGAGACGGGATTTCACCATGTTGGCCAGACTGGTCTTGAACTCCTGACCTCAAGTGATCCTCCCGCTTTGGCCTCCCAAAGTGCTGGAATTATTGGTGGGAGCCACCACGCCCAGCCTATTTTGCTTATCTATTGAATATCAGTTAGAGTTCAGCTGTACAGGAGCGAATTCCTCGTAAGCAGAAAGGGAAGAGCAGTGGGTTAACTTGCTCACAAGCTTGTTGAGAGGTCTGAACAAACAAATCCTGGGCTGAGCGATCAGGATTAATCCCAAAGGCCACATCTCAGAAGGGTGCTGGCTTCTGCAGCAAGCGGGAAGCTAGCCACATGTCCATCTCCGAGCAAGTACTGAGGCCAGGAAGACGTAAGGGCCCAGTGTGGCTCAGCTACCCACCTCTGTGGCCAAGGAAGTGCAGAAGCTCCAAAGGCTGGCAGCCTCTATCAGAATTACAGGGTTGAAACGGGATACAACTAAAGGGTACTCCCTAAAGGCAGGGAGTGAGTGCTGAGCAGGTGTCAATGATGTGTCTGCTACCCGCTCAGGACACCCTAATAACTAGGGAAGCCGGTGAATTCTGTGATCCCCTTATTTGTGTACTTTTAGTAAAGTGGGAAACAGTAAAACGATGATACATAAAGGTATGGGACTGACCTTCACTATTGAAAACCTTGTCATCAAATTCCTGAAATTGAGGGCCGGGTGCACTGGCTCATGCCTGTAATTCCAGCACTTTGGGAGGCCGAGGTGGGTGGATCACCTGAGGTCAGGAGTTCGAGATCAGCCTGACCAACATGGTGAAACCCTGTCTCTACTAAAAATACAAAAATTAACCGGACGTGGTGGCGGGCACCTGTAATCCTAGCTACTTGGGAGGCTGAGGCAGGAGAATCGCTAGAACCTGGGAGGCGGAGGTTGCAGTAAGCCAAGATCGTGCCATGGCACTGCAGCATGGGGGACAGAGCAAGGTTCTGTCTCAAAAAAAAAAAAAAAAAAAAAAAAAAAAAAAAAATCCTGAAATTGAAATATGTGGAAAATGCACTTAAACTTCTTTTTTTTTTTTTTTTTTGAGGCGGAGTCTCGCTCTGTCGCCCGGACTGGAGTGCAGTGGCCCGATCTCAGCTCACTGCAAGCTCCGCCTCCCGGGTTTGCGCCATTCTCCCGCCTCAGCCTCCCGAGTAGCTGGGACTACAGGCGCCCGCCACCTCGCCCGGCTAGTTTTTGTATTTTTAGTAGAGACGGGGTTTCACTGTGTTAGCCAGGATGGTCTCGATCTCCTGACCTCGTGATCCGCCCGTCTCGGCCTCCCAAAGTGCTGGGATTACAGGCTTGAGCCACCGCGCCCGGCCAAACTTCTTTAATTATTAGTTTTGTTTTTGTTTTGCTTTTGTTTTCAGACGGGGTCTTGTTACAGTGCCCAAGTGGGTCCTGAACTCCTGGGCTCAAGTGATCTTCCTGCCTCAGCCTCATAAATAGCTGGGAAAATAGGCGTGTGCCGCTGCACCTGGCTTAAACTCTTAACCAGTGCATGTATATCTTTCCAAAGTCCCCTTTATAAATTACCCCTGTGCTGTGTCTACCCTTCCACTCCCACGGGCAAAAACAAAACCACCATCGTAAATTTCATGTGTATCCTTCCAGCCTATTTTAAAGAAATATGTGTGTGTTCATGAATAATTGATAGTATTGTTTCCTGTGTATTTCAGATTTACATAAACGGTATCAAACTGTACAAATAATTGCCTCATTTTACAAATGCCTTATTTTGCTCAACATTATGTTTTTGAAATACATCTATCTATAAATCTAGTTCATTTCTTGTGATTTGTTACACTGTTCCATAGTATGAATATACCATATTTGTTTACCCAGTCTTCTTTTGGTGGCTATTTTTGTTGCTTCCAAATGTTGGTTATTTCAAACAATGCTGCAGTGAACATCTTTGAGCACCACTGGATGTCTAATACAGCAAAAACGTCGTTTCTTCTCTTCTTCCTTGCCAATGAAACCCTGATTGTGCTTGGACAGCCTTGTGCCCAGCCTCCTCAAGGAATGAATCATGATTTGTCTGAGGCAGTGATTGGCAACATTTTTCTATAAAGGGCAAGGATGGTAAATATTTTAGGCTTGCAGGCCATGTAGTCTCTGTCCTAACTCTGCTGTTGTAGTGTAAATGCAGACAGCAATGATATATAAACGAACAGGTGTGTGTTCCAATAAAACTTTATTTACAAAAATAGATGGAGTCACCCAAGAGGATATACAGATAGCAAATATGCACTTGAAAAGACAGTCAACATCATTAGCTACTTATTAGGGAAAAGCAAACCAAAACCACAATGAGGCCAGGCTCGGTGCTTCACACCTGTAATCCCAGCATTTTGGGGGTCCAAGGTGTGTGGATCACCTGAGGTCAGGGGTTCGAGACCAGCCCGGCCAACAAGGTGAAACCCCATCTCTACTAAAAGTACAAAAAATTAGCCGGGCATGGTGGTGGGCCCCTGTAATCCCAGCTACTTGGGAAGCTGAGGCAGGAGAATCACTTGAACCTGGGAGGCGAAGGTTGCAGTGAGCCGAGATTGTGCCATTGCACCCCAGCCTGGACAACAGAGTGAGACTCTGTCTCAAAAAAACAAAACAAACAAAAAATCCACAATGAGGTATCACTATATACCTATAAGAATGGCTAAAATAAAAAATAGTAACAACATCAAATGCTGGAGAGGATGTGGAGAAACAGGATCATACACATACATTGCTGGTGGGAATGCACAATGGTGTAGCTACTCTGGAAAACAGTTTGGCAGTTTCTTAGAAAACTAAACATGCAACTATCATATAACCCAACAATTGCATTCCTGGGCATTTATCCCAGAAAAAGAAAAACTTATGTTCACACAAAAACCTGTAGGCAAATGTTCACAGCAGTTTTATTTCTCATAGCCAAAAACTGTAAATGATTCAGACATTCTACAGTGGGTGAATGGTTGAACAAACTATGATACATCCATACCATGGAAGCAGTATCTTTACTGTGGGAGTGGATACATGAATCTATGTAGGCAATAAAAGGGTATGGAACTGAACATACACACACACACACGTATGTGAAAGTAGGAAATCTGCATAAGATCAGTGGAGCAATATCCTGGTTATGATATTATACTACAGTTTTGTAAAATATTACCACTGGGAAAACTGGGCAATGTGTAGAAGGAGTCTCTCCATATTACTTCTAAAATTGCACATAAATCTATAATTATAGTAGTCCCCCCTTTACCCACGGTTTCACTTTCCAAGATTTCAGTTATCCACCATCAACTGACTTCTGGAAATATTAAATGGAAAATTCCAGAAATAAAAAATTAATGGCCAGGAACAGTGGCTCACACCTGTAATCCTAGCACTTTGGGAGGCCAAAGCAGGTGAATCACTTGAGGTCAGGAGTTTGAGACCAGCCTGGCCAACATGGTGAAACTCCGTCTCTACTGAAAACACAAAAATTAGCCCGGCATGGTGGCGAGCACCTGAAATCCCAGCTACTTGGGAGGCTGAGGCAGGAGAATCACTTGAACTTGGGAGGTGGAGGTTGCAGTGAGCCGAGAACGCGCCACTGCACTCCAGTCTAGACGACAAGAACAAAACTTCGTCTCAAAAAAAAAAAAAAATTAAAACTTTTAAATTGTGCAGTATTCTGAATAGTGATGAAATCTCTCGTCATCCTGCTCCATTGCTCCATCCTACCTGGGTTGTGAGTCATCCCTCTTTCCAGCACATCCATGCCATAGACACTACCAGTCCATTAGTCACTTAGCCACCATCTTGGTTATCAGGTTGACTGTTGAGGTATTGCAGTGCTTGTGTTCAAGTAATCCTTATTTTCCTTAATAATGGCCCCAAAGCACAAAAGCGGTGATGCGGCATATTGTCTTAATTGTTCTATTTTATTATTGTCATTAATCTTTTACTGTGACCAATTTATAAATTAAACTTTATCATGGTGTAAACCAAAAAGTATCTGAGACATGTCTCAATCCATTTAGAAGTGTATTTTGCCAAGGTTAAGGACATCCCAGGAAGCAATAAACACGGAATCACAGAAACAGTCTGTGGTCTGTGCCTTTCTCCAAAGATGACTTTGAAGGCTTTGATATTGAACGGGGAGAAGTGGGCCGGAAGGGAAAGAGGGAGGATAAGGTCATCCACAGGTTATAAGACAAAAGGAGCAGGTAGGGGGATAGTCAATTATGTGATGTCTTGCGCTTAGTAAATCGGCACTTTACATAGATAAGGTGAACATAGAGTACCGACTGGGAGGATATTTAACCTTCTATCTGTAGCTCTCTGCTTAGTAACTAACAGAAAGGCAGCTTCTTGCATGACTCAGCTTCCAGCTTTTTTTTTTTTTCTTTTGGCATAGTGACTTGGGGTCCCAAGTTTTTATTTTCCTTTCACAATAGGCATGTATGTATAGGAAAAACATAGTATAGATATATATAGGGCTTGGTACTATCCTCAGTTTCTGCACCCACTGGGGTCTTGGCACATATCTCCCTTGGATTGGGGGGGACTATGTATCTCAATAAAAATTCCAATTAAAAACAAACAAACAGATGGAAGTATGAATTTGGCCATAGCCCACAGTTTGTCAATCTCTGATTTAAGGCTATGATGGTGAAGCAGAGACCTTCTGTTCTTCCCTTCCCTTTTAATAACAGACCTCCTGTATATATTAGGTAGGCACATTGACGTCTCGCCAAAAGACTACATTTCCCAGCAGTCCATGCAGCTAGGCGTGGCCACATGACTAAGTTCTGACATATGAAGTCTACATCAAAGTGTTAAATGATAATTCTGGGAAGGTAAAAGTGTGGCAGGCATTCAAGCAGCCAGCTCAGATCAGGAGACAGTGTGGAATGCTGGAGGAAGAACAAGATCGAAGGACCCTGTTTCCCTGACATCTAAGTAGCTACACCACCTTCCTCACTCTTTGTATATATGAGAGGGAAAAACATCCTATCTCGTTTAAGCCACTGTGGTTTTGGGGTAGGAGGCAAGACTGAAGTCCAGAGGCAGGGCTCGGACACTAGACCAAATTGAGGACTAGCCAACACAGGGATGGGGTGGAAGCCGCTTTCCATAAGAAACACCCCCAGGGTGCCATGTCAGTTACCATTGCCATGGCAACACCCAGGAGTTACTGCCCTTTCCATGGCAATGACCCAAAGACTCAAAAGCTGCCACCCTTTTCTTAGAAATTACTGCATAAACTGCCCCTTAGTCCACATGTAATTAAAAGCAGGTATAAATCTGATTGCAGAGCTGCCCTGATCTGCTGCTGTCAGCACACTGCCTATGGGGTGGCCCTGCTCTGCAGGAGCAGTCACGGAGCTGTAACCCTGCAGGGCGCTAACAGCGCTGCTTCAATAAAGCTATTTTCTTCTACGCTGCAACTAGCTCGCCCTTGAATTCCTTCCTGAGTGAAGCCGAGAACCCTTGCAGGCTAAGCCCCACTTTGGGACTTGCCTGGCCTGCATCAGTTTGAGTGGTTTTGGCTATTCATAGCCTAATTCTTCTTCTTTTGTTTTGCTTTCGAGGCACAGTTTCACTTGGTCGCCCAGGCTGGAGTGCAGTGGTGTGATCTTCTGGCTCAATGCAACCTATGCCTCCTGGGTTCAAGTGATTCTTGTGCCTCAGCCTCTAGAGTAGCTGGGATTACAGGCACACACCACCACATCTGGCTAATTTTTGTATAGTAGAGACAGGGTTTCACCATGTCAGCTAGGCTGGTCTTGAACTCCTGAGCTCAAGTGATCTGCCTGCCTCAACCTCCCAAAGTGCTGGGTTACAGGTGTGAGCCACTGTGCCCAGCCAGCCTAACTAATTCTAACTAGATTTTTTTTTTCTCCAGATTTCACATCCTCAATGCAAAGGTAGAGAAAAGGAAAATGAAAAGATTTCCTGGTGTAGGTCTCTTGTCCAGAGGAAAAATCCTTTCTCTTTTTTTTTTTTTTTTTTTGAGACGAAGTCTCGCTCTGTCGCCCAGGCTGGAGTGCAGTGGCCAGATCTCAGCTCACTGCAAGCTCCGCCTCCCGGGTTTACGCCATTCTCCTGCCTCAGCCTCCTGAGTAGCTGGGACTACAGGCGCCCGCCACCTCGTCCGGCTAGTTTTTTTTTTGTATTTTTAGTAGAGACGGGGGTTTCACCATGTTAGCCAGGATGGTCTCGAACTCCTGACCTCGTGATCCACCCGTCTCGGCCTCCCAGAGTGCTGGGATTACAGGCTTGAGCCACCGCGCCCGGCGGAGGAAAAATCTTTTCTTAGAAGCCTCTCAGCAGATTTTTCTTAATCTCATTGACTAGCAGTAGGTCACATGCTCACCTCCAGATCAATGGCTAATTTTTGCCATTACTTTTAATGGTAAAAACCGCAATGACTTTTGCACCAGCCTAATACATATGGTATATTCACGTTCGAGGCTGCTGTAACAAATTACCAACAACTGGGTGGCTTAAAACAACAGAAACAGTGTATATCTGTGTCGAAATTCCCCTCTTCTTATAAGGACACTAGTCACTGCATAAGACCCAAACTAATCCAGCATGACCTCATATTAACTTGATTACACCTGCAAAGACCCGATTTCCAAATAAGGTCACACTCACAGGTTGCAGGTGGAGAAGAACTTTTGGAGGAGACACTATTCGATCTAGTACACCTGCCAAGTACATTACCTTTTGCCAGCCATTGGTCTGGAAGTGAGCATGAGATTCACTGCTGGTCAATGAGATTAAGAAAAATCTGCTGGGAGGTTTCTAAGAAAGGTTTTTCCCCTGAACAAGAGACCTACACAAGGAGATCTTTTCCTCTTCCTTCTCTCTCCTTTTGCACTGAGGATGCGATAGCTGGAGCTGTGGCAGCCATCTTGCTGCCATGAGGAAATAAGCCTGAAGACTAAAACCGACATATTAAGGGTGACGGAGTGGAAGCACAGGCACAGCCTGATCTATGATGAGGTATTTGCACCACAAACCCAAACTTGAAAGGCCATGCCTTCCCCTGGAGCAGGGATCAGCACAGGTTTTCTGTAAAGGGCCAGATAGTAAATATTTTAGGCTTTGCAGGCCATATAATCTCTATTGAAACTATTCAACTCCACTGTTGTAGCAGAAAAGCATCCAAAAATAATATGTAAATGAAAAAGCATAACTGTGTTTCAACACAACCATTACAACTGGGTGCAGTGGCTCATGTCTGTAATCCCAACACTTTGGGAGGTTTACGTGGAAGAATCGCTTGAGCCCAGAAGTTTGAGACCAGCTTGGGTAACATAGAAAGAACCTATGTCTACAAAAAATAAAAATCAATTAGTCTGGTGTTGTGGTGCACGCCTCTGGTCCCAGCTACTCAGAAGGTCAAGGGGGGAGGATCGTTTGAACCCAGGAGGTTGAGGCTGCAGTGAACCGTGATTGCACCACTACACTCCAGCCTGAGTGACAGAACGAGACCCCATCAATCAATCAATAATCGATCTATCTATTACAAAAGCAGGCAGCAGACCAGATTGGCCTATAGGCTATAGTTTGCCAACCCCAGTTCTGGACTTACCAAGTAAACAATAAAAATTCTTATAATGTAAGGCTCTACCAGTTGCATTGTCTGTTACTTTCGCCAAATGCATACTAGCTAATATATCTGGGGCAGGGTTTCTCACACTCAGCACTATTTTTTTTTTTTTTTAATGGAGTTTCACTCTTGTTGCCCAGGCTGGAGTGCAATAGCGAGATCTCAGCCCATAGCAACCTCTGCCTCCCGGGTTCAAGTGATTCTCCCGCCTCAGCCTCCTGAGTAGCTGGGATTACAGGCATGCACCACCATGCCTGGTTAATTTTATATTTTTAGTAGAAACGGGGTTTCTCCATGTTAGTCAGGCTGGTATTGAACTCTTGACCTCAGGTGATCTACCTTCCTCGGCCTCCTAAAGTGTTGGGATTACAAACGTGAGCCACTGCACTTGACCTCACACTCGGCACTATTGACACTGTCAATGTAAATAACAAACAGAGAGAGGCTCTCTAGAAGAAAAGATGTTTTTTGGGAGCAATGCATTGCAATGAAAATATGCATGGCATAGTAAAGTATGTGTGCATGCAGAGAGGTAAAAGAAGACAAGGGTTCTTCAAGGAAAAAAACATGAGGAGGATTACATAATTGCTTAGAAATAATTATCCTTGGCTACAAAGATCAATAACAAGAGTGACGCCAGTCCAAAGTTGTACAGGCAGTTGCTGGGCAGATGTCTCTGCAGGAGTCTTTTTTGTGTAAGGTTGTGATGGTCTTACACAAAAGGCCTTGTGCAAGGCTGTGGTTTTTGCAGGCTTCTGTGATCATTTTTGTTATCAGGCATACAAGCACAAGAACCTTCTCTGCATGGCCTTTCCTGGCTCTATCTGTCAAGGTTTTCTTTTTTTTAACTTTTATTTTAGGTTCAGGGGTACACGTGCAGTTTTGTTATACAGGTAAACTCGTGTCACGGGGGTTTGTTGTACAGACTATTCCATCACCCAGGTACTAAGCCTAGTACCTAATAGTTATTTTTTCGGATCCTCTCCCTCCTCCCAACCTCCACCCTCAAGTAACCCTGTAAGGGTTTTCTTTTCTTTCCCTTTCTTTTCTCTTCTCTTCTTTCTTTCTCTTTCTTTTCTTTTTCTTTCTTTTTCTCTCTCTCTTTCTTTCTCTCTCTCTTTCCTTCCTTCCTTCCTTCCTTCCTTCCTTCCTTCCTTCCTTCCTTCCTTCTTTCTTTTTTTTTTTTTTGACAGAATCTCACTTTGTCACCCAGGCTTGAGTGTCGTGGCATGACCTTGGCTCACTGCAACCTCCGCCTCCTGGATTCAAGCGATTCTCCCGTCTCAGCCTCCCCAGTAGCTGGGATTACAGGCGTGCACCACCATGTCCTGCTAATTTTTGTATTTTTAGTAGAGATGGGTTTCACCATGTTGGCAAGGCTGGTCTTGAACTCCTGACCTCAGGTGATCCGCCCACCTAGGCCTCCCAAAGTGCTGGGATTACAGGCGTGAGCCACCGCGCCCGGCCCTGTCAGGGTTTTCTTAACATTAGCAACTCCATTTTGATTCTGACAACTGTCACAACATTTTGGGCCAGGTAATTTTTGGTTATCTGTGCCCTGTAAGATTTTAGCAGCATCCCTGGCTTCTACCCACTAGATGTCAACATCCCTCAGTTTTGACAATCAAAAGTGTCTCTAGAGATTGCCAAATGTCTCCTGAGGAGCAAAGTTGTCCCCAGTCGAGAACCACTGATCTAGAGTAAATAGCTGGAAGTGGAATCACCAGGTCATAGGGCATGTGCGTTTTCAGTTTTTCCAGCTCTGCCAAAATGTTCTCCAGCATTTATCCTCATTTACACTCTCATTAGTATAATTTCAAGTCTAGTGACTAGCGGGTTTAAACTGAGCTCAGCTGCCTTCAATAAAGTGATTATTGCCTGAGCGAAGGACAGTATGACTGGAATTTCACAGCAGGGGTGCAGGTTTAATCAACCCTATCTCTTGTGACTCTGGTAATCAAGGAATTAGGTTTTATTTAAGTGAGGTTTACCCTTTACACTTAAAGTATTGATGAGACTATAATTATGGGCTGGTTAATTTTTTCTCCCCTGCTGTGGACATTCATCTGCTCTTCTCCATTCACTTACAACAACAAGATCCTTAAGGGAGAGGTATCAAATGAATTACGAGGAGGTCCCCAGAGAAGGGATTGCCCCATTTTTTTTTTTTTTCAGGTATGGGAGGGTTAAATAGGGTAAATGTGAGAAATTAGTGCTGTTCTGATCTGGGTCTATTGGATGGACGGAAACTTTCCTGGGAATAGCTGTGATGTAATTGAATAAGGTACTCACTGAAATCTGAATCCTCTTGTTTTCCCAGTGGGCTTGGATCAGGGTACCTGTTCTGTTTCTTAAGTGGCTGCTTAATAATCCTGAGATATCAACAAAGACCATAACTAATATTTATAGAGTACCAACTACTTAGCTAAACACTTGACAGACATTCTTTCTTTCTAATCCTCCTCACAACACAATGAGGAAAGTACTAAGATTATTAGTCCCATTTTGGAGATGGGAAAGTGGAGGCTCAGAGAGGTGGAAAATATGCCCCAGGTACCCAACTATTGCATAGTGGGACTAGGGTTCAAACCCAGGTCTCTCTGGCCCCAAGTGTCAAACCACTCTGCTATATCTCTGACTTCAATTCAAGAACTCTGTTGTTCACCAAGCAGGCTCCTGGCATTGAGTCAGTCCCTGGCTTTAATACATGGCTTCAGGAAACACAGCTGTTTGGAGGAAGCAACAGCTGTTCATTCATTTACCACTCCACCAAGCCACACAAATTAAAACACCATAAGGTAAGGCTCACTCAGTCTCAAACACCAGGATAGGTAATTATTGTTTTAATTAAAGAAAGGAAATACCCAACCCCTTCCTGTTCAATACACCTGAGTACTGATTTCTATAGGAGTTAAGATAATAATTTGGGGAAAGAATCCACACACATGCACACACACACACACTTGATCATAACATTGTACATATATCACTGCATATGTTTGAAAGAGAGAAAGACAGGTCAGGCGTGGTGGCTCATGCCTGTAATCCCAGCACTTTGGGAGGCCGAGGCAGGTGGATCACTTGAGTTTGAGACCAGCCTGGGCAACATGGTGAAACCCCGTCTCTACTAAAATGGCTGGATAGCTGGGCATGGTGGAGCACACCTGTAATGCTAGCTACTCGGGAGGCTGAGGCAGGAGGATCACTTGAGCCTGGGAGACAGAGTTTGCAGGAAGCTGAGATCATGCCACTGCACTTGAGCCTGGGCAACAGAGTGAGACTCCATCTCAAAAAAAAAAAAAAAAGGAAGACAGAAAGACAAATCAGGATGCTTACTATTGTTCGTTCATTCGCTGAGTCTTTATTTCTTTTTAAAAAAATTTTTTTTGGAGACACAGTCTTACTCTATTCCCAGGCTAGAGTGAAGTGGTGCAATCTCGGCTCACTGCAACCTCAGTCTCCCAGGTTTAAGCAATCCTTGTGCCTCTGCCTCAGCCTCCTGGGTAGCTGGTACTACAGGCGCATACCACCACGCTTGGCTACTTTTTTGTATTTTTAGTAGAGATAGGGTTTTGCCATGTTGCCCAGGCTGGTCTCCAACTCCTGAGCTCAGGCAATCTGCCCACCTCAGCCTCCCAAAATGCTAGGATTACAGGTGTAAGTCACTGAGTCCGGCCTGAGTCTTCATTTCAAAACAAGTTTGAGTGCCTGCTGTGTGCCCAGTTTTAAGCCGGGAGACCACGGGAAACATTCATGGACTAGAAAGCCTTTCCCGGCCGGGCGCGGTGGCTCAAGCCTGTAATCCCAGCACTTTGGGAGGCCGAGACGGGCGGATCACGAGGTCAGGAGATCAAGACCATCCTGGCTAACACGGTGAAACCCCGTCTCTACTAAAAATACAAAAACTAGCCGGGCGAAGTGGCGGGCGCCTGTAGTCCCAGCTACTCGGGAGGCTGAGGCAGGAGAATGGCGTAAACTCGGGAGGCGGAGCTTGCAGTGAGCTGAGATCTGGCCACTGCACTCCAGTCCGGGCGACAAAGCGAGACTCTGCCTCAAAAAAAAAAAAAAAAGAAAGCCTTTCCCATTTCTTTACTTCATGAGAGAGAAGTTGCATTTTTTGCAACTGGTAGAAAAGTTTTCCCTGTATGATCAACTGGATTTCCACAAACTGTTTTCCAAAATAATCTACTAAAACTCTTCCTCCCCTAAAGATCTCCAACAGGACACCAATGAGGAAGAAGAGGAACAGGCAGGGGCCAGGCGTGGCGGCTGACGCCTGTAATCCCAGCACTTTGGGAGGCCGAGGTGGGTGGATCACAAGGTCAGGAGTTTGAGACCAGCCTGGCCAAGATGGTGAAACCCCGTGTCTACTAAAAATACAAAAATTAGCCAGGCGTGATGGTGGGCACCTGTAATCCCAGATACTTGGGAGGCTGAGGCAGGAGAATTGCTTCAACCCGGGAGGTGGAGGTTGCAATGAGCTGAGATCACATCACTGCTCTCCAGCCTGGAAGACAGAGCAAGACTCTGTCTCAAAAAAAAAAAAAAAAAAAAAAGGAACAGGCAACAGTTCTAAAACCCACCCTTCCCAAGAACACAGAAAAATGTCCACGCACGTGCCCCACAGTAAAAGCAGCCACAGTCTGGTGAAATATCTGCTTCTAGCTTCCCGTTTAGGACATTGTTCCTCTCTGTATTTGTTTGCTAGGGGTGCCATAGCAACATGCCACAGTCTCGGGGGCTTAAACAACACAAATTTATTTTCTCACAGTTCTAGAGGCTGGAAGTTCAAGATCAGTGAGTTCACAGGGTTGGTTCCTTTTTTTTTTTTTTCTTTTTTTTGAGACAGGGCCTTGCTCTGTCACCCAGGTTGGAACACAGTGGCATGATCTCGGCTCACTGCAGCCTTGGCTTCCTGGGCTCAAGCAATCCTTCCACCTCAGCCGCCTGAGTAGCTGGGACCACAGGTGCACACCACCATGCCAGCTATTTTTTTTTTTTTTTTTAAAGATAGGGTTTCACCATGTTGCCCAGGCTAGTCTTGAACTCCTGTGCTCAAGCAATCTACCTGCCTGTGTCTCCCAAAGTGCTGGGATTACAGGTGTGAGCCACCAGGCCCGGCCAGGATTAGTTCCTTCTGAGGGCTGTGAAGGAAACACCTGTTCTAGGCTCTCTCCTTGGCTGGTAGATGCCTTCTTCCTCTGTCTTCACATAGTCTTCCTTCTGTGTGTCTGGGTCTGTGTCCTAATTTCCTCTTCTTATGAGGACACCAGTCATAATGGATTCAGCTCCATCCTAATGACCTCATTTTAACTTAATTACTTAAAGATGCTATCTCCAAATATAGCCACATTTTGAAGTTCCAGGGGTTATCAATTTGGGGTGGAGCGGCGGGGACAGAATTCACCCCACAACAGCCTCCCTCCCTCTTCCCAAGTCCCCAGTCACCATATGTCACCCTAATTCTAAAGGGCTCAAACTCCGGGGCATGGCAGGTGTGTGACTTTGGATAAGTTAGTTAACCCCTCTGCCTTGGTTTGCGCATGCATAACACTGGGCTAACAATAGTAGCTCTCTCATAGGGTTATTAGGGGAATTAAAGGAGTTATATGTCTAGAGAACTTAGAACAGCACTTGGCACAGACCAAGCACTATATAAGTGTCTATTAAATTAAACATTGAAATCAACAACTCATTTTTACTAAACTGTTAGGAGACGCTTGGCATGGTGGTGCACGCCTCTAATTCTAGCCACTCGAGAGGCTGTGGTGGGAGGATTACTTGAGCCCAGGAGTTCAAGACCGGCCTAGGCAACATAGCATGACCCAAAAAATCTCTAAAATTTTTAAAAAATTAGCTGGGTGTGGTGGCGTGTGTCTGTGGTCCCAGCTACTACTCCAGAGGCTGAGACGGGAGGATTCCTTGAGCCCAGGAATTGGAGGCTGCAGTGAGTTATGATCTCATCACTGCACTCCAACCTGGGCCACAGAGAGAGACACCATCTTTAAAAAACTGTTTTTAGGCCGGGCGCGGTGGCTTAAGCCTGTAATCCCAGCACTTTGGGAGGCCGAGACGGGCGGATCACAAGGTCAGGAGATCGAGACCATCCTGGCTAACACGGTGAAACCCCGTCTCTAAAAAAAATACAAAAAACTAGCCAGGCAAGGTGGCGGGCGCCTGTAGTCCCAGCTACTTGGGAGGCTGAAGCAGGAGAATGGCGTAAACCCGGGAGGTGGAGCTTGCAGTGAGCTGAGATCCGGCCACTGCACTCCAGCCTGGGCGACAGAGCGAGACTCCGTCTCAACAACAACAAAAAAACAAACAAAAAAAGTTTTTAAATAAAAATTAAGACAATTTAAAAAGTGCTAGGAGACTGTTACGTTACCCTCCCAAAGAATTCGCTTTCTCTGGGCAATGCTTAATATCAGAAATGGAATCACCAATTCACAATAGGGGAACCATATATATTTGAGGGTGAGGATCCCCAACATTCTTCAAAGTACTATTTGACAACTACATGATCCACTCTGAAATATTAACAGTAGTCAACATTTATTAAATGCTAATGATGGGGCCGGGCATGGTGGCTCACGCCTGTAATCCCAGCCCTTTGGGAAGCCAAAGTGGAAGGATCACTGGAGGTTGGGAGTTTGAGACCAGCCTGGCCAACATGGCGCAACCCCATTTCTACTAACAATACAAAAATAAGCTGGGCATAGTGGCGGGTGCCTGTAGTCTCAGTTACTAGGGATGCCAAGGCAGAGGATGGGTTGAACCCTGAGACGGAGGTTGCAGTGAGCCATGATCATGCCACTGCACTCTAGCCTAGCGACAGAGCAACATTCTGTCTCAAAAACAAAAACAAAACAAAACAAAAACTAATGATGGGCCAGGCACTGTGCTAAGTAAGGGCTTTCCTGGTATTTAGGCTGTGAGGTGGGTACTATTATTATTCCCACTTTATAATTGAGAGAATGGAGGCTCCAAAAAGCCACGTCTCAAGGCCATGCTCCCCAGTTAGTAAGTGGTCCAATAGTTTGTGCAAATTAAGGACTGCCAGACTTAGAGTGTCAGGGAAAGAGAGGTTTTTCCTTCTCTCCCACTTTTTCACCATCCCCTTCTCTTCCCCCGCTGCTGAACGTTGCATCCCCACGGCCAAGACTGCACCCCCTCTTCTACAGACAACATCCAAGCTGCTGGGACCCGACCCAGCGCCACCTTGCGAGCCCAGCATTTCGAGGGGCAGGCTTCCAAACAGGGTAATAATCGTCCCATTAAAATTAATGTCCATGAAGTGAGCCGTTAAAAGCGTGCAGATTAAAAAGGGGGGGAGGGAATTGTTCAATTTAAATCCAAAGGGCTTTTTAAATAGACACTGTGTCTTCATTCTTGGAACGCTACGCTACACCCGGGCAATGGATCAGGTCCCCTCTGCAAAGACTAAGGGGGATTAAGGAGGTGAGTCCCAGGAGAATGGGAAGTGGTTCTGGCCAGAAGCAAAGGGAACTAAGGTCTATCCAGGGCCCACTGCGTGCCAGGTGCTTGGCACACACTTCTCTCATTTAATCTCTGCCCCAATCCTGGGATGGAGGTATTATTATTCCCAGATTACAGGGGGCAGTATAAAACCGTGGTTAAGAGCTTAGAGCCTGCGGCATACTGCCCTAATTCAGATGCCGGTTTCATTCTTAGCTACTCTGTGAGCTAGGGCAAGAGGCCTTATCTACCTGTGCCTCAGCTTCCTCATCTTTGAAATATTATAGTAATTGCATGTAGAATAGTTGGGAGATTTACCTTTAGGCAGCAGAGGCAAGAGCGCCCAAAGCCTACAGGTGCCAGACATAGAAGGTGCGCAGTAAGTCTTGGCCATTATGAAGCCTAGGATAATTGGAGCTGGGTGAGGGAAAAGGCCACTAGAATCACATAGCGTTGTGAGCTCTGACCCCTGACTTTGTTGTCATTTCACCATGCTGCAGGCCAAAAGGGACATTTCTCCTCCTGATCAATTCAGACCAAAACTAAGTTCACAGACTTGAAGAATCTTGGTTATACTCTGAGGTGGGAAGGAAAGAATGGAAGCTTCCTCAGCAGGTTCCAGACTCCCAACTTGGAGTCACCTCTGGACTCATCCCGATCGTCTGAATCCTAAAGCTGCCTGAATCCCAGTCGATTTAAGATCGCAGGTTTCATTCTCCCCCCCACAGAATCCTGAGAGCCGCCCAGCCCATCTGAACCTTCACTGGCTATGACAACTCCAGACGCTCCAGTCTGGAGGTGCACAGGAGTGGCTGTGGGGTTGGGAAAGGAGGAATTAAAGTCCCCCGCGCCCCTCCTCTCGCCGACTCCTTAGGGTATTCGCTGCGCATTAAATTGGGATCATCGCAGAAAACTGTAACCCCATCAGGAAAATAATATTCACAAAGAAAGCAGACAAGAAGTTTCCCTTCAGAAAGCCCCTTGTGACGGTCTTTTGGGTGTGGGTGCTGGGCAGCGAGAATGCCTCCATCCACGCCCCTAGCGAGCTCAGGACCGACCCATTCAGCCCCCTATCACGCCTACGTCAGGGTTTCTAGCCAGGCGCTGGGGCCGCGTTAGGGTCAGCCTAAATGCCTACAGGTGCCAAATCAGACCTGAAACGAGGCAAGTTAGGTGTAATCTGGCTCTTCCGTAAGATTTTGAATCCACCCACCTCCCCCAAACAAAACAACAGCCTCGGAATATTTTTGAATAATGCAGCCGAATTCAGTATCAGCTTCATCCAAAACGGCAAACAAGCCTTCTTCCCTCGCCAAATCGGAACTCGAGCTGAAATCAGGAAAAGGGGAAGGAGAACAACCTTCCCTCGCCCTCCTCGCCTCCGCGGGGGTCCCCTGAGACCCCCAAAGCCCGGGACCTCCGCTGTGGGGCGCCTTCTCGCGTCGCCCCGCGCCGCGCTCCGGGTCTCCCAAACCTCGCGCCCCATCGCTGCCGGCGCCGCTAGGGTTAAAAGTTACCTCTCGGTTTCTTCTGCCTGCAGCCCCCCCCCCACCCCCGGGGGCCGGATGATGTAACCCCCCTCCCCGCCCCCCTCCACCATGTGACACTTTAATTAATAATAGCGCCGTCAGCACAACAAACGCACAACACAAGGAGAAACTTGGTGTCCAGGGGAGGCCCCCGGCGGCTGGAGCGCGGCGGCAGCGGGCGCAGAGGCCGGAGGGAGAGGAGGCGAGGGGCGGCCCGAGCGCGGGGCGGGAGCGAGGCCAGCGGTCATGTGCCCGTGCCCCCTGCACCGCGGCCGCGGGCCCCCGGCCGTGTGCGCCTGCAGCGCGGGTCGCTTGGGGCTGCGCTCGTCCGCAGCGCAGCTCACCGCCGCCCGGCTCAAGGCGCTCGGCGACGAGCTGCACCAGCGCACCATGTGGCGGCGCCGCGCGCGGAGCCGGAGGGCGCCGGCGCCCGGCGCGCTCCCCACCTACTGGCCCTGGCTGTGCGCGGCCGCGCAGGTGGCGGCGCTGGCGGCCTGGCTGCTCGGCAGGCGGAACTTGTAGGAACGCGGGGCTTCTTGGTGGGGCCGGAGCCGAGACCCAGCCGGAGCAAGCAACAGGTACGCGAGCGAGCGACCGAGAGCCAGGGCGCGGCAGCTGGGCACTGGCCCGGGAGCGGGAGAGTGGCAAGTTTGGCTTTTTTCTCTTCCCTTCTCCTTCTTCCTCCATTCTCTTCTCTTGCAAGCATCTCCGGCCCCCCTCTCCTACCCAGTCCCCAGTCTTTCCTTCCAAGTGTCAGGTCCACCATTTCTGCCCCTATGTCTCCGAGTCCTTAAGCGCATCTTGCTACTCACTTATAGCTCGGTGGCTTGAGGAGGACTTCAACCTCCAGAATCCCCACCAGCCCCACAAATAAACACACAATGCAAATAAAAAGTATGCCTGCAATGAGAATATAGTTGTAAGCCACTCCAAATACTTAAAGTCTATCGCAGTGCCAGGAAAGGTCCTCGGTCCCTTTCCAAGCCTCTTGCTGTTCTTGAGTCGCCACCGTCTCCATCACCTTTGCTCCCAACCTCTTCTCCCTAAGTGTCACTTCTCCAATCTCTGATCCCCATTCTCTGGCACCCCAAGCGCATCTCGAGACTTCCTCCCCTTCCAGGTTTCTGGCTGGCCCAATCTTTCTTCCCAAGCTCCGCGCATTTGCAGTTTTCTTCTGCCCTGCCAACGTCGCTCCTTCTCCAGTGAGGTGTCCTGTTTAAGGAGTTTGGCTTCCTTCTCTCCAGACGGTTGTAGCCGCGATGGGAAGGAGACGCCTTCAGAGTGGGCTGGAATAGAAGGCTTTCAGGCAAACTCCAATGGGAAGCCTTAAGGAAGGAACATTTATTGAGCTCCTTCGGGGTGCTGGGCACTGTTTAGGGGGGTAATGCTTTGAGAACTTAGGACGGGAAGTGGGTATTGAGCGCCTAGTGTGGTTGGTGTCAGTGGGAGGAAGGTACTAGGTTCTTGGGGTGGGGGAATTATTGTGACTTAGCTGTGCGCCTGGCACTGTGCTAGGCGCTTTGAGGAAGCGCACAGTGTAAGCATCGTCTTACTACTCTGGATCCTGGAGTAGCGAGGAGCGCTGCAGAGAATGAGGGAGAGAGAATCAGGCTGAGCCCACCATAGATGAGTCTAGGACCGGAAGGTGAATATCAAAGGTAACATAGCCAGCCGCCCTTGGGTCCCCGCCGCCGAGCCCCGGCCGCGCGCCGCAGACACCCTGGGAAGTTGGAGCGGCGCCTGAAGGCGAGGCCCGAGCGTCTGCGCCCGCGGGGAAAGGCGGCAGCCGGAGCGTGGGGGGTGGCAGCGCCCAGGGAGCTGCGGGGGTGCGCGGGGTGTGAGCCGGGACCGCAGGCGACAGATGTCGCGTGGGCCCGTGCAGCCCGGGCGCTGGCAAAGAGAAGTGCGCACTTCGGGGCGCTCTCCGCTCGGTTCCCGGGCGCCGGGGGTCCCATCCACTTCTCCCCGCCTTCTCCCTCTCCTGTTGGAGAGGCTGGGGGCTCCCGCGACTGAAAGGAGTCAGGCTGAGGCTGCCCAGTCCCAGGGACGGGAAAAACATTTTAGATGTATCGCGGGGAGCAGAAAAAGGAAGTTGAGCGACAGACGCGAAGTCCAAAGCGTGGAATTTGGGAAGAGGCAGGAAAAAAAGTGGGTTAAGAGGGAGAGAAAAAACAAGCGACGAGATGGGGAGGGACAAGAAGTTTGGGGAGGATAGAGAAAAAGAGAAACTGCCTGGAAAACAAGTTGCAAGACAATTGAAAAGTGAATGAGAAGGAAATAGAGGAAGGGAGTAAAATCAAATAGCACTGTGGAGAGGCCTGGGACACGTCTTTCTCTGGTTCTGTCGTCCAGGAGACTGGATAAGCGCTCCCCTCCTGGGACCAGGCGTGCGGGATGTCGGGTGCACCCGCGGGAGGCGGAGGACTCCGGGCAGGAGCCTGACTGTGTTCCCGTTTACCGGTGTGTGAGTGTCAGGGGTGGGAACGCTCCCGGGGCCTGGAAGGGGAGGCAGCGGGAGGGGCGGGCAGAGTGCGCCGCTCTGCGCCGGAGCACAGGGGAGGAGTTGGGTAACTGGGGCCTGCGCTGCAGGGGAGGGCGGCGGCCAGGAGTTTCGCTGTTTTGCGTCGGTGTTGGGAGGGCGGCAGCAGGTTGTTGTCTCTGTGGAGTTTATTTCCGCCCCTCCCTGCCGGCTTCTACCCCACAGTTGCTCCCGTGCTGCGCCCTGACTCTGAGACACCCTCTTCCCACACCTCTGGGTTCTCCTACCTGCCTTGTCCCGCCCGGGCGTCCCCTCCAGGGTTCTGCAGCCTCTGGCGCCCTGACCTCAGGATGCCCCGCCCGGCTTCCCTCCAGCGCCGCCCCTCATACCCTCGGGACACCCGGAGAATTGCTCACCACCTGCCTTCCTGCGCTCCCAGGGCGGGTTCCCCCGTGCTCCGGCTCCCTGCACTGGCCCGGATAAAGTTCTCTCTCTGCAGCCTACATCTGACCTCAGAATACCAGCAGCTCCGGCCTTTATTTGTGCTTTTGGTTTAATTTGGGGAAACCCGTTTTTTCCCAGCTCTGGTAAGTTAAGTAGAAGGGAAAGAAAATTCACTGGAGGAAAATAGTTTGTTGTGTTCTATGCTGGATATGGGGTGCTCTCCACTTTCCCTACCCTAATAGAGAAAGAGGAATGTTCACAGCTGTACCTTAGGTGTTTGAGGGAGGCCTGTGCCAGCCATATAGGGTAGGAACTACCACTTTCAATTCCCGTAGGTTTTAAGGGTGTGCTCAGCTATATGCAGAATCAATATTTTCTACATAAAGGCCAGGCAGGGTGGCTCACCCCTGTAATCCCAGCACTTTGGCAGGCCGAGGCAGGCGGATCACCTGAGGTCAGGAGTTTGAGACCAGCATGGTGAATGTGGTGAAACCCCAACTCTACTAAAAATACAAAAATTGGCTGGGCGTGGTTGTGCACACCTGTAATCCCAGCTACTCAGGAGGCTGAGGCAGGAGAATCGCTTGAACCCAGGAGGCGGAGGTTGCAGTCAGCCAAGAAGTCAGCCAAGAAGAGCCGAGATCACGCCACTGCACTCCAGCCTGGGCGACAGAGCGAGACTCCATCTCAATAATAATTTAAAACACGTGTGTGTGTGTGTGTATGTGTCCAGTATGCTTGTTCTGAGTCTCTATTGCAAGCCAGCAATACTTTTCTCAGAAGTCATCCTTTAAAAAAAATAACAAACAGAAACAAAAACCCAAGACTCAGTTTTCCCATATGTAAAATGGGGACAATAATAGTACTTAATGTGTAGGTACATTATTAAGAGGGTTAAATGAATTCAAACATGGAAAGTTCTAGAACAGTGGATATACATGTGAGCTATCGTGATTATTATAGTGCATTTACTATCATTCTTTCCCAAGGTAGTCAACATTGTACCATTATTATTGCAGGCCGTTCCACACCACTCCTACCTGCCCTCCTGGGAAATCAGTGCCAGAAGGGTCAGGAGAGAATAATGGTTGAGAGACTCTTAAGCGCCCAGCCACTTGCTGACAGCATGACCTTGAGAAAGAACCATTACCTCTGCACCTTTATCTGTAAACTGGAGCTGTATCCTTCCAGGGTTATTGGGAGAATTATAAGAGAATATTCATTGAAAGTGTCCAGTGCAGGCTGGGCCAGTGGTTCCATCCTGTAATCCCAGCACTTTGGGAGGCTGAGGTGGGCGGATCGCTTGAGTCCAGGAGTTGAAGACCAGCCTGGGCAACATGGTGAAACCTTGTCTGTACCAAAAATAATAATAATAATAATAGCATGGTGGTGTGCACCTGTAGTCTCAGCTACTTGGGAGGCTGAGGTGGGAGGATCACTTGAGTCCCAAAGGCAGAGGTTGCAGCAAGCTGAGATCACACCACTGCACTCCAGCCTAGGTGACAGAGTGAGACTCTGTCTCAAAAAAAAAAAAAAAAAAAAGTCCAGTGCAGTGGCTGTCTGTTAACTTCAGTCAACAGAGAATGTCATGAAATGGTCAGTGCCATTCCTTTTATTTCAAAGGGGAAGCCGAGGCAGAGAGCATCCACCTAAGTGATCCCCAGTGGAATTGGAGCTTCTGTCTTTGAAGTCACACAGCGCCCCCCACCCCATGACTTGCAGGGGAAGAGGAGATAGGGGCAGTAAGCAGACAGGGTTGGCGCACAGTGAATTCCTGCACAAGTGCAATTCCCTTTCTTCCAGAGCCCCAGGGGAGGCTCCTCTGAGGCTGGGGAGGCCGGGAGGAGGATGGGTGTGATTTAACCAGTCAATACTCAAAGATACAGGAGAGAGGGAACAAAAGACGCTTTATGGTGAGCGCTGGCTGGCGGAGGCGTGGGAGGGAGGGAGGGAGAAGCCTGCCTGCGGAGGGGGCAGGGAGGGAGAGAGAATGGAGCCGAGGAATCTGCCTGGGAGTCGAGGCCAGGGCTGGGTAGAATCCTGCCTTGGGAGCAGGGGAAGGGGAGAGAGGGGGACTCTGCAGGCCCATAAGGCGACGTGGTCAGTGGCAAGGAAGATAATGGGCCAGCGGGAGCCTGCTTTAATGAATTAATGACGGCCTGGCCCGCCAACCAGACTTGCTAACTGGTTCTTGGCAGGTACTTTGGGGATTAAGTGGTTAAACCTGGAGGAGCGTCCCGCAGGCCTCCCTCCCAGCCCGCAGCACCCCTGCCAGAATTACTTTTAGAGCTTGAAAGCTTGGCCTTCTGCTTGGCGAGGGAGCCCGAGGAGGACAGCTGTTGGGGAGGAACCCCCCGGGAAGGGGCCAGATGTGCAGAACCAGGCAGCCTTCCTGCCACATGGTCCCTGTCTGGAGTCATCCGCTCGCCTAGTGAGAGGCCAGAGTACAAGTGACTGAGCTGTGGATGGAAAAGAGCCACACCTGGGAATAATTAAATATACCCCCAGATGTGGGCTGGCTGGATTTGGCAATCATAACTCTAGAGTTTTTGAAAAGTCAGCCTTTTAGACAAGCAGATAACGAGAGGTGGGGAGGGGCCTTCTGTTTCTTTGGTGGTCCTCACTAGTGTCCCTGTGCTAGGATTTCACAGGAACAGAAAGCTAACCCACAGTGTCCCTAGTCCCTGGCAACTTGGCTTGTCACATAGTAGGTGTACAATAACTATGTGCTTTGTTAAATGAATCAGAAACTATGCAACATCAGCCGGGTACGCTAGCTTACATCTGTAATCCCAGCACTTTGAGAGGCTGAGGCGGGTGGATCACTTGAGGTCAGCAGTTCGAGACCTGCCTGGCCAATGTAGTGAAACCCTGTCTCCACTAAAAATACAAAAATTAGCCAGGCATGGTGGTGTGTGCCTGTATTCAGCTACTCGGGAGGCGGAGGCAGGAAAATTGCATGAACCCAGGAGGCGGAGGATGCAGTGAGCCGAGATCGTGCCACTGTACTCCAGCCTGGGCAACAGAATGAGTGAGACTCAGTCACAAAAAAAAAATTAAAAAAAGAAACTATGCAACATAGTCACTATTGTTTCCCAAATTCAGGTTCTTCCACTTACACAACTGCTAATTATTGAGTATCTTCTGTGTATAGGGTACTGTGGCTACAGGAAGGACCAAGACGTAGAGTTCCCTGCTTTCATGGAGCCCACATTTTAGTGGGAAGAGACAGACAATAAGTAAATATTGTTCTTGTTACTACTTCTGTGTAACAAATTACTCCAAAACTACTAAGTTTTGCTTCAAACAACTAGAGCTATCCCTCTGTCTCTGGGGGGAAGTGGTTCCAGGATCCCATCTTGGATCCCAAAATCTGAGGATGCCGAGTCCCTGATATGAAATGGTGTAGTGTTTGCATGTAACCCACACACTGTGTGCTTTAAGTCATCTCCAGATTACTTGTAATACCCAATACAATGTAAATGCTATGTAAATAATTATACCGTATTGTTTTTATGTGTGTTTTTAAAAATTCTTATTTTTTAATTTTATTTTTTTCCAATAGTTTTGATCTGAGGCTGGTTGAATCCTTGGATGTGGAACTCACCTATATGGGAGGCTGACATATTTGACCATGCTCACACATTCTGTGGGTGAGGAATTTGGTCAGGGCATAGTGGCGGTGACTTGTCTCTGCTCCAGGATGGCTGAGGACTGGAGTCATGGGTGGGGAAGCAATCTTATTTACATGTCTGGTTGTTAATACTGGGAGTCAGCTGGGGCTGTTAATGGGAGCAGCTATACTCAGCCTCTTCGTGTGGCTTGGGCTTCCCCACAGCATGGCAGCTGGATTCTGACACAGTGACTGGGAGCTCCAAAAGCAAGTATCCTGGGGAACTAGGTGGAAGCTGCTTTGCTTTTTCTGACCCAGCTTCCAAAGTCACTTTGGTTATAAGTCAGAAGCTGATGCAGATTCAAGGTGGGGCAGAATTAGACTCCACCTCATGGGGATTGGTGAGGTTCTGGAATTGCATGGGGAATGGGAGATACTATAGTGGCCACCTTTGGATTATGCAGTCTAACACAGAGATAATTTCAGAAAGTGCTCAGGGCCCCGAAGGTAATATACAAAGGTAACACAATAGAGAGTGCCCCAGGGACTTCTCACCTGTGGTGATGAGGGAAGGAAGGCCACTTTGAAGAGGAACCAGGGGAATAGCAGATTTGAATGACACAAAGGAGCCAGCCATATGAAGACATTCAAGAAAGGTGTTTTAGGAAGAGAGAGAGTAAGTCCAGTGGCCTGGAGGTGAGACTGCATAGTACATTTCAGGAAAGAAAAACAAGCAGTGTAGCTTGGTGCCGGGGCTGGATGCCCAGGTGCAGGGATGCAGAAATGAACGAGTCCCAACCGCAGCCCTCAGGTGACCCCAGACTCTTGCAGAGACAGGAGACTGAGGCTCTGCCCCTGCCCTCGCCTCTTAGTAGAAGTAAACCAGTTCACCTCCTGCCAAGGTCTGAGAGGTCGTGATCCCTGAACCAACTCACACCCACCCCCCTCAGTGCCAGGGGAACACTGTGGGCATCGATTGGGTCTCCATCACCCTTAGAACTCTCACCATCCAACTCAGCACTGGCTCCCCTGTTCCTTTCCTGCCCTAAACTGGTGCCCCTGCTGTTGGGTGGGGGATTTCTGATTTAGCCCACATCAATAAGATGCACCCTTTTATGACTCTGGTTGTCCAGGCAAGGAGAAAGCTCCTTCCTCTTCCTGTGGGGAGGCAACTGGCTTATCCAAGATGGCTGCTTCCCGCAGAGCTTTCCCACACTGAACCTTTGCTCCATGGGCCAGAGACTTGGGCAGGGTGGAATTTAATTGCTCTGGGAAACTTGATATAATATTCCTTTTTTAAAAAAGTAGCTGGATGTGGTGGCTCATGCCTGTAATGCCAGCACTTGAGGATGCTGAGGTGGGAAGATTGCTTGAGCCCAGGAACTTGAGACTAGCCTGGGCAACATAGTGAGATCCCCATCTCTACATAAAATAAGAAATTAGTGAGGTATGGTGGTCCATACCTGTGTTACCAACTACTCGGGAGGCTGAGATGGGAGGACTGCTGAACCCAGGAGGCTGAGGCTGTAGTGAGCTGCAGTCGTACCACTGCGTCCAGGCTGGGCAACAGAATGAGACCCTGTCTCAGAAAAATAAATAACGTTTTCTTGATGACAAAAAATATTACAAGTTCATTGGCAACTATTTGGAAAATGCTGAATAAAAGAAAATTGTAGCCAGGCGTGGTGGCACGCGCCTGTAGTCCCAGCTACTGGGGAGGCTGAGGCGGGATGATTGCTTGAGCCCAGGACTTTGTTGCTGCAGTGAACTGTGATTGTGCCACTGCACTCCATCCTGGGTGACACAATGAGTCCCTGTCTCAAAAAAAAAAAAAGAAAAAGAAAGAAAGAAAAAGAAAGAAAGGAAGGAAGGAAGGAAGGAAGGAAGGAAAGAAAGAAAGAGAAAGAAAGAAAATTAGAGTCTTGCCTCTGGAGATAGGAGGTTCAGCTTTGAGCAGAAGGTCTGAGTAGCAGTAAAGACCAGACAGCTTCTAAGCCTTTCTACCTTTCCGTCGCGTTAGATTTGACCCTTTCGTAATGTGATTTTCTTTCTTTCTTTCCTTCTTCTCTTTCCTTCCTTCCTTCCTCTCTTCCTTTCTTTCTCTTTTTTTATTTCCCTCCCTCCCTCCCTCCCTCCCTCCCTCCCTCCCTCCCTCCCTCCCTCCCTTCCTTCCTTCCTTCCTTCCTTCCTTCCTTCCTTCCTTCCTTCCTTCCTTCCTTCCTCCTGTCTCTCTCTTCCTCTCTGTCTCTCTCTTTTTCTCTCTCTCTCTGTTGTTTTGAGATAGGGTCTTACTCTGTCACCCAGGCTGGAGTACAGTGGCAGGATCATAGCTCACTGCAGCCTCAGCCTCCTGGGCTCAAGTGACTCTCCCACCCTAGCCTTCCAAGTAGCTGAGACTACAGGTGCATGCCAGCACACCTGGCTAATTTTTGTATTTTTTGTAGAGACAGGGTTTTGCTATGTTGCCCAGGCTGGTCTTGAACTTCTGAGCTCAAGACCTCCTGCCTTGGCTTCCCAAAGTGTTGGGATTATAGGTGTGCACTACCATGCCTGGCTGGATGGGTACTTTAACACATGGAATCACTCTAAATATATTATCTGTAACCTGACCTTTTCCATATATCACAGGCATTTGTTCAACCTTTTAGTATTTTTCCATGAGACATTTCTTTCTTTCTTTTTTTTTTTTTTGAGATGGAGTCCCACACCGTTGCCTAGGCTGGAGTGCAGTGGTGCGATTCTGGCTCACTGCAACCTCTACCTCCTGGGTTCAAGAGATTCTCCTGCCTCAGCCTCCCAAGTAGCTGGGATTACAGGTGCCTGCCACCACACTTGACCTAATTTTTGTATTTTTAGTAGAGGCGGGGTTTCACTACATTGGGCATCCTGGTCTCGAACTCCTGACCTTGTGATCTGCCCACCTTGGCCTCCCAAAGTGCTGGGATTACAGGCGTGAGCCACTACACTTAGAAGTTGGTTAGTATTGCTTTATTTGGTTAGTTCATCATTTACATTCCCCATCCATCATGGTGAAGGAACAGTGAAGGATCACTTGAGCCCAGGAGTTCAAAGCTACAGTTAGCTACAATTACACCACTGTACTCCAACCTGGGCAGACAGCAGAGTGAGACCTTCATCTCAAAGAAAAAAAGAAAAAAAACTAATTAAAAAATTGTTTTAATGCTCACAGGTGAGAGGATTGCTTGAAGCCAGGAGTTTGATACTAGCCTGGGCAACAAAGTGAGCCCCAATCTAAAAAAAGAAAAAGGAAAAATTAGCTAAGCGTGGTGGTGTGCCCCTGTAGTCCCGCTACTCGGGAGGCTGAGATGGGAGGATCGCTTGAGCCTAGGGAGGTTGAGGCTGCAGTGAGCTGTGATCATGCCACCACACTCCAACCTGGGCAACACAGTAAGACCCTGTCTCAAAAAAAATAAAAAGTAATTTTTTTTTTTTGGCCAGGCACGGTGGCTCACACCTGTAATCCCAGCACTTTGGGAGGCTGAGGTGGGTGGATCATTTGAGGTCAGGAGTTTGAGACTAGCCTGACCAACATGGTGAAACCCCATCTCTACTAAAAATAGAAACAAATTAGCCTGGTGTAGTGGCACATGCCTGTAGTCCCAGCTACTGGGGAGGCTGAGGCAAGAGAATCACTTGAATCTGGGAGGTGGAGGTTGCAGTGAGCTGAGATTGTGCCACTGCACTTCAGCCTGGGTGACAGAGAGAAACTCCGTCTAAAAAAAAAAAAAAAAGTTTTTAATCCTCTCAAATGGAACTTTGATATCAAAACATATTTAGCATTCTTTTGGCTGGGCGTGGTGGCTCACTCCTGTAATCCCAGCACTTTAGGGGACCAAGGTGGGTAGAGATTCTGAGGTCAGGAGTTTAAGACCAGCCTGACCAACATGATGAAACCCCGCCTCTACAAAACAAAACAAAACAAAACAAACCAAAAACAAAAATTAGCTGGGTGTGGTGGCACATGCCTGTAATCCCAGCTACTTGGGAGGCTGAGGCATGAGAATCGCTTGAACCTAGGAGGCAGAGATTGCAGTGAGCCGAGATCACGCCATTGCACTCCAGCCTGAGTGACAGAGCGAGACTCTGTCTCCAATACAAACAAACAAAAAACATAGTGAGCATTCTTGTATTATAAAGGCCGTCTAGAGCATAAAATCATGTGGTCAAGATCTGCAAACACTGCCGTTGGCTCCTATGTCTCATTCATGTCATTGGCCTTTCTTTATTTGAGACAGGGTCTCTCTGTTGCCCAGGCTGGGGTGCAGTGGCGCAATCAGGGCTCACTGCACTCTCTACCTGGGCTCAAGTGATCCTCCCACCTTTGCCTCTCCAGTAGCTGAGACTACTGGTGTATGTCACTAATTTTTTATTTTATTTTTTTAGAGATGGGGTCTTGCTATGTTGCCCAGTCTGGTCTGGAACTCCTGGGCTCAAGCAGTATTTCTTTCTGCCTTGGCCTTCCAAAGTGCTGAGATTCCAAGTGTGAGCCACTGGGCCCAGCCCATGTCACTGGCCTTTATATGTCAAGTGTCTGTTGGCCCTTGAGCTGACTGTGACTGGCCTCAGATGAATCTCTGTTGCCTTGCTGTGGACTTTTCTTCACGGACCACACCTTTAGCCAGTGTGGGAGTGTGGATGATGCCTAGTATGCCTGTCCCCACTTCAGGGAAAGGTTCCCAGTCTCAACAATGTCACTAATCTGGAAAGCTTCTCTGTCTGCCTGGCTGTACCTATCATCCTGGGGGCAGGAATCATGTTCATCTAATAATCTTGGAGCTAGCACATGGTACTTAATAAACCCTGTAAAATGCTAACACACTGATGCTGGAGGAACTAAGACAAAGTGGCTTGCATGGGTGGAGAGGGAGGTCTTCCAGGAGTGGGGATGTGTCAGAGTTACTGGAATGGATTCAAGAAGATGTATCATTTTCCAATTTTGTTTTTTTTTAGACAGAGTCTCACTCTGTTGCCCAGGCTGGAGCACAGTGGCACGATCTTGGCTCACTGCAACCCCTGCTCCCAGGTTCAAACGATTCTTCTGCCTCAGCCTCCCTAGTAGGTGGGATTACAAGGTGCCCACCACCACGCCCAGCTAATTTTTGTATTTTTAGTAGAGAAGGGGTTTCACCATGTTGGCCAGGTTGGTGCTCGAACTCCTGACCTCAAGTGATCCAGATATGCCTGCCTTGGCCTCCCATAGTGCTGGGATTACAGGTGTGAGCCACCACGCCTGGCCAAGGTACCATTTTTCAAAGATGACTCAGACTTAGAATATTTGAGACTGTTGGCAGAGCAAACAGCCTAAGGCTTGATTCAGAAAATTTAACCCTGGTAACTTTATCTTCCTCACCAATACTTTATGCTGAGGCAGGGAAGCTTCATGGAAAGGGACATGAATTTTGGAGTCAGGCCGACTTTCAGATAACTTTCTCCATCTCCCATTTGCCAGTTGTGTGACCTTAGGCCGATCCCATTGCCTTCTGAGCCTTGGTTTCCTCATCTGTAAACTGGGAAGAATAATAGCATCTGCACTGGAGGAGCACTATATATCAAGCGGCTGGCACAGATTCAGCCCCCTCTATGTGTGAGTGGCTGGGAGAACCAATGCTGTTTTATCTCCGTAATGAGCTCCTAGCATGAAGGAAGCATGCCATAATCTACTCCAGCGCAGTACAAGGCATGTCACTGGTGTTCCGAAAATGGTGAATGACAGCCTATGATATATGTTGTTCGTATTTGGTGTAAAATGGAGTCCATCGTCTGGGTGCGGTGGCTCACACCTGTAATCCCAGCACTTTGGGGGACCGAGGTGGGTAGAGCACTTGAGGTCAGGAGTTCAAGACCAGCCTGGCCAACATGGTGAAATCCCACCTCTATTTAAAAACAAACAAACAACAACAACAAAAAAAATTAGCCAGGCATTGTGGCACACACCTGTAGTCCCAGCTACTCGGGAGGCTGAGGTGGGAGGATTGCTTGAGCCCAGGAGGTCAAGTCTGCAGTGAGCTATGATTGTGCCACTGCACTCCAGCCTGGGCAACAGAGCAAGACCCTGTCTTTGGAAAAAAAAAAAAAAAAAGAAGATGTTTAGTCCATGGGCCCATCTTTGTGGTATGGGTGGGAGGTCTCAGAACTTTCTGAGCCTTTTGCTTAAGGCAGTTGCTATTTGCTTTAATCCTGCCTTCCCCAGTCTGGGACTCACCAAGGGCCTACTTCAGCCACTCTGACAGGGCTGGGAGAACCACTAGACCAGGGCTTTCCAGCCCAGGCAACACTGGCCTTCAGGTCCCAGAAAGATGCAAACCGCCATGCTTATTTTGCCCATTACTGTATCCCAGCACCCGGGCATGGCGGCATTCACTAACTGGTGAATGAATGAATGCATGAATGAATGAATGTAGGGGAGCCCTCAGGAAATTTGTGAACACCCAGTAATTAAGCTAATAACACTGGCTGATTTCATCCTCCTCTTCTACTTCCCCCTACTTGGGACAGAAAACATAGTTTGGATCCAGTTCTCAGAAGATCTGTGAGCCAAAAGGATCTGTGTTCTGGAAACATAGCCAGAGCCAGACAGGACATTAGAGACATATAACCCATCTCCCTCATTGTACAGTGGAGAACCTGGGGCCCAGAGATAGCTACTAAGGGTTAAGATGAGGCGAACTTAAATGCCAGGTGATAGTAGGAGTGTCTTAGTATCTCAGGGAGGGGTGAAAATGGGTGGTCTCCTAGCTGAATTTGGCTTCGCAGTTGAGTTCTGTTTGACCTGCATGGGTTTTCCCCCAACACTTAAAAGTCAGGCATTTTAGGCAGGCGTGGTGGCATGTGCCTGTAGTGCCCATTGCTCAGGAAGCTGGGGCAGGAGGATCACTTGAGCCCAGCAGTTCGAGACCAGCCTGGGCAACAAAGTGAGACCCCATCAAAAAAAAAAAAAAAAAAAAAATCAGGCATTTTCAGGTAGAAGCCTGTATTTCCAATTCTTCTTGAAAAAGGAAAAGATCTGACAATGTATTCTAACACATGTATTCCCATGTGGCAGAAACAGGCTGGAGATGAGTGTCAGAAACCCCTTTAGAAAGGACAAACACACTCCAGTGTCCCCAGACCCTCCTGGGTACCTTTACTGGGTCCAGTGCATTTCAGTTCGTGACCCCTGATTTCAGGGAGCCCCCATGCTCTTCCCTTGATGCATATACACCCACACACGCATCCTATTTTAAATACATGAGCTCATACTGTTCATGCTGTTTTGTAACCTGCTTTTTCCTCACTAAAAATAGGTGGTTGAGATCTTCCCATGTCAACACACAAAGGTTTTCCTCATCCTTTTTAATGGCTGCATGATGTTCTGTTGCTTGGATGAACCAGAATTTCCTTATATGGTCACTTCCTTGGGAACATTTGCATTGCTTCCTGTTTTCTGGTAGGGTAAACAAGGTTGTTAGGAACTTTTTTTGTTGTTTTAGAAACAGGGTCTTTCTGTGTCACCCAGGCTGACATGCAGTGGCATGATCATAGCCCACTGTAACTTCAAACTCCTGAGCTTATGTGATCTTCCTACCTCAGCTTCCTGAGTAGCTGGGACTATAGATGTGCACCACCACACCTGGCTAATTAAAATTTTTTTGTGGCCAGGTGCAGTGGCTCGTGCCTGTAATCCCAGCACTTTGGGAGGCCAAGGCGGGGAGATCACCTGAGGTCAGGAGTTCGAGACCAGCCTGGCCAACCTGGTGAAATTCCATCTCTACTAAAAATACAAAAAAATGAGCCGGGCGTGGTGGTGCATGCCTGTAATCCCAGCTACTGGGGAGGCTGAGGCAGGAGAATAGCTTGAACCAGGGTGGCAGAGGTTGCAGTGAGCCAAGATTGCGCCATTGCACTCCAGCCTGGGCAATAATTGTGAAATTCTATTTCAAAAAAGAAAAAAATGTGTGTGTGTGCAGATGGAGTCTCATTATGTGGCTCAGGCTGGTCTGGAACTGCTGGTCTCAAGTGATCCTCCCATTTTGGCCTCCCAAAGTGCTGGGATTACAGGTGTGAGCCACCATGCATGGCAGGGGACATTCATATTTGGACACCTTTGCAGAGAAAAAGTGAAGTTCCTGAAGGTGAAATTGGTAGGTCAAAGAATGTGCATAGTATAGCATGTGGGCCATGGGCCATGGGCAGCGTCGTCTTGTAGGCCACAGTTTCCTTTAAGAAGAACCTGTATTGTTTGTTTGTTTGTTTGTTTTGGTGTTGATTCTATGCTGAGCTGAGCTACTTCCCAACTCTCACTGCTAACCCTTCTGAAAGTCAAGTGAACTGGACTTCCAAGGCCCACCTGCCATAACTTCCTAGCGGGCAGGAGTTCAGGTCTCTCTTCATAGACTTTAGATCATCAGTATCTAGTAGCTGATGGCATTGATAACTGTTCACTGATAGAAGAAGGCTCGGCCAAGGAGAGCAAATATTTCTTCCAGAGGCTGCCACATGACCTCTTCCTTCCTCACACATCACAACCTAGCCATCTTTTCAGCTTCCTTTCCACAGCCTCCTGTGCGCCCAGCTTCCTACTTGGCCGACATGAATTCTACAGATGGAGATTTAAGGGATAACATGGACCGGAGCAATCTTCTTTGCAAGAGGATTCTGCATGGAGAGCTTCTCCTCCAAGTTTTTTTTTTTTTTTTTTTTTTTTGAGACAGGGTCTTGCTATATTGCCCAGGCTGGTCTCGAACTCCTGGGCTCAAGCAATCCTCCTGCCTCAGCCACCTGAGTAGCAGAGATTAGGGGCACATGCCACCATGCCCAGCCCTTCCTTCAAGTCTTAGGGACTAGGACTATTGGTACCATTGAAACTCCTTGGTCAGAATCAACCAAAGATGGAGGATCCCAGAAACTGCTTTTTTTTTTTTTTTTTGAGATGGAGTCTTGCTCTGTCTCCAAGGCTGGAGTGCAGTGGTGCCACCTCAGTTCACTGCATCCTGTGCCTCCTGGGTTTAAGAGATTCTCCTGTCTCAGCCTCCTGACTAGCTGGGATTACAGGTGTGTGCCACTGCACCTGGCTAATTTTTGTATTTTTAGTAGAGATGGGGTTTCATCATGTTGGCCGGGCTGGTCTCAAACTCCTGACCTCAAGTGATCCACCTGTCTCGGCCACCCAAAGTGCTGGGATTACAGTCGTGAGCCACCACACCCAGCCTGTCATCTTTATTCGTTTGTCACTTATTTACCCTCACTCAATAGATAATGAATTGGACACCTACTATATGCTGGGCATTGTGCTGGGCTCTGGGAACATAATGGTAGGAAAAGAATAAAAAAGAGACATGGCGTCCTACAAATGCACAGAAAATACTCTGGGAGGCTACACAACCAGCTGGTGATACCGGCTGCCTCTGGGTAAGGGAGTGGGGCTTAAGGGTTGGGTTTAAGGGGCTTTCCTTTTATTTTTATATTATTCTCCACTGTTTGAATTTGTAACTTATTTGTGCAAAAGGGCAAAAAAGGTATTTTTAAAATTTTATTGAGACAGGGTCTGGCTCTGTTGCCCAGGATGGAGTGCAGTGGCATGATCTTAGCTCACTGCAATCGCCACTTCCTGGGTTCAAGAGATTCTCATGCCTCAGCCTCCTGAGTAGCTGGGATTACAGGTGTGCACCACCACACCTGGCTATTTTTTGTATGTTTAGTAGAGATGAGGTTTTGCCATGTTGCCCAGGCTAGTCTCAAACTTCTGGCCTCCTTGGCCTCCCAAAGTGCTGGAATTATAGGCAAGAGCCACCATGCCTGGCCAAGGTATTTTTTTTTTTAATTAAAAATTGGGGCCTCTTAGGAGGGAATCCAAGAGTCCTAATTCTTCGCTGACATCAGAAAAAGGGAATAAGCCTCTTGCCCTATCTAATGCTGCAGTGGGGTTCACTGTTCTCAGCTTTCACCTTCCATGCCCAAAGTGGCACAACATCACCGCAGCCCAGGGAGGCAGGACCTTGCGGGTTCAAGTTCTCTCTGCCCGCCTCCCCCCTCCATGTGGTGGATGAAAAATGGAAACAGGGACATTTCTTCAAAGGTATTTCATGAATCACTTCAGCCGCGAGTTTTGACTGTGAATTAGCATCTGAGAAAATTCTTTACGAGCCAAGTTTAAGGTAACACATCCCAAGGGTGGGGCGTTGGCTCGCAGGGGTTGATGGACTTCATGTTTTAAAAATAGTTTTAAGCCGGGCGCGGTGGCTCAAGCCTGTAATCCCAGCACTTTGGGAGGCCGAGACGGGCGGATCACGAGGTCAGGAGATCGAGACCATCCTGGCTAACACGGTGAAACCCCGTCTCTACTAAAAATACAAAAAACTAGCCGGGCGAGGTGGCGGGCGCCTGTAGTCCCAGCTACTCCGGAGGCTGAGGCAGGAGAATGGCGTAAACCTGGGAGGCGGAGCTTGCAGTGAGCTGAGATCTGGCCGCTGCACTGCAGCCCGGGCGACAGAGCAAGACTCCGTCTCAACAACAACAACAACAAAAATAAATAAAAATAAAAAATAAAAAAAATAAAAATAAAAAAATAGTTTTAAATAGCACAATTACTACTTGCTGCTCAGAAAAAAGAAAAAAAGAAACCCTATATATGTATATAAAATATAGCCCATGGCAGCCTCAAACTCCTGGGCTTATGCAATCCTCTCTCAGCCTCCTGAGGTGCTGGGATTACAGGCGTGAGCCATAGCACCTGGCCTCAATTCCTACAACTTTCTGATACAGTTCCCTGCTCATCATGCTTCCCTGTTTGCGCCATGCTTTTTACTGTCCTTGGTCTTGCCTAGCCCCTTTCCCCACCTAAGCCATGCTTCCTTTTTCCAAATATGGAAAAAATATGTGTGTGTGTGTGTGTGTGTGTGTGTGTGTGTGTGTGTGTGTGTGTGTGTGTTCAAGTCCCCAGTCAAATCCCAGGTCCACTCTGAAGCTTCCCTAGTGATTGTTACCCCATCCTGACTTCTAGGCTGTTGGTTCACCTCCAGATATTGGTCATTTACAGTACTGTCCTCTGGCATGGCATATCTTTCCGGTAAGCCTAGAGGCAAATTTCAAGCAGGCACCTGGCCTTATCTGGTGCAGATAACCATGCTTAGCACGAAGTCCACACACTCAATAGCATAGTAGGTACTTAATAAGTGTTCCTAGCTCTCCTTCTGTCCCACCTGTGCTTAAAGCAGCATAATTATTTTAGGCTAATACTGCAGGTTTACACTGACTTGCATTCTGTAGATTTATGAGTAGACACCAATGGAGATGTTTAGGGATTACAAAAGCTGGTTTCATTAAATTGAGTGTATTTATCAATTGAGTTGATTGAGGACTCGAATTCCATATTCTATGAAAATATATGGTGGCTGCATAACAACGCAGAGCTCCTACTGTGTTTGTGCCCTCATGGGATAGAAGGGGAATTGGCCTGGCGTGGTGGCTTACACCTGTAATCCTAGCACTTTGGGAGGCCAAGGCGGGAGGATTACTTGAGGCCAGCCTGGGCAACATAGCAAGACCCTGTCTCTAAAAGAAAAAATAAAAATAATAAATTAGCCAGATGTGGTGGTGCATGCCTGTAGTCCTAGCTAGAGGCTGAGGTGGGAGGATTGCTTGAGCTCAGAAGGTCGAGGGTGCAGTGAGCTATGATGGCGCTACTGCCCTCCTGCCTGGGTGGCAGAGCGAGACCCAGTTTCTTTAAAAAAAAAAAAAAAAAAAAAAAGCAAAAGGTTTGAAGTCACTGATTTGGATCCTTGTGACTGTCAGCTGACGTAGACTGTGGGGTCCATGTGTTTATGACTCATCTCTTTCATGCAGTCAGATGTATCCACTAGGGCCCAAGTAAGAGCAGATAGTGTTTCCAAACTCAGTAATCAGAGGAGAATTTAGGAAAGGTTCAAAGGCAAAGGCGTGGACAGGGTTTGGGAAACCAGCGAGAGTGAATGCAGTACCCTAGGTTTGGCCACAGAGGGGAGTTGTTCCCACCCTGGCCTGAAGGTTCCAGGGAAAGGAATGGGACCTGGAGTCCCCAGGAGGGTGTCACTGTACCATGAGTCCAGGCAGCGGCTGTGGCCAACCTCTGACCAGTGGGCGGGGAACTGGGGAACAAACATCTGACTTTATTTTCCCATGAGTGCCTCCTTTCCTGTTGGTCAAACCCAGAAGGAAGCCAGAAGTCAAGGGTACCAGCTGGTACATACAAGTCAACATCTCAGACTTTCTCAAACCCAGAAGTCATAAAGTGATCTCCCTCCTCCTATACCACTCCTGTACTACTTGGTGTGTATTACCCACATGCTCGTTCTTATGCCACCTGCTTCGGAGTAACGTGTGGCACGTTCTTATCTCCCCTGCTAACTTATAGCCATCAAATCTATCCTTTTAAGTCCGGGCACAGTGGCTCATGCCTGTAATCACAGCACTTTGGGAGGCCAAGGTGGGTGGATCACTTGAAGTCAGGAGTTCAAGACCAGTCTGGCCAACATGGCAAAACTCAGTCTCTACTGAAAATACAAAAATTAGATGGGTATGGTGGTGTGCACCTATAGTCCCAGCTATTTGGGAGGCTGAAGCAGGACAGTTGCTTGAACCCAGGAGGCAGAGGTTGCAGTGAGCTGAGATCGCACCACTGCACTCCAGCCTGGGCAACAGAACAAGACCTTGTCTCAAAAACAAACAAACAAATAAACAACCCTACCTGTTTAAGGTGTACAAGTCAATGATGAGGAGTATATATAGAATTTTGCAGCCATCTTCACAGTCAACTTTGGAATATTTTCGTTTCCCTGAAAGAAACCCTGTGCCCATGAGCACCACTCCCCAATTCCTCCCACCCGCCCTGGCCCTAGGCAACCACTGTTCTCCTTTCTGTCACAGAAGATCTGCCTGTTGTGGACATTTCATAAAAATGGAATCACACAATATGTGTCCCTTTGTGTCTGGCTTCTTTGACTTAGCATGATGTCTTCAAGGTTCATCCATCTTCAAGTATCAACACTTCATTCCTTTTTGATGGCTGACTAATAGTCCATTGTATGGAGAGACCACATTTTGTTTATTCATCAGTTGATGGACATTTGAGTTGTTTCCACATTGTGCTATTATGGATAATTCTGCTGTGAGCATTTGTGCACACATTTTGTGCATTCTGTTGTGGATGCTCTTGGGTATGGGCTGTTTTTTCTGCCCTGCCTAGGATGCCTCATTTTCTTATCCTGGTTCGTTTCCTGGCACTCTTCAATAGTCAACAGGGGCCTGCCACTCTCTCTGAGGAGTCTCCTTTGTCTCCCTTATGAGCTGCCTCCCCTGGGCTCCCACAGACCACGTTTCCCCAGATTGCATATGCTCTTTACATGTGACTGTCATTATCCATTTCTTCCCATCTCCCTGTTGGCTCTGAGCCCCTCAAGGGCAAGAATTATGTCATTGAATCTGTAGCCCCTAGTATGGCACTTGGCATATTTGGGAAGAAATGAATGGATGCCTGAACGGGAAACAAACAGGCAAGAACAGAGACTATCCCACAGCGCTCTCCTGAATCCGGATCTGTGAAATGCATCGAGGAAGGTCCTGTTCTGAATTTGGAGAAGCAAAAAGTTCGTGTGTCTCTAGATTCTTCTTTTTTAAAAAATATCTGAAGATGACTACGTAAATATCTAGGTCTAAAAGCAGAGAGGGGAGTGTGTGCGCGCTCACAAATGTCTATTTGGGGATGGCTGCCACATAGACAGAGACTCTGGTAAGGGGAAGAGTGCCAAGACTAGCTTTTGAGGCATCGTTCCTCCAAAACCAGAGCTTTGCATCCAGTAGCTCTCCCCTCCCCCTCCCCCTCCTGACATCCGGGGCTGAGTGTGCAGAGGCCCACTGCACTGACGTCACCCCAGCAGCTGCACTGATCAAAATACCAATCTTTATTTCTGCAGGTTGGTGAAAACCCTGTGTCCTTGGAGAAAGCTGGTTCCCGTTTTCCAGAGGGGGAGCCCAGAGCTTGAAAGGCCACAGTTGGCACTTCGAGAAGGAAGTGGAGAGTAAAGACAGCGCCTGGAGCGATCGTAGAAACACAGAATGGGACTGGGGAAGCCCTTTGGAAATCCAGCTGCAGAAACAGACACCCCAATGCTATTTACATACAGCTCTCTCTCTATATATAAAATATGAATATTACGTATCAGTGCATGCCTTGTCGAGGACGTGGTTGCCTTCCTTTTCTGCACCTTGCGATGTGAACTTTGATATTCTGTAATGTCTGGGGCGCCAGAAGAGAGATGCCTGCTGTGTACTTAGAAACTGTTTGCAAAGACTGGTGGGAATTAGCCCTAGCATCGGCCAACTGCCTGGGGATAGATGCTGGTGGAATAAGAGGTAACAGTGCAAAAGGCATGATAGGAAAGAAAAAAAGAGGTGAGGACTTGGGACCAATTGTGTAGGGGCAGTCTGGGGTGCCTCCATTTCTTGACTCGTCCTAGCCTCTCCCCCTGTACTTACTTAGGTCGATCGCTAGATCCCACTGTCACGTCGAGAGAAATGGGATTTTTGTGTCTCTGGTGCTTCACTTAAAATTTTGCTGGTGCTAAGTGCGTTCCTGCTGGTGCTGCTGTGGTATTCTTTTGACAGACTTGTTGGAAGGCCAGGGGACAAGAGAGATTTCTATTTTGCTGTTTCAGATTCTTTTTTTTTTTTTTTTAAGGGACAAGTTGCAAAAGTGCCACTTGAGAGTCTCTTCTCTTTCTCTACGTGGGGACAAATATCCAGAGGTGGTTTGGAACAAACCTTGGGGTCTAGGAGGGAGGATGGCATTGAGAGGCTTGCTGGTGATGAGGCAGAAAGCTGACCTCATGGATGACTTGGTTGCTATCTCCTCCACCCCCACAAAAGTGTCCTCGGAGTTCAGCCCACAGCCTCCTCCACTCCCCAAGGGGATTTCAGGGTTTAGGTTTTATGGATTAAAGAGGCAAGAAACGGCTACATTCTGGTCAAAGATGATTTATAACCAGGGGACGTTGGGGGAGGGAGTGGGCCATTTAAATGAAAGGCACCAGCATCTCACTGATTGACAGAGGTCTGATTTTTTTCCCCCCAAGGATAAGCTACTATTTTCAGAAGTTTCTAGAAGGGCTAAAAAAAAGATGTGTGCTGGACGGAGACTTGGCTGCAAAGACTCTTCAGGGAGCAGTGATTATTTTTTGCTTTCATTTTCGAAAAATCCAACATAAGCACGTATTCTTCCTCTGTGCAGGATACCACACACTGCCATTTTCAAAGCCGAGGTGGCGAGGTATCAGGCTGCAGATTCGGACAGTCATTCTCCAAGGCTCGATTTGCAAGTCACCACCTGGTACCTATAGACAGAGGGTCCAGCAGGCTGTTTAGCAGACACCGCTCCAGTTCTAAGAAGCCAGCAGTGGGATCCACGTTTGTTAAGGTGGATGCGGCTGAAATGGGAATTATCCCCCCATAGGCTTTGCTGTAAATGACCAGGTCCTTTAGAATGTACAACCTCTCAGTGCTGCTGCAAGCTGGGAGCTGGATTTCTTTCTGTCTTCTTTTTAAAATCCATTCCTTGTGTTTTCCTAAATAGCCCTTTAAAGAGAAATGTAACCCCAGGGCTGCTGAATGTGAGGGAAGGCTCCCCCACCCCGCAGCTTTGAACTCAGCAAGGCAAAAAAAAAAAAACAAAAAAACAAAAAAAAAACAAAAAAAACAACGCTTATTTTGGGGGAACCTGCTTCTCCTCATTACTCATGCCCTCCCCCTAGTTGATGTTTGCAGGGGACCCTCGCTTAGCTGGGGGTTGCAGAGAGCAGCAGGCGATATTCCCACCAAGCCACGAACTTGGAGAAGGCAAATTCATCAGAATAATATGAAATACAGTCTCTGCTTCTATTTAATCACTTTCTTAGTCACAGACTAGGGTCTTTCCAGCTCACCCCGTTTTCTGGGGAGAGGCTTCCATTACTACACAGTTGTACCCAATCACAGTTCTCTGCTTCTTTAAGGCTGTACCTTCAAGGTCGTAGTGGGGGCGTGCTGACCACATAGACACAGGAGAAGATGAAAGGTGAGAGGATCCCTTTTTCAACCCCGACTTGCCTGCTGGCTTTTGATGTTTCCCCTGGAGGATCCAAACTCCAAACGCTGAGGTTGGCATCTTGGGTGATTTTGATTTCAATGAAGCCACTTTGCTGAGAGAACTGGGGCACCCATGACCTCCTGGTAGAGCTTCCCAGCCAAGTCCCTTGTAGATATTCTCCTGTTTTATTAGAGACCATGTATTTATCAAATCCTAGCCTTTTCTTGCACATCATTCATTGTAGTGCACTTCTCGACTGCCCCGATTTTTGACAAGGGGTTGTTTTTAATGCTTGTTTTTATATGAGATTTGACTTCTTGATGGACATTTGTATTAGGAAATTGAAGCATGATATATATGTATATATTGTCTCCACCATCTCTCCTGTTGTATTGCTTGGATTGCATGAGATAGTGGGGTGGTTCTTGTTTTTTAAAAAATATTTCCACAGTGTGCAAAGTGCTGGCAACATCCCTCCCTCTCCTCCACCCCCCCACTTTTCTCTGGCTGCCAAGGAGTCATTGATTTTGATTAGCTTCACTGCAGAGCGTCTGTGAAGAGAGAGAGAGAAAGGGAGGGAGGCTTTGAAATGAATTTTAAAAAAGACCTCATATCGGGTTTCAGCAGACAGCAGTGTGTGTGTGTGTGTGTGTGTGTGTGTGTGTGTGACCGTACAAGCAGAGGGAGGCCTCTGAGATCATCGTTTAGGTAACTTGCTGCATAATGAGATGAAGAGACTTTGCCTCTTCATTTCTGATGGTGCTGCTTGCTCTCAGAGAGTGGGGAGCCAGGAACCTCAGGGACTGGAGCCCCCAGGACTTCAACACTCCGAATGAGATCCAGTCCTTTCTGGAAGTTTCTCACCCCTACGTGATACCCCACAAACAAATACAATCTCTTCAAATTTGGGGGTCCGTTTCCTATTGTCTTTGTTATTGGTGTAGCTTGAGTAGGAAGTTTCTCTGGGGAGCCCATTAGCCCCACTGGCTGCTGTCCGTGGTCCTAGGCCGTGCACATCTCCTAGAGCCCAGTTCCTGTTTTTTGTTTGTTTTGTTTTGTTTGTGGTTTTATTTTGGCCGTGCACATCTCTTAGAGCCTAGTTCCTGTTTTTTGTTTGTTTGTTTGTTTTTATGTTTTTAGCTGCCTTCATTTGGGTACTGGGGACTTCTTTTCCACTTCTTCTTTATTTTGAGACAGAGTCTCGCTCTGTCGCCCAGGCTGGAGTGCAGTGGTGCGAGCTTGGCTCACTGCAACCTCCACCTCCCAGGTTCAAGCGATTCTCCTGCCTCAGCCTCGCGAGCAGCTGGGATTACAGGCACATGCCACCATGCTCAGCTAATTTTTGTATTTTTAATAGAGACGGGGTTTTACCATGTTGGCCAGACTGGTTTTGAACTCCTGGCCTCAAGTGATCCACCCGCCTTGGCCTCCCAAAGTGCTGGGATTACAGGTGTGAGGCACTGTGCTCAGCCTCCACTTCTTATTTTGATTCTTTTCTGTTTTGATGATGAGAGGAAAGAGTGATTTAAACAATACCATCACAGAAAAATGAAACTGTGCCTGGTTTTCACAATGTATGTAGCTGATCTCATGTTCTCCTATTATTATGTTTCTGACAGTGATAAAATACCACTCTCCCTCTGTGGGGCATTAGGGGAGTCCTCACCCACCCATCTCCTACGCAAGTATCTTTTAGGGACACCGGTTCACCATTGTGGACTTTTTGAGTGTCCACCTGATATTACAAGTTGCATTGACCAGAACACAGATTTTGTTCTTCTGTGTCAATACCCGTTTCTTTTCTGAAGATCAGAAGTTGGTTAAGGGTTTGGGGGACCGGCTAGACACTCTTCTTATCCCATGGAGCTGACTGGAAGTTCCACGAGGGGAGGAAATTGATGTCCAAGTGTCATTTTAAAGCTTAAGCTGAAAGTTTATTTTTAAAATTTTCATTCATTCATTTAGCATATATTTATTGAGCATCTACAATGTGCCAGGTTGTAGAATTCCATCTCAGAAGAGACTTGACTTATGGATGGTGGAGGGGACAGTCCTGCTCGGAAGCAGATGATGTGAAATGTCCCTTTCCAGTCTGGTTCACGACATTTAACAGATTTTTCAAGTCACCACTGTGACCCCAAGCCTTGCTGGCAGATTGTTATATAGTATTGACTGAGAGCCCCGCTATCTGGTAAAGGCAGTTAAAAAGCCTGCAATCTCGACTCATTTCCAGCATGAACAGACTGGTCCTTGCTGCTTTACACAATAGTCAAAGCTACCTTTTATGGCGTGCTCGCCACTCCCAAGCCCTGGGCGAAGTGCTTTACCATCTTCCCCTCCGCGATGCCTCATGCCCACTTTAGCAGATAGTACTGTTATCATTTCCATTTTACAGTGGAGGAAGCTGAGGCTCAGAGAGGTTGAGCAACTTAGCTGAAGTCCACACCACCAGCGAAGTGCCTGAGCCATGATTTAGACTGGAGTCCATGGGACCCCCACGCTCACGAGCTGACTGCTCTGCTCCACTAGTTCCCTTCATGAGGTCACCCACAGCACTGCTAGTTCCAGGGCGAGTGCCAGCACATGGCCCCGCTGGGAGCCGGGGGCCTGACTTAGGTCCACTGGAAAAAGTGTCACCTTTCGGGACACTCAAGGACAGGCTGGTTGGATTCGTTGTGGATTTTATATACTCATGCCCTCCCCGTGTTCCTGGTTTCTATAAGGTCCCAGGGAAGGTGCATGGAATTTGAAAATAGGGCCTGTATGACTTATTTCCTAGGACACAGGAAGCTTTTCTTACCTCCTTCCTACCCTCTTCTCCAACCTGAACTCCCAAGTTCCTTCTCCCGAAGGTCTTTTGCACTATAAGCGCCAAGGAAGCTGTGCGCGTGGCAGGGACGGCTGGGAGGGTATCTGGAGAACCTTAGTGAGGCCTCTGGCCTAGCCAGAGAGGCAATAAGCTTGGGGATGTTCCGTTCTGGGTTCTGACGTTGTTGGTTCTGACGTCGTTGTGCTCTTTTGTAAGAGGAATTTCATACCTTGGAGACGCTTTGTACATATTTGTAATGACTTTATTAAAAAATTGGTTGTGCACTTCTAGCCAAAGACATTTGTGTTTTCATTTCCTTTTGGAAGGCTGGCCCTCATAGACTCTGGGTGTACCCAGCCGCCTAACAGGGACAGGATCCCTGCCCCTGGCTCCTGCATGCCCCAGCGCTCTCTCTAGCAGAAGGCCAGCCACTTCCTTCCCTCCTCTAATTCCTAAGATCCACCACCCCACCGACCCCCGAAGGGAAGGACTGGCCTCAAGAATGCCCTTGGGTTGGGCAACAGGTTTGGGAAACTTGCCCAACAGTTCAAGGTCAGTGCACACAACCATAATTTATGCATTGTATCCTGTGGACAAGCCCATGAGCCTGCAGATTAATGTCTCCAACTGTGGACAACTCAGGTTCTAGTCTCATCCTAAGAATGGGAGGTTGAGTACAGATACCATTTTTCTGGAGACGGAGTTTCGCTCTTCTTGCCCAGGCTGGAGTGCAGTGGCGTGATACTGGTTCACCGTAACCTCTGCTTCCTGGGTTCAAGCTGTTCTCCTGCCTCGGCCTCCCGAATAGCGGGGATTACGGGCATGTGTCACTATGCCCGGCTAATTTTTGTATTTTTAGTAGAGATGGGGTTTCACCATGTTGCCCAGACTGGTCTCAAACTCCTGACCTCAGGTGATCCACCTGCCTCGACCTCCCAAAGTGCTGGGATTGCAGGCATGAGCCACCGTGCCTGGCCCAGGTTGTTTTTTTAGATACCAGACCTTCTCTTTTCCTTTGAACACCCACCCCTGCCCCGCTTTCAGTCTACGTGACTCAGAGGGGCTATTTCCTCTCACTACCTCAAGAGTTCAACAGCTGACCCAGGCCTGGCCAGTGCGCCACATCTCACCAGCTGAAGTAATTGGTTTGGGACAAACAAATGAGAGTCAGCCTTAGGACTTTTGGTGGAGCTTTCGGGATGCAGGGGTTGTTAAGCTGCTAGAACATAAGCACGGAACTGCTGCGGGCTGTCTTACCACCACATGGGTCCAGCTGCCTGAAAATCAAACTGTTTCAAAGGAAACCAGAATTGAGGGATGGCCGAGACACAATTCTTTTTTTTTTTTTTTTTCCCAGAGATAGGGTCTCAGGCTGGAATGTAGTGGCGCAATCTCGGCTCACTGCAACCTCCACCTCCCAGGTTTAAGTGATCCCCATGCTTCAGCCTCCTGAGTAGCTGGGATTACAGGTATGGGCCACCATGCCTGGCTAGTTTTTTTTTTTTTTTTAGTAGAGAGGGGCTCAGGCTGGTCTCCAACTCCTGAGCTCAAGTGATCCGCCTGCCTCAGCCTCCCAAAGTGCTGGGATTACAGGCGTGAACCACTGTGCCTGACTGAGAGACACAATTCTGTATCAACACTGGGAGTCTCTGAATCCAACTGTATCTGAAGCTCATACAGTTATGTAAACCAAATAAAGTCTTTCTTTTACTTAAGCCATATTTGAATTGGTTTTCTTTTCTTGTCTTTTTTTTTTTTTTTTTCTTTTTTGATATAGGGTCTAGCTCTGTCGCCCAGGCTGGAGTGCAGTGGCACGATCATGGCTCACTGCAGCCTCCATCTCCTGGGCTCAGGCGATCCTCCCACCTCAGAGTAGCTGGGACCACAGGAGCTTATAACCATGCCTGGCAAATTTTTTAAGTTTTTGTAGAGATGGGGGTCTCACAATGTTGCCCAGGCTGGTCTCAAACTCCCGGCTCAAGCGATCCTCCCACTTTGGCCTTCCAAAATGCTGCGATTACAGGCGTGAGCCACCACGCCCAGCCTTGATGGCAACCCCAAAATTTGGCCTGATGATGTTTTCATGCCTGGTGTCATAATGTTGCCCTAAGAGGCATGTACCGTCACCTTGTGCTTTTTTTTTTTTTTTTTTTGAGACGGAATCTCGCTCTGTCGCCCAGGCTGGAGTGCAGTGGCGCGATCTCAGCTCACTGCAAGGCCCGCCTCCCGGGTTTACGCCATTCTCCTACCTCAGCCTCCCGAGTAGCTGGGACGACAGGCTCCCGCCACCACGCCCGGCTCAGTTTTTGTATTTTTAGTAGAGACGGGGTTTCACCGTGTTAGCTAGGATGGTCTCGATCTCCTGACCTCGTGATCCGCCCGCCTCGGCCTCCCAAAGTGCTGGGATTACAGGCGTGAGCCACTGTGCCTGGCCCTCTTGTGCTATTAATCTACATTTAAATATCGATCATAATCTGGAACCCTGGAGAACCCTTCTTGAACCAGCCTATACATTTTTGGCCTACACAACCTCTAGCTAGCCCCTGTAGCGAGCACTGTAAGTGCCCCACGGAGGCCCTTTCTGATCCCTTTTGCCAGGTTCCTATCCTGCAGTTTCATGTGCTTTGCTGGTCTCTGGGGCCTTCAGAGGCTTACCCTTGGACATTGGGGCCTCCTTAGGGGAGAGTCTGAAGTGCAGGAAGTCCCCCCATTAGCCCAGAGCCAAGAATTAGCTGATGTGTATTTTGTGGGACGGGACAAACTCTGAGATGAAACTTAGGCTCCCGAGCTCCCTGGGGGATCCAGCTAAGCCTGGGACTTTGCCAGAGCCTGGCTTCCTTCCCTTCCCTGTTCTGTTTCACTCATGATTCCCTTACTGGTTTCTCATAGGAGCACTTCTGTAATAAATCACATGCACCTGAACACAATCTGCTTTAGGGGAAACCAACATAAGACAACCACCCACTCCGCGAAGGGCTTCTTCTCCTTTGATCTAAAACGGTTGCACTTGGCTTCAAGAGGTGAAAGGAAAATCAAGACTACAAACACGCTGCACCAACAGATGGTATTTTTTGGCCGAAGGGTACTTCGGGAGATGTCAAAAACACCAAAGGCAGCTGTTTGTCCTGCAGCAAAAGTCCTAAAAGATTCCAGGACCCACTTTATTTACCTCTCCTTCTTCTAATCCCGAGTCTCAGCAGCCCAGATGTCTTCCTAACACTCTGCACATCACTCTTCTCTTTCAAAGCTGAGGCACCTATCATACCTGGTCCAAAGCTTGTCTTTCTTATTCCCTCACGTTTATCATTCTCAAGATATTTACATGAAGAGGACCATTTCTAAGGACTTCGTGAAACTTGAGTCAGTGAATCATAAAATATTAAGGGCAGAATACTGTGAACCTGACACTTGATTAATGCTACTTACAACAAATGAGTTGCAGAACCAAGATACATAAAAGAGAGTGGCATTGTTCTTTCCCAACGGGGACTCCTGGCTGCTTTCGCACTGGTATTGGGGAATTCATGCAGCCTGTGTTGGAAACACTCCTCATCAGACACTGTTTTCCCTAGGACATGAGTTAAATCCCCCCCACCCAGAAGAAAACCTCAGATGGGCCGTTCCCCCAGAGGGTAGGGCACGCACTAATAAAATCCTAAACTAAACCATCCCACCTGCCCCTGTGTGTCCCCCACATGTTACATTCTTTACAGTATTAACAGGCATGGCTCATTCTTTGCAGTATTAGAGAATTTTATTTTATTGTTTTGGTGGCATGGGCATAACTGGAGAAACCATTGGGGTATTCACTAGTAACCTACATTGTTCGTTTCCTTGGTTCCAGCAGGTAATACACTGGGTTCCGTCACCCTGGAGATGGCTATAGGGAGGCCGAGCGGCTTCCCAAAGTAATAAAGAGTTTGGAATCAGAATTCCAGGTCTGACTCCCAGAAGACTGTTCTATCCGTTTCCTTACATACCTGCACTTCTATCAGTCTTCTCCAGCTCCAATTTCTTGTGCCCCTTTGACATCATCCGCAGGCAGGATGATCTTTCCGATAAAAACCAGTTGCAGAAGTTCCTGTTGCTTCCGTTTGGTTCTTCCTCAGGGTAGGGAGAACAGAGCAGCTGCATTCACGTGGCCCCATTTCCCTCTGCTTCCCCTTCCCACTTGATTATTCAGGCAAGTGGGATTGTAACATCGTGGCCATTGCCATAGTAACAGAGCTTGAAAGATGCTACACTGCCCTGGAACAGACGTCTTGCTGGGTACCAGGAGAAAGCCAGGGATGCCAAGCCAAGGGGAAAGTCCTGGCTTCGTGGCACACAGGGGTGAATGTCCTGAATCTATGGCAGGGGTGGGGGCAGGGGACATGTTAATACTGGCTGACAGCGAGGTGGCTGCAAAGCTCCTCCATTTCTCCTGGGGCTTACATGCTAATCTGCCCACTGGCCACACAGATTGCTTTCTCTGCAATGCCATTGGTGCCAGCCTGTTGTGCTGAGGTTGACAATAAGAGAACAGAGTTGGGAGAGGAATAGGGCAGGCAAGATTCCAGTGGCTTCTGCATGGTCACCTGTGCCATCTCATCCCAGATTTCAGAGCAGGGAGCATTTCAGAGGTGGAGAAGTGGCTCTGTCATAGAGATCACAGAAGCACAGATGGTTACGGTGCTCCAGGCCGCCACCCTGGTTGGTGGAGACATCCATAACATGGGTTGTCCTGTTTGCTACCAGAGGGGATGGCAATGTCCACAGGAGCCGCTGACAGGCCTGAGACTTATGTGAGGGAGATGACAGAATAGAAAGAGGAGAAAGACATAAAGACAGGAGACCAAGGGGTAACCACATCTGGGCCAAAACTGACCTTTCTTTCTTTCTTCTTTTTTTTTTGTTTTTTAAGACAGAGTCTTGGTCACTCTGTCACCCAGGCTGGAGTGCTGTGGTGCAATCTCGGCCCACTGCAACCTCTGCCCCCCGGGTTCAAGTGATTCTCCTGCCTCAGCCTCCAGAGTAGTTGGGATTACAGGCACCCACCACCACACCCAGCTAATTTTTATATTTTTAGTAGACCGGTCTCTAACTCCTGATCTCAAGTGATCCACCCACCTTGGCCTCCTAAAGTGCTGGGATTACAGGCCGGAGCCCCCATTCCTGGCGAAAATGGCAATTAATTTAAGGGCTATGTTTTTCTGTGGACCCAGCCACAAGTAGATTTCAGGATCTAGCATTCATTGTTCTTAACATAGTTCATATCTAACAGGCTATGTGCCTGGGCCACTCATTCTTAACCAGGATGAGCATTAAAATCACCTTGTATGCATTTATTTATTTATTTATTTATGAGATGGAGTCTCACTCTGTTGTCCAGGCTGGGGTGCAGCTGCTCACTACAACTTTTGTCTCCCGGGTCCAAGCAATTATCCCTGCCTCAGCCTCCTGAGTAGCTGGGATTACAGGCACCCACCACCATGCCCAGCTAATTTTTGTGGTTTTTAGTAGAGAGGGGGTTTTGCCATGTTGGCCAGGCTAGTCTTGAACTCCTGACCTCAGGCGATCCGCTTGCTTCAGCCTCCCAAAGTGTTGGCACTACAGGCATGGGCCACTGCATCCGGCCTCTTGTTTGCTTTTAGAAAACCATGTCTGCTGGGCCCCACGCCTGGAATGTCTGAAGGGCAGATCAGTCTGGCGGTTAAGAGTGCGGGCTCTGCTGGGGATAGTGGAGTGTGCCTGTAGTTGCAGCTACTTGGGAGGCTGAGGAGGGAGGATCACTTGAGCCCAGGAGTTTGAATCCAGCCTGGACAACCTGGATTTTTATTAGAGACCTCATCTCTAATTAAAAAAAAAAAAATTTTTTTTTTTTAAATGTGGGTTCTAAAGCTGTCCCAGGTGTCTGTTGGAAACTCAGCCCACCCGTGCTGGCTGGGTGACCCTGGATAAGTTACCGCACCAAGCTCTGTTCCCAAGTTTCCTCATCTATAAAACAGGGGACCCCACAGTACCTCCCCCATCACAGGGCTGTTGTGAGGGTGACAGCACGGAATCCAAGCAGGATAGTGCCTGCCGAGGACGAAGTATTTGGGATATTAAGTTATTACAGGTATATGGTGGGACCTAACAGCTATATTTTGAAAATACTTTGGGCTGGGTGTGGTGGCTCACGCCTGTCATCCCAGCACTCTGGGAGGCTGAGGCAGGTGGATCACTTGAGGTCAGGAGTTTGAGGCCAGCCTGGACAACGTGGTGAAACCCCATCTCTACAAAAAATAAAAAAAAAATTAGCTGGGCATAGTGGCACACACCTGTTGTCCCAGCTACTTGGGAGGCTGAGGCAGGAGAATCACTTGAACATGGGAGGTGGAGGTTGCAGTGAGCCAAGATCGTGCCACTGCACTCCAGCCTGGGCGACAGAGCGAGTCTCTGTCTCACAGCAACAAAAAAAAAAAAGAAAAAGAAAAAAGAAAATACTTTATAGGACTCACAGGGATTCTAATCTGCAGGCCTGGGCTATCTGGGAGGCAGTGATTTCTAGGCTCCTCCCCAGCCTGTAGCATCAAGTACAAGGTACTAGGTACTAAGTTAAAATAACCAGCAGGTGGGCTGGGCACAGTGGCTCATACCTGTAATAGCACTCAGAACTTTGCGAGGGCAGGGCAGGAGGATTGCTTGAGCCCAGGAGTTTGAGACCACCCTGGATAATATAATGAGTCCTCACCTCTCCTAAAAATAGTAATAATAATAATAAAAATTAGCCAGCCTGGTGGTGCATGCCGGTAGTCCCAGCTACTTGGGAGGCTGAGGCGGGAGGATGGCTTGGGCCCGGGAGTTCAAGGTTGCAGTGCGCTGTGATTGTGCCAGCTGCACTCCAGCCTGGGTGAAGACCCAGATCCTGTCTCAAAAAAAAAAAAAAAAAAAAAAAAAAAAAAAAAAAAAAAAAAGGAATGAGGCTGGGCGTCGTGGCTCACGCCTGTAATCCCAACACTTTGTGAGGCCAAGGCGAGCTGATCATTTGAGGTCAGGAGTTGGAGACCAGTCTGGCCAACATGGCAAAATCCTGTATCTACTAAAAAATACAAAAATTAGCCAAGCATGTTGGTGGGTAATCCCAGCTACTTGGTAGACTGAGGCAGGAGAATCACTTGAACCCAGGAGGTGGAGGTTGCAGTGAGCCGAGATTGTGCCACTGCACTCCAGCCTGGGTGACAGAGTGAGACCCTGTCAAAAAAAAAAAAGAAGGAAGGAAGGAAGGAAGGAGGGAGGGAGGGAGGGAGGGAGGGAAGAGGGGAAGAGAAGGAGGGAGGGAGGGAGGGAGGGAAGGGGGAAGAGAGGGAGGGAGAGAAGGAGGGAGGGAGGGAGGGAAGGGGGAAGAGAGGGAGGGAGGGAAGGGGGGAAGAGAGGGAAGGAGGGAGGGAGGGAAGGATGAAGGGAAAGAAAGAAAATAACCAACAAGTGAGAACTTCATGTATTGCCAGGTCCTTGACTTGGAGCGGAGAAGGAAGACGCATCTAGAAGGGCATCAACTCTGAGTTAGGAAGAGGTCCCCTTTTGCAGGGGAAGGAGGCACGCACTACACCACAGAACGAGAGAGGAAGGTGAAGGTCAGAAGGACAAGACGGGGCGGGGGGTTTTGGGGTCAGAGGTGGTGGAGGGCAAGAGGCAGGATGTCAGTGCTTAAGGCCTGTTTTTCAGGAAGCCCCCGCAGGGCTGGGTCCGGGCATGCTGACCCTCGGCGTCCTTCCGGGTGTCCTCAGTGTTCGGTTGTTCGGTCCTAGTACACCTGGAAGTGTGCGGACGTGGCGCCGTCCTTCCAGCAGCGCAGGGTGTCCACGGCGACCGAGCGGCAGAGCGGGCAGGTGCGCTCGCGGTCCAGCCACAGGCAGAGGCACTCCTCACAGAACACGTGCTGTGGGGACAGCAATCAGCAGGCACCAGGACTCTTTACTGCGCGTCCGCCTCCGTCCCGGGAGCAGGAGACGCGGCAGCGGATTAGACAGACAACCCCTGCCTTCGGGGCGCCTGCACTCGTGTTGGGGAGACAATGCGACTCTAAAATACCGAGTTATCAATAGGAAGCACCAAGATGAAACAGCAGGGGAGGGGCCGGGTGTGGTGGCTCCCGACTGTAATCCCAGCACTTTGGGAGGCCGAGGCGGGCGGATCACCTGAGGCAGGAGTTTGAGACCACCCTGGCCAACATGGTGAAACCCTGTCTCTCCCAAGAGATACAAAAATTAGCCGGGCATGGTGGTGGGCGCCTGTAGCCCCAGCTACTCAGGAGGCTGAGGCAGGAGAATCGTTTGAACCCGGAGGCAGAGGTTGCACTGAGCTGAGTTTGTGCCACTGTACTCCAGCCTAGGTGACAGAGCAAGACTCCGTCTAAAAAAAAAAAAAAAAACAAACCCCCAAAAAACAAAGCAGGAGGGAGAAGGAACAGAGAGGGCTTGGGTGGGTTGGGACATTAAGGAAAACTTCATGGAGATACTGACATTTGGGTAAAACTTGCAGGTGGGTGAGGAGTGAGCCCTGACGAGATCGCAGGGAAAAGTGCTCCTGGCAGCAGGACAGCATATGCAGAGGCCCTGAGGCTGGACTGTGTTTGATGCGTGGGAGGAAAAGGAAGGAGAGGGTAGCTGGGCTGGGGTGCGGGGGGGGGGGGGGGGGGGGGGGGGGGGGGGGTGGATGGGAGAGGGAGATGAGGTCACAGAAGTGATGGAGGGTGAGGGATGCAGATGGTATAGGTCCTGGTGGGCCACTGTGAGGTCTTTGGCTCTTACTCTGAGAGAAGGGGCCATGGCAGGGCTTGGAGCGGAGGAGTGACCTGATATGATTTGCAGTTTAAAGTGATCCGTCTGCCTTCTGGGTTGAGAATAGAACACAAGAGTCAAGAGGAAAGGCAGGTGACTAGTGCTGCAATAAACAGATACATGCACGCATATGTTCACTGCAGCACTATTCACAACAGCAAAGACATGGAATCAACACAAATGCTCATCAGTGATAGACTGGATAGAGAAAATGTGGTTCATAAACACCATGGAATACTATGCAGCCATGAAAAGGAATGAGATCATGTCCTTTGCAGGGACATGGATGGAGCTGGAAGCCATTATTCTCAGCAAACTAACACAGGAGCAGAAAACCAAACACTGCATGTTCTCACTCATAAGTCAGAGCTGAACAATGAGAACACATGGACACAGGGAGGGGAACAACACATACTGGGGCCTGTTGGGGGGCTGGGAGAGGGAGAGCATCAGGATAAATAGCTAATGCATGCGGGGCTTTATACCTAGGTGATGGGTCGATAGGTGCAGCAAACCACCATGGCACATGTTTACCTATGTAACAAACCTGTACATCCTGCACATGCATCCTGGAACTTTAAATTAAATTTAAAAAAAAAAAGAGAGAGAGAGGGCCAGGTGCGGTGGCTCATGCCTGTAATCCCAGCAGTTTGGGAGGCTGAGGCGGGTGGATCACCTGAGGTCAGGAGTTTGAGATCAGCCTGACCAACATGGAGAAACCCCGTCTCTACTAAAAATACAAAATTAGCCGGGTGTGGTGGTGCATGCCTGTAATCCCAGCTACTCGGGAAGCTGAGGCAGGAGAATCACTTGAACCCAGGAGGCAGAGGTTGCAGTGAGCTGAGATCATGCCATTGCACTCCAGCCTGGGCAACAAGAGTGAAACTCCACCTCAAAAAAAAAAAAAAAAAAAAAAAAGAGAGAGAGAGAGAGAGAAAGGCAGGGAGATTGGAAAGACCAATGGGTTCCACCATTCTCTGGCTGTATAACTTGGACAAGTAATGCAACTGCTCTGTGCCTCAGTTTCCCCATCTGTAAAATGGGGATGGAACCCCCTCACTGGAAGATTAATTAACATGTTAAAAGTACTTAGATGTGACAACCAAATGTAGCACATGAGTCTTGATTGGTCCCAGGTGGGGCAAAAAAATCCCAGCTATAAAGGGCGCTTTGAAGGCAACTGGAGAAATCTGAATATGTACCATATATTAAATAATATTTTATGTTATTTAAAAATTTCCTGGGTGGCTAGGCATGGTGGCTTACATCTGTAATCCTAGAACTTTGGGAAGCTGAGGCGGGGAGATCACCTGAGGTCAGGAGTTTGAGACCAGCCTGGCCAACATGGTGAAATCCCGTCTCTACTAAAAATACAAAAATTAGCCAGGCATGGTGGCACACGCCTGTAGTCCCAGCTACTTGGAAGGTTGAGGCAGGAGAATCGCTTGAACCCAGGAGGGACAGGTTGCAGTGAGCCGAGATCACGCCACTGCACTACAGCCTGGGTGACAGAGTGAGCTAGACTCCGTCTCAAAAAAAAAAAAAAAAAAAAAAAAAAAAAAAAAGTATGCCCTTGTTCCTGGGAGATGCACACTGAAGTATTTAGGGATGAAGAATCTAAATGTCTACCACTTACTCTTAACTGGTTTAGGGGAAAAAAAATTGATGTCAAAAAAAGGGCAAATGTAAAAAGTTAATGATCAGTAAATCTGGGTGACAAATAGAAGAGTTTCATGCAACTTTTCTGCAGGTTTGAAATTTTTCAAAATGAAATGTTTGAGGAAAATGATAATACAAAAATCTAAAAAAAAAGTTTTTTTTTAAAAGCAAAACCATAAAAAAGAAGCTGGGCACAGTGGCTCATGCCTATAACCCCAGCACTTTGGGAGGCCAAGGCAGGAGGATGGCTTGAGGCCAGAGACCAGCCTGGGCAACATGGTGAGACTTCCTCCACCCCCATGCCCCATGTCTCTACAAAAAGAAAAAATTAGCTGGGCATAGTGGCATGTGCCATCCCAGCTACTCGGGAGGCTGAAGTGGTGGGAGGATCACTTGAGCCCAGGAGGTTGAGGCTGTAGTGAGCTATGATCATGTCACTGCACTCCAGCCTGGGAGACAGAGTGAGACCTTGGCTAAAAAAATAAAAAATAATATAAAAAAAGAAGGCACTTGGAATAATGGCTGGCAAACAGTAAGTGCTCTGTAAGTGTTAGCTATTATTATAGTAATAATGATTATCTCATGTGTTTATGGTTTATTATCTGTCTCTCCATGCCAGTCTGTAAGCTTCTTGTAAACCCATTCATTCCGAGCATGGTGTACAGTGGGTGCCTAATTGTAGACAGTGCTCTGAAGGAGATTTCCGTGGTATTATGGAGATGTGTGACAGAGGGACCAGTTTGATCCAAGGGGTAGTCAAGGAAGGCTTCCTGGAGGTGGGGACACTTGAGTTGAAGCCTGAAGAACATTTAGCAGTTAACTGGGCAGAAGAGAGGGGATGGAAATAGAACATTCCAGGCTGAAGGAAGCCTCCTGTGCAAAGCTCCTGAGATAGGAAGCTGAGGCACTTGAAGACAGCTGATGTGGCTGTAGTTGGGGGTGCAGGAGAGAGAGGGAGTGGGGAAAGAAGAGAAGTCCACACAGAGCCGTGAAGACTGTCCTGAATTCTCATCATGGTCTGGAGGGCAGGAACCAGGGGTCAGCAAGCCCCGCAGCTTATACAGATTCCCCCTATGGCACCCAATACCCTCTATGATGGCCTTTCTCCCATCCAGCCCCATCCTTGCACCCTGGAGTAACTGATGTCATTGACATGACACATGACCTTCAACCCAAGGCTTATTCACAGCCTTCCAACAAACTTTAGTATCACCCTGGGATGCCCTTTCTCCATCTTGACCAGCTGTGTGCATGCCCAGTTCTTTTGGAAGATTCAGCCAAGCAATCACATCTCCCCTGTTTTACGACGTTGCCCCAATTCCATCCTGTTACTGTCTCCTGCAAATGTAAGTACCGATTGCGTCTTCTCTCCTATGCTGTTCTTCCTGGTGAAAACCCCTCTCAAAGCATTGCATGACACTTCTGGAATTATTTGCAAATTCATCTGATTGTTCACTAGATTAAGAGCTTTCTCTCTCTCTCTCTATATATATATACACACACATACATATATACATATATATACACACACACATATATATATATATTTTTTGAGACAGGGTCTTGCTCTGTTGTCTAGGCTTGAGTGTAGTGGTGTGATCACAGCTCACAGCAGCCTTGATCTCCTGGGCTTGAGTGACCCTCCTGCTTCCACCTCCCAAGTAGCTACGACTATAGGCATGTGCCACCATGCCTGGCTAATTTTTAATTTTTTTTGTGGAAATAGAGTCTCACTCTGTTGCCCAGGCTGGTCTCAAACTCCTGGCTTCATGTGATCCTCCCACCTTGGCCTCTCAAAGTGCTGGGATCATAGGTGTGAGCCACTGTGCCCAGCCACTGGATTGAGAGCTTTCTGAGGGCAGAACCTGGTTTTATGCTGAGTACGGTTCTTGCTCAGATGCTCAGTAAATACCTGTCGACGAACCGAATGGGATTTAACTATGCTACCCTGGACAAAAGAGGTACTTACACATGAGAATGCAACACAACCCCTGTTCACATAAACTTGAGTTAGGTGAATGGGAAATAGTCATGAAATTTAGCAGTTTTTTCACTCATTCATTCAACACATTCATTGAGGCTCTCACACTTCTAATTTAATAGTTCTCAGATGTTCTGGTGCCAAGACCCCTTTATATTTTTAAAAAACACTGAAAACCTCAAAGAACTTCTGTCTATGTGGTTTAAATTTGTCTATATTTACCAATCTAGAAATATTAGAAATACTTTGAAATAGAAATGGAGACATATTTAAAACATAATGGCCAGGCATGGTGGCTCATGCCTGTAATCCCAGCACTTTGGGAGGCCAAAGCGGGCGGATCACAAGGTCAGGAGTTCAAGAACACCCTGGCCAACATGGCGAAAGTCCATCTCCTATAAAAATACACAAATTAGCTGGGCATGGTGGCATGTGCCAGTAATCCCAGCTACTCGGGAGGCTGAGGCAGGAGAATTGCTTGAACCATGACCCGGGAGGTGGAGGTTGCAGTGAGCTGAGATCATGCCACTGCACTCCAGCCTGGGCTACAGAGTGAGACTCCATCTCAAAACCAAAACCAAACCAAAACAAACAAACCCCATAATACACAAGCTCATATTCATGAGCCGCCAGAGTGATGACCTCCTCACAGGCGATACAGTCTCTGGAAAACTCCACTGTACACTTATGAAAGAACTACAGCAAAAAGGCCAATAATGTCTTAGTATTATTATATAAATGGTTTTGACCTCACAGACTCCCTGAAAGGAACCCCCAGGGGTACCCTGGCCACACTTTGGGAACCACTGTTCTAACTGCTTAGTCAACATCTGCCCCGCCCTCTAGGTGGTAAACATCATGAGGGCAGCCATGTTGTTATCGTACTCCTACTGTCCAGCCCTGAGCTGGCATAGAGTAGGGGCTCTGTCAATGGAGAGGACAAATGAATGGGAATGCAGATGACAAATGGCCAAACAGGAAAGTCTAGCGATACTAGGGTGATGAAGGCCCGGTCCCTGCCCTCCGGGAGCTCACAATCCCTTCCTCAGAGAAATGGGAGGACAGAATCTGGTGTCAAATGAAAAGGTTCAAAAAACCAGGTCTACCCAGGGCCCAGCTGAGGAGTTCATGGCTATGAACTGCCTCCAGCATGTGGAGAAAGGGATGAACGTCTACAGAGGAAGAGGGAGGAAGAAGGAGCCTTTCTCAACTGGGAAGGATAGGATCGGGTGGATTGATGGGCAGTGGGGAAGGCAGGTGGCCCTGGATTGTTTTTTTGTTTGTTTCTTGGGTTTTCTTTGTTTGTTTGTTTGTTTGTTTTTGAGACAGGGTCACACTCTGTCACCTGGGCTGGAGTGCAGTGGTGTGATTATGGCTCACTGCAGCCTCGACCTTCCGGGGCTCTAGCGATCCTCCCACCTCAGCCTCCTGAGTAGCTGGGACTCCAAGCATGCACCACTGCACCCAGCTAATGTTTGTATTTTTTGTAGAGTTGGGGTCTTGCTATGTTGGCCAGGCTGGTCTCAAACTCCTGGGCTCAAGCGATCCACTCACCTCAGCCTCCCAAAATGCTGGGATTATAGGTGCGAGCCACTGTGCCCAGCTGGCCTTGGATTGTTAACCGCCCCCTGGTTGTGCCTCCCAGAGCACAGAGTTGGGGTTAAACCAATCACCTCATCCTCACCCCAAATTCTATCCACACGCTCCAGGTCTTGCCCAAAGATCCAGAGCAGGCAGGTGGGGGCTTGGGACAAGAGTCTGCAATCACAGGAGCCAGTCCCAATGTGAAAGAAGAGGCTTTGAGTGGTAGAGGCGCATTTCTTGACCTAGCACTTTGTGTTCACCGTGAGCTGAGAAAGAAGGAAGCAGCCAGGACTGGGTCCAGGGGGATGGATGCAGGTGAGGAAGAGAACAGGCAGTCATGAGCCACTACCCCTTATAAAGCATAAACACGCCAGGCACGGTGGCTCATGCCTGTAATTCCAAAACTTTGGGAAGCCAAGGTGGGTAGATCACTTGAGGCCAGGAGTTCATGACTAGCCTGGCTACCATGGCAAAACTCTGTCTCTACTAAAAATGCAAAAATTAGCTGGGCATGGTGGTGGGTGCCTGTAATCCCACCTATTCGGGAGGCTGAGGCAAGAGAATCGCTTGAACCTGGGAGGCAGAGGTTGCAGTGAGCCAAGACCATGCCGCTGCACTCCAGGCTGGGTGACACAGAGAGACTCAGTTTCAAACAAACAAACAAACAAATAAATAAAGTAGGAACACGATACCAGGCCCTGCCAATGTTCTTGATGTGCATAATTGCACCCCAGTCTCATAACAGCAAACAGGTCAGTGAGACTCAGAGATGAGCACCTTGGGTGCACAGCTAAGTTGCACACAGTTGCTAAGTGGCAGGGTGGGAATCCAACTTCGGGCATGTGAGAGGCAGATTTCCATGATGGCCCCCAGTATCCCCTTCTCCTGGTGTTCATAGCCTCGTGCATCCCCTTCCCTTAAGTAAGAGTGGTGCCTAGTGACCTGCTTCCAACCAGCAGGATACAGTGAAGGTGATGGGATGTCCTTTCTGGGATTAGGTTACAAAAGACTGTGACTTCCAGAACTCAGGGTATCTACTGGCCACAAGAGCCAGTGAGAAACTGAGGCCTCCAGTCCCACAGCCCATGAGGAACGGAATCCTACCAGCAACCACACGGTGGAGTTTGGATGCAGCTCCTTCCCGAGTTGAGCCAGGAGATGACCACAGCCCTGGCAATACCTTGACTGCAGCCTGTGAGAGGCCCTTGGCAGAGGACACAGCTAAGTTGTACCTGGATCCTTTTTTTTTTTTTTTTTTGAGACAGTCTTGCTCTGTCGCCCAGGCTAGAGTACAGTGGCATGATCTTGACTCACTGCAACCTCTGCCTCCCGGATTCAAGTGACTCTCCTGCCTCAGCCTCCTGAGTAGCTGGGACTACAGGTGTGCGCCATCATGCCTAGCTAACTTTTGTATTTTTAGTAGAGACGGGGCTTCACCATGTTGGCCAGGCTGGTCTCAAACTCCTGACCTCAGGTGATCCACCTGCCTCGGCCTCCCAAAGTGCTGGGATTACAGGTGTGAGCCACCACCCCCAGCCTTTTAATTTTTTTGAGACATGGTCTCCCTCTGTCACCCAGGCTATGGTACAGTGATGCAATCTTGGCTCACTGCAGCCTCCGCCTCTTGGGCTCAGGCAATCCTCTCACCTCAGCCTCCTGAGTAGCGGGGACCACAGTCGTGTACCACCACACTCGGCTAATTTTTGTATTTTTTGTAGAGATGGGGTCTCGCTATGTTGTTCAGGCTGGTCCTGAACTTCTGGTCTCAAGCAATCTGCTTACCTTGGCCTCCCAAAGTGCTGGGATTTCAGGCATGAGCTACCATGCCCGGCTTGTGCCTGGATTTTTGACCTGCAAAAACATTTGTTGCTTTAAGCCACTGAGTTTTGGGGTAACTTGTTACACAGCAATCGATAACTGATACAAAAAGCATCTGACTTTGTAGTGAAAACTCTTACTCATTATAGAGAATCTGGGAAAGGATGTTTGAAGCATTTAATTATGAAAAAATGACATAACTGAAAATGTGGCTACAACCAGAAAGGACACACACACACACACACACACACACACAGACACAGACACATACCCCTAACCTCAGATCCTTTTCAGTCACACAAACCAGGCCAACTACGTCCAGATTTAGAATTACATACTAATACTGAATATTGGTATAACACACTATGATTTTCAAAACCCATACACAGCCCTATACATCATCTCATATGACTCTTAAAAAATCCTACAAGTTGCCCAGCAGCTTGTCCATCTTGGGTGACAGATGACATGGAGGGTCAGGGTCACAATGAAATGCACTGCTCAGGGTTACAGAGTTAGTGCCTAGGATATTGCTGGTGCTCAATAAGCCCTCAAAGCATAGATGACTGGATGGAGGAGTCAGAGGCAGGTGTCAAGAACTCTGATCCCAGCTCGGCCATTCATTCATTCCAAGGAGGCAATGTGCACAGGCCTGGGTGGACACAGCAGGGACTATTCCCAGGAATTTCTGGAAAAAGTGCTCTGATCTTTTAATATAGCCCTAGGGACATCTCAAAGCCTGAGGCCACGCCTTGTGGAATGGGCACGGCCAATGGCATCAGAGGCTCTGGATTTGAATCCTGGTGTGACTGAAGAACAACAGGACCTCAGGCAAGTCCCCCCCTTTGTTTTTCTAAGCCTGAGTCTTTGTCTCTATTAAATAGGGTTATTATTTCCCTCCCAAAGTGTCTGTGAGGATGGGGACAGATAAGGCCTATAAAGCATCAAGTATGAAGAACTTGTAAGCACGAAATCAACAGGAGTCACCATTCTCTTGCCCTCTTTCCTTCATATCATAAAACATGCAAAAAAACCAAACTCACAGTGACCAAGAATTGGAGGACAGTTCATTCTCTAAATGCACTCTCACTCTTCGATTCGGCAAAGGATTCTTTTAAATAAACCAAGCTTCTCACTTGGTGTTCAAACTGCCCTTTCCCTAGCTCCCAGTAGCCTGTCAGAGGGCACACCATAAATACTTGCAGAGTGCCTAACTGGGCAAGTGCGCTCTCTGAGCAGAGAGTTCTTACCTCAGGACATGCTCAGTGTCTGCCTGACTAGCTTCGATTAACAATCTGCTTCCTGAGCCCTAGCTCAGGGGGTGGTGGAAGGAGTGGGAGTGACATATTGAGCTTCATTTGATGAATCTTTAAAGGGGCGACAAGGTGTGGCTTTAGCCTAGTGGGCCCCTCCCTTCCTTCCTTCCTCCCTCCCTTCCTCCCTTCCTTCCTTCCTTCCTTCTACATATCCATTCACCCTCCCACCCACCTATATACCCACCCATCTGTCCATTCATTTGCTCACCCACACTGTCACTCACCCACTTATACCTCTATCTACCCACCTTTAACTCACCCGCCCACTCCTCCACTTGGACATCATTCCATCCATCTGTCCATTTGTCCATCCATTCTATTTACCCACTCATCTGTCCATCCATCTGCCCATCCATACAGTCACTCACCCACTTATACCTCTATCCACCTACCTTTCACTCACCCACCAACTTCTCTACTTGGCCACCATCCAATTCATCCACCCATCCATCCACCCATCCATCCATCCATCCATCCATCCATCCATCCATCCATCCATCCATCCATCCAATTTACTCACCCTTCTGTCCATCCATTTGCCCATCCATCCATTCATTCACCCACTTATACCTCTATCCACCTACCTTTCACTCACCCACCAGCTTCTCTACCTGGCCACCATCCAATTCTATCCATCCACCCATTCATCCATGCATGCATGCATGCATCCATCCATCCATCCACCCACCCACCCATCCAATTTACTTACCCATCAGTCCATCCATTTGCCCATCCACACAGTCACTCACCTACTGATATCTCTATCCACATACCTTTGCATTCACCCACCCATTCCTCCACCTGGCCACCATCCTATCCATTCATCTATCCACCCATCCCATCCGTCTACCCATCCATCCCTCCACCCATCTCATCCATCCATCTCCATAGTATTCATCTACATATTCCATTCAACCATCCCATCCATCCATCCATCCATCCTATCTGTGCATCTGTGCATCCATGTATCCATCCATTCATCCACACATCCATCCATCCATCCATGCGTCCATTCATGCATCCATGCATCCAATCCAATCCATCCATCCATCCATCCATCCATCCATCCATCCATCCATCCATCCATCCTATTTACCCACACATCTGTCCATCTATTTGTCCACCCACACAGTCATTCACCTACTTATATCTCTATCTACCCACCTTTGCACTCACCCACCCATTCCTCCACCTGGCTGTCATCCTATCCATCCATTTATCCACCCATCCCATCTTCCACCCATCCATCCATCCACCCCTCTCATCCATCCATCCATCCATCTACATCCTACTTATCTACACATTCCATCCAACCATCCCATCCATCCATCCATCCACCCATCCATCCATCCCATCTGTTCATCCACGCATCCATGTATCCATCCATCCATCCATCCATCCATCCATCCATCCATCCATCCATCCCTCCATCCTATTTACCCACACATCTGTCCATCCATTTGCCCATCCACACAGTCATTCACCTATTTATATCTCTATCTACCCACCTTTGTACTCACTGACCCATTCCTCTACCTGGCCACCATCCTATCCATCCATCTATCTACCCATCCCATCCATCCATCCATCCATCCATCCATCCATCCATCCATCCATCCACCCATCCACCCATCTACCCATCCATCCGTCCATCCATCCATCCACCCACCCATCCCATCCCATCCATCCATCCATCCATCCATCCACCCACCCACCCACCTACCCATTCATCCTATTAATCTGAACATTCCATCCAACCATCCCATCCATCCGTCCGTCCATCCATCCATCCATCCATCCATCCATCCATCCATCCATCCAATATTTACTGAGACAATACTGTGGCTCTGCTGCTAAACAAGACAGACATGGCATCTGCTCTCATGTTGCTTGTGATTTGGCAGAAGGGAGACAGACCTTGCCCATCTAACTACCCAATGAACTATCTAGTTAACAATTGGAATAAGTGCTAAGAAGGAAAAACACAGGCATCTATGAGACCATATAGCTGGGGACGCGACTAGTCTGGGGGAAGCAGAGTCAGGAAAGGCTTTATGGAGGAAGCAACATTGAAGCTGAGTCATTTATTCGTTCATTCATTCAATGCTTTTAGGAATCAGCATGGCCATTTACCTGTGTGAATCATCTCTGCCTTTCCAGGCCTAGCTCACAGCAGCAGAGCAAGACTAAAATGTGTGCCTGGCCTGGTCATATGTACAGTCTTCAACCAGCATTGGGTGTGGCTGTTACTCCTAGATCTGAGACAATGGGTGTCTTCTCTGACCCCTTCAAGAATTTCTAATCCAGCTGTGGGAAGACATAGTGGTATCAGGAGAAGAATGGAGGAGAGACAAACAGACTGAGGCTTAGAGAGCTTGTCAGACTCTCACCTTGACATCATGTTCAAATCGTCCCTGCTACCAAGAAGGAACTACAGATGGCTCTGAAGCATGTGAAAAGATGCTCAACCACGCTCATAATTAGGGAAATGCAAATTAAAACTGCACTGAGATACCGTTTGTCACCTGTCAGATTGGCAAAGCTCAAAAGAGGCTTGGTAACGCTGTGTGTTGGTAAGGGAGGGAGCAAGAGGCTGTGTCATACTGTACACTAGGAGCATAAGTGGATACACTCTTTACAGAGGGCAGTTTAGCAATAACTGTCAAAACTGTGTACCCTCTGACCCAGTAATTCTGCCGCTAGGAATTTATCCTACCAAGAGCTCATGTGTGTGTGAAATGGGATGTATGCCCATAAGGGCTAATATTTATTGAACCCTAACTATGCGCCAGAAGCAGTTCTAAATGCTTCCCTTGAATTAACCTTTAATTAACACGATGGGCCCAGGTTGGTGCAATTGATCTCCCCATTCTGGATCACTCATGACAGTCTTATTTGTAATAACAAAAGATTATCAGCTACTAACTGCCTATCAATAGAAGAATGGTTAAACAAACTGTGCTCTATCCATAAAACGGCACGTTATGCAGCTATAAAATAGGATAAGGAGCAATCTCTAAGACAGAATTTTAAGTTAAAAAGGAAGGTGCAGAAAACAATAGGTAGAATGTACTATAACTTATGTTTTTTTTAAAAAAGATATGTATGTGTGTATAAATACATACACACATATACATACATATGGTGACGGGCCTCCTTTTTATATCTTTCAAAGATTTTTTTAAAATAAACTTTTTATTTTGGAATAATTTAAGGTTTCCAGAAAAGTTGCAAAGATAGCATGGAAAATCCCAGTACACCCCTCACTGGGTTTCAGTTTCCCCTAATGTTATCATCTTGCATTACCGTGGTACATTTGTCAAAGCTAAGAAACCCACGCTGATATGTTACTATCAACTCAACTCCAGACTCTATTTGGATTTCATCAAACCCATTTTCTACTAATGTCCTTCTCTGTTCTGGGATCCAACCCAGGCCCCAGAATGTGTTTAGTCATCATGTCTCTTTAGTCTTCCTTTTGAATGTTGATTCATGCAAATATATTACCCATTTAAAAAGAAATACAATTGAACATGAAAAACAACCTTCCCCTTCCAAATCTCCAAACAGCAATAACAACAACAACAAAAACGCTTGCTGATGTTAAAAAGGAACCCACCTTCTATTGCCGACCCCTAAGCCTTTCTATGCCTTTTGGTCTCCAGGCTATGCCTCCTCCAAAAACCCTTCCCAACCTGGAGCTCATCACTGTCTGCCCTGGTCCCCCGAGACACTGCATGAATCTCTCTTACACAGCACTTATCACTGCCTGCCTCGCTTCACAGTTATTTATGTAAGTGTCTGTCTCCCAGCGGAGACTGTGAGCTTCCAGAGGAGGGGACGGGATCTGCGTGCCCGCTGCCTCTCCTTCCTGGTGTCAGATAGGATGCTTTGACCCCAATACACATTTGCTGAATTGACACCTAGTCCCTGACGTCAGGAGGAGGAGGAGGGACGCATTTAGGGAGTTAAAAGGAACTGGCCAGCACTTACGACTGTGGGCTGGTGACCCGCGCCTAATGAAAACAAATGGTAATAATAATTATACGGATAACAAGCATAATTCTATCAACTTCTATGGTTGAATAATTGAAATTTAGCTCTTTCCATGGATGATCTACTTTAATCATAATAATAGCTCTATGAAGTAGCTGTTATTATTATGTCCTTTTTTTCTTTGAGATGTAGTCTTGCTCTGTTGTCCAGGCTGGAGTGCAGTGGCATGACCTCAGCTCACTGCAACCTCCACCTCCCAGGATCAAGCAATTCTCCTGCCTCAGCCTCCAGAGTAGCTGGGACTACAGGTGTGTGCCACCATGCCTGGCTAATTTTTGCTCATTTTTTTTTTAGTAGAGACAGGGTTTCACCATGTTGGCCTGGCTGGTCTCGAACTCCTGACCTCAGGTGATCTGCCTGCCTTGGCCTTCCAAAATGCTGGGATTACAGGCGTGAGCCACTGCCCCTGGCTACTATTATATCCATTTTAGACATGAGAAACACCAAGGCTCAGAGAGAGAGTGACTGACCCACGGGGGGTCAAGAATGCTGCTGAAATTCACATGCAGGATATTGTGATGTTACACTATACTGAATTTGGCATGTCTACATTTTGCTAAGGAAACCAAGACTCAGAGAGGTGAAATAATGTGCCCAAGTCCACCCAGCTACTAAGAGGCAGAGATGAGATTGGAACCCAGGTCTGGCTGACTCTGGTCTTAACCGGATTACCCCCTAGAGACCCATGCCAGAGACCCAAGGACTGCCCATGGGGAAGGGTCCTGCTCTCCCCAGCCTCAGTCTCCAATGGTCCCGCCTGAGCTCTGCTCACCTGGCACAGGAGAATCAGAGGCTCTCGGAACTCGGCCTGACAGATGGCACAGATGTCACCGGCTTCTGTGCACTGCTGCCCAGTGGCTCGGACTCCATAGTTCTGTTTGAGGGAGGGGAGAGGCAAATACAGCTATGGACGCTCTTGGGAGCCATGCCCTCAGGAGCACTGTGATATCTGTGGGCTGAGGAAGGGGCCACTGCTGTTCCAGCTCCTAATTCCCCGTACCTCAGTGGGGACCACCTGAAGCCAACTCACCTGAGAGGTGCAGAGAAGCTTCAGGGCTTTCCTAACTCCGCCCACGCGTCCACAGATGTCGAAGGACTGAAAGGAGAGCAGGGTGGTGGCTGAAAAGTACCCAAGGATCTCTCATGACCCCTGCATCATCACCTCACCCCATCCCCTCACCCTCCATCCATTTTTGATTCAGAACATTTTTAGGGCTCCTCTTCCCATTTGCACTTCTTCCTTCCCAACAGTGTTGCATGGCTTTTGTCTTGCTGCCTAAGATCAACAGTTTCCCTGGTACCCAGGCCAGAATAGCAAATATATGGCACATATAGTGCCTATTTCCCCTCCCAAGCCCAGGGCAGGCATTGCTAATCGATCACAGCACTCTTACTCTGAGCACAGCCCACCCTGATAACCCTTCTGATACTGCCTGGATTGCCTGGCCAGTCCCGCTGGAAGGAAGGAGAGAGAAGAACTCATGCATCCTCCCAGGATTCTCTAAAGCTAGAAATGGAGAGCCAAAGAGAAAAAGAAGGATGTATGGATTTTTAGGGGGTAAAAAATCCTCTGATTTGTACTAATGATGAAAAGAAAAGCACTGCATACTAATTTGAGGAGTTGAGGGTGTGCAATTTAGCATGGATACTATTTTTGAGGTAAGAGAGATAGAAAACATTCAGTAGAAGTGTGGTTGGGAGCTTTTGGCTTTCGAGGCTGCCTGCCTGGCTTCAAGGCTTGTTCTGTTGTCTTTACCTGAGTGATCTTGGGCAAGTAACCTCGGTTTCTAACCTCCCTGAACCTCAGTTCCTTAACCTGTAAAATGGGAATAATGGGGGCCAGGTAGGGTGGCTCATGCCTGTAATCCCAGCACTTTGGGAGGCTGAGGCGTGTGGATCACTTGAGGTCAGGATTTTGAGACCAGCCTGGCCAACATGGTGAAACCCCATCTCTACTAAAAATACAAAAATTAGCCAGGTATAGTGGTGAATGCCTATAATCACAGCTACCAGAGAGGCTGAGGCATGAGAATCGCTTGAACCCAGGAGGTGGAGGTTGCAATGAGCTGAGATTTTGCCACTGCACTCCAGCCTGGGCAACAGAGCGAGACTCGGTCTAAAAAAAAAAAAAAAGGGAGTAATAATAGTATGTACCTTGAAGGGTTTGTGAAGATGACTATTGGAAAGAATATCATATGGTGAGCTTCATAGGTGAGAAATTAGGGTGGATTAAACCAGAAAAAATACTGATACATGTTACAATGTGGATGAACCTCAAAAATACAATGTTAAATGAAAATGTCAGACACAAAAGGGCACCTATTACATGATTCTGTTTATATGAAACATTCATAATAAGTATATTGATAGAGACAGAAAAAGAAGATTTGTGGTTGCCAGGGTCTGTGGGAAGGGGAGGTTGGAAGAATGGGGAGTGACTGCTTAATGGGTACAAGGTTTCTTTTCAGGGTGATGAAAATGTCTTGGTGGCCGGGCGCGGTGGCTCAAGCCTGTAATCCCAGCACTTTGGGAGGCCGAGACGGGCAAATCACAAGGTCAGGAGATCGAGACCATCCTGGCGAACACAGTGAAACCCCGTCTCTACTAAAAATACAAAAAACTAGCCGGGCGAGGTGGCGGGCGCCTGTAGTCCCAGCTACTTGGGAGGCTGAGGCAGGAGAATGGTGGGAACCCGGGAGGCGGAGCTTGCAGTGAGCTGAGATCCGGCCACTGCACTCCAGCCTGGGAGACAGAGCCAGACTCCGCCTCAAAAAAAAAAAAAAATGTCTTGGAACTAGACAGAGGTGGTGGTGGTTGCATGACATTGTGAATCCGCTCGATGTCATTTAATTGTACACTTTAAAATAGTTACTGGAGGCTGGGCGAGGTGGCTCACGCCTGTAATCCCAGCACTTTGGGAGGCCGAGGTAGGCAGATCACTTGAGGTCAGGAGTTCAAAACCAGCCTAGCCAACATGGTGAAACCCCGTCTCTACTAAATATACAAAAAATTAGCTGGGCGTAGTGGTGGACACCTGTAGTTCCAGTTATTTGGGAGGCTGAGGCAAGAGAATCACTTGAACCCAGGAGCAGAGATTGCAGTGAGCCAAGATTGCGCCACTGAACTCCAGCCTGGGCAACAGAGTGAGACTCTATCTCAAAAGTTAATAAATAAAATAAAAATAAAACAGTTCGTGGTTAATTTCATGTCGTGTGAATTTTCCCTCAATTAAAATAAATAAAGAAATAAATCAGCATGGTTGCTCTAGGCTCCCCCGGAGTCCCCTGAGGCCTTACTGAATGGGGCCCTCCTTAGGCTGGCCCTCCAGCCTTGGGGCCACCTCACCTTGCAGAGGCTGTAGAGAACGATCAGGACCCCTCCCAGGAAGTAGCTGTTGGAGGAGTCGTCACCCATGATGTATTTGTACCACAGCTGGATGGGGACAAGGGATCGGAACAGCTGGCTCAGCTCCTCGATGACCAGATAGAACTTTCCCTGCAACCACACAGAGAACATCAATTATTATTAGCAGTAAAGACCCAAAGGACCCGGCTGGGGGCCCCCTGCCCTGGGTAGTGATGACATTCCAGGTCACAGGCAGGCCATTAATCAGCTCTGGAAAGCACTCAGGCCAGCTCCTAATGGGGCTGCGATATGGCCAGGGAGACGCAGCCCCTGCCCCCTGCCCTCACCCGCCACCCAGCAGCCCAGAAGATCAAAATGCCCAGGATTGAGGATCGAGTTTCAGGGTAGGAGAAACTCTACACCTTCGGGCAGAGGGCTGGAGAGTGGGTCACCCTCTGGGTCTCGCTGCAGCTTGGAGGGCTCAAAGCCCAAGGTGGGGGCACAGTCCCTGCCCTCCGCATCCAGGCCATTCTCATCTTTAGAGGGCTAACTTGAGCATCACAGCGACTGCTGTCAGGGGCCCGGGCAGGATGGGCACAGAATGCAGGTAAGGCCAGGCCATAAGGCCCAAAGCAGGGAGATACATGTCCTTCTTAGCTCCACCACCTGCTCTCTTCCAAGGAGGCAGGATGAATACCTAGCTGTGTTGAGAAAAAACAGGGGCCAGGTGTGGTGGCTCATGCCTGTAATCCCAGCACTTTGGGAGGCTGAGGCAGGTGGATCACTTAAGGTCAGGAGTTCGAGACCAGCCTGGCCAACATGGCGAAACCCCAACTCTACTAAAAATACAAAAATTAGTAGCTGGGCGTGGTGGCGCACCTGTAATCCCAGCTACTCAGGAGGCTGAGGCAGGAGAATCACTTGAACTTGGAGGCGGAGGTTGCAGTGAGCCAAGATCACACCACTGTATTTCAGCCTGGGCAACAGAGTGAGACTCCATCTCAAAAAAAAAAAAAAAAAAAAAAAAAAGAACACGACTTGGGTACTCACACTGGGCTGGGATTGAACCTGACCTTGCTGGATGTTCATGACCCTTAGTTTCCCCATCTACAGAGTGGGAATCAGAACTCCCACCTTACGGGGTTGCTTTGAGGATTAAAGGAGATGAACAGGATAAGCACCTAGCATTATTCCTGGAGAAAAAATCCTATTTATCTTCCTTCCCTTGACCTTGGACAAGTCCCTCAAGCTTTCTGTGGCCTGTGTTGTGAAATGGAGATGAAAATAAGGCCACTCTGTAGTGTCGAATAAAGTTGAATACCTACCTCCTTTATGACCCAGCAACTCCAGTCTGAGCTATTTACCCGAGAGAAATGAAACATATGTCCACATGTATGCCAATGCCCTTAGTGGCTTCATTCATAAAATCCCCAAACTGGAAGCAGCCCAGACGCCCATCATGGAAGAATAGATAAACAAACGATGGTGTATTTATACAACAGGATACTGTCCAGCAATAAGAATCCATGAATGTCTAACGTTTGCGATGACATGGGTGAATGTCACAAACATTATGTCGAATCAAAGAAGACAGTCATGGAAGAGTATTTATTGCATAATTCTGGTTTATACTAAGTCCTAGAATAGGTAACACTAATCTGAGATAATAGAAATCAGATCCCTGGTTGTCTGGGGTAAGGGGTGGGGAGAACTGACTGCAAAGAGGTGTCAGGAAATTTTGGAAAGGGATAGAACGATATATATATATATATATATATATTTTGAGACAAGGTCTTGCTATGTTGTCCAGGCTGGAGTGCAGTTGTGCAACTATGGCTCACTGCAGCCTCAACCTCCCAGGTTCAAGTGATTCTTCCACCTCAGACTCCCAAGTAAATGGGACCATGGTACATGCCACCACATCTGGCTAATTTTTTTGTATTTTTAGTAAAGACAGGATTTCACGATGTTGCCCAGGCTGGTCTCAAACTCCTGAGCTCAAGCAATCTGCCCCTCGTCATCCTCCCAAAGTGTTAGAATTATTGGTATGAGCTGCTGCACCTGGCCTAGAAATATGAAATATTTTATATCTTGATTGGGATGGGGGACACATGGGTGTGCACATTTGCCAAAACTAATTGAAATATACACTCCTAATATACGCAATTTATTGCATTTAAATCCTGCTTCTGTAAAGCTGATTAAATCAAACAAACAACCCTGCCCCAAGCATCCATATCTGTAAAAATATGAATAATCTTTACACCAACAATTCTATGTCTGGCAGTTCACCCTAACAAAATAATCAGAGATATGTGCAAACATGTGCCTATAAGAATGGTCACTATAGCATTCTTTGTAATACTAAAGAAAAAAAAGAGTAACAAACATGATGTACAAAAAAGAGGGTCTGATTATGTTAGAGATCTATAATGGAAAGCCATACAGCCATTAAAAATGTATCCTGAAGAAATAGCAACTTTATGGTGAAGAAAGCAAACATAGATCATATTAATCAGGTGATAAAGGCTAACATCCCCAGTGAGAAGTCATTTTGACATCCTGAACCCTCTGACATGATGTCCTGAAAAGACACAGTATCAATTCTGTGGTATTGTCGCCAAAACTCATCAACAAATTCTAATCTAATCATGAGAAAACAAGAGACAAATCCAAGTTGAAGGATATTCTCTCTCTCTCCTTTTTTTTTTTTTTTTTTTGGTTTTGTAGAGAGACGAGGTCATGCTGTGTTGTCCAGGCTGGTCTCAAACTCCTGGGCTCAAGGGATCCTCCCACCTCAGGCTCCCAAAGTGCTGGGATTATAGGCATGAGCCATTGCACCTGGCCCCAAGTTGAAGGGGCCCAATACTCTTGAAAAATGTCAAGATCACGAGAGACAAAGAGAAGACCAAGGAATGTGAGGTTGGAGAGAATTAAGGAGACATGACAAGTAATGTAACATGGGATCTTGGATTCAATCCTATTCTCTCTCGCTCTCTCTCTTTTTTTTTTTTTTTTTTTTTTTAAGACAGAGTCTTGCTCTTTCACCCAGGAAGGCTGGAGTGCGGTGGCACAATCTCAGCTCTCTGCAACCTCCGCCTCTCGGGTCAAGCAATTCTTCTGCCTCAGGCTCCCAAGTAGCTGGGATTACAGGTGCACACCACCACGCCTGGCTAATTTTTGTATTTTTAGTAGAGACGGGGTTTCACCATGTTGGCCAGGCTGGTCTTGAACTCCTGACCCCAGGTGATCCACCTACTTCGGCCTCCCAAAGTGCTAAGATTACAGGCATGAGCCACCGTGCCCAGCCCTGATTCAATCCTATACTGTAAAAAAATGTCAATAGGCCAGGTGCAATGGCTGACGCCTGTAATCCCAGCACGGTGGGAGGATCCCTTGAGCCCAGGAGTTCAAGACCAGCCTAGGCAATATAGAATGACCTTGTGTCTACAAAAAATCAAAAGATTATCTGGGAGTGGTGGTGAGTTCCTGTGGTCCCAGCTACTTGAGAGGCTGAGGAAGGAGGATGACTTGAGCCCAGAAGTTCGAGGCTACAGTGAGCTATGATTGTGCCACTGCACTCCAGCCTGGGTGACAGAGTAAGACCCTGTCTCAAAAACAAAAAACAACAATAAAAATTGAAAAACAAAATAATGTCAATGGGGCAACTGGCAAAATGTGAATAAGGTCGTTAGTTTAGTTAATAGTAACAGTATTGATGATCATTTCCTGCCCTTGCTAATCAGACTCTGGTATATCAGATATCAACATTAGGGGAAGAGGAGTGAAGGGTATATGGGAACTCTCAGTATTACTTTTGCAACTTTTCTTTAAGTCTAAAATTATCTCAAAATTAAAAGTTAAAAAAGAAATCATCCTGATGAAAGATATCATTTGACCCAAGCAAATGCTCATATTATTGTTCCAAATGGAAATAATAGAGAATGCAAAAAAAAAACAATACTCATTCTCTTTGTGTTTTTCTGCTCTCTCCAGATTTTTTATACTGAGCATGTGATATGTTTAAATTAGAGGGGAAATGAGTCTGGATGTGGTGGCTCACAGCTGTAATCCCAGCACTTTGGGAGGCTGAGGTGGACAGATCTCTTGAGGCCAGGAGTTCAACACCAGCCTGGCCAACATGGTGAAATGCTGTCTCTACCAAAAATACAAAAAATAGCCGGGTTTGTTGGCATGTGCCTATAATCCCAGCTACGTGGGTGGCTGAGGCATGAGAATCACTTGGACCCAGGAGGTAGAGGTTGAAGTGAGCCAAGATCACATCATATGCCTGGCATGTGGACAGAGACTTTATAGCCACCTTTTATATTCCATCTTGATGGGCTGGGCACAGGTCACTCAGAAGAGGATTCCTTGGAGCACATATACCCACATCTACCAAGGACCAAGAAAGGGCGTTCAGTCATCACTAACCACCTGCCTGATTTTTGTGACTAGTTGGCCACCTCCAGTTGTGAGGTTATTGTTTCTCTCTTTTTTTTTTTTTTTTTTTTTTTGAGACGGAGTCTCGCTCTGTCGCCCAGGCTGGAGTGCAGTGGCCGGATCTCAGCTCACTGCAAGCTCCGCCTCCCGGGTTTACGCCATTCTCCTGCCTCAGCCTCCCGAGTAGCTGGGACTACAGGCGCCCGCCACCACGCCCGGCTAGTTTTTTGTATTTTTTAGTAGAGACGGGGTTTCACTGTGTTAGCCAGGATGGTCTCGATCTCCTGACCTCGTGATCCGCCCGTCTCGGCCTCCCAAAGTGCTGGGATTACAGGCTTGAGCCACCACGCCCGGCAAGGTTATTGTTTCTCAAAGGGCCCTCCTTTCCCCTCCTGACTCCCACCAGTCCCTGAGTCCCAGAAACATCCCCTGGAGGGAAATGCTGGTTTCCCCCTGGAACCTTTGGGAAGATGGGAGTGATTGGAGAACAGAGATGTAGGGGGTGGCCACCATGGTTGTTTTACATGGACAAGGGCATGACGGATGCTGGAAGAATGGACAGCAACTCAATGGATGGCCAGGGCTAATCAAGCCAGTCCATATCCTGCTGCAGACCCCAGGATCTGCAGAATACCCATGATTTGAACTCTGATTTCCTGAACCACCCACCCTCAGCTGCCCCATGCCTTCCTCACGTCTCCCAAATCGCTCTCACCCAGGGTCTCTCAACTCTTGCATGTTCCATTTTACCCGGGACCAAATTGTCCAACCTCTCTCAACTGCCAGTCTTGACCTGCTGTTTTTTTTTTTTTTCCACTTAAAACATTGTGTTTTTTAGAGATGGGGTCTATGTATGTTGCCCAGGCTGGTCTCCATCTCTTGGGCTCAAGTGATCCTCCTGCCACCTTGGCTTCCTGAGTCCCCTGTAGGGACTACAGATGTGAGCCACCATGCCTGGCTTTAACCTACTTTTGTCACTGTTCCCTACATTCAGTGCATCCCTATATAACTCTTCTTTCCTTCCTTCCTTACCTTTCTTTCTTCTACCCATCTGTGTTTCCTTTCTTGCTTCCCTCCCTTCCTGCCTCTTATCCATTGATGCTGTCTTCCTTCCCTTTCCTCTGCCCCTCCCTCCCTTGTCTGCTCCCTCTCTTCTTCCCTCCCTTCCTTGCTTTCATTTCTGGACACCTACTATGTACCAGACACAGTGCCAGGCTCTGGTGAAACTAAGATAACTAAGACCTCATCCCTATCATCAGGAAGCTTGCTACCCAATGAGGAAGACCATCACTAAGCAAACTACTATAATACAGTGTGGTAGAACTCTGCTAAAGGTAAATGGGAGGGAGCCCCAGAATTGAGGCATGGGATGTGGAGTGGGAAACTGATCAAGAAAGTCTAAGAGAAGTTATCTTTCCAGCCACCCAAAGTGTGATCCATGAACCAGCACCATCGGCATCGACTGGTGGCTCTTAGGCCTCACCCCAGACCTCCTGAAATAGAATGTACAATTTAATAAGGTCCCCAGGTGACCCGAGTGCACATCCAAGTTTGAGAAGCACTACTTTAATGGATGTCTAAGAGCCAAACTGGTGAAGACATGAGGGCAGGCAAGGGAGGAAGGGTGTTCCAGAGCCAAGAGGTGAAGGAAAAGATGGTTAATGGTCTGGGTGCCATCTTGGTAGGCAGCCTCCTGCTTGGTCTGCCTGGTCTCATGACAGGTAAGGACACGGCTACCCCATGAAAGGTCCCTGTGTCTCTGGGAGCCCCTGCCTGCTGGCGTCTGGCTGACTCTGGTCCCCTCTCTGTCCTTCCTTGTAGGCCAGTCTCAACAACCAGTCTGGCTTGGTGGTAAAGAGCACAGCCCCAGGAGCCAAAGAGGCTGGGATCAGACCCAGGATTGTCACCTGCCACCTTATGTTTAGTTTTGGTCACTGTCTTTGGATCTTCCAATTCTCAGGCCCCTTAGCTGCAGGCTGGTTTCTGGGCCAAATCCCAAACTTCCCACTTGCTACTGGGCGGCTCTGGAACAAATGTTGGCAAACTTTTTCTACAAAGAACCAGGTAGTGAATACTTAGGCTTTGCAGGCCATAAGGTCTCTGGCGCTACTACTCACCTCTGTCACTGTAGTAGGAAAATAGCCTCGGACAACAGGTAAGTGAATGGGTGTGGCTGTGTTCCAATAAAACTTTATTTATAAAAACAAGTAGCAGGACGTATTTGGCCTGTAGCCTGTAGTTTTCTGACCTGTGGTCTGTTCTATCAGAATCTAGATAAGTCACGATGGGGATTCTAACACATCCCCAGGATTTCCCAGAAGGCTCTGATACCAGCTTCTTTGTCTATCTTTCAGTTGCTTAATGACACTAAGCTCTTCCTTTGCAGATGGAATAGTGGTCCCTCTACTCTTTGCTGAGCTAACATCTATTCATCTTTTGGGTATCAGCTAACTGTCACCGCCTACGAAAAGCCTTCCCTGACTCCTCTTTAACTGAATTAGGTGCTCCTCTTGTGTACACCCTTGAAGACTCCCCTAAATAACTCCTTTTTTTTTTTTTCAGATGGAGTCTCACCCTGTTGTCCAGGCTGGAGTGCAGTGGCATGATCTCGGCTCACTGCAGCCTCCGCCTCCTGGGTTCAAATGATTTTCCTGCCTCAGTCTCCTGAGTAGGTGGGATTACAGGTGCCCACTGCCAGACCCAGTTAATTTTTTGTATTTTAGTAGAGACGGGTTTTCACCCTGTTGCCCAGGCTGGTCTCGAACTCCTGACATCAGGTGCTCCACCTGCCTCAGCCTCCCAAAGTGGTGGTTACAGGTGTGAGTCACCATACCCAGCCCCTAAATTACTCCTTCAAAGCATTTTTCACAATATTAAAGAAATTATTTTACTGTCCATCCCTCCCACCGGACTGTGAGCCCCTTATGGGAGAAAATAATTTGGTTCTGGGTGTATTCCCAGCATCCAGCAGGTAGTAGGTGCTCATGTAACAGAGGACACCTCTTGAAGCTGAAGATTCCATCCTCATTACTCAAGTCAACTTCCTAGAGTTTGCTGATGGAGGAGAGTTGAAATGCTGAAGAGAGAATATCTCTTTATAAGCAAGCACTGATGTCACAGCAAATAAAATTAAGAGAATGACAGCTTATGTGGTACCCCATTAAAGGTAGCAATTAGCTGCCGGGGGGTGGGCCACTTTGAAAAGGAGATCAAACCACCAAGGAAAACTGGGCATATCCCAGCAAAACCATCTCTCTCTAATTAAGCAGTTTTATAATTCCAGGTTTCTGAAGCATGTTATTTCTGACGACCACCAAATGGGATGTGTGGTTTCTCTGGGGCGTTAGAGAACAAGGAATCAGATTATGAGCTGTCTCGCCTCCCTGCTACCATGAAGGGGAAACGGTAGCAATTGTTGCAAGACGTGCTTGGGCACGGATGGTTCTCTGCTTGGATTCAGATAAAGGGGGCGGGAGTGTCGAGTTGGGAAGGCAGATACTATTCCGACTTCCTCACTGCCAAGATGAGGGGTGGGACAAGAAGAGAAATGCGAAACATCGAAACAACAGAGGGCTGGCTCCAGAAGCGGGTGGGAAATGAAGGAGAGTAGGATGCTGAGAAGCAGAAGAAATGAACAGAGAGGAGAATTTTTTAGAAGAACGCACCGACGTGGAAAAGATGATTTGAAGACTTATGGGAGTGGGGAGGAAGCGAGGAGAGACGTAATCAGGTATCTGTCAGCAGCTTCAATTATGAAAAATGCACAGAAAGAGGTGAAACCTTTTTTTTTTTCTGTATCAAGATGAATAATGACTATTTATACAGCTTTGCCTGTTTACAAATCTCTTTCATACAAATTTTTTCATCTGTGGAGACAGGACAGCCTAGTGGTTTAAAGGCATAGGATTTGGGATTCTAAGGTCAGATCTACCACCTACTAAATTGGTTGATTTGGCACAATAATTTAACTTCTACGACCCTCGGTTTCTTCATCTGTAAATGGGGTTGAATACACACACACATTCATACATATATACACACATACATATAGATATGCATGCAGTGGTGTGCTGGCAAACTAGGTCTCTGGGGGGAAAGAAAAGGCCCTAATTTGTGTTTGCCAGTTTCTGTGGTGTAAGTGTTCTCACAAGGCCAACTTCAAGCTACCAATGATTTAACAACTGTTTGCAAATTTCCTGAAAATTTAACCACTGGCTCTCACATGTCAGTAAAACCTGTATTCAACACACTGAGGTGATCTTATGATTAAATAAGCCAATAAATCTAAAACACAGTTATATGAGAAGGGCCCAGTACATGATACAGCTATTACTAGGCCTCATGATAATCCAGAAATGTGGCCATTATGTTATTGCTGCTCTATTTTAGAGATGAGAAAACACAGGTTCAAAATAACTAAGGTGAACTAGAATTAAGGCAGAAGGGATATCTGGGACTTCCAAGCCTAGGCCTTAAGAGATCAGGAAGCTTTCAGTTCTTTCCTTTTGCTTGTTCTCCCTCCTTCAGCTGCCATGTTTGTGGGAAGCCCAAGCTCTAAGGAGAGACCCAGTGAAGAGGACACATGGAAGAGGAGCAGCTCTGAGACTAACTGGAGGAGCAACATGGAAACCAGCCAATGGTGAGAACTGAGGCTCCAGATATAGGACCTTAAGAAGGCCTTTCCTGCCATTGCAGCTGATGCATCAGACCTGGGAGTGAAGATGCCATGTTGGATAGTCCAGCCCCAGCAGACATCATGGGGAGGAGAGACAAGCTGTACCCAGTGTGTCCTGACTGAACTCCTGACCCGCAAAATTGTGAGAATTACATGGTTCTTTCAAGTCAACAACAACAACAAAAACTAAGGTACCCATCTAAGGCTACTCAGCTGGTGCTATAGACTGAACTGTGCCCACCTCAAGTTCCTTTGTTGAAGCCCTAATCCCTAATGCCATGGTGTTTAAAGATAAGGCCTCTGAAAGGTAATTAGGTCATGAGAGTAGAGCTCTCATGATGGGATTAATTCCCTTATAGGAAGAGACATGAGAGATCTCTCTGCCACTTGAGGACACAGTGAGAAGATAGCCTTCTGCAAGCCAGGAAGAGGGTCTTCACCATTAACACAATTATAAGTGTCATGTAGCAACTTCAGAGCTTTCACCTTATTCTTCCCCACTCTCTCTATCCTACTGTCTGGAACTTGGATGTGATGGCTGGTGCTCTTGCCACCATCTTAGACCATGAGGAGGAATCCTACACCCTAGGGTTGGTGAAAGAGTGGGCTGGAAGGTGTCATATTCCCAGGGTTGAACTGCTTATCTTTGGCCTTTACATGAGAAAGAGATACATTTTTTAAAATTTAAGTTTTATTATTTTGGATTCTTTGCTGTTACTATTTGATTCCAATCTTAACTAATAGAAAGGGTGTGGGACTCAGCAGGTAATCAAGAAGTATTTGCTGAATGAGCAAGGGATAAATGAGGGGGCAAACTAATGGCCTTGTGCTTCGAAACACCTGGGTTTCCCACAGGCATGGCTCATAGAGAGCTCTGATGATGAAGATACTAGGAATGGGAGTCTATACATAACAAATATTCTAGAAAATGATGAGGTGGCCAGGAATGGTGGCTCACGCCTGTAATCCCAGCACTTTGGGAGGCCGAGGCGGGCAGATCACAAGGTCAGGAGATCGAGACCATCCTGGCTAACACGGTGAAACCCCGTCTCTACTAAAAATACAAAAAAATTAGCCGGGTGTGGTGGCGGGCGCCTGTAGTCCCAGCTACTCGGGAGGTTGAGGCAGGAGGATGACCTGAGCCCAGGGAAGTCGAGGCTGCAGTGAGCATGATCGTGCTTCTAAACTCCCGCCTGGGTGACACAGTAAGACTATCTTTAAAAACAAACATCTCCCTCAAAAACAAAAGAAACAGGGAATTTCAAAGTCTTAGAAAAACAAAAGGTAAAACATCTCATTAAAATTTTTATGTTGATTACATGTTGAAATAATATTTTGGACACATTAGGCTAAATAAAATAGAGTATTAAAATTAAAGTCACCTGTTCCTTTCTAGTTATTTAATGTGACTACTAGAACATTTAAAATCATCTGTGTGACTCCCCTTATATTTCTGTTGGACAGCTCTGTTGATACTTTGAATGATCACATATGTTTGTAAAAATCCACTGAGCTTTATAATTAGGGGTCTCCACAGTATATAGTCCTGCCTCAATACAAAAGAAAAAGGAAAAAAGGCAAGAAAAGGGCGAGTCAGAATGGAAAGAAGCGCAGCAGGTAGGGGGCAGGGCCAGCGGGGGCGGGGCCGGCGGCCGCGCGTTCCCTGACAACGGGTGCTGCCGGTGACGTCACCACCCGCCGGCAGCCATTAATCCCCCTCCCGGCGGCGCGGGCTGGCCCGGCCGCCTGCCTCCTCCTCCCCCGGGCCCGGATGAGATCACCGCGTCGGGCGGCCGGCTGTCCCCGCGCTCCCAACAAATCGACTCCTCGGCGAGCGCCGGCATCTCATGATCTCATGGCCCCGCGGGACGGCGCCGGCCGATGAGGTCACAGCCCCGCGCCCCGGGCCGCCCCGCTCTGCGTGCCGCCGGCTCCGGGTCGGGCCTCCGGGAGTCCCGCGCCGGTACCAGGCCCCCCAGCATGAAGCTCTTAGCTCACAAAGGAGGTCGCAGTTTGCGAAGGGCAAAGCTGCCTTTTCCATCCTTTTGACGCATCTTTGCGCGTCCATTCCCCGCTGTCTTATTTGAACATTTCACCCCGAAGACCCCGTGTCCAGCAGGGAGTGACCTCATCAGCTCCCCTAAACTTGAAGTCAGGGGCCAGGCGACGCGACTTGCCTGCAGGCTTTCACAGCCGCTGGGTGAAGGAAGTTCTGGAGCTGTGTCTTACAGACGAAGAAAGGGGATCAGAGGGATAAAGGAATCTGCCCAAGGTTACCCACCTAGGGAAGGGTAGCGCAGGAACCCGGACCTCCATGATGTAAATGAGCCCTTTGACTGCCTTTTTCTTCCCCTTACCTGTACCCCAAACCTCTGCACCTTTGCCCCAGTGCATCTTTGCTCTGGTGGAAATAGTGGTAACGGTCCCACTTGCGGCGTGCCCCCGTTATGCTGGGCACTGTTCCACATGACAGACCACTGGAGAGGAATTATACGGACCATGTTACACATGAGAACACAAAGCTAGGAGAGGTCAAGTTACTTGCTGCAGAACTGGGACTTGTACCCAGGTCACTTGACTCTACAGCAGAGCCTTTCAATTACTTGATACCACCTTCCCCAGAAAAAGAGGAAGGCTTCCTGTTGACAGTGATACACCCTCCTTTCTCTCTCCTCTCTCCAACAGGGTCGCCATCAAACCCAGTTGAAGAGGGTCCAGTGAGCTTGTTAGAGGCTTCACAGCTCACTTGCCAGCAGCAGATTTCTCCCATCACTTAGAGACTACTCACTCACACCACTCCTTTGCAGATCTCCAGCAGTATATACAGCCAGGAACGACAGGAGGAAGGGACATGACATTTACTGAATGGCAGTGCTGAACCAGGCACTGAGCCAGGGCCTGTTACTAAGGGCAAAGCTGGGATATCACTAGCCCTGGTTTGCAGACGAAAAAACGGAATTTATTTATTTATTTTGAGACAGGGCCTTGCTCTGTCACCCAGGCTGGAGTGCAGTGGTGCGATCACAGCTCACTGCAACCTTGACTTCCTGGGCTCAAGCAATCCTCCCCCCTCAGGCTCCCGAGTAGCTGGGACCACCGTGTGCCACCATGCCCCAGATAATTTTTAAAGGACTTTTTTGTAGAGATGAGGTCTCCCTGTGTTGCCCAGGCTGGTAAATTTTTTTGTTAAACCAAAGTCAGATGTCAAGGAAGTAAGTACAAGTTTCAGCTCAAATGTCCATCCCACAGGGAAAGCCCTTTCCCATTTCCTAAACGAATTCTCCATGAATTGTTTTTATTTTTTTCTAGTGCTTGTTGAAACTTGAAGTTCTATATTTGTGTGTTGATGTAGTTTAATGGTGATTTCCCCAATGAAATGAGAGCAGGGACTCTGTTTTGGTCTGTTTCTTTCATTTATCATCTTATCCCCACACTTTTGCAGTGCCTGTCATAATATGACACTGAAATATTTTTTGAGTAAATGCAAAGAATTGGTGGCTTAGGATGGTGAGCAGTGCTGATGTTCAAAACTCAGGTTTGTTTGAGTGTAAAGTGTGGGCTTACTCCATACTTTCTAGGAAGTTCAAGCCCTTTGCTACATATACTTTACTTACAGTAAAGTCCCTGTGGTGCTTTTCAGAGCCTATGAATTTTTTTTTTTTTTTTTTGAGACGGAGTCTCGCTCTGTCGCCCAGGCTGGAGTGCAGTGGCCGGATCTCAGCTCACTGCAAGCTCCGCCTCCCGGGTTTACGCCATTCTCCTGCCTCAGCCTCCCGAGTAGCTGGGACTACAGGCGCCGCCACCTCGCCCGGCTAGTTTTTTGTATTTTTTAGTAGAGACGGGGTTTCACAGTGTTAGCCAGGATGGTCTCGATCTCCTGACCTCGTGATCCGCCCGCCTCGGCCTCCCAAAGTGCTGGGATTACAGGCTTAAGCCACCGCGCCCGACCTGGAGCCTATTAATTCTTAAGTGTACTACAGTAGTGACAAGTTTGGCATTCTGGTTTCCCTATCAGTAGTGTCCTCTGTTGGTAGCTGAGAGGAGAGGGAAATCAGAGGAACTTAGTAGGAAATTAGGCGTGGAAGGACAAGGTTATACATGCTTATGCTCTGACCTTTAATAATAGCAAGGAATAAGACATAAAACGACAAAAATCAGGGTGGTGCAGTGGCTCATGCCTGTAATCCCAGCACTTTGGGAGGTTGAGGCATGAGGATTGCTAGAGGCCAGGAGTTCAAGACTAGCCTGAGAGACATCATGAGACCTCCTGTCTCTATTTAAAAAACAAAAACAGTCCAGGTGCGGTGGCTCACACCTGTAATCCCAGTACTTTGGGAGGCTGAGGCAGGCAAATCACTTGAGATCAGGAGTTCGAGACCAGCCAGGCCAACATGGTGAAACCCCGTCTCTACTAAAACTACAAAAATTAGCTGGGCATGGTGGCACGTGCCTGTAGTTGTAGCTGTTTGGGAAGTTGATGCATGAGAATTGCTTGAACCCAGAAGGTGGAGGTTGCAGTGAGCTGAGATCGCACCACTGTATTCTAGCCTGGGCGACAGAGCGAGACTCTGTCTCAAAAAACAAAACAAAACAAAAACAAAAAAACTACAAAGGCCACACACAGGAAAACAAACAAATGGTAGTCACGAAACTGTTTTCTTATGGGCAAAGGGAGGGAGGAAGATGGATGGAACCCAGGAGGTATACACAAGGGGCTTCTAAGAAACTAGTAGTTCTCTACTTTTTAAGCTGGGTGCACGAGTATTTGTTATTTTTTGTTTTTATACCTCATACATGTTATTTTTTTAAGGCCACAAGCTGAAATTTTGCTTACCCACTTTAAAAATAGACTATAACAACCCAATGAGGTGGGAAATTGTTACTTCCACTTTGCAGATGAGAGAAACTGAGGCTCAGTTTCAGAGAAGTTCACCATTTTGCCTAAGCTTACAGAGCTCAGATGTAGCAGAGGTGGGATTTGAATCCAGTCTCTGATGTCTGTACGGATGTTCTTACCCACAACATCTGCCACTAGATAACTGGACACTCATTATTAAAAACTAGAGCTGATGAAAATGTGTCATTTTCTTGCTCTCACCCCCAATTTCCTATAAAGATCCTCTCTCTGCAATTCTGGCGAGGAGGGGGAGGAGGAGGAGGAGGAGGCCGCGATCGCCTCTGGTGCTATGGCCCCAGGGGCCAGCTGGCAGAGTCCTTGGGGCCAGGCTGAGGCCCCATAGGAGTTGCTAGGCTGTGAGTAAAAATCTTCCTGTTAACAGCAGCAGTGGGGCACCAATTTCATTGGCCATGGTTCCCTTGATCTAAGAGCGCTGGCCCCATGAACAGGAAGGGCCCAGCCCATGTGCCCCAGCAACTGCATCAGCAGCTTCCCTACACACAGGGCCCTGCTCCCCAGTACCCAGGAGAGGCCTCATTATAAGATGTTGATGATAAAGCCCATAATGGCCGGGGACCCTGTTAGCTACAAAAAGGTGGTCTCTTCCCTCTGTCCTGGTCCCAGGTGGATGGATGAGCTTATTTGTCCCTGTGTCAGCTACAGTCTTTAGCACAAATGCTCTGGGCTAAACTGCCCAAGCCTGGCTGTTTCCCAAAACACTAGGGAGTGGAGGGAGGGGTGCAAGGGTAGGAGGGAGACAGAAAGAGATGGGCGGAGGGTATCTCCTTTCCTGGTAGTCTAGAGCCCATGACTTCAAACTTGACAGACAAGGTCCTCAAGTGTGGATCTGTCCTGTTGGGAGGGTGACTTTGCCCAAGTCATATCACTTCTCTGGGCCTCAGTTTCCTCATTAGCAAAGTAGGGGATGTGGGAGGCTGAATAATGCCCCCCCCCCAACCAAAGATGTCCATATCCCACTCCCCAGAACTTATGAATTTGTTACCTTACAGGGCGAAAGGAATTTTGTGCACATGCAGATGTGATGAAATTAAGGCTCCTGATATGGGGAGATTATTCTAGGTGACCTGGACAGGCCTAATGTCATCACAAGGATCCTTATTAGAAGAAGGCAAGAGGGTCAGGGTAAAGGAAGACAATGAGGCAACAGACACAGAGGTTGGAGAGATGCACTTTGAAGATGGAGAAGGGGACCAGAGGCAAGGAGGGCAGGGAGCTTCTAGAAGCTAGAGAAGACAAGAAAATGGATTGTCCCCCAGAGCCTCCTAAAGCACTGGCACCTTGACTTTAGCCCAGTGACATGGATTTTGGATATTTGACCTCCAGCAGTGTAAGATAATACGGTTGTGTTGTTTTAAGCCACAAGGTTTGTGGTTATTTGTTACAGTACCCACAGGAAACTAACACAGAGAAGAAATAGTTAGACTGTCATCAGGGTAGCGTCAGGATGGCGTGGCTGGAGCATCTCTGGTGGGCTGGCTTCCATGGCAAGATGGGAGGAGGCCAGAGCACACTCAGGCCTGGGAGTGGCCTCTGAGCTATGGTCCCTACCACCTCTTTGACTACATCTACTATATGGGGACTGGCTACATCATTTATGATACCCCGTGTAAAATTAAAATGCAGGACCCCTTGTTAACATACTAAGAATCTTGGTTGGGCGCAGTGGCTCACACCTGTAATCCCAGCACTTTGGGAGGTGGATGCAGGCGGATCACCTGAGGTCAGGAGTTCGTGACCAGCCTGTCTAACATGGTGAAACCCCGTTTCTACTAAAAATACAAAAAATTAGCTGGGCATGGTGGTACGCAGGTGAAACCCTGTCTCTACTAAAAATACAAAACTTAGCTGGGCGCGGTGGTGCATGCCTGTAATCCCAGCTACTCGGGAGGCTGAAGCATGAGAATCACTTGAACACAGGAGGCGGAGGTTGCAGTGAGCCGAGGTTGCACTACTGCACACTCCAGCAGCCTGGGTAACAGTCCATAATCTCATATGGCAACAGTGGAACATTAAGCCAAGTGTTTGGGCCTTCTGCACAGGGTGCTTGCCCATGAAGTTGCCCTGCCCCTTCTTCTGCTCCAGCCACACTGGCTCATTGCTCCTTAACCTTGCCAAGCATGTTTCCACCTCAGGGCCTTTACATATGCTGTTTCCTCAGCCTGGAATCCTCTTCCTCACATATCCGCATGGCACACTGGCTTGCTTCCTTCAAGGTTTTGCATGAATGTTACCTTCTCCCTGCCCCCCACCACTGTCTAAAAGAGCAGCGCCCTCCCCGCCCTGCCCTGCAACCATGACACTCCCTGTTTTGTCTCCATCTGACATATTGCCTATTGATCTCAGCATCTTGTTTATCTAAGTCCCTTGAAAGTGCATACTCTGCTTCTTTGCTGCTGTATTCCCAGGACCTAGTCCTAGGCCTGGCACAGAATAGGTGGTCAAAAAATACTGGTTCAATGGATGAAGAAATGGATGAATGGAAAGTGCCCAGGACAGTGGCTGTCTTATAGTATGTGCATGGTGACTGGCTTCTGCAATGTTGCCATGACAATGACTGTCATCATCTACTCCTGGGGAGTGACAGGGGAGGGCTGAGGTCGTGTTTTCCAAGCCCCCTTTCCTCTGCTTACCTTGTTGTTTCACTGAGTAATAAATCGAGGCTAGTACTTATAAGCTGCAGTGATCAAAAGGCTTCATGCATATTAAAGGTATGGTCCTGTTCAATCTTCACATCATGAATACTATCCCCATGATATAGGGGAGAACACTGAGGCTTAGAGAAGGCTACTGACTCATCCAAGGTCCATGACTTATAAGTGAAACAGCTGAGAATAGAACCTGCTTAACTCCAAGTCTAGTAGACCCTTGCAACTGAATTCACACTGCCTGCTTCAGGGAAAATATACTGAAGGGAGAAATATTTGCAACACGTTCATGAATTAAGGACCTTCAGCGTACGTGTTTTGAGCACCGGCTATGTGCCATGCACTGTGCTGGGAATAAAATGAAATATACAGGAGACTTGATCTCTGTTCTCACCAAGTTTTAAGTCCTAATGGGGGCGACAAACCAGCAATCACAACATCACATGATGCATTCAAAACAGAAGTGGCCTCGGGGCTGTGGGAGCACACAGGTGAGTCACCCAACCACAAGTTCAGACTTCCAAGTGGATGTGATATCTAAACACCTGAGGGTGATGGGGTGATGAGAGGTCAGCCAGATGGGGCTGGGGAGACAGTGTTCCTAGTACAGGGAACAGCCACTGCAAAGGCCTGGAGGAGGTGAGAGAACAACAGCATGATTCGGCCCGAAGAGGAGTTCAAAACACCTGGCAAGCGATGGCTGAGGTGTCGGGCTGGGAAGAGAGGCGGCCAGGCAGACATTCAAAAGGACTTCCTTGGCCGGGCACAGGGGCTCACACCTCTAATCCCAGCACTTTGGGAGGCCAAGGTGGGTGGATTGCTTGAGCCCAGGAGTTCAAGACCAACCTGGGTAACACGGCAAAACCCTGTCTCTACAAAAAATACAAAAAAATTAGCCAGGCATAGTGGCATGCGCCTGTAGTCCCAGTTACCGGGGAGGCTGAGGCAGGAAGATGGCTTGAGGCTGGGAGGTCATGGTTGCAATGAATCCTGATCATGCCACAGCACTCCAGCCTGGGTGACAGAGTGAGACCCTATTTCAAAAGAAAAAAAAAACAAAAAGAAAAGACCAAACAAAACAAAAAACAAAAGAACTCCCTTGCCTCTGACTGGCGTGGGATTATGGACAAGGTACTGAAACTCTTGGAATGATGGTTTCCTCCTCCTAAAATAGGAACAGCCCTAGCCGGACATAGTGGCTCACACCTGTAATCCCAGCACTTTGGGAGGCCAAGGCAGGTGGATTACTTGAGGTCATGATTTAGAGACCAGCCTGACCAACATGGTGAAACCCTGTCTCTACTAAAAATATAAAAATTAGCCAGGTGTGGTGGTGCATGCTGTAATCCCAGCTACTCAGAAGGCTGAGGCAGGAGAATCGCTTAAACCCAGGAGGCGGAGGTTGCAGCAAGCCAAGATCGCGCCACTGAACTCCAGCCTGGGTGACAAAGTGAGACCCTGTCTCACGGGGAAAGAAAAAAAAAAAGACAGACAGGAACAGGCCTAGACACAGAAGGCTGGCTGCAGGGATCTACCTGCCACCTCCCAACCTCACCTAGTGTAGTGGCAAGTCTGCTTTCAGTAATGCCACGCCCGGGGACCTGTGGTAATCTGGTCAAGCCCATGAGGGAACAGAGAGCTGCCCCTCCTCTCCTCCCTCCGCCATCCCCGTCCTCTGCATGCATCTCTGCGCTGTCACTCAGTGTGTATTTATGTCGGGCTGCTATGGCTGTTACTCAGTGTGTATTTATGTTGGGCTGCTATGTGCTAGGCACCCTGGATAAGGCCGCAGCCGGGAATAAGTCTGTGTTCCAGGTGCCATCTCCCTCTGTCTTGTTCTTGTTCTTTTGTGTGTCTCTGCCCCACCTCTCCATCAGCTGCTTGAAGTCAGGGTCAGGTCTTACCCAACAGCTAAGACTGAGCAGGCACTGAAAACTCTGTTCTAAACCTCATGACCTCATTTGCTCCTCACCGGGCTCCTCCTGGAGCCAGGTAGTATCATCAGTCATGTACACAGAAGAGGCATCAGAGTTTGACCCGGTGAACTCACTCACCCGAGGGTATACAGCTAGTGGCAAAGGCAGGATTCAAACCAGGCAGCCCCAGGACCCAGTCCAGGGCTGGCACCTATCAGTAACTAGTAAGAATAACATTTCCTTCCTTCTTTTCCTTCCTTCCATTCAGGGTTCTGATCTTAGCACTTCTGGGCACCGAGGAGAAGAGCCAGAGGCTGGCAAAGCCTTGGTGGGCTGCCAAGCCCCCAGCAACAGGGCCCGGATTTCCACAAGGGTCATGAGGGAGGATGCGCGCGCGCGCGCGCGCACACACACACACACACACACACACACACACACACACACACACACAAAACAGGCCAGGCACGTTGGCTCATGCCTGTAATCTCAGCACTTTGGGAGGCCAAGGCGGGCAGATTATTTGAGGTTAGGAGTTTAAGACCAGTTGGCCAACATGGCGAAAACTTGTCTCTACTAAAAATACAAAAATTAGCCAGGTCTGGTGGCAGGCGCCTGTAATCCCAGCTGCTCAGGAGACTGAGACACAAGGATTGCTTGAACCTGGGAAACAGAGGTTGCAGTGAGCCGAGATGGCCCCGCTGCACTCCAGCCTGGGCAACAGAACAAGACTCTGTCTCCAAAAAAGGGGGAAAAAACACACCCATTGAGCATTTAGATGTGCCAGGGATTGCTAAAAGCACCTCTACCTGCATTGCTTCAATTTAGTTTTTAAATCACCTCCTGTCTCCACCCCATCCCCAGAGGTAAACAGGAGTATTTCTTTCTTTTTTTTTTTTTTAAATGGGGGTCTTTCTGTGTTGCCCAGCCTGGACTTGAACTCTTGGGCTCAAGCCATCCTCCCACCTCTGCCTTCCTAGTAGCTGGAAAGACAATCTTCCGAGTAGCGTGAGCCATCATGCCTGGCGGATAACTTCCTTTTTTACAGATGAGGAAACTGAGGCATGGAGAAGGGAGGTGACTGGCTGGAAGTGATACTGATGGAAATGGTGGAACCACAATTCCAGCTCAGATCCACCTGACTCCAGAGCCCAAGCTCTTTCCAATCCACTCGGAACCTTTCTGGACAAGCTAAAAGTTGAGACATGTTATCAGTGGGCTCCCTCAGGTCAAATCTCAGTTCTGCTACCTTTTCTTCTCTCCAGGGAAGGAGACACATCTGGGGGAAATATGGAAGCAGGGTAGTCCTCACCTACCCCAATGGAAGCAAAAAGCAGGTAACCAACACAGCAGCCTCCCTCTTCCCCCACCAGGAGCAGGGAGCCAAAGTGGACACCTCCAAGGCCCCCTCAGGGAGCCTGGCTGCCTTGCTTAATCATTTAGCTGAAGAAGAGCAAAATGATCCGCACTTAGCTTGCTAATTAATTCCCCCAGCACCCCAGAGCAGGGGTTGCCACCACATACCCATGATGTAGTTTGGAAAGGTGGGTCAGGGTGGGTCTGGGAGCCAAGAACGTGAGCCTCCCTGCTTTGCCCTGTGTGCAAATTCATACCAACCACTGCTGTTCACTTATCACTTTATTTGAGAGTCACTCACTCACCTACACTGAGCCACTGGGCAGATTCTTATTCTGCCCCCATGGAGCTTAGAGTCTGGTGGGGACGGGATGCTCAGGAGTTATCTGGAAAAACGCACACCCCAAACTGTTTTTCACTTCTGCACTGTGGCTGCGGCTGTCCCTTCTTCCTGCCGTGCCCTTGCGGCTTTGCAGTGTCTGGGTAACTCCCAGCCCTGCTTTAAAACTCAGCTCTGATGTCACCTTCTTTAGGAAGACTCTGCTGGGGGCTGGTTTAGGTGTTCCTTCTCTGTTTTCCCAGAGGGCCCTGGAGTGACTGCTTCTTTGCCCGCAACACCCTCACCCGACTGTGAGCTTTGAGCGTGAAACTCCTGGTCTGCAGAACCCCATGCCTAGCGTAGGGCTCGGCACTCTGTGGTGTCCAATAAATATCTGCAGAATGAATACATGAGAAGATAAATCATGTGACCCAGAAGTGGTCACTTTGGGGACTTGGTTTCCCCAAATCAGCAGAATAAGAACGTCTTTCTGGGCTGAGCGCAGCGGCTCATGCCCGGAATCCCAGCACTCTGGGAGGCCGAGGTGGGTGGATCACCTGAGGTCAGGAGTTCATGACCAGCCTGGCCAACATGGTGAAACCTCGTCTTTACTAAAAAAATACAAAAAATTAGCTGAGTGTGGTGGTGGGTGCCTGTAATCCCAGTGACTCAGGAGGCTGAGGCAGGAGAATCTCTTGAACCCGGGAGGTGGAGGTTGCAGTGAGCTGAGATGGTGCCATTGCGCTCCAACCTGGGCAACAAGAGCAAGACTCCATCTCAAAAAAAAAAAAAAAAAAAAAGAAGAAGAAAAAGGTCTTTCTGGGTCTACCGGTCTGTGAAAAAGAGAACAGGGGTGAAGCCCAGCCTTTGAGGAACCAGAGAGGCCTCCGGGATGTCCAAATTGGGCACTGACCATCTTGGCATGGCTCCCAGAGAAGCCATGAGCAGACCAAAGCCTCTCCCAAAGGGGCTGGATGCATATCAAAATGCTCTTTACCTGTGAGAACTGGAGCTGACTCTGGCCCATACCAGCAAGAAAGAGGGGACTTTGGAAAGATTATGGATCTTCTCGGACTTCAAAGAAGCGCGGGACCCCCCAGGCCACATGAAGGAGTTGCCGAAACCTCAGAACGAAGTGGAAGGACCTCTCCTCTCATCAGCACTTCTCAACTCCCGTCAGCACCTGAACCACCGGGAATCTAGTTCAAATGCAACCACTGATGGAGGAGGACTGGGATGCAGCCACGACTCTGCTCCCAGGTGATGAATGAATGAGTGAATGAACAAACTCAGCTCTAACTGTGCCTAGCCTCTGTGTTCCTCAGTTCCTGGGGGAGGGCACTGGATGACTCTGGCAAGGGCTAGGTGCTGCTCAGGATTACCAGCGATAGGCAGGGGAGAGGGGCACCAAAAAAGCCATGGCTCTGGCCCTGTGCATCCAGTTATAACCAGAGAAGGGTGGGCCTTGGGATGGGGCGGCCATCCTAAAAGGGGTTGATGGTAGCTGGGGCGGAGCCAGGCCAGCTCGCCAGACAGTGACCATCTGAACTGGTGAAAGGTATCTTTCAACCTGGAGATCGATTTCGAAAGGCCCAGTGCTGGGGGTGGGAGTAGGGGAGCCAGGGGGAGGACAGGAGGGAGCAAGAATTTCAATAGCAGCTGTGTTCCTAATTTCCCCAGGAGGAGGCCTGGCCGCCCCTCCTCCGCGCTGAGTGTTTGCCATTAAAAACAAACAGTATCATTTGGTTCAATAGAAAATGAATTAAGGGAAATTAAACTGCGGGGGCCATGTGGCAAGCCTTGTCTTCCATTGTCTGAGGTTGTTTCTCATCTTCTCTAGTGGGGAAACAACAGCTTGCGGGGTGTGGAGCCAGGCAGGACTAGATAAATAAATAACCCAAAACCTCCGCACCATCTTCATCCAGTAGAGGGTGGGGTGTGGGAAATCCCAGGTGCCCGCTGGGGCCCTGTGCCTGCTGAGTCCCTTGGTGGCAGAATGTAGCCTTTGGGAGTCTCCCAGGGAACAGAGTGAAGGGAAAAACAAAACAAAACACAAGGACAGCAACAAAAAATGAAGGCTGGATGCAGTGGCTCACACCTGTAATTCCAGCACATGGGGAGGCCAAGGCAGGAGGATCACTTGAGGCCAGGAGTTCAACACCAGCCTGGGCAATGTGGCAAGACCCCATTGCTATAAAAAATTTAAAAATTAGGCCAGATGTGATGGCTCACGAGCACTTTGGGAGGCCAAGGCAGGTGGATCACCTGAGGTCAGGAGTTCGAGACCAGCCTGGCCAACATGGTGAAACCCCATCTCTATGACAAATACAAAAATGAGCTGGGCATGCTGGCAGGCGTCTGTAATCCCAGCTATTTGGGAGGCTGAGGCAGGAGAATCACTTGAATCTGGGAGGTGGAGGTTGTAGCGAGATCGTGTCATTGCACTCCAGCCTGGGCGACAAAAGCAAAACTGTCTCAAAAAAAAAAAAAAATTAAAAAATTAGCTGAGTGTGGTGTGCACCTGTAGTCCCAGCTAATTTTTGTATTTTTGGTAGAGATGGACTTTCACCATGTTGGCCAGGCTGGTCTCGAACTCCTGCCTCAAGTGATTTGCCTGCCTCAGCCTCCCAAAGTGCCAGAATTACAGGCATGAGCCTCAGCGCCCAGCCAAGATGGATGCTTTGTTAACTTGATAAAACATCAGTGCCAGCTCCAAAGCTGGCCTCTTGTTTAATGGGGGACTGTATGTTTAGTTTTATGTCTCGATTCAGCTAGCCAGGCTGTAGTATTTAGTTATGCAATTAAACACTGATCTGGGTTGCTGCGAGGGCATTTTGTAGATGTGATTAGCATCTACAATCAGTTGACTTAAGCAATGAAGATTTTCCTTGATATCCTGGGTGAACCTCATCCAATCAGCTGAAGGCTATAAGGACAAAACTGAGGTTTCCCCGAGGAAGAATAAATTCTGCCTCAAGACTGCAGCATCAGAGCTGGGCACTGTGGCACACGCCTGTAATCCCAGCATTTTGGGAAGCCAAGACAGGTAGACCACTTGAGGTCAGGAGATCGAGACCAGCCTGGTCAACATGGCAAAACCCTGTCTCTACTAAAAATACAAAAATTAGCTGGTGTGGTGGCTCACGCTTGTGGTACCAGCTACTCGGAGGGCTGAGGCACGAGACTTGCTTGGACCTGGGAGGCGAAGGTGTAGTGAGCCGAGATTGCGTCATTGCACTCCAGCCTGGGCGACAGGGAGAGACCCTGTGTCAAAAAAAAGAAAAAGAAAAGAGACTGCAGCATCAGTTCCTCCCAAGAGCTTTCAGCGTGCTGGCCTGTTCTGCAGATTTCAGACTTTCCAGCCCCTGCAGTCCTCCAAGGCAATTCCTTAAAATAAATCTCTCTATGTACATATATTCTACTGGTTCTGTTTCTCTGGCGAACCTTGTCTGTTATAGGGATCCTAGAGGCACTCCCATCAAGATCAGGAAGAAGACAGAACTGCCCACTATTACCTCTGTTAGGCAAAGAAAAATCAAACATCAAGAAGTAACCCACCAAGCAGTGGGCGACAGAGGAAGTGATGGAGCCAGGTTCTGTATCCATGTTTAAATCTAAAACTTCTTAAAAAAAAAAAAAAAGACAATTTCTTAACCCTTTCTTGATAATGTGCCTCTAGTACACCTTGAAGATAAGGGATTTCAAAGTAATGCTAAAAAGTTAAAGGAAAACAAGAAAAAACAACTTGTATTCAGCATTGGAAGAAGTGTAAATTGCCATAGCCTCTTTTTTTTTTTTTTTTTTTTGACAGGGTTTCACTTCATCACCCAGGATGGAGTGCAGTGGTGTAATCGTGGCTTACTGCAGCCTCTACTTCCCAGGCTCAAGCAATCCTCCCACTTTGGCTTCCTGAATAGCTGGAACTACAGGCGTGTGCTGCCATGCCTGGCTAATTTTTGTATGTTTTCTAGAGACAATGTTTTGCCATGTTGCCCAGGCTGGTCTCGAACTCCTGGGGGTCATCTGCCCACCTTGGCCTCTCCAAATGCTGAGATTACAGGCATGAGCCACTGCACCCAGCCTGCCTTGAGAAAGAACTATCTGGGGATTCTGGATAAAGCTAAAGCTACTCAATCCTAAAATTCAACAATTTCATTTCTAGATGGCTGTGCTAGAGAAACTTTTGTGCATATGTAGTGAGATGATCATTACTGTACTATACATAATGGTAAAAAAAAAAAAGAAACAATCTAATTGTTCATGAGTTAGGGGAATGGATGAATAAACCAAGGAGTATTATATATTGCTGAAAAATGAATAAACTGAGAACTAGAGCTACACATATCAATAAAGATCTGTGGTTACCAAACTTCAGTGTGCATTCAAATTATCCGGAGGATTTGGAAAGGTACAGATTGCTGGCCCCACCCCACCTCACAGTTTCTGAATCAGTGGGTCTGGGTTGGGGTCTGAGGCTTTACATTTCTGACAAGCTGCCAGGTGCTCATCTGCTGGTCCAGGGACCGCACTTTGAGAAGCAAGAATGCACACAAACTTCAAAAACACAATACTGTGTAACAGCACAAGTTGCAAAAGGATGTACGTAGAATATAAGCTATGTTAATTTGATATGCACCAAAACCAACATCATAGTTTGTTTATGGACATAAACATGTGTAGTAAAAGTAAGGAACTAGTGGTAACCTCCAGGGAAGGAGAGAGAAGGAATATACATTTCAGAGGATGTGGCAGAGATACTGCCATGGGTTCCCCAAGTCCCACTTTATCTTCCCCCAGGCTTTCAGCAAGACAACTGTTTCCCAGATTCTCTGCTGTTAGGTGAGGCCTTCTGACTGGGTCCTAGCCAAGGGAAGAATGTGGGTGGAAGTGATCTGTGCCACCACCTTGGGCCAAAACCTTTCATGTAATTCTCCAGTTTCCCTTCCCTCATTGGCCCCCTGATGTTGAGGTTCCAGTGCAGACTGAGGTCTCATCTCCCCGCTACTCAAGGCTCTCCAGATGACTTTTATGTACATCTCAAGTTGAGAAACTGTCCTAGGAGAACATCCTGAGGGATGGTGATTTCACTCCATGGAAGAAGCCACGGTCCCTAAATGACTGCCTGGAGCAGAGCACCTTGGCCAACCTCCACTGGACTCTGATGAGCTGAAAAGAATGTTGGGTGACACCTTTGAGACTTTGGTGTTGTTGACAGCAGCACCTGGGATACCCTAATTAATACAGACAGGAAACAATTCAGCGGATGTAAGCGGGGGCAGTGGAGTGGCTTTTATTTCTCTAAAAGGAAAGAGGAAGATCTGAAGAAAGCATGGAAAAGGTTCACATCTTTTGAATCTCAATGGTAGGTGTGGAGATCTCTATTATATATTATTTTCTGTAGAGTTGAAATATTTTATAATTTAAAATATTCAAAAATAACCTAAATATGAAAAATATCAGATGTATACAGGCAACTATCAGATGTATAATGACAACTGGAATGAGAGGAGGGAGAGTGTAAAACATCACCCCCATGGCAGGTGGTGTCGGCTGCAACCGGAGGACTTTATAACCTCCACTGCTGGTATAAGCATAACAAAACCAGGTGTTTCCTCTGCTGTTGTGAATGTCGCTCATGAGATGGACCAGCTTCCTTCTCTGACAAATACAAGTGGCATAAACACCTGTGTATTAGTTTTTGATTTTTTTTTTTGAGACAGAGTCTTGCTTTGTTGCCCAGGCTGGGGTGCAGTGGCATGATCTCGGCTTACCGCAACCTCTGCCTCCCAGGTTCAAGAGATTCTCCCACCTCAGCCTCCTGAATAGCTGGGTCTACATGCATGTGCTACCGTGCTAGGCTAATTTTTTTTTTTTTTTTAGTAGAGACAGAGTTTCGCCGTGCCACCCAGGCTGGGTTCAAATTCCTGGATTCAAGTGATTCTCCTGGCTTGGCCTCCCAAAGTGCTAGGATTACAGGCATGAGCCACTGCGCCGGTCTACCTGTTCATTAGTTTCTTGTGGCTCCTGTAGGAAACTGCCACACGCTGAGTGGCTTGAAACAACGGAAACTTATTCTCTCCCAGATCTGGAGGCCAGAAGTCCAAAATTAGTTTCCCTGGGCCCAAATCAAAGTGTTGGCTGGGAGACTGGCAAAAAGAAAGTCATTCTTTGCCTCTCCCAGCTCCTGGTGGCATTGTTTGTCTTGTGGCCACATCATTCCCAATGTCTGCCCCCATCTTTACACTAACTTCAGGGTTAGCAGACTTTTTTTTAAAGGACCAGACAGTAAATATTTTAGGATCTGTGGGCCACAGAGTCTCTGTCATCACTTCTCAACTCTGCCACAGTACAGTGAAAGTCATAGACAATGCATACATAAATGGGCATGGCTGGTTTCCAACAGAACTTTATGTACAAAAACAAGCAGTGGGCCCACCTGTAGTTTGCCGACTCGTGAACTAGAGTCTGCGAGATGCTGTGCTCCTCAATAAAACGGTCCCATGCTTAATAAGTTGGGAATGTGTCAGAGAAAACAAAGTGAAATGAATTTCTTTACTGTGGGACTTCTCAGAGCCTTTACTATGTGAGTGTGTGAGTAGGGGATAATGTACACAGCATTTCCCAAAGTTATGTAACTATAGAACACCTTTTTATAAAATGCTTATTAGGCCGGGTGCGGTGGCTTATGCCTTTAAGCCACCACTTTGGGAAGCCAAGGTAGGTGGATCACTCGAGGTGCCTTGGATCACTCGAGGTCAGGAGTTCGAAACCAGCCTGGCCAACATGGAGAAACTCCATCTCTGCTACAAATACAAAAAGTAACCAGGCATGGTGGCAGGTGCCTGTAATCCCAGCTGCTCAGGAGGCTGAGGCAGGAGAAACGCTTGAACCTGGGAGGCGGAGGTTGTAGTGAGCCAAGATCACACCATTGCACTCCAGCCTGGGCGACAGAGTAAGACTCTGTCTCAAAAAAAAAATAAAAAACAAAAACAAAAACAAAACAGAAAACAAACAAACCAACCAATAAAATGCCTATTAACATCTCCCTAAGGGCCCAGAAACATAGTTTGAAAAATAGTATTTTATTCGATCCTGACGTTGGCTAGATTCTAACTTTCTTACTCACTTTAAATTATAAACAGATGGCTGCTAATGCTCTCTTATCTTCCTCAGAATGACACTAATTAACTAACCAGCCAGCACTTACTTGTATTATTTCATTTAATTCTCACAACAGTGTTATGAGTTAGTCCTGCTATTCCCATTTTAAAGACAGAGACATTGGGGCTCAATGAGGTTAATCAAGGTCTCAGAGGCAGAAGGAGCTAGAATTTGAATCTAGGTTTAATTTTAGGGTATAGTATGTGCTCTTTAGACGATTCCACAGGGCTGCAGAGAAAGATAATTAGTTGCTTCTCTTGCTACATGCTCTAGAATCTTCCTGGCAACAGAAAGGGAGGTACATTTTGTAAAAGCATAAAGCCCACTAAATAACATTGCTAATGATTAGTATCTCACTGGCTTTCTCTTCTGTTCCAGTAAAACCTGATGATGAGAAAAGGGACATCTTCAATAACAGCTGCAGGCAGACAGGGCACCCCCTGGCTTTCCTGCTCACTGCTGGGTGGCATTCCCTTGCTGGCCCTCAGTTTCCTCATCTGTGGAATGGGAACAGTAACAGCACCTACCTTCTTAGAGCGTTGCTGAGAAGACCAAATGAAATCATGCAAATAAAGCACTTCGCACAGTGGATAAATACACAAACAAGAAGAGAAACCTAGACGTATCAGCTGTTATTGTCACCCTGTCAGGCTGAGTTGAGTCCTACTTTGTCACCTTCCAGCACAGTGACCCTTCACAAACTGGTTAGCCTCCCTGAGCCTCTGTTTTATCTGTCAAATGGTATTTCATTTTATTTTATTTTTTGAGATGGAGTCTTGCTCTGTCGCCCGGGCTGCAATGCAGTGGCACAATCTCAGCTCACTGCAACCTCCACCTCCCGGGCTCAAGCAATTCTCTTGCCTCAGCCCCCTGAGTAGCTGGGATTACAGGCATGCACTACGGTGCCAGCTAATTTTTTGCATTTTTAAAACTTTTTTTTTTTTTTTGAGACAGAGTCTTGCTGTGTCACCCAAGCTGGAGGGCAGTGGCACTATCTCGGCTCACTGCAACCTCCCACCTCCTGGGTTCAAGCGATTCTCCTGCCTCAGCCGCCTGACTAGCTGGGACTACAGGCACCTACCACCATGCCTGGCTGATTTTTGTATTTATAGTAGAGACAAGGTTTCATCATGCTGGCCAGGCTGGACTTGAACCCGTGACCTCAGGTGATCTGCCCGCCTCAGCCTTCCAAAGTGCTGGGATTACAGGCGTGAGCCACTGTGCCCGGTCAATTTTTTGTATTTTTAGTAGAGACAGAGCTTCACCATGTTGGTCAGGCTGGTCTCGAACTCCTGACCTCATAATGATCTGCCTGCCCTGGCCTCCCAATGTGCTGGGATTACAGGCGTGAGCCATCATGCCCGGCCGAGACTAGGTGATTTGTAAAGAAAAGAGGTTTATTTTGGCTCATGGTTCTGCAGACTGTAGGGGAAGCATGGCACCTGCATTTGCTCAGCCTCTGGTGAAGCTTCAGGAAGCTTTTACTCATGGCAGAAGGTAAAGGGGGAGCAGGCATGTCACATGTTGAGAGAGCAAGCAAAAGAGATGCCAGGCTCTTTTAAACAGTCAGATTGTGCATGAACTAATAGAGCAAGAACTCACTACCTTGGGGAGGGTACCCTGCCATTCACATGAGATTCATCCCCGTGACCCAAACACCTCCTACTAGGCGCCACCTCCAACATTGGGGAATCACATTTTAACATGAGATTTGGAGGGGACGAACATCCAAACAGTATCACCACACTACCCCTAATTATCCAGGCCACCATTTTCATCACTGGACTGTAAGTTCCAAGGGACAGGTACATATTTTTAGTAGAGACGAGGTGACCTCAGGTGATCTGCCCACATCGGCCTCCCATGGTGAAACCCTGTCTCTACCAAAAAAAGGGATTACAGGCATGAGCCATCGTGCCCAGCTAAGGAATCCCTTTAAAAAATCCTTGCTCTTAAAAAAACACAGCTAACTTGTATATATTGCATACTAGGAGATGTGCAATTGCATTTTCACAACAACCCTCTGAGGTAATGTGGTGGGCACCCAGCAAAATTTCCCATCTTAATGCCCAGGACTAGGAAGGTAATGAAATATCACATCTAGATCATATTATAGGCTACACGATAAAAGGGATTTTGGAGATATAATTGAGGTTACTAATCAGTTACCCTTTAATTGGTTAGCAGGCTGTCCCAGTGAGTCTAATTTAATCACCTAAGCCCTTTAAAAGCAGAGTTTTCTTGGGCTGGGGAAAAGGAAGTCAGAGAAATGTCAAACACAAGAACTGTACTCTGCTTTTGGCTTGAAGATGGTGGTAACTGTGTACAAGGCTTAGAGCGTGGCTTCTAGGAGCCGAGAGTGACCTGGTTGGCAGCCGGCAAGGATGGGGGACCTCAAGTCCTACAACCACACAGAACTGATTCTGCCAACAACCTTAATAAGCCTGGAAGTAGACTTGTCTCCAGAAACTCCAGATAAGAGCCCAGCCTGGCCAACACCTTGGTTTCGGCCTTGTGAGACCCTTTGTAGAAAACTCAATCAAGCCGACCTGGGCTGCTGACCTACAGAACTGTAAACTAATAAATGAGTGTTTTCTAAGCTGCTGAGTCAGTGGTCATTTGTTAGGCAGTAAATGAAAACTAATACACATAGGTACTATTATGATTGGACTGGGCACAGTGGCTCATGTCTGTAATTCGTACTCAGAGGCTGAGGCACGTAGATTGCTTGAGCTTGGGAGGTCGAGCCCAGCCTGGGCAACATGGTGAAACCCCATCTCTACCAAAAAAAGAAATATATGAAAAATTAGCTGTGCATGGTGGCACACATCTGTGGTCCCAGATTCAGGAGGCTGAGGCGGGAGAATCACTTCAGCCTGGGAGGCTGAGGTTGCAGTGAGCTGAGATCACGCCACTGCACTCCAACCTGGGTGACAGAGACTCTGTCTCAAACAAAACAAAACAAAACAAACAAACAAACAAAAAACCTAATGTAGATAGGTACTATTATGATCCCATTTTACAGATGAGAAAATGAATGCAAGAGATGCAAACTACCTTACTAAGGTCCCAAAGCTGGTAAATGGCAAAGGGTTTCTCAAACAGGATTTGAACACAGGCAATTTGGCTCCAGGGTCCATGCATTTAACCAGTGCTGTGTTTTCTCTTTTTTTTTTTTTTTTTTTTTTCTGAGATGGAGTCTCGCTCTGTCGCCCAGGCTGGAGTGCAGTGGCTGGATCTCAGCTCGCTGCAAGCTCCACCTCCCGGGTTCGCGCCATTCTCCTGCCTCAGCCTCCAGAGTAGCTGGGACTACAGGCGCCCGCCACCTCGCCTGGCTAATTTTTTGTATTTTTAGTAGAGACGGGGTTTCACCGTGGTAGCCAGGATGGTCTTGATCTCCTGACCTCGTGATCCGCCCGTCTCGGCCTCCCAAAGTGCTGGGATTACAGGCTTGAGCCACCGTGCCCGGCCTTGTGTTTTCTCTATGTATTTATCCAGAACAATCTCTAAGACAGATGGATAATAAAAGCAAGGTGGGAGCTGTATATAGAATGTTACCTTACTATTTGAATATATAAAGGTGAGTAAAAAAAACATACACATGTATTTGCTGCTGCTTCTTTTTTTTTTTTTTTTTTTTTTGAGACAGAGTCTCATTCTGTTTCCCAGGCCTCTCTCTCCTTGGCTTGTAAATAGTCATTTTCTCTGTGTCCTCACATGATCTTTCCTCTGTGCCTGTTGGTGTCCCAATCTCCTCTTCTTACAAGGACACCAGTCCTATTGGACCAGGGCCCATCGTAGTGAGGTAGGAGGCGGGACTTGACTCCAGAGGTGGGGCTCAGATATGGGGCCAAATTGAGAGCTAGCTAGAACAGGGACAGGGTGGAAGCAGCTTTCCATAGCCATGCCCACCAGTGTGCCACGTTAGTTTACCATTGCCATGGCAACACCCAGGAGTTACCACCGTTTTCCATGACCATCACCCAATGACCCAGAAGTGACTAGCCCTTCCCTGGAAATTTCTGCATAAACTGCTCCTTAATCTACATGTAATTAAAAGTAGGTACAAATATGGCTGCAAAACTGTCCTGAGGTGCTGCTGTCTGCCTACGGGGCAGCCCTGCTCTGCAGGAGCAGTCACGGTGCTGCAACACTGCCTGAGCTGTAACGCCTCTTCAATAAAGCTACCTTCTTCTACCCTACCACTGGCTCACCCTTGAATTCTTTCTTGTGCAAAGCCAAGAACCCTCACAGTCTAAGCCCCTCTTTGGGGCTTGCCTGCCCTGCATTACTAGTGACCTCATTCTAACTTAATGACTTCTTTTTTTTTTTGTGGAGACAGACAGGCTGGAGTGCTGTGGCATCATCTTAGCTGCAACCTCCACCACCCAGGTTCAAGTGATTCTCCTGCCTCAGCCTCCCAAGTACTGGGATTACAGGCACATGCCACCAAGCCTGGCTAATTTTTGTATTTTTAGTAGAGACAGGGTTTCACCATGTTGGCCAGGGCTGGTCTCGAACTTCCGACCTCAAGTGATCCACCTGCCTCGGCCTCCCAAAGTGCTGGGATTATAGGAGTGACCCACAGAGCCTGGCTGTCTTTATAAACCCTATTTCCAAATATAGCCAAATTCTGAGGTCCTGGGGTTTGGACTCTGATACATGCATTTCGGGGGGCACAGTTCAGTCCATAACATTTGGGGAGCTGACCCAGGGCCATAAGGCACACCTTTAACCCAGAGTTTCTCAACTTCAGCACTACTGACATTTAGGGCTGGATCATTCTGGGTTGCAGTAGGGGACTGTCCTGTGCACTGTAGAATATTCAGCAGCACCCCTGGTCTCTGTCCACTAAATACCAATAGCACACCGCCTCCAATGGTGGCAACCAAAAATGACTCCAGAAATTACCACATCCCCCTAGCTGGAAATCACTACTTAAACTTCTTCCAGCCCCCATGTGTGGGTGGTTGGAACAAGTGTGGCTGGCTCTTCTAGAAGTTCTTATTCCAGGATGGGGCACTGTGTCTTTACACACAGAATGTTATGCAGCCAAAACCACAGCTGAGGTCTAGAATATTCAGAACTGCTCCAGCATAGACAGATGTCTGATTGGGAGAAGGGAAGGAGGGGAGAGGGGAAGGCGTGACTTCCAGGAGTGAAGATGCCTCTATCAGTGGGAAACCAATTTGAGAGCAAAAATGTTGGGTTCAGGGCCTGGAAAAAGTAGGGATTTTAATGGCACCGAAAGCCCCATGAATCATCTTGGCTCTCATGTCAGAGAAAACCACCTTTTTTATTTTTGTCCACCTTCCCTCCCCTTCCCCTGTGCTTAGAGAAAAACCAATAGCATTGAGAGCTCATGGAATCTCACCCTACTGGAACCTCTTGTCCAGGGATTTGGCTGAGCCTACTGAGCTAGAACTTAGTTAAGATGATTTAGGATATGGAAGGGCTTCCTTCTCCCTATCCTTATGGAAAAGATGGCAAGTTGGTAAAATGCTGTGTTATTCAGAGAAATCAGTTCAGCTAAGCCTTTCCTTGTTTCTGATATAACCAGTCCTAGTAACCACCCAGCAACGAGGTATCTGACCTTGCACCTTATGATGACCTTAAAGAGACAGAAATGACCACTAGAGAGGATGGGCATGGTGGCTCACACCTTTAATCCCAGCACTTTGGGAGGCTGAGGCGGGTGGATCACTTGAGGTCAGGAGTTCAAGACCAGCCTGGCCAACACAGTGAAAACCCTACTCTACTAAAAATACAAAAATTAGTTGGGTGTGGTGGCAGGTGCCTATAATATCAGCTACTTAGAAGGCTGCGGCAGGAGAATCACTTGAACCTGGGAGGCAGAGGTTTCAGTGAGCCGGAATTGCACCACTGCACTCCAGCCTGGGAGAGAGAGTGAGACTCTGTCTCAAAAAGAAAAAGAAATGACCACTGGAGAGATGAAGAAGCTGGGAGCTTCAAAAGAGTGGTCAAGGTTACCTGGGGAATAAGTCAGGAAGTCAGGATTTGAACTGTTTTGTTAACTCCAGTTGTGTTCTTTCTACTCTGCAGTGCTGTCTCCCTGCACAGGGGACTTGTAGAGAGTTCTTAGGGAAGGGCCTGCTTTTGTGTTTCTCCATCTGCTACCTGTACTTTCGGGAAGCTGAATTAAACTCTGTCCTAAGAACATTCTAGAACAATGCTTTCTGCATGGATGGAAATATTCTACCTCTGCATTATCCACCCTAGTAGCCATGAACCATTTCTGCATTTGAGCCCCTGAAATGTGGTTGGTGCGACTGAGGAACTCAATTTTAAACGTAATTAATTTAAAGTTAGAGAGCCACATGTGGCCTGTAACTACTATATTAGACAACATAGCTCTGGGATCTTGGGCCAAGGAGAATTCATTTTCTTTTTTCTTTCTTCTTCTTTTTTTTTTGGAGATGGAGTCTCACTCTGTCACCCAGGCTGGAGTGCAGTGGCGCAACCTTGGCTCACTGTGACCTCTGCCTCCCGGGTTCAAGCGATTTTCCTGCCTCAGCCTCTGGAGTAGCTGCGATTACAGGCACATGCCACCATGCCTGGCTAAGTTTTGTATTTTTTTGGTAGAGATGGGGTTTCGCCACGTTGGCCAGGCTGGTGTCAAACTCCTGACCTCAGGTGATCCGCCTGCCTCGGCCTCCCAAAATGCTGGGATTACAGGCGTGAGCCACCATGCCTGGCCTTCATTTTCATAAAATGTGAACATGTCAAATGTTTAATAATTAGTATTAGTATTATAGAAGTAGGAGTATATGATATGTTTCTATGTATGTTTCTGGGACAGAGGATTTACCTTCTTACCTAGATTTGGGCTAGGTTAGTATAAAACCAAGTTTCATTCACAGAGAATCAAGTAAGTGGACAAAGGTTATGATGATGTCTTAGTCATTTTTATATTCTTGGGATCTAGCATTGCCCCTGTAAGCAAACAGGCCCTGAATAACGTCAGTGGAATTGGTGAGACAGGGGCAGTGGCTGAGGAGAACGCTATGTGGTGGGAAATAAGCAGGCGTGGTTTTGTTTTTTTTAGCTACTATATTAGACAGCATAGCTCTGGGATCTTGGGCTAAGGGGAATTCATTGTCTTTTTTTGTTTGTTTGTTTTTTGAGACAAAGTCTTGCTCTGTCACCCAGGCTGGAGTACGGTGGCACTATCTCGACTCACTGTAGACTCCGCCTCTGCCCCCCAGGTTCAAGCGATCCTCCCACCTCAGCCTCCCAAGTAGCTGGGATTGCAGGTGTGCACCACTACACCCGACCAATTTTTGTATTTTTAGTAGAGACAGGATTTTGCCATGTTGGCTAGGCTAGTCTCGAACTCCTGACCTCAAGGATCCGCCTGCCTCGGCCTCCCAAAGTGCTGGCATTACAAGTATGAACCACTATGCCCTACCCTGGTCTGGTTTTAAACCGTCTAATAGATCATTATTATGAGGCAATTTTTTTTTTTAGGCTTTTTTTTTGAGACAGGATCTCATCCTGTTGCTCAGGCTGGAGTGCAGTGGCATAGTCATGGCTCACTGCAGCCTCAACCTGCTTGGTTCAAGCAGTCTTCCCACCTCAGCCTCCTGAGTAGCTGGGACTACAGGTGCATGATACCATGCTTGGATAAGTTTTTAGTTTTTTGTAGAGACAGGGTCTCACTATGTTGCCAGGCTGGTCTTGAACTCCTAGGCTCAAGTGATCCTCCCACCTCAGGCTGCCAAAGTGCTGGGATTACAGGCGTGAGCCACAGCACCCAGCGAAGCTCTGAATTCAGCCCACAGTGGTATACTCCCTGAGAGTCAAGAGCAAGCTAGGGGTCTTTGCTCGCATGAGTTCACATTCTAGTGGGGAAAGGACAGAAAATAAATAAAGACAAACAATCTGATTATTTCAGATACTGGTACACACTAGGAAAGGTATAAAATGATGGTGGAATACCATCTCTCAGCAGGGCGGTTAGGAAGGACTTTCCAGAGGTGGTATCATTAGAGTCAAGATCCAAGTGATGGGAAGGAGACAGCCATGGGAACATCCAGGAAAAAACTGCTTCCAGCAGAGGGAACAGCAAGAGCAAAAGCCTGAGAAGGAAGGTGCTGGGTGCTTTGGAGGCACCAAGGAGTCACCAGCATGGCTGGTCCTGAGTGAGCAAGAGACAGAGTCCTGGGTGATGACGTCAGAGAGGTGGAGTAGGAGCCAGGCCAGGCAAGTGCAACACATATGAGTTATATAGAAGTTTTCTGGACCAGGCACAGTGACTCATGCCTGTAATCCCAGCACTCTGGGAGGCTGAGGTGGGAGGAGCACTTGAGCCCAGGTGTTCGAGACCAGCCCAGGGCAAGATAGTGAGACCCTGTCTCTACAAAAAATTTAAAATTAGCTGGGCATGGTGGCATGTGGGGCGCTGAGGTGGGAGGGTCACTGGAGTCCAGGAGGTCAAAGCTGCAGTAAGCTGAGATCACGCCACTGCACTCCAGCCTGGACAACAGCAACGAGACCCTGCCTCAAAAAAAAAAAAAGCTGGGTGCAATGGCTCAAGCCTGTAATTCCAGCACTTTGGGAGGCCGAGACAGGTGGATCACGAGGTCAGGAGATCGAGACCATCCTGGCTAACACGGTGAAACCCCGTCTCTACTAAAAATACAAAAAAATTAGCTGGGCGAGGTGGCGGGCGCCTGTAGTCCCAGCTACTCGGGAGGCTGAGGCAGAAGAATGGCGTAAACCCGGGAGGCGGAGCTTGCAGTGAGCTGAGATCCGGCCACTGCACTCCAGCCTGGGCGACAGAGCAAGACTCCGTCTCAAAAAAAAAAAAAAAAAAAAAAAAAGCTATCTGGATGTGTAGCAACAAGCGGCGGCTCAAGACACCCGGCCAGCGTGATGGTTTTGGGGCTGAGGTTGAACACCAGTCGATGCCATCTTTAACCCGTCTTGGCTGGCCGGGAAGGCCCAGGTGTGAGGATTCCTGACAGACCCTCCAGCGTTGCAAGGCACGTGGGAATTGGCATTGGCATTGGCAGCGGGATGATTAAGAAAAGGCAGAAAATGGAGAGATTCCCAAAGTCCCCAGACAAGGTGGCTCACCCAGCCTTACACGTCAGGGCCATCAATCGACCCAAATACCAAAAGCACTTTCAACATAATAATTATAATATTAAAACCAACCCACCCTCTCAGTGGATGGTGTGGAGGCCCGGGAAAGAGCATCTGTGCCGTGAGCCATTGGGGTCTCTGACAAATGTGTCTTTCCCCCCGCATCCCCACCCCAGCTGCAGATGAAGACCCATCCTTTTCTTCTCCCCAGACAAGGATTGATGAGGATTCGGGAGAGCACTCAGACAGGCAAGGGAAGGCTGTGAACCTTTTCCAAGCCTGCAATTTATCTTGGGGAAGACCATTCACATCACTTTCTACAGGCTAGATTACGCGCTGACCTGGCACATTAATCTCGCCGAATAAAATAATCATCATCAGAAAAAGGGAGCTGGACAGTTGCCAGGGAGGCATTAATAACTGTCACCCACAACTCAGAGGCGCAAGAAAGGGGTGCTGGGTCCATCCCCACCTCCTCGGCCCCAGCAGTGTCCGTTTCAAGGAGAAGGAAGTAAGGAAGTGAGGTAGCTCTGGCCTGGACTTGGGGGACTTTTATATGAATGGTTTAGGAGGACTTTTCTCCAAAATTAATTCTCAGAAATTTTCTAGGCTGGGTGCGGTGGCTCACGCCCGTAATCCCAGCATTTTGGGAGACCGAGGTGGGCGGATCACCTGAGGTCAGGAGTTCAAGACCAGCCTGGCCAACATGCAGAAACCCCATCTCTACTAAAAATACAAAAATTAGCCGCGCGTGGTGGTGCACGGCTGTAATCCCAGCTACTCAGGAGGCTGAGTCAGGAGAATTGCTTGAACCCAGGAGGTGGAGGTTGCTGTGAGTCGAAATTGTGCCACTGAACTCCAGCTTGAGTGACAGAGCTCTGTCTCAAAAAACAAAAAAGAAAATTTTCCAAATGAATTCAGGGAACATACATGGGAAGGACTGAGGTCTGATAATTCAGGGTAGCAGTTCCGGAGCAGGAGGACTGCCTGAGTTCAAATCTCCACGTAGCCACTTGTGAGCTATGTGGCTTTGGGCTACTTCCTTAGCCTCTCGGGTGTTTTCATTTTCTTCCACTGGGCACGTGAAATGGTACAGGCACTGTGGGAAAGTTTGACAGTTCCTCAAAGAGTTCAACAGAGGATTACAGCACAACCCACAATTCCACGCCTAGGTATTTAACGCAAAAACTGTGTTCAAACAGATACTCGTCTACAAAAGCGCATAGCAGCACTATTCACAACAGCCAAAAAGTGAAAACACCCTAGATGTCCATTGACAGAGGAACAGCTAAACAAATAGTAGTCTATCCACACAATGGAATATTGTTTAGCCATAAGAATGAAAGCAGGGCACGGTGGCTCACGTCTATAATCCCAGCACTGTGGGAGGCCGAGGTGGGCAGATCACCTGAGGTCAGGAGTTTGAGACCAGGCTGGCCAACATGGCAAAACCCCATCTCTCTAAAATACAAACATTAGCCAGGCCTGGTGGCACATGCCTGTAATCCCAGCTACTCCGGGGGGCTGAGGCAGGAGAATTGCTTGAACCCGGGAGGCAGGGTTGCAGTAAGCCAAGATCATGACAGTCCACTAAAGCCTGGGCAACACAGTGAGGCTCTGTCTCAAAAAAGAAAAAGAAGAAATGAAGTGCTGATACATGATACAACATGGATGAACCTCGAAAACACAGCATGGCATGAGAGAAGCCAGACACAAAAGGCCACACAGTGTATTATTCCACTTATACAAAATGTCCAGCATAGGCAAATCCATACAGATGAAAAGCAGATTGGCGGTTGCCAGGAGCTTGCGGGAAGCAGGAAAGGAATGTGACTGCTTAGCGGAGACAAAGTTTCCTTCTGGGGTGGTGAGAATGTCTTGGAACTAGACAGAGGTAGTGGTTGTACAACACTGTGAATGTACTAAACGCCACTGAATGGCGTACTCTAAAATGATTAATGGTTTATTTTTATTATTTTATTTTATTTTTTTGAGACAGGGTCTCCCTCTGTTGCCTAGACTGGAGTGCAGTGCTGTGATCAGGGCTCACTGCAGCAGAATTAACCTTATAGGCTTAAGTGATGGTCCCACTACAGCCTCCCGAGTAGCTGGGACTACAGGTGAGTGCCACCATGCTCGGCTAAATCTTTGTATTTTGGTAGAGACAGGGTTTTGCCATGTTGCCCAAGCTGGTGTTGAACTCCTGGGCTCAACAGATCTGCCCAACTTGGCCTCCCAAAGTGCTGGGGCTACAGGCATGAGCCACTGCACCCAGTCTGATGGTTAATTTTATGTTATGTGAATTGTATCTCAATAAGAAAACAAAAAATCAAGACAATAGAATTTCCCTCATGAGGCTGACGTCAGATGGAAATGAATTAGAGCCCTGCCTGCCCACGTGAAAGGCTGGCCCCACACTGGCTGTTCCCACTGCTATCCGCGTTGTTACTGCAAGGCTTGTGCTCCTTTGCAAGTTATTTAACTCAGTTTCCTCTCTATGAAAAGAGATATCAAAAGCATCTACCCTCCTGGGACTGTTAAGATCAACTGAGACAATGTCTTTAGGAGGATATAAACTCCAGGAACATAGGGGTTTCTATTTACGGGTTCACTGATGTATCCTCAGAGTTTAGAACAGAGTGGGGCATGTAGCTGGCATTCAGTAAATATTTCTTGAACAAATGGCATTGCTTAACACACTGCCTCATAATAAATGCTCGGCAATATTTAGCCATGTTTATTATTATAAGTGTGGCTGCCAGATTTCTTTCAAAGGCCCTACATGGTCTTTTCTAGCACAGGGAAGTGAGTACTACTTTGCTTATAGGTTTTTGTGTCTTCGTGAAAGAAGTGTTTTGACACCTACCAAATGTAAGAGGTTTGAACTGAGCTGAAAATGAAATCCAAGCTCTTGCTGTTGCTGTAAGAGGAGGTAGTGAGTTATTACAACAGATTAGACTATCTATCCATCCACCCTACTCACATTTATCCACCCATCCATCCATCCATCCATCCATCCATCATCCATCCACTCTCCTCCCATTCATCCATCCACCATCCATCCACCCATCACTCTCCTATCATTTACCCATCCACCCATCTATCCATCCATTCACTCTCCTCTCATATACCCATCCACCCATCCACTCTCCTTCCATTTACCATCCACTCTCCTCCCATTTACCCATCCACCCACCCATTCATCCATCCACTCTCCTCCCATCCATCCATCCATCCACCCATCCATCCACTCTCTTCCCATCCATCCATCCACCATCCATCCACCTATCACTCTCCTACCATTTACCCATCCACCCATCTGTCTATCTACTCACTCTCCTCCCCTTTACCCATCCACCCATCCACTCTCCTTCCATTTACCCATCCATCCACTCTCCTCCCATTTACCCATCCACCTATCCATTCATCCATCCACTCTCCTCCCATCCATCCATCCATCCATCCATTCATCCATCCATCCACCCATCCATCCACCATCCATCCATCCATCCACTCTCCTCCCATCCATCCATCCACCATCCATTCACCTATCACTCTCCTACCATTTACCCATCCACCCATCTGTCCATCTACTCACTCTCCTCCCATTTACCCATCCACTCTCCTTCCATTTACCCATCCATCCACCCACTCTCCTCCCATTTACCCATCTATCCATCCATCTACTCTCCTCCCATTTACCCATCCACCCATCTACTCTCCTCCCATTTATCCATCCATCCATCCATCACTCTCTTCACATTTACCCATTCACCCACCCGTTCATCCATCCACTCTCCTCCCATCCATCCATCCATCCATCACTCTCCTCACATTTACCCATTCACCCACCCGTTCATCCATCCACTCTCCTCCCATCCATCCATCCATCTATCCATCCAGCCACCAAACTTTCCAGATGGTCATCTAATTCATCTATCTACCTACCTATATATCCATTCACCTGTCCATCTACCCACTCAAACACACATGTATACATACTTACATACATACAATGAACGCTTCCAAATACACAGCAGATACTGGTGATCCATCAACAAACAAACTGGATGCATTCATTTCCTGCTGTCACAGAGGTTAAAATTAAGCAGAGAAGGCAGACATTTAATGAACAATTACAGTCAGAGTGGTGGGTGCTAGAATAGGGGAAGTATAGGCTGCTGTAGGAGTCCTCGTGGGAGCACCATCCCTAGCCTGAAGAGGCAGGGAAGGTTTCTAAGAGGCAATGATCTAAAGAGAGAACAGGAGTTATCAAGACATGAGAAGGAGGGAAGGCTCTTTGAGGTAGATGAATCAGTAGGTGCAGGTGAAAGACAGGGGAAAAAGCAGCCCACTCTAGAAGACTGTAGGTTAGTTTCTCAATGTCTCAGTGCCTCAGTTTTCTCTTCTGGAAAATGGGATAAGAATAGCATCTACCACATAGGGATGCTGCAGAATGGGGCGAGTTAATGAGCATAAAGAAGCAACAGAGGCCGGGCGCAGTGGCTCATGCCTGTGATCCCAGCACTTTGGGAGGTCAAGGCAGGCAGATCACCTGAGGTCAGGAGTTCGAGACCAGCCTGGCCAACATAGAGAAACACCGTCTCTACTAAAAATACAAAATTAGCCAGGTGTGGTGGCACATGCCTGTAATCCCAGCTTCTCTGGAGGCTGAGACAGGAGAATCGCTTGAACCTGGGAGGCAGAGGTTGTGGTGAGCCGAGATTGTGCCATTGCACTCCAGCCTGGGCAAGAAGAGTGAAACTCCATCTCAAAAAAAAAAAAAAAAAAAAAAAAAAGAGAGAGAAGCAAAAGAGGTAGGGTCTGTTTGGAGCACGAAAAACAGTAAGGGAGTGAAAGAGGGAGAGGGATGAGTAAGTATGCCAGACAGGGGGTGGGACCCGTGATGGTCCACAAAGCCTCACCTGCTTCCTCTCTAGGTGATAACTCTTCATACACACATTATATCTTTTTTCTTTTTTGTTTTGTTTGTTTGTTTGTTGTTGTTTTTAAAGAGACAACATCTCCCTCTATTGCCCAGGCTGAGTGTAGTGACGTGATCATGGCTCACTGCAACCTCAACTCCTGGGCTCAAGTGATCCTCCCACTTCAGCTTCTCAAGTGGCTGGGATTACAGGCGCATGCCACCATGCCCATCTAATTGATTTTTATTTTTATTTTTGTTATAAAGATGGCGTCTTGCTGTGTTGCCCAGGCTACTCTCAAACTCCTGACCTCAAGCAACCCTCTCACTTTGGCCTCCCAAAGCGGGGATTACAGGTGTGAGCCACTGTGCCCTGCCAAGTCTTTTTACCTTTGCAGTATCTAAAGAACGCTACTGTTAACATCTCAATCTTCTGCAGGAGGAAAATGCTCACATTAAGTGACTTGCTCAAGGCACTATGGCTGTAAAATTGCAGGTTAGGAATGGCCCAGGCAGGCCCTCCAGCACCTGGCCGATCTGGCAGATGGTGTCCTGGTTCTCAGAAGTAGCCATGGGCTTATGAGTTGGAAGACTTGGGTTTTCATTTTGATTCTATAACTGAGCAACCAGGTGTTTTTTGGACAAATTATCTCACCTCTCTTTCAGCCTCAGTGTAGTAAAGGAAATAATGGCCACTCAAGGATACCTGGAAGCTGTGAATGTGACATTATTTAGAAAATAATCACGTCTTTGCAGATGTGATTAAGGATATAGGCATGCGGAGGTTACCCTGCCTTATCCAGCTGGGCCCAAAATACCGTTACATGTATCCTTATAAGAGAGAGGCAGAGACAGGCATCATTCACAGAAGAGGAGAAGACCATGTGGCCATGGGGGCAGAGACTGGAGTGACACAGCCACAAGCCAAGGACACCAGGAGCCACCAGAAGCCTGAAGAGGCAAGGATCAGATTCTCCCCTTGAGCCTCTGGAGGGAATGCAGCCCTGCTGACACCTTGATTTTGGCTCAGTGACACTGATTTTGGATTTCCGGCTTCCAGAACTGTGAGAGAACAACGCTTTCCCTTATTTGAAGCCACCAATTTTCTGGTATTTTGTTACTGCAACCACAGGAAACTAATAGTTTTTCATCCAGAAAGAGGTGACAGTGAGTTGTATCTCACAGGGGTATTGAGAGCCTTGGAAGAGTTGGACTATGAGAAAGAATCTAGACAGAACCCAGAAGGCACCAGGTGATGAGTCAGCCTCAAATGCCTTCCTTATCTTGTCCCAAACCCACTCCTTGGAGGTAGAGCACTAGGGTGGTGAGGTAGAGCTGGAGTCTTGAAGTTGTAAAGACCTGCGCTGTCATCCTGACCCCACCACCGAGCAGCTGTGTGACTATAAGAACTACCTGATCTGGGCTGGGCGTGGTGGCTCATGGCTGTAACCCCAGCACTTTGGGAGGCTGAGGTGAGTGGATCACCTGAGGTCAGGAGTTCAAGACCAGCCTGGCCAACATGGTGAAACTAAAAATACAAAAATTACCCGGGTGTGGTGGCACGTGTCTATAATCCCAGCTACTTGGGAGGCTAAGGCAGGAGAATCCCTTGAACTTGGGAAGCAGAGGTTGCAGTGAGCAGAGGTCGCGCCATTGCACTCCAGCCTGGGGGACAAGAGTGAAACTCTGTCTCAACAACAACAACAAAAAGAACTACCTGATCTCGTAACCCCCATTTCCTCATCCATTGATAAGAGTAACTAGCACCTACGTCAGAAGAATACTGAGAGGCTGGCTCTGTCGCCCAGGCTGGAGTGCAGTGGCAAAATCTCAGCTCACTGCACCCTCTGCCTCCTGGGCTCAAGCGATCCTCTCACCTCAGCCTCCTGAGTAGCTGGGACCACAGTCATGTACACCACACTCGGCCAATTTTTTTGTATTTTTTGTAGAGACGGGGTTTCACCGTGCTGCCCAGGTTTGTCTTGAACTTGTGAGCTCAAGCAATCCACCCATCTTGGCCTCCCAAAGTGCTGGGATTACGGGTGTGAGCCCCAATGCCTGGCTTTCCTGTTTTATTTTCATCTGCTGAAAATAAACCAGAAGGCACAGGGCAGGATGGAGCTAACTTCAGTTTCTCTGCCAGTTCACTTACCATTTACAGAGCTCTGCCCAGTGTCCAATGCTGGGCTGGGTCTTACCGATACACTGGTGGGCCAAACAGACTTTTCAAATAGTGAGGAGGCAGGAACGAATGTAATAATCACGCAAGTACTTTGGGAGGCTGAAGCAGGAAAATCACTTGAGCCCAGGAGTTCAAGACTAGCCTGGGCAACAAAGTGAGACTCCATCCCCAAGAAGAACAAAAAAATTAGCCAGGTGTGGTGGTGCACTGAGCAGTCCCAGCTACTCAGGAGGCTGAGCTGGGAGGATCGCTTGAGCCCGGGATGTTGAGGCTGTAGTGAACTGTGATTGCGCTTCTGCACTCCAGCCTGGGAAACAGAGCAAGACCTTGTCTCAAACGAAACAAAACAAAACAAACAACCCCCCCGCCACACACACACACAAGAAGGTAATCAGAAATGCTATGAAAGAACTGTACTTAGGGGGATATAGAAGAGACTTTTGAACTGAAGCCTCAAGGATCCATTGGAGAAGGAGCATCTCTGGAGGTCTGAAGGGCATGCGAAAGAGGCCGAGACAGGAGGGAGGAGGGCAGAGGGAAGAAACAGCGGGGGAGCCAAGGAGTGGCAGGGCGTGATGCTGGTGGCGGGGGCAGAGGCAGGCTGGGTAGGCTTTGTAGCCGCGCCTGTGGAGCTTGGTCTTTGTCCTGAGCACAAGGGCAGTCCCTGGAGGGTTTAAGTTGGGCGGAGGTGAGGGCAAGTGATAGGAGAGGATAATCAGATTAATTTTCTTTTAGAATCCTGCTCCGCTGGCAGGGAAAAGAATGAAGTGGAGGGGGTTGGAGTGGACACACAGAGGGAGACTACTTTGGTCTCATGGTGGTGAGCACTAGGGTGGTGACAGTGGAGACACAGAAGGAGGATGGGTTCCCACGTCATTGAGGAGGCAAAATGAACAGATCTTGGTTGCTGACTGGAAGAAGCAAGGAAGAAAGAGGAAGAGTCAGAGGTCCTTTCCAGGTTATTGATGTAAACAATGTGGGGTGGAGGGAAGTGCTATACTCTGAGATCTAGAACAATAAGAAGAGGCCCAGGCTTTGGGGAAGATCCTGAGTTCCTTCTTGAAAATGGGTCTACTTTGACTCACTGCTTTACCTGGCTCAACCCAGGCCCCATCTGAAAGGCAGCCATGTTTTTTCATACCAGCTGACACTGCCTCCCCTTGGCAACAGCTGATTGGACAAGCGGTAGGCACATGACCATGCGCACCCATTCATTGGCCAGCTGCTGACCTATGAAATAGCTGGCACACAAAATGACCTGGGCCAATCAGACCTTCTCCCAGGAGCTGAACTGGGGAATTGTAAGAGGACAGGACACACGCGGTGGATGCTGCAGACCACAGATCGTGAGCTGCAGTGACAGCCAGGGAGAACGTAGGAAGCCTTGGTGTAGCTTTGCACTCTCAGCTCTGAGTCTACTTATAGAAGTGAATCTGTACAATATCCCACTCTTTGCAGTAACTGGACAGCACCTCTGTTCTGACCACAGCAAGGAGACTAAAAGCTCAGACTCGGGGGCCTGACTGCCTGGTGGTCTGACTTTACTCTTCAACTTCTAGCTGTGTGGCCTTGGGCAAGTCACTGAACCTCTCTGTGCTGTAGTTTCTTTCTCTTTCTTTTCTTCCCTCCCCTCCCCTCCCCTCCCCTCCCCTCTCCTTTCCTTTCCTTCTTTTTTGAGTTTCGCTCTGTCACCCAGGCTGGAGTGTAGGGGTGCGATGTCATCTCACTGCAAGCTCCGCCTCCCTGATTCAAGCGATTCTCCTGCCTCAGCCTCCCAAGTAGCTGGGACTACAGGTGCCCGCCACCACACCTGGCTAATTTTTTTGTATTTTTTTAGTAGAGACGGGGTTTCACCGTGTGTTAGCCAGATGGTCTCGATCTCCTGACCTCGTGATCCGCCCGCCTCGGCCTCCCAAAGTGCTGGGATTACAGGTGTGAGCCACCATGCCCCGCCTGCAGTTTCTACATCTGTGAAAATGGGATGGCAGTAATAACAGGATCCCGTTCACAGGATGTGGTCATGACTCAGTGAGTTTGTACATGTAAAGTATTTGGGACAGTGGCCAGTACGCAGTTAAGCGGCCTCTAAGAGTTTGCTATTACAGTTGTTATTCCTGATCCTAATTAGAACAGGCAGAAAAATGATCCACTGGTGACAATCTGTTCTCCAGTGTCACTTAGCACATGCCACTCTGTGGGCTCTGCCTGTACTGCCCCTCTGTCTGACTTGGCTGGCTGTGGAGAGCCAACACGTTCCCAGCAGCTGACAGGTGCTAAGGAAAGGTGGAAGACATTGCCACTTCTCAACACTGGCTTCAGTCCAGGCTCCTCCCCATCCTGGGTTCCTGGGGTCAGAGCTTGGCTGTAGCTGGGCGCAGGGAGGGGTGTTACTACTCAAGTGAGGATGATGTGCCTTGTGCCTGCAGGTGGCTGCAACCTATGCCCCTTGCAGGAGCTGGTCCACCTTGACGAGGCAGCTGATGGCTGCAGCCTATTCCTGGTCAATGTATGTGGTACCCAGGAAGCTGGCAGTGTAGCTCTCAGACCTTCACTGGCTAGACCTGTCATTATCTAACAAGGGAGTGAGGCTGGAGCAGATGTTTCAAGGAGGGGGCCAACCAGAAGCTTCCCCCTGGGGTTCCCAGCCCAAGAACACGAAGCCAGTGTAGGGGCACACAAAGCCTATGGAAACAATCCTGGCTAGGATTCTCAGAGGTCAGACAGCTGGGAGAGACCCTTGGGTTTGACATAAGGCAGACCTGAGTTCAAATCCTGGTTCTGACAAGTGTCTATCAGGGGGATTTCTGGGCCTCAATGTCTTTGTCTGTAAAATGGGAATAAGTGTGTATATCTTGAAGGGTAGGGTGGTAGTAGCAGTAGTAGGAGGAAAGAGGGGCATAGCAGTGATTTAAAAGCATCATCCTGGTAGCCAACATGTATTGAACACTTACGATGAGCCAGGCCAGCCCTGAATATTCATAAACTCCATTGACGCCATGAGGGAAGTCTCATGGTAGAGTGAGTAGGGTCCTGGCATACTAAAATCAGGTAACTGAAGAGTTTAATACCTGTGCTATTTACAGAGGTGTGGGCAGGGTTTGTGGACACCAACAAGAGGTGGTCTAGTCCAGAAAGGTACGGGGAGGGCACAGTCACCAGACCTGGATAGAAAGCTGTCTGGAGGAGCTGCCTGCGATAGGAACTGTGTGTTCAGACTTATTTTCGACACGTGAGAAAGCGGGTGGTAGGAATAACAGTGCCCACTTCCCAGGGATGTTGTACAGATTCCGTGGGTTACTGAGTGTGAAGTACGAGGACTAGCACTGACCCATGGTAACCCGGGAGGGAGGAAACCAGGTGTGGCAGGGAGCGGAATGCTGCGCCCATCCAAAAATGTCCACATCTTTTAGAAAATTATTTTATTTTTATTTACATTTTTTATTTTTAATTTTTTATTTTTATTTTTATTTTATTTATTTATTTTTTTTTTTTAGAGACAGAATCTCACTCTGTTGCCCAGGCTGGAGTGCAGTGGCATGATCATGGTTCACTGCAGTCTGGAACTCCTGGCCTCAAGCGATCCTCCCACCTTGGGCTCCCAAATAGCTGGGACCGCAGGCATGTGTCACCACACTCAGCTAATTTTTTAAATTTTTAGTAGAGACAGGGTCTCACCAGCAGGCTGGTCTTGCCCAGGCTGGTCTCAAACTCCTGGCCTCAAGCGATCTTCCTGCCTCAGCCTCCCAAAGTGCTGGGATTATAGGTGTAAGCCATTGAGCCACCACACTCAGCCCAATTTTTTTTTTTTTTTTAATTAAAAAAAATATAGCATGCTTCACGAATTTGTGTGTCATCCTTGCATAGGGGCCATGCTAATCTCTGTGTCATTCCAATTTTAGCATATGTGCTGCTGAAGTGGGCATGATGTCCACATCTTGTTTTTGTTTTTTTTTTTTTTCCTTTGGAGATGGAGTCTCACTCTGTTGCTCAGTCTAGAGTGCAGTGGTGTGATCTCGGCTCACTGCAACCTTTGCCTCCTGGGTTTAAGCAATTCTCCTGCCTCAGCCTCCTGAATAACTAGGACTACAGGTGCATGCTGCCACACCCAGCTAATTTTTTTGTATTTTTAGTAGAGACTGGGTTTCGCCATGTTGCCCAGGCTGGTTTTGAACTCCTGAGCTCAGGCAATCCGCTCACCTCTTCCTCCCAAAGTGCTAGGATTACAGGCGTGAGTCAACGCGCCCAGCTGATGACCACACCTTAATCCCTGGAACCTGTGAATGTTACCTTATGTGGCAAAAGAGACTTTGCTGATGTGATTAAGGATGGGAGATGAGCCTAGATTATTCGGGTGGGCCAGTATCATCACAGGGTCCTTATAAGAGGAAGGCAGGAGGGCGAGAATCAGGAGATGCAACAATGAAGGCAGAGGTGTGGCAGGGAGGGAGAGAGGAGAGAGGAGAGAACGCTCAACCTGACATCACTGATTTAGAAGATGGAGGAAGAACATAGCTCTACCAACACCTTCATTTTTGCCCCAGTAAAACCCATTTTGGACTCCTAACCTCCAGAACGATAATAAATTAATGTTGCTTTAAACCACTAAGTTTGTAGCAATTTGTCACAGCAGCCACAGGAGACTAACATGCTGGGGGAATAAACACCTCTGCCTCTCTCTCCATCGGCTGAACCCAACTGGAAGCTGATGGGCACAGGAACCCATAGTTCATACAGGTCAGCCCCCTGGGCAGACAGCAGGGTGAGAAAGATGGAGAATGTAGCTGAAACGATCAGAGGAAGTCATTTAGCTGAAAAACTATTACCCCATTTTACAGATGAGGGCACTGAGGCTAAGTCATTCATCCAAGATTGCACAGCTAATCAGTGTAGAGCTGGCAGTCATGAAGATTAGACAACACAGGGATTGTGAATCACTCATTGAGCAATTACCATGTGCAGAGTGTGGAGCAAAGCACTCTGTATTTCCCACAACCAATAGTTCTTACAAAGGGAGTACTTTGGAGGAAGGTGCTATTGTTATTCTCAGTTGACAGAAGAGGAAACTAGGTTTTTGTCACCTGCCCAAAGTCACACAGCTGGAGGTGCATGGCTGGGATCTGAACACAGATGTGTCTGATGCCAGAGTCCATGGGCATAGCCATCAGGCCATGCTGCTTTCCAGTGTCAAGTGCGTGGTGCCGACATGGAACCCCGCACGAGCTCAATGGGCAAAAGGTCCTGGTCATCATGGTCTTGGGGAGGGTAAACGGGAGGCATCTGAGGACTTTCCTAGGCCTGTTGTTTCCCCTCTGGCTTTTCTTCTCCACATCTCTTTTTTTTTTTTTTTTTGTCTTTATGCCATTTTGCATTTCCTGGCACTGCCTTTTGGGTACCAGAGCTGTGGCTTCATCTAAGAAAACCTCAGCAGCCTAGGATTTTGGCTCAACTAGATAAATCAGGGCTCCCCAGTCCTGGGGCTGAAGACTGGTACTAGACTGTGGCCTGTTAGGAAACAGGGGCACAGCAGGAGGTGAGCAGTGGGCGATCAAGCATTACCACCCGAGCTCCACCTCCCATCAGATCAGCTGCGGCAGTCGATTCTCCTGGGAGTGCAAACCCTATCGTGAACTGCACATGCGAGGGATGATCTAGGTTGCATGCTCCTTATGGGAATCCAGGGCCTGATGAACTGAGGTGGAACAGTTTCATCCTGAAACCATCCCCACCCTGATCCGTGGAAAAACTGTCTTCCGTGAAACCGGTTCCTGGTGCCAAAAAGGTTGGGCACCACCGTGTTAAATCACACAGTGGAGGAAGAGAGTGGACATGAAAGGTGGGAGGACCAAAACGGGCCCAAAGATTGGGGTCATGGGTTGGGTTAGTTGCCACTCAAGATCGATGGTCACTTCCAAGCTGCTCTGCTGTCAAGCAATGCCTGGGACATGTCTCAGCTTTCTGAACTTGAAAGATGGCTGTTTTTACATAATGGAAAGCAGGAGACTTTAAACATTCTTTAGTCCATCTGCTTCAGTCCACATTCCCTTTGGGTCACCTTACAGAGCCACTGGCAATCGCTATGTTCTATAGGTGATACCTTGTCTGAGCCCTGCTCAGTCCTCTGAACTCCAATGTCTATTCCCCAAGGCCTCTTCATTCCAACACCTGCCTGGAGGCCTTTCTCTATGATACACTGCAAAGCATCATTGTCCTCACTACCCACTCCAGGGTCTGTGGCAGACATCACTAATCAATCATGGAGCTCCTTCCTTCCAAGCCTCAGTCCCCTCTATAAAATTAGCTCCTGGAAGCCACAAAGAGTCAAAACCTATTAGGGCTCTCCTTCCCTGGGAAAAGCAGGACCCAGAGCATGCTAACATGCTTTTTTTTTCTCTCTCAGGTGAAATGTGGATGAAAATTGCATCAAGGGTAGCTGTGAACAACCTAACTTAGGAAATGCACTTGGAAAGTAGAGGTGTGACAAGGTGGTGATGACAAAGAACCATGCTCAGCTTCATGGAATTAGAAGAGGTGGGTGACAGGAGCTACGAGCTCAGGCTCTGTTTATTTTATATGCTGACATCAGTCCACCCTCATCCATTCTTTCCTCCTCAGAAGGCACCATGATTCCTCTGTGTGATCCATGTGACTGGGGTTACCTGATGGTCACAGCCAGTGCCTACCTTGGACTTGACGGCCAGGATGATCTTGGGCAGGGCCACGATGAGGCACTTGAGGGCGATGGTAATGTACTTTAGAACAAAGTCTGCGATCCCCACGATCCATAGCAGGTCAAAGAAGTCCAGTGTCTCCAGGTTGGGCTTCAGGAATATGAGGCTGGGGGAAGGATTCAGAGGGTCAGAAGGTTCCCTTAGGGCCAGGCCTCAGCAGCTCCTTCTACTCACTCGGGAGCCTTCTAAGTATCACCTGTAGAAAAAGCACTGAACTGGGAGTCCGACGTCTGTGTCCTTTTCCTAAAGTATCACTTATAGAAAGAGCACTGAACTGGGAGTCAGATGTCTGTGTTCTTTTCCTGAATCTGCTACTCACCTGCTGTGTGACCTCACGTGGATCTTTTAACCTCTCTGAGTCTTAGTTCCCCTGAGAGTTAAATGACCATATTGGCCTGGAGTTTCATTAAGGTCCCTGTTTTAGTCCTTTTTTGTGTGTTGCTGTAACAGAATACCTTAGGCTGGGTAATTTGTAGAGGAAAGAGGTGGTTTTGTTTGTTTGTTTGTTTGTTTTTGAGATGGAGTCTTGCTCTGTCTCCCAGGCTGGATGGAGTGCAGTGGTGTGATCTTGGCTCACTGCAACCTCCATCTCCCGGGTTCAAGTGATTCTCCTGCCTCAGCCTCCCAAGTAGCTGGGACTACAGGCATCTGCCAACTCAGCTGGCTAATTTTTTGTATTTTTAGTAGAGACGGGGTTTCGCCATGTTGGCCAGGCTGGTCTCAAACTCCTGACTTCAAGTGATCCGCCCACCTCAGCCTTCCAAAGTGCTGGGATACAGGCATGAGCCACTGCTCTCACCCAGAGGAAAGAGTTTTATTTAGCCCAGGGTTCTACAGGCTGGGAAGTTCAAGGGCACAACACTAGCTTCTGGTGAGGGTTATTTTTCTGGTGCATCATAACATGAAGGAGAAGGCCAAAGGGGAAGCAGACAAACCCCAGGGGCGTCCTGGCTTTATAAGAACCCACCCTCACAGGAACTAATCCATTCCCATGAGACTAACCCAGTTTCACCAGAGCAAGAGCTCACTCACTATCATGAAAATGGCACCAAACCACTCATGGAGGATCCATATCCGTGACCCAAACACCTTCCGCTAGGCCCCATCTCCCAACACCATTGGGGATCAAATTTCAACATGAGTTTTGGTGGGGACAAACCCAACCGTAACAGTGCCCCCTAGTTTTGTGGGTCCACAACAGGCTTTATAAGAGGAGGCAAAAGGAAGGAAGGAAGGAGGGAAGAAAAGAAAGGAGGAGGAAGAGAGGGAGGGAAGGCAGGGAGAGGAAATTAGGAAGGCAGGCCAATACTATGAAGGAGGGAGGGAAACTGATGTGTCAGGAACTGTGCTAAGCTCTTTGCTCACTGATCCTCACAACTGTCCTGTGCAGTGAGTGTTGCTTATCTCCAGTTTCTAAATAAGGCACTGAGGCTTGGAGAGGTGAAGTCAGCTGCCCAAAGTCACACTACATAGGCATAAAGGCGTTGGTATCAGACAGACTTGAACAGGAATCCAGGCTTCTCCATTTATTGGACCCTGGGCAAATAAAGTTATCTCTGTACGCCTCGGTGTTCTCATGAATAAAATGGGAATTGTTCCCTCCCTTATGGTGTCATTGGCAGGATTTGATGAGATAATGGACAGATTACAGACCCTGCAGTGCAGCAGTGATGACCATAGTAATACTATGAGGCAGGTACTTTTATCTACCCCATTTTGCAGATGAGGAAACTGAGGCACAGAAAGGTAAAGTGATATGTGGAAGGTCCTGAAAATATTAAGGGACAGAGGTGGCCTGGAACCCAGACATCCTGGCTGCAGTTAAAGTTCTCCATCCATACTCTACAGCTGAGTAGTGTAAACCTGTCCATGACCAGATAAGTGAAACCTCATGTTCAGTTTCTGTACTTAACTCGGAGACAGACAACAAGCAGTTCTCAAACTGGCACTGGTGAACAGACCACACTTTGAGTGGCACTGCTCTCCAACACTCCCCAAGAGGGGAATGTTCTTTGTAATAGTGGCTAAAATATCCTGGCTTTAGATGTCATGCAGCCCTGCTCTGTGTATTTTACATGTCTTAACTCATGTTGTCTTCCCAAAGACTCTATGAAGTAGGTACTGTGAATATCCCATTTTGAGGCTGGGCGCGGTGGCTCACGACTGTAATCCCAGCAGTTTGGGAGGCAGAGGCAGGTGGATCACTTGTCAGGAGTTTGAGACTGGCCAACATGGTGAAACCTTGTCTCTAGTAAAAAAATAAAAATTAGCTGAGCATGGTGGTGCATGCCTGTAGTCTCAGCAACTCAGAAGTCTGAGGCAGAGGTTGCAGTGAGCCGAGATCATGCCACTGCACTCCAGCGTGGGTGATAGAGACTCCTTCTCAAAAAAAAAAACAAAAAACAAACAAAAAAATATATATATATCCCATTTTGAGCTGAGGACACCGGGGCACTAAGAGGTGGAGTCACCTTCCTGCAGCATCTCGGGTTGAATGTGGAGCTTAGATTGGAACCAGTACTCAACCCACGCTAGTCCCTCTCCTTTCTTCCTGCCGGATTACAGGCTCTGGGCAAGGGCCAGACTAAATCCCATCAGCCCCCTCCAAAGCAGGGAGAAGTGCACTCAGCACAGAATGGATGCTTTCTATATGCTTTGGAAATACTCAGCTGGGCTGGCGGAAAAGGGTGCAAAATGAGGCCCCTATTCTAGCATCCTAAGAATGGGTTGGTCTGGGTTATTTTAAGTAGGGCAAAACTACGGACAAGTCACTCACAACACCTTCAGTGACCCTCCCACATCCCTGCCCTGTCTCCATGGGATTCCTCGCCTGCAAGTTGGAGTAGTCATCCAGGTCATAATACAGGGAGAGGTTTGCGGCCCTGAGCTCCTGTCTTTAGCTCCGCTCTTGCCCTTCCCAGGATATCCCAGGCTGGTTGGTGGATTTCCACTCTGCCAAATCTCCAATGCTTCCATGATCATGATCAAATGAAGATCTGCCTCATCCTTTCCATTTCATCCTGGACACCAGTTGGTGTTCAATCTATCTATCTGGGTTTTATTCCATCATCTTAGTGAGTTTGTTTGTTTGTTTTTGCTTTTTTGGGGGGGTGGGTGCAAAAGTGTTTTTCTATGGATTCATCATCAAGTCCACTCATTTCTAAAGTACCCTACAAACTTTAATGGACGGATATATTTTATTGTCAGTTTTGCTCCTCCTTAGGCACCTCCACCAATAATTACGGTGATTTTTTTTTTTGAGATGGAGTCTCGCTCTGTCACCCAGGCTGGAGTGCAGTGTCACAACCTGGCCTCACTGCAACCTCTGTCTCCTGGCTTCAAGCGATTCTTCTGCCTCAGCCTCCCGAGTAGCTGGGATTACAGATGCCTACCACCACGCCAGGCTAATTTTTATATTTTTAATAGAGACAGGATTTGGCCATGTTGGCCAGGCTGGTCTCAGACTCCTGGCCTCAAATGACCCACCCACTTTGGCCTCCCAAAGTGTTGAGATTACAGGCGTGAGCCACTGTGCCCAGCCTAATTATGATAATTAATCATAAAATAATCATATTAATTATATGCCCAATGTTTTATTGTTTACCCGGCACTTTCATGAGTCTTATGACATGTGGCCTTTCCTAACTAGCCTGCAGGCAGATAAGGGAAGAATGTGAACTTGGTTCCAATTTTGCAAATGAGGAAACTAGGGAAGGCTCAGAGAGGTGACATGACTTGCCCAAGGGCACAAAGCTGGGAAGAGGTAGAATTAAGACTTTGATATTGGTCATCAGACATCAAATCCTGAGACTATTCAAGCTCACTGGTAAGGGGTGCCTCCAAGGCTAAGACTCCTTAGCAAGGGCTTCATGAAGTCTCAGTTTCTTCACCTGTGAAATGGGTCCCCAAGAGGCCAAAATAAGACAATGGTTGTTGGCATCACACACAAGCACACTCTAGACTGGTGACTTCATTAAGGACAAGGACTCAGCTATGTTGCTCTTCTCTCTCTTTTTTTTTTTGGAGACTGAGTTTCGCTCGTTGCCCAGGCTGGAGTGCAATGGTGCAATCTTGGCTCACTGCAACCTCCACCTCCCCGGTTCAAGCGATTTTCCTGCCTCAGCCTCCCAAGTAGCTGGGATTACAGATGTGGGACACCATACCTGGCTAATTTTTGTATTTTTAGTAGAGATGGGGTTTTACCATTTTGGCCAGGCTGGTTCGAACTCCTGACCTCAGGTGATCCGCCCACCTCAGCCTCCCAAAGTTCTGGGATTACAGGCGTGAGCCACCGCGCCCAGCCTGTTGCTCCTCTCTTAAGCTTCTCTCTCTGTCTCTTCCTGTGCGCCAGTTTGACTCAGTCTGCTTTGATGGGGGCACAGAGGTCTGAGCCTGGGAATATGATCATACCCAGAAAATGGCATGAGCTGGAAATTCATCCAAGGTTCTGGGAAACTCCACCTCCTCCACCCTCCACCAGGACCTTGACATTCTAGACCAAGCACTGAATGCAGGGTATGAGATCTGTGTTGACGCCTCGGAACTGCTCCTCAAATTGCTTTTATGGGTGGCCTCAGAAAGTGGCGAAACCACACAATCCTCAAAGTTCAATTTCTAAACAGATGGATGTGATCTGAAAGCCTGATTTGAGTTTCAACCCTGTCCTAGAGGTCCTCTGGCCAACCCTACCCCCAACCATCCACAAAAGAATCTTCCCTCGATTCTGACAGCTCTGATAGCTTCCACAAACAGCAGTCACGTTCTGATAACATTCACTTATGCAGTGATCTCCAAATACTTTTTAAAAAATGAAGCCAAATGTATTCCGATTACAGGATTATTTTTCTTTCCTAATTAATTCTTTGGTGTTAAAATAACCATTCTTTTATGAAATGATGTCAGTGGTAGATGATCTTTTTTCCTAATTGTGGTAAAACACACGGAACACTAAATGTACCGTCTTAACCATTTTTACATGCACAGTTCAATGATGCTAAGTACATTCACACTGTTGCATAATCATCACCACCATCTAACCACAGACCTCTTTTCATCTTGCAAAACTGAGACTCTGTACCCATTAGCAGTAACTCCACATTCCCTTCTCCCCACAGTCCCTGGCAACCATCATTCTCCTTTCTGTCTATAAATTTGACTGCTTTAGGTACTTCATGTAAGTGCAATCATACACCTAATGTCCTTTTGTATCTGGCTTATTTCAATTCACAAAATGTCCTCAAGGCTCATCCATGTTGCAGCATATGTCAGAATTTCCTTTCTATTTCAGGCTGAATATTCCACTGTATGCACATACCACAGGGTGTTTATCTATTCATCTGTCAATAGACACTGGGTCACTGGCTTGCTTCCACCTTTTGGCTATTACATGATGATCATTTTTAAAACATGTTTTTAGTTGCAAAAAGCAAGCTGATATCTACATGGTAACCCCCTGGACTTTTGATGTGGGTCGCTTTACTGGTTTGTGAATTCTTTTAGTCTGGGACTTACACAATTTTGTGTCTGATGTAGAGATGTGATTTCCAGCACCCTTACAGCCTCTACAGATTCTTCCAAGTAGTTGCATTTAGGGCATCTGCTGAGCCTGTGACTCTATTCTGAGAGGTGCTCACCACTGCCATCCTCAGGGAAAGCATCCACATCCCCACTGGACTCTGCGACCCAGCCCCCATGGCCCATGAAAAGCCAATCAGAGGTGCGCTCTCTTTAATTTTAAAGGAGAAACAGAGACTGCTAGTGAACGGCTAAGTCATGCCAAGAACTGAACATCAAATTCCAGGAAGTCCCTGGTCCCTGCCCTTTCTCGGGCCTTGTTGTTTGGTTTTCCTAGGATTGTTTGAGTCCCTGCATGGAGCAATGCCTGGAAGAATTCCCTGTTTGTTTAAGCTGGTAACCCAAAGGGCCCTTAGTTGATATGTTTTCTTTTTTTTTTTTTTTTTTTTTTTTTCAGACGGAGTCTCGCTCTGTCGCCCAGGCTGGAGTGCAGTGGCCGGATCTCAGCTCACTGCAAGCTCTGCCTCCCGGGTCCACGCCATTCTCCTGCCTCAGCCTCCCGAGTAGCTGGGACTACAGGCGCCCGCCATCTCGCCCGGCTAATTTTTTGTATTTTTTAAGTGGAGACGGGGTTTCACTGTGTTAGCCAGGATGGTCTCGACCTCCTGACCTTGTGATCCGCCCGCCTCGGCCTCCCAAAGTGCTGGGATTACAGGCTTGAGCCACCGCGCCCGGCTGGTATGTTTTCTTAATATAGTCTTAGGCACATACACAGGAAGTGTCAATAGATGCTACTTGCAGCTGGTCATGGTGGCTCATGCCTGTAATCTCAACACTTTGGGAGGCCAAGGCAGGCAGATCACCTGAGGTCAGGAGTTTGAGACCAGCCTGACCAACATAGTGAAACCCTGTCTCTATTAAAATTATAAAAAATCGGCCGGGTGCGGTGGCTCACACCTGTAATCCTAGCACTTTGGGAGGCCAAGGCGGGTGGATCACAAGGTCAAGAGATCGAGACCATCCTGGCCAACTTGGTAGAAACCCTGTCTCTACTAAAAATACAAAAATTAGCTGGGTGTGGTGGCATGTGTCTGTAGTCCTAGCTACCTGGGAGGCTGAGCCAGGAGAATCGCTTGAACCCAGAAGGGAGAAGTTGCAGTGAGCCAAGATCGTGCCACTGCACTCCAGCCTGGCGACAGAGCAAGACTCTGTCTCAAGAAAAAAAAAAAAAAAAATCAGTCAAGTGTAGTGACGTTTGCCTGTAATCCCAGCTACTCAGGAGGCTGAGGCAGGAAAATCACTTGAATCCAGGAGATGGAAGTTACAGTGAGCTAAGATTGTGCCACTGCACTCCAGCCTGGGCGACAGAGCAAGACTCCGTCTCAAAATAAATAAAGAAATGCTCCTTGCATTTATTGACATTTCTTGTGCATTAAAGTGATATGCTGGTAAATGAAAGAGTTGTACAATGGCATGTTCTGCATGCTACAATTTCCACAACAAATAGGTATCAATATGTAGAGAAAAATGTTAGCAGAGTTGTTGTTAGGTGACAGAATTGGAGGTGGTTTTGGTCCTTTTGAAACGGGTTTTCCAATTTTCACAATTAAAAATAAATTACTTTTGAAATTAGAAATATAAGTAACTTTAAAAATTGTGACCAGGTGTGGTGGCCTGTGCCAGTATTCCCGGCACTTTGGGAGGCTGAGGTGGGAGGATTGCTTGAGCCTAGGAGTTCAAGGCTGCAGTGAGCCATGATGGCACCACTACATTCCAGCTAAGGCAACAGAGAAAGACTGCCCCATCCAAAAAAAAAAAAAAAAAAAATCTGAGCTATTCATTTATTTGACAAATATTGATGGGGCAGCAACTATGGACAGCAATGTATAGGCACCAGGGGAAACAAACTCACTAAAAAAAATTGGAGGCTGGCAAGCAGCCCTGAAGGAACTCAGGAGAGAAACTGTTGACCATTCGAGATGTCCATGGGAGTGAGTGAGATTCTGCCTGCTTCATTTACGCTGGCAGATTTGTGGAGGAAGCGTCTCATTTCAAAAGAATTTTCAGCCGGGCCTGGTGGCTCACACCTGTAATCCCAGCACTTTGGGAGGCCGAGGCGGGCGGATCACAAGGTCAGGAGATCAAGATCATCCTGGCTAACACGGTGAAACCCCGTCTCTACTAAAAATAGAAAAATTAGCCGGGCGTGGCGGTGGGCGCCTGTAGTCCCAGCTACTTGGGAGGCTGAGGCAGAAGAATGGCGTGAACCCGGAGGCGGAGCTTGCAATGAGCCAAGATCGCACCACTGTACTCCAGCCTGGGTGACAGAGCCAGACTCCGTCTCAAAAAAAAAAAAAAAAAAAAAAAGAATTTCCAGGTGCATAGCTATCAGGGTGACAGGGATATTTTAAGGAAGCTGATGAAAAGTCGGGGCTAAGTAATCCATTCAATTTCCTGTGCTCTGCCTCTCCACTTGCCCCACCACATTGCATAGAACCCTGAGTCAATGTCACAGAAGAGGGTGCCCACTTCATGGGACATGTATTTGGGGTGTAGGAGCAAGGAGCCCTGTTACCTTGTCTCTGCACAGCTCAACCCAGATGGGGTAGACATTTTTATCACTTAACATTATTTAAAAAGCACTGCTATTACTATGTAAAAAAAAGTGTCCTTTAAAAAATTTTTTTAAATACAGATAATTCTAAAGAAAAAAATAAAATTGCTCACACACGTACTTTTTTTTTTTTTTTTTTAAAACGATAGGATCTCACTCTGTCACCCAGGTTGGAATGCAGTGGTGCGATTATGGCTCACTGTAGCCTTGACCTCCTGGGCTCATGTGATCATCCCACCCTCGTCTCCAGGGTAACTGGGATTATAGGTGCACGCCACCATGCCTGGCTAATATTTGCATTTGTTGTAGAGATGGGGTTTCACCATGTTGCCCCGGCTGGTCTCAAACTCCTGGGTTCAAGGGATCTGCCCATCTCGGCCTCCCAAAGTGCTGGGATTACAGGCATGAGCCAATGCACCTGGCCTATCCACATATTTAACATCTAGAGGACCACTGTTAATATTTTAGGTCAGGAGTCAGCAAGCTTTTCCTTTAAAAACAGACAGTAAATAGTTTCGGCTTTGTAAGCTATATGGTCTCTGCCATAACTGTTCAACTCTGTCGGAACACAGATGAACTCAAACGATACGTAAATGGATGGGTGTAGCTGTGTTTCAGCAAAATGTTACTAATCAAAATGGGTGAACGGCTGTAGTCTGCCAACCTCTGTTTTAGTGAGTATCTTTAAGGACTTAAAAAAAGTACAGGCATAAATGAATCAATTAACGAATGAATGAAAAAAGAAAAAGCTGGTCACAAAGGCTAACACCTGTGAACCATTTGGAAGGCTGAGATGGGTGGATCACTTGAGGTAAGGAGTTCAAGACCAGCCTGGGCAACATGGAGAAACCCCATCTCTACTAAAAGTAAAAAAAATTAGCTGAGCATGGTATCATGCGCCTTAAGTCCCAGCTACTTGGGAGTCTGAGGTGGGAAGATTGCTTGAGGCTGGGAGGTCGAGGTTTCAGTAAGTGTGATCCACCCACTGCACTCCAGCCTGGGTGACAGAGCAAGACCTTGTCTCAAAAAAAAAAAAAAAAAAAAAAGGAAAAAACAAAGAAAAAGGACATACATACATTAAAATCACCTTTAAAAGCTCTTACATTCATCAGATGGGGAAAAAAATAAAATACAGTCATACATCGCTAAGTGACTGGGACATTTTTCTGAGAAACACATCCTTAGGTGATTTGGTCCTTGTGTGAACACCATAGAGTTGACTTACACAAAACTAGATAGCATAGCCTACTTACAGCCTATTACTCTTAGGTTACAAACCTATGTAACATGTTACTGTACTGAATACTATAGGGAATTATAACACAATGGTATTTGTATATCTAAACAGAAAGGGCACAGTAAAAATACCATATAAAGGATGAAAAAAGGTACACCCATATAGGACACTTATTATCACTGGAGCTTGCGGGACTGGGAGTTGCTCTGGGTGAGTCAATGAGAGAGTAGTGAATGAATGTGAAGGCCTAAAGACATGACTATACACTGCTGTAGAATTTACAGACACTGTACATGTAGGCTACACTACATTCATTTTATTTTATTTTGAGATAGAGTCTCATTCTATCACCCAGACTGGATGCAGTGGCGTGATCTTGGCTTACTGTAGCCTCCGCCTTCTGGGTTCAAATGATTCTCCTGCCTCAGCCTCCCAAGTAGCTGGGATTACAGGTTCTTGCCACCACACCTGGCTAATTTTGGTATTTTTTTAAGTAGAGACGGGGTTTCACCATGTTGGCCAGGCTGGTCTCAAACTCCTGACCTCAAGTGATCTACCCACCTTGGCCTCCCGAAGTGCTGGGATTACAGGTGTGAGCCACCATGCCCGGCCGTTACATTTATTTTAAAATGCTTATTTCTTCAATCATAAATTGACCTTAGCTTACTGTAACATTTACTTTGTACACTGTTTTTATTTTTTGACTATTTTATAATAACATTTAGCTTAAAACAGATTGTACAGCTGTACAGAAATATGTTCTTTCTTTATATCCTTATTCTATAAGGTTTTTCCAATTTTTAAAACTTTTTGTTAAAACTTAAGACACAAACATACACCTTAGCCTCACCCTAAATGGGGTCAGAATCATCAATATCACTGTCTTCCACCTCCACATCTTGTCCCACTGGAAGATCTTCAGGGGCAGTAACACCCATGGCACTGTCATTTCCTATGACGGCAATGTCTTCTTCTGAAAGGCACTGCCTAAGGCTGCCTTACAGTTAACTCTGAGACACAGTCTCGCTCTGTCTGGAGTGCAGTGGCGCAATCACGGCTCACTGCAACCTCTGCCTCCTGGGTCCAAGCAATTCTCTGGCTCAGCTTCCTGAGTAGCTGGGATTACAGGCGCCCGCCGCCACGCCCGGCTAAGTTTTGTATATTTAGTACAGACGGGGGTTTCACCATCTTGGCCAGGCTGGTCTTGAACTCCTGACCTCATGATCTGCCCACCTTGGCCTCTCAAAGTGCTGAGATTGCAGGCGTGAGCCACCATGCCCAGCCAACTTTTATTTTTTATAAGTAGAAAAAGTACACTCTGAAATGACAATGGGCTGGGCACTGTGGCTCACGCCTGTAATCTCAGCACTTTGGGAAGTTGAGGCAGGTAGATCACCTGAGATCAGGAGCTTGAGACCAGCCTGGCCAACATGGCGAAACCCTGTCTCTACTAAAAATACAAAAATTAACCAGGCATGGTGGTGAGTGCCTGTAATCCCAGCTATTTGGGAGGCTGAGGCAGGAGAATCACTTGAACCTGGGAGACGGAGGTTGCAATGAGCCGAGATCGTGCCACTGCACTCCAGTCTGGGCGACAAGAGCAAAACTCGGTTTCAAAAAAAAAAAAAAAAAAAGAGAAAAAGAAAAGAAAATGACAATGAAAAGTATAGTAAACATATAAACCAGTAATATAGTCTTTTATTATCATTATCAAGCATTAAGTACTGTACATAAATTGTATGCACTCCTCTTTTATATGACTGGCAGGACAATAGGTTTACCCCAGCATCAACACAAATACGTAAGGCACTGTGCTACAGCATTATGATGGCTGCAGTATCACTAGGCAATAGAATTTTCCAGCTCCATTATAACCTTATGGGACCACTGCTGTCTATATGGTCCATCGTTGATGGAAACATCATTACGTGACACATGACTGTAATATAAAAGGCCAAACTGGGCCAGGCATGGTGGCTCACGCCTGTAATCCCAGCACTTTGGGAAGCCAAGGTCGACAGATCACCTCAGGTCAGGAGTTCGAGACCAGCCTGGCCAACATGGTGAAACCCCATCTCTAAGAAAAATACAAAAATTAGCTGGGTGTGGTGGCGGGCACCTGTAATCCTGGCTACTCAAGAGGCTGAGACAGGAGAATCACTTGAAGCTGGGAGGCAGAGGTTGCAGTGAGCCAGGATTGCGCCACTGCACCCCAGCCTGGGCAACAAAGAGTGAAACTCCATCTCAAAAAAAAAAAAAAAAGGCCAAACTGTGCAAAGTAGGTTTCTGATCTCCAGTGCCCACCAAGAGGCAATTATTATTTCCAGTTTCTTGGTTGTCCTTCCAGAAATATTCCAGAGCACTATTCATACAGTGTTCACTAACCATTTTGAATACTTGAAATCTGGTTGATTGGAACTGACATAAGCTGTATGTGTAAGATACCAGATTACAAAGACTTAATGTGAAAAAAGAATGTAAAACCAGGCGCAGTGGCTCATGCCTGTAATCCCAGCACTTTGGGAGGCCGAGGCGGGCGGATCACGAGGTCAGGAGTTTGGGACCAGCTTGACCAATATGGTGAAACCCTGTCTCTACTAAAAATACAACAATTCACTGGGCGTGGTGGCACGTGCCTGTGATCCCAGCTACTCAGGAGGCTGAGGCAGGAGAACTGCTTGAACCCGAGACTGCAGTGAGCTAAGATCCTGCCACTGCACTCCAGCCTAGGCAACAGAGTGAGACTCCGTCTCAAAAAAAAAAAAAAAAACAAAAAACGTAAAATATCTCATTTATAATTTTTATATCGATTGCATGCTGAAATGACAATATTTTGGGGCCAGGTGCGGTGGCCCATGCCTGTAATGATCCCAGCACTTTGGGAGGCCGAGGCAGGTGGATTGCCTGAGCTCAGAGGTCCGAGACCAGCCTGGGCAACAAAGGGAAATTCTGTCTCTACAAAAACTATAAAAATTAGCCAGGTGTGGTGGCATGCACCTGTAGTACCAGTTATTTGGGAGGCTGAGGTGGGAGGATCACCTGAGCCCAGGGAGGTCGAGGCTCCAGTGAGCTGTGATCACACTACTGCCAGTCTGGGTGATGCAGTGAGATCCTGTCTCAAAATGAACAAACAAACAAACAAAACCCAAATATTTTTGATATACTGGGTTAAATAAAATAAATTATTATAATTGCATCCACCTGTTTCTGTTTAGTTTTCAGTAACTAGAAGATGTTAATTTACCTATATGGCTTCTCTTGAATTTCTACTATTGAGTGCTGGTTTAGATATACATGAGGAGTAATAGCCCAGCCAAGTGCCCCACTCTCCCACTGTGGGGGTTGGATTCCCATGCTCACCTGTTGTACAGCTGCTGGGAGCTGAATGTATAAAGCACATAGAGGGTGTTCCCCGCCAGAAAGGCCAAGATCCACAAGATGACCAGTACCGACCTCTTCTCCTGAAGACAAAGCAAGAGATCTGTGATATCAAAGGTGGACGTGGCAGAACCTTCCAGAATGTACCCTGATGACTGGCAGCTTTTCACTTTGTCAATGCTTTGAAGGAAGTGGTGCTGAAGGTGAAGGGAAGGGCATTGGAACCTTTCCATTCCACTGAGACCCAAGTGGTGGTCACGGAGAAGGTGGCAGAATGGTGGACATCTGCTTGAAAAACTATCTAGAAAGGCAAGAGAGCAACGTGGTTCGCAGCAGACTCGAGCTGGATGGCACACATTCAAATCTCTGGTCAAATCCTGTGTGGGAGCTGTCCAACTCCAGGCAAGTTATTTAAACTCTTTCAGTTTCCCTTTCCTCATCTGTAAAATGGGTGTATCTTAGTATCTACCTTATAGAGTTGTAAGAATCAAAGTACATAAAATGCCGTTAAGAACTAAAGCACAGAGAGGTTAAGAAACCTCAAGGGTATGTGTCTTCATTTGAAAATGGAGTTGTTGTTAAATATTAAATCAAATTTTTATTTTTATTTATTTTTTCTGTTGCCTAGGCTGGAGTACAGTAGGGTGATCATAGCTCACTGTAACCTTGAACTCCTGGGCTCAAGTGATCCTCCTGCCTCAGCCTCCTGAGTAGCTAGCACCACAGGCAGGTGTCACTATACCTGGCTAATTGAAAAAAAAATTTTTTTTTGTAGAGACAGAATCTTGCTATTTGGCTCAGGCTAGTCCTGAACTCCTCGCCTCAAGTGATCCTCCTGCCTTGGGCTCCCAAAACACTGGAATTACAGGCAAAAGTCACATTTTTAAATGCAAACATTCAGTCTGGTACAGATTCATATTTGAAGCTTGCTAAGCAATAGGACTGATTATTAAGAGTTTATAACCCAGCAGAAGATTCGGATCTAGAAGTTGAAAATTTCTGCTTTCACTTTTTCTAGGACAGACCTCTAGCCCACTGCCCTGGACTGACCGTTCCATGGAGCACCACAGCGTAGAATTAAATTCAAACTTATACACCTAATTCTCAAAGCCCTTCACAATCCAGCCCCATTTCTCCTTCTTCAGCCTCGTTCCTGTCTAGTCCCCAGGAAGACAAATTGGAAATCCTCAGTTTGCTGTTTCCCAGCAGTTTCACAGCCTTAGAGCAATCCTAGGAAATATCTGAAGGAGATGCAAAGAGGGGCATGTTCCTGCCTATGTACCCTGGGACACACAGGCAGACCCCTCTGCTGTTGATTCTCAACAGCTCATGTCTTTTCTTGGACTGGAGTGGCTACATTGCTGGAATAAGATGAGGTCATAACTTTCCCAGTGCAACCTTCCCTGTGGTTTCGGTAAATGCTCATACACACTGTCTCCAGACACAGCTCAGTGCCCCACGCACTGTTACGATGCACATTTCCAGAGAGTGGACGAAACAAATGCATCTCCATCCACCCATTATTCCAGGAGTGGTCAAGGTTAATGACGCTAGAAACCACCTCCAACCAACCAACTGCTCTTATCAATGTGATTAATCCACCCGGTAGCTCTTTTTACTCCAATAAATAGATTCCAGTTTAATTCTCTATGAATCCAAACCAAAGGTGGAATAGGAAGAGGGAATTAGCAATGTTCTGGGAAGACAGAATCTGAAGGACAAAGGAGGTAGTTTTCTCCTAATAAGCTGAGATGCCTACGCTTACTAAGGGCCATGTAGACCTGCTCTTATGGAAGATATGCACACACAGGCAAAGTGTCACCTGTGTCTTCATGAGGATCAAGGACCCCTGGAGGCCCGTCCATGGATACAGAGATCCTCTTAGCTCCTAAAATTTAAGTAAAGGTGCCATTTGGATGTTACTGCATTTGAGAGAAACCTAGCCCCCAAAGCTATTTTTGCTTGTTTGTTTTTGAGACGGAGTTTCACTCTTGTTGCCCAGGCTGGAGTGCAATGGCGCAATCTCAACTCATTGCAATCTCTGCCTCCTGGGTTCAAGTGGTTCTCCTGCCTCAGCCTCCCAAGTGGCTGAGATTACAGGCGCCCGCCACCATGCCCAGCTAATTTTTGTATTTTTAGTAGAGATGGGGTTTCACCATGTTGGCCAGGTTGGTCTCGAACTCCTGAACTCAGGTGATCTACCTGCCTCAGCCTCCCAAAGTGCTGGGATTATAGGCGTAAGCCACTGTCCCTGGCCCCTCCTACTGTTTTAACAGCAGCAGAAAGGAGTTTGCATAAAGAAGATGAGACTAAGGGTCAGGAAGGACCTCTGACTCTGTCCCCAACTCCGAACCTCAATGTGCTCACGTGCAAATGGAGACCGGGTTGTCCTCCATCCTGCATGGAGGCCCAAGTGTTTTTGAGAAAGCAGATGATGTTATAGAAGGGTCAGTGAAGCTGGTGATTATTATGGGATCACCTGTGCAGGAGAAAGCACAGACTTAAAAAAAAAAAAAATTAGTTCCATAGGTTTTTGGTGAACAGGTGGTATTACATGAATAAGTTCTTCAGTGGTGATCTGCGAGATTTTCACACACCCATCACCTGGGCAGTATATGCTGAACCCAATTTGCAGTCTTTTATCCCTCACCCCCTTCCCACCCTTTCCCCCAGAGTCCCCAAAGTCCACTGTATCATTCTTATGCCTTTGCATCCTCACAGCTTAGCTACCACTTATCAGTGAGAACATACAAGGTTTATTTTTTTCATTCCTGAGTTACTTTACTTAGAATAATAATCTCCAATCTCATCCAGGTTGCTGCAAATTCCATTAATTCATTCCTTTTTATGGCTGAGTAGTATTCCTTCATATACATATACCACAGTTTCTTTACTTACACATTGATTGATGGGCATTTGGGCTGGTTCTACATTTTTGAAATTGTGAACTGTGCTGCTATAAACATGCGTGAGCAAGTATTTTTTTTGTATAATGACTTCTTTTCCTCTGGGTAGATGTCCAGTAGTAGGATTGCTGGATCAAATGGTACTTCTACTTTCAGTTCTTTAAGGAATCTCCACACTGTTTTCCATAGTGGTTGTATTAGTTTATGTCCCCACCAGCACTGTAAAAGTGTTCCTGCATCCATACCGACATCTATTATTTTTTGATTTTTTTGATGACGGCCATTCTTGCAGGAGTGAGGTGGTATCGCATTGTGTTTTGATTGGCATTTCCCTGATCATGAGTGATGTGGAGCATTTTTTCATAAGTTTGTTGGCTATTTGTATATCTTCTTTTGAGAATTGCCTGTTCACATCCTTAGGCCCCTTTTTGATGAGATTTTTTTTTTTTTTCTGAAAGCACAGACTTTTGAAAACTAGCTCAATTAAATGTTTCCTATATGCCAGGCACCATGCTAAACAGCACCTTCTTTTTTTTTTTAAAACAGAGAAGGTCTTGCTCTGTTGCCCAGGCTGGAGTGCAGTAGTGCAATCATAGCTCACTGCAGCCTCAAACTCCTGGGATCAAGCAATCCTCCTGCTTCAGCCTCCTGAGTAGCTAGGAGGAGAGGCACATGCCACCACACCTGGCTAACTTTTAAAAAAAATTTTGCAAGCCGGGTGCAATGGCTCACGCCTGTAATCCCAGCACTTTGGGAGGCTGAGGTGGGAGGATCACCTGAGGTCAGGTGTTCAAGACCAGCCTGGCCAACGTGGCAAAACCCCATCTCTACTAAAAATACAAAAATGAGCCGGGCGTGGTGGCATGCGCCTGTAATCTCACCTACTCAGGAAGCTGAGGCAGGAGAATCGCTTGGTAATCTTGGTGGTACACACCTGTAATCTCACTACTTGGGAGGCGGAGGTTGCAGCGAGTGGAGATCGCACCACTGCACTCCAGCCTGGGTGACACACTGAGACTTCATCTCAAAAAAAAAAAAAAAAAAATTGTAGAGAAGAGGGGGGTCTTGCTATGTTGCCCAGGCTGGTCTCAAACTCCTGGGTTCAAGGGATCCTCCTGCCTCAGCCTCCTAAGTTGCTGGGATTAGAGGCATAGGCCACCATGCCCAGTACTTGTGCTTAACACCTTGTATGTACTCCTTCTTTTCCTTCCTTCTTTCCCTCCCTCCCTCCCTTCCTCCCTCCCTCCTTCCCTCCCTCCTTCTTTCCTTCCTTTCTTTTCTCTCTTTTCTTTCTTTTTGTTCTTTTCTGATGGAGTTTCACTCTTATTGCCCAGGCTGGTGTGCAATGACGTGATCTTGGCTCACTTCAACCTCCACCTCCCGGGTTCAAGCAATTCTCCTGCCTCAGCTTCCCAAGTACCTGGGATTACAGGTGTGAGCCACCACACCTGGCTAATTTTGTATTTTTTTTTAGTAGAGATGGGATTTCACCACATTGTTCAGGCTGGTCTTGAACTCCTGACCTCAAGTGACCCACCCACCTTGGCCTCCCAAAGTGCTGGGATTACAGGCATGAGCCACCGCGCCTGGCTCTTTTCTTTTTTTCTTCTTTTTTGAGACAGAGTCTCACTCTGTCACCCAGGTTGGAGTGTGGTGGTGTGATCTTGGCTCACTGCAACCTCTACCTCCCAGATTCAAATGATTCTCATGCCTCAGCCTCCTGAGTAGTTGGGATTACAGGTGAGTAGTTGGGATTACAGGCATGAGCCACCACAACCTGCCTAGATGCACTATTTAATCCTTTCAATGGGTTTGTGAACTGGTGCCAACAGGCTCTTTTCCAGAGGCGGCACCTGAGGCTGAGATCACCAAAGTAACCTAATTGAGGGTCTGCAGGTGGGTGGAGAAGACGGGATTTGAACCTGGAATGAGCATGGGCTCAACTATCCGGGTGCAAATCATGATGCCACCACTTGCACTGGCTGTGTGACCTCAGGTAAGGAACTTAGTGTCTCTGAGCCACTCTTTCCTCGGTGGGAAAATGACAGAATGATTTTGCTTCCCTCGCTGGTTGCTGGGATGAACCTGCTGAGATGAGCAATGGGCTCAGCGCTGTGCCAGGCACACAGTGCTCAGCAGACACAGAGGACATGCAGGAGGATGGCGGTGAAGCTCTGTGTCCACCCAGCAGCGTAAGAGGTATGGCCAAAAGTATGAAGGTGGAATGAAAGTAACCTAATGGGGCCAGGTGTGGTGGCTCACGCCTGTAATCCCAGCACTTTTGGAGACCGAGGCGTGCAGATTACCTGAGGTCAGGAGTTTGAGACCAGCCGGGCCAACATGGCGAAACCCCATCTCTACTAAAAATACAAAATTAGCTGGGCATGGTGGTGTGTGTCTGTAGTCCCAGCTACTGGGAAGACTGAGGCAGGGGAATTGCTTGAACCTGGGAGGCAGAGGTTGCAGTGCGCGGAGATCATGCCACTGCACTCCAGCCTGGGCAACAGAGCAAGACTCCGTCTCAAAAAGAAACAAACAAAAAATGAAAGTGAGCTAATGAGCTGAATGTCTGTGGCGTAAAGCGACTGGGCCAGGGGTATGTGAAGGAGATGCCGCTGCTGGAGGGGAGAAGGAAGGAACACTCAGGGATCTACCCAGGGGTGACAGGCAGAAGCATGGTCTCCCTAGGAGGCTGAGGTCGGAGGATCATTTGAGCCTGGGAGTTGGAAGCTGCAATAAGCTATGGTCATGCCACTGCACTCCAGCCTGGGTTGACAGGGCAAGACTCTGTCTCTAAAAATTATAAAATAAAAGAAGAGGTTTTGGTGAGATCATGGCGGATGGGAGGCAGGACTAGATTGCAGCTCCAGACGCAGCAGCGGTGGCAGCTCGCATTGTGAATTTTAGCACCAGATTGACTGCAAGGACAAACCAGCAATCCTGAGGGGACCCACAGACTCTCTGAAGGAAGCGGACCGCTCCTGGAGGACCCAGGAGAGCCCGGCAAAACTGTGAGTGCCCCAACTGCGGAAATGGGAAAGGGAGACCCTCCTCTCCCAAACACTCACCCTCACCAGGGAAGCTGAAGGTCTGTTTGCAGAAGTCTCCGACTTTATCTGGCGCTGAGTCAATTTGGAGAGCTGAGCAAAATACAGGGGTAAAGGAAGCAACAGCAAGACCCTGGGCACTCGCTGGGTCCCCGAGCAGTCCTTTCCTGCCTGGCACCACGGAGATCCAATGGGTAGGAGCAGGGGCTAAAACTCCACAGGGAGAAGCAAATCTCTAGCTGAACTCTGTAATAATTTGAACAGGGTAAGAAGCCTCCTGGCCAGAACTCAGGGGAGGGTGCAAATCCAGCGTGCAGACTCCACGGCAGGGGGAAGAACGAAAGCCTCTTCCTTGGCAGCCGGGAAGTGGAGAGCCTGGGGCGGGTTTTCAAGCCCCTCTCGCTCTCCACCTGGAAACGGTCTGGGGGCTGTTGCGGTGAGCACGGTGGGAGTGAGACGGGCCCTTCATTTTGCATGGGAGCTGGGTGAGGCCTGTGACTGCCAGCTTTCCCCCACTTCCCTGACAACCTGCATGACTCAGCAGAAGCAGCCATAATCCTCCTTGGTGCACAACTCCAGTGAGCTGGGTATGTCACCTACTTCCCCCCATAGCAAGACCTGCCCAAGGAAGAGTCTGAGGTCAGACACGTCTAGCCTCACCCCTACCATGTCCTTTCCTATGTAGGTTTTCCCTGGTAGCGGAAGACAATGGGCAAATAAACTTGGGAGTTCTAGGGCCCTGCTGGTTCCTCTCTACATTACCGCAGCTGATGACCTCTGGAAAGCGCCACCTCCTGGCAGGAGGCCAACCAGCACAAAAATAGCACATTAAACCACCAAAGCTAAGAACCCTCATGGAGTCCATTGTACCCTCCACCACCTCCACAGGAACAGGCACTGGTATCCATGGCTGAGAGGCCCATAGACAGTTCACATCACAGGACTCTGTGCAGATAACCCCTGGTACCAGCCTGGAGCCAGGTAGACTCACTGGGTGGCTAGACCCAGAAGACAGACAACAATCACTGCAGTTTGGCTCACAGGAAGCCACATCCATAGGAAAAGGGGGAGAATACAACAAGGGAACACCCCGTGGGACAAAAGAATCTGAACAACAGCCTTTAGCCCTAGACCTTCCGTCTGACAGAGCTTACCCAAATGAGAAGGAACCAGAAAACCAACCCTGGTAATATGACAAAACAAGGCTCTTCACAACCCCCAAAAATCATGCTAGTTCACCAGCAATGGATCTAAACCAAGAAGAAATACCTGATTTACCTGAAAAAGAATTCAGGAGGTTGGTTATTAAGCTAATCAGGGATGGACCAGAGAAAGGCAAAGCCCAATGCAATGAAATCCAAAATATGATATAAGAAGTGAAGGGAGAAATACTCAAGGAAATAGATAGCTTAAAGAAAAAACAATAAAAAATTCAGGAAACTTTGGATACACTTTTAGAAATGTGAAATGCTCTGGAAACTCTTAGCAATAGACTTGAACAAGTAGAATTCGAAGACAAAGTCTTTGAATTAACCCAATCTAACAAAGACAAAGAAAAAAGAATAAGAAAATATGAACAAAGCCTCCAAGAAGTCTGGGATTATGTTAAATGACCAAACTTAAGAATAATCAGTGTTCCTGAAGAAGAAAAGAATTCTGAAAACTTGGAAAACATATTTGGGGGAATAATCAAGGAAAACTTCCCAGGCCTTGCTAGAGACCTAGACGTCCAAATACAAGAAGCACAAAGAACACCTCGGAAATTCATCGCAAAAAGGTCTTTGCCTAGGCACACTGTCATCAGGTTATTCAAAGTTAAAATGAAGTAAAGAGTCTTAACAGCTGTGAGACAGAAGCACCAGCTAACCTATAAAGGAAAACCTATCAGATTAACAGCAGATTTCTCAGCAGAAACCCTACAAGCCAGAAGGGATTGGGGCCCTATCTTCAGCCTCCTCAAACAAAACAATGATTAGCCAAGAATTTTGTATCCAGTGAAACTAACAATCATATATGAAGGAAAGATACAGTATTTTTCAGACAAACAAATGCTGAGAGAATTCGCCATTACCAAGAATTCGCCATTACCAAGTCACCACTATAAGAACTGCTAAAAGGAGCTCTAAATCTTGAAACAAATCCTGGAAACGCATCAAAACAGAACCTCCTTAAAGCATAAATCACATAGGACCATAAAACAAAAAGACAAGTTAAAAAGCGAAAACAAAAAGTGAAAAAAACCAAAGTACACAGGCAACAAAGAGCATGATGAATGCAATGGTACCTCACATTTCAATACTAACATTGAATGTAAGTGGCCTAAATGCTCCACTTAAAAGACACAGAACCACAGAATAGATACGAACTCACCAAACAATCATCTGCTGCCTTCAGGAGACTCATCTAACACATAAGGACTCACATAAACTTAAAGGGGTGGAAAGAGACATTTCATGCAAATGGACACCAAAAGCAAGCAGGGGTAGCTATTCTTATATCAGACAAAACAAACTTTAAAGCAACAATGGTTAAAAGAGACAAAGAGGGACATTATATAATGGTAAAAGACCTTGTCCAACAGGAAAATATCATATTTCTAAATATATATGCACCTAACACTGGAGCTCCCAAATTTAGAAAACAATTGCTAATAGACCTAAGAAATGAGATAGACAGCAACACAATAATAGTGGAGGACTTCAGTACTCTACTGGCAGCACTAGACAGATCATCAAGACAGAAAGTCAACAAAGAAACAATGGATTTAAACTATACCTTGGAACAAATGGATTTAAGATATATACGGAACATTTCATCTGACAACTGCAGAACACACATTCTATTCAACAGCGCATGGAACTTTCTCTAAGATAGACTACATGATAGGTCACAAAATGAGCCTCAATAAATTTAAGAAAATTGAAATTATATCAAGTACTCTCTCAGACCACAGCGGAATAAAACTGGAAATCAACTCCAAAAGGAACCTTCAAAACCATGCAAATACACGGAAATTAAATAACCTGCTCCTGAATGATAATTGGGTCAAAAACGAAATCAAGATGGAGATTTAAAAATTCTTCAAACTGTATGACAATAATGACACAACCTATCAAAACCTCTGGGATACAGCAAAGGCGGTGCTAAGAGGAAAGTTCATAGCCCTAAATGCCTACATCGAAAAGACTGAAAGAGCACAAACTGACACTCTAAGGTCACACCTCAAGGAACTAGAGAAACAAGAAGAAACCAGACCCAAACCCAGCAGAATAAAGGAAATAACCAAGATCAGAGCAGAACTAAATGAAATTGAAACAAACAAACAAAAAATTCAAAAGATAAATGAAACAAAAAGCTGGTTCTTTGAAAAGATAAATCAAACTGATAGACCATTGACAAGATTAACCAAGAAAAGAAGAGAGAAAATCCAATAACCTCACTAAGGAAAGAAACAGAAGATATTTCAACTGACACCACTGAAATATAAAAGGTCAATCAAGGCTACTATGAACACCTTTATGCACATAAACTAGAAAACCTAGAAGAGACGGATAAATTCCTGGAAAAATACAACCCTTCTAGCTTAAATCAGGAAGAATTAGATACCCTAAACAGACCAATAACAAGCAGTGAGATTGAAATGGTATTTAAAAAATTACCAACAAAAAAATGTCCAGGACCAGACAGATTCACAGCAGAATTCTACTAGACATTCAAAGAAGAATTAGTACCAATCCTTTTAACATTATTCCACAAGATAGAGAAAGCAGGAACCCTCCCTAACTCATTCTATGAGGCCAGCATCACCCTAATACCAAAACCAGAAAAGGACATAACCAAAAAAGAAAACTACAGATGGATATCCCTGATGAACATAGATGCTCAAATCCTTAACAAAATACTTCCTAACTGAATCCAACAAATTACCAAAAAGATAATCCACCATGATCAAATGGGTTTCATACCAGGGATGCAGGGATGGTTTAACATGCGCAAGTCAATAAATGTGATACACCACATACACAGAATTTAAAACAAAAATCACCTGATCATTTCAATAGACGCAGAAAAAGCATTCGACAAAATCTAGCATCGCTTTACGATTAAAACTCTCAGCAAAATTGGCATACAAGGGACATACCTTAGTGTAATAAAAGCCATCTGTGATGAATCAGCCAATATAAAACAAAATTTCCAGGTACGAGATTAATGTACACAAATCAGTAGCTCTTTTACATACACCAACAGCAACCAAGTGGAGAATCAAATCAAGAACTCAACCCCTTATACAATAGCTGCAAAAAACAAAACAAAACTTAGGAATATTCCTAACCAAGGAGTCAAAAAACATCTACAAGGACAACTACAAAACATTGCTGAAAGAAATCATAGATGACACGAACAAATGGAAACACATCCCATGCTCATGAATTGGTAGAATCAATATTGTGAAAATGACCATACTGCCAAAAGCAATCTACAAATTCAATGCACTCCTCATCAAAATACCACCATCATGCTTCACCGAATTAGAAAAAAACAATTCTAAAATTCATGTGGAACCAAAAAAGAGCCCACATAACTGAAGCAAGACTAAGCAAAAAGAACAAATCTGGAGGCATCACATTCCCTAATTTCAAACTATACTATAAGGCCATAGTCACCAAAACAGCGTGGTACTGGTACAAAAATAGGCACATAGATGAATGGAACAGAATAGAGAATCCGGAAATAAACCCAAATACAGCTAACTGAACATAACAGAAACATAAAGTGGGGAAAGGACACCCTTTTCGACAAATGGTGCTGGGATCATTGGCTAGCCACATGAGGAGAATGAAACTGGATCCTCATCTCTCACCTTATACAAAAATCAACTCAAGATGGATTAAGGATTTAAACCTAGGACCTGAAACTATAAAAATTCTAGAAGATAACACTGGAAAACCCCTTCTAGACATTGGCTTAGGCAAGGATTTCATGACCAAGAACCCAAAAGGAAATGCAATAAAGACAAAGATAAATAGCTGGGACCTAATGAAACTAAAGAGCTTTTGCACGGCAAAAGGAACAGTCAGCAGAGTAAACAGATGACCCACAGAGTGGGAGAAAAATCTTCACAATCTGTACATCTGACAAGGGACTATTATCCAGAATCTACAATGAACTCAAACAAATCAGTAAGAAAAAACAGACAATCCCATCAAAAAGTGGGCTAAGGACATGAACAGACAATTCTCAAAAGAAGATATACAAATAGTCAACAAAAATGTGAAAAAATGCTCCACATCACTCATGACCAGGGAAATGCAAATCAAACCACAATGTGATACCACCTCACTCCTGCAAGAATGGCCGTCATCAAGAAATCAAAAAACAATAAATGCTAGTGTAAATGCAGTGGACAGGGAACACTTGTACACTGCTGGTGGGAATGTAAACTAGTATAACCACTATGGAAAACAGTGTGGAGATTCTTTAAAGAACTAAAAGTAGAGCTACCATTTGATCCAGCAATCCTGCTGTTAGGCATCTACCCAGAGGAAAAGAAACCATTATTCAAAAAAGATACTTGCACACGCATGTTTATAGCAGCACAATTCACAATAGCAAAATCTTGGAACCAACCCAAATGCCCATCAATCAACAAGTACATAAATTGTGGTGTGTGTGTGTGTGTATACCATCATATGTGTGTGTGTATGTATATATACACACACATATATATGTATATACACACACACACACATATACACATATGTGATGGAATACTACACAGCCATAAAAAGGAATGAATTAACAGCATTTGCAGTGACCTGGATGAGACTGGAAACTATTATTCCAAGTGAAGTAACTCAGGAATGGAAAATCAAACATCATATGTTCTCACTGATATGTGGGAGCTAAGCTATGAGGACACAAAGGCATAAGAATGACAAAATGGACTTTGGAGACTTAGCGGGAAGATTGCGCCTGGCTTGTGGCTATTTGTTGCAGCAGCCACGGGAGACTAGGTTGGCAAGTGACTCACCTTCAGAGAGACCTGTTCTCGGAGCGTGGAGTTGGCATAGGCGAAGGTGCTAGCCATCCCAATGCACACAGCGATGCCTGTGGGACAGAGAAGGGCCTGACGTCACCCACTTAGACTCATCAGGCCTAGCCTGGGTGCTGAGCAACATGAGGGAAAAGACACATCCCTGGGCCCCTTGGAGTTGACAGAAGAGAGAGAAAAATTAAAAAAAAAAAAAAAACCCCACTTCTGGGAGATTTGGGCTGCCATCTAAATCTCTGGGAATTCTGAGTCATTCTGACTTAGGGACAGGATTTAGGTCCCTGTGGGGATACTTTATAGCACTGGCTAAGGGGATGGGCTGTGCAGTCTGGTAAGGGCCAGGTTCAATTCCCAGCTCTGCCACTTCCTCTCTGTGTGAGCTTGGGCAAGTCACTGCACCTCTCTGAGCCCCAGTTTCCTCATCTGTAAAAGAGACACAGCAATAACATTACTTACACCTCATGGAGGGATAAAGCTTCTAGATCATAATCCCTAGCAGTTAGTAAATGATGCCTCTTATTATTTCTACTTTCAAAAAGAATCTGATAGAATCAGATAGAATTTGTGATAAAAGCATACATTGAAAAAACTCACAGCTGGACGCAGTGGCTCACGCCTGTAATCCCAGTACTTTGGGAGGCCGAGGTAGGCAGATCACTTGAGGCCAGGAGTTTGAGATCAGCCTGGCCAACATGGTGAAATCACATCTCTACTAAAAATACAAAAATTAGCTGGACTTGGTGGGCACGCCTGTAGTCACAGCTACTCAGGAGGCTGAGGCACAAGAATTGCTTGAACCCAGGGTGAGGAGGCTGCAGTGAGTCGAGATCACACCACTGTACTCCAGCCTGGGCAACAGAGCAAGACTCTGTCTTAAAAAAAAAAAAAAAAAATGAAAGAAAGAAAGAACTCACAGCACCATAAGGAATTCAAGTTTAATGTTCAATGAGAAAAAAAAAAAAATCCCAGCTAACAGACAAACATGACCCAGGCAGATGGCATAACGGAATTGAATTTTCTTCCACCAGTCATGTAATTGCCACTGTTTGCCAAGCTACAATCTTGGAATTCTCTTGGAATAATGATTTTTGAGTCCTGCTTTTTGTTATTTGCAGACAGGATTCCTCTTTCACCTGATGCTCGCTCTATCTATCTATCTATCTATCTATCTATCTATCTATCTATCTATCTATCTATCTATCTGGCACTGTCACACTCTGTTGTCCAGGCTGGAGTGCAGTGGTGTGATCGCAGCTCACTGCAGCCTCCACCTCCCGGTTTCAAGTGATTCTTGTGCCTCAGCCTCCTGAGTAGCTGGGATTACAGGTGCCTGCCACCACGCCCAGCTAATTTTTGTATTTTTAGTAGAGATGGGGTTTCACCATGTTGGCCAGGCTGGGCTCAAACTCCTGACCTCAAGCGATCTGCCCACTTCAGCCTCCCAATGTGCTGGGATTACAGGTGTGAGCCACTGTGCCCGGCCTCACTTACTCTTTTAATAGGTATGTGCACTCCAGCTATTTTTCCAGATCTACTTTGTAGAAGCTGTATTTCTTCACTATAAGCACATAAAACAAGAATGAGTAGCCCCATAATCCTTTTTGGTGCTCTTCTTTGTGATTAAAAAACAACAACCAAAAAAAAAAAAAAACCTGCCAAGTGAAAAAGAAAATGACCATACTCACAAAACAAAACTTAGCTGTGATGCCCGAATTCAGGGTAATGGGGAACATGCCAGCTTTCACTTCTAGGAATAGAAAGGGTGGGGCTGATAGGACAGCACCCCAGCAAGGAAGGTGGAGGAATCCCAGAGAGAAGAAAACAAGAAATAAAGAATGGTCTCATCTCCTCTCGAGGCTTTCTCTCTCTCTTTTTCTTTTTCTTTTTTTTTTAGTAGAGATAGGGTCTTACTATGTTTCTCAGGCTGGTCTTGAACTCCTGGCCTCAAGCAATCCTCCCGCCTTGGCCTCACAAAATGTTGGGATTATAGGTATGAGCCACCACACCTGACTGATATTTTCTCATGGAAAACAGTAGGCCACAAGATAATTCTTACCATCACTCCTACTGCAGTACTAAAACAACAGCCTGCCAGGGCACAGCAACACCATGATCTAATAAGTAAGCCGTGTGTGGTGGTTCACGCCCGTAATCCCAGCACTTTGGGAGGCCAAGGCAGGTGGATCGCTTGAGGTTAGGGCTGAGAATCGCTTGAACTCAGAGGGCGGAGGTTTGCAGTGAGCCGAGATCACACCACTGTACTCCAGCCTGGTGACAGAGTGAGACTCCATCTCAAAAACAAAAATAAACAAACAAAAAAACAGTAAGTAACATTAATAATAACAATAATGGTATACTAGGCCGGGCACAGCGGCTCACGCCTATAATCCCAGCACTTTGGGAGGCTGAAGCGGACAGAACACCTGAGGTCAGGAGTTCGAGACTTGGCCAACATGGTGAAACCCTGTCTCTACTAAAAAATACAAAAATTAGCTGGGCGTGGTGGTTGTTGCCTGTAATCCCAGCCACTTGGGAGGCTGAGACAGGAGAATTGCTTGAACCTGGGAGGCAGAGGTTGCAGTGAGTAGAGGTTGTACCATTGCACTCCTGCCTAGGCAACAAGAGCAAAATTCCATGTCAAAACAAACAAACAAAAAACAGTATACTAGAGGCCAATTACTGACTGTTGACTATGTGTTAGATAGGAGGCTGAGCACTTTATGAATCATTATATTATTTCCTAATAATAACAGTAGGTAGTATTTATTCATCATTTGCTGTGTGCCAGCCTCTATGTTAAATATTTCAAAGTGTGTGAATAATAAATATAGTAAGCTGGGGCAGTGGCTCGTACCTGTAATCCCAGCACTTTGGGAGGCTGATATAGTGAGACTTTGACTCTACAAAAAATTTTACATTTAGCCAGGCATGGTAGCACATGCCTGTAGTCCCAGCTACTCAGGAGGCTGAGGTGGGAGGATCACTTGAACTTGGGAGGCAAAAGTTGCAGTGAGCGAAGGCTGCAGTGAGCTGAGACCTGCACCACTGCACTCTAGTCTATATATATAATAATGTGTTTTATACACATTAACTCAAATTTAACATCACTGCGATCCCATGAAGAATATAAAATCATACCCCCACTTTACAGATGATGAAACTGAGGCACAGAGAGGTTAAATAATGTACCTAGCATCACACAGCTAGGAGAGGACAGAGCTAGGGTGCAGACTCCAGCAGTTTGAGTTATTACACAGGACTCCTTCACACCAGCCAACCAGCGAGGAAGTTTCTATCATAACTCGCACTAGACAGATGAGGAAACTGAGGCTCAGAGAAGCCAAGTGACTTGCCCAAAGTCACACAGCTAGTCAGCCAGGATTTGAACCCAGGTCTGACTCAGAATCCCACACTCTGAAGCCCATGTTGGTCTCTACTGTCTCTCCCTGGGCTTCAGAGGAGGAGCCCCCAGCCCACAGGCTGCAGGCAGCCTGCCTGTTGAAGCCCACGGCTAGGACACCCATGCCCCCAGAACTCACCGAGCTTATGCTGGAAGCACAGTTTGGCCAGGAGGATCAGGATGAAGGGGAGTCCTTTCTGGAGCCAGCAGATCACAGCCTTCAGCTCGGACAGGGCAGGGGCGGGCGTCCCAGGCTGCTCGTCACCTCCCTCCTCCGAGTGCCCCCGGTGCTCCCCACCCACGTGCTGCAGCAGGGAGCCCCCGCGGTGGCCGCCGTGGTGGAAGTGGTGGTGGGGCTGGCGGTGGTGGTAGGCACCCCCCTCGCCCCGGCCCCCTCCTTCCTCCCTGGACGCGGGCATCTGGATGAACACGTCCCCACCGCCAGCGGAAGAGCCCAGCACCAGGCTGGAGGGGAATGAGCTGGTGGGGAGGCTTCCTGATAAGCCTGAGAAGAGTGCTGGTGGGGAGGCCGCCTCTGCCTTCAGACTCTCAAAGACGCCGCCTTCATCCACACTCGCCTCAGAGCTGAGCGCCTGGCTGCGGTTTCTGGGTGACAAGGGGAGAAAAACCCCAGGAAGTCAGGCAGATGGAAAAGACCTTACTCCAGAGAAGGATGGGAACCAATAATATCAATTATGTTATGGGTTGAGCTGTGTCCCTCCTCAAATTCACATAAAGTCCTTCCTCCCAGGACCTCAGAATGTGACCCTGTTTAAAGATAGGGTCTATACGAGGCAATGAAGTTAAAACAAAGTCATTGGAGTGGGTCCCAATCCAGTGTGACTGCTGTCCCTATAAGAAGAGGTTAGGGCTGATGCAGTGGCTCATGCCTGTAATCCCTGCACTTTGGGAGTCAGAGGTGGGAAGATCACTTGAGCCCAGTTGTTCAAAACCAGCCTGGGCAACATAGGGAGACCCCATCTTTACAAGAAATAGAGATAAATTAGCCAGGCATGGTGGTGCACACCTGTAGTCCCAGCTACTCAGGAGGCTGAGGTGGGAGGATCACTTGAACTCAGGAGGTTGAGGCTGCAGTGAGTCAAGATCTCACCACTGCACTCCAGCCTGGGTGACAGAGAGACTGTCTCAAAAGGAAAAAAAAAAAAAAAAAGAGGAAGAGATTAGGACACAGACAGGTACAGACAGTAGACCATGTAAAGACCCAGGGAGAAGACGGCTGTACACAAGCCAAGGAGAGAGGCCTCAGAAGGAACCAACCCTGCTGATACCCTGATCTCAGCCTTCCAGCCTCCAGAATTTGTTAAAAGAAATTTCTGTTGTTTAAGCCTCTCCCCCCGGGGTACGGTACTTTGTTACGGCAGTCCTAGGAACTAATACAAATAATATTAATAACAATAGGTCATAACCTTTATTGAAACCTACTATGTGTCAGATAGTCTTCTGAGTGTTTTGCATTGATTAACTTACTAAATCCTCCCATCAACCCTGGAATTAGGTCCTACTGATATTCCCGCTTTACAGATAAAGAAATGAAGGCTCAGGGAGAGAAAGTAACTTGTCCAGAGTCACAGAGCTGGTAAGGGATGGAGTAGGGGAGATTCGAACCCAGGCCGACTCTCTCTAGAGCCCATTTTAGTAACCAGCACATTTCGTTGAAAAGGGAGCACAGAATTCTATGATTCTAGAATTACCTCGGGATCCCAAGGACCCCTGGCTCTGCAGTCTTCAAGTTCAATGTCCCCCAGTTCCCCAGAGGGGCCAGCCTTGGTCATAGCTGACATTGGGTGGGCAGCAGAGAGTAATGCGAAGAAGACTTAGCTGGGAGACCCACATTCAGACGCCAGCTCCAACTGTTCTAGGGGCCTTACACCTCTGCACTCAACTTTCTTACCTGAACAATGGGCCTTTATTCCTGAATAGAATTCCTGGGGGTGGGGGTGTTAAATTTAAAATGCGTTTTGCAATAATAGGTTCTCAATACGTGGCAACTGTTATCTCTAGTTCCTATGGAAGACCTGCAAGGCCAAATTGCTTTCTCTAGTTCCAAGCAAGGGCCTCTTGGGTTGGAATCAGGCAAAGGATTCTGTGGCTCCTGCAGAGCCACTGCTGGCGGAGCAGAGAGCCCGGAGTTAGGCCTGCAGGAATGGAGAGCCCAGAATTGGATGCTGTTTCCCATGAACATCAAGTTCTGGATACCATCTTTCTATTCTTAGGTTCATCCTCTTTTCTTTCTTTTTTCCTTTTGAGACAGAGTCTTGCTCTGCCACCCAGGCTGGAGTGCAGTGGTGCGATCTTGGCTCACTGCAACCTCTGCCTCCCAGGTTCAAGCGATTCTCCTGCCTTAGCCGCCCAAGTAGCTAGGACTACAGGCACCCACCATCATGCCTGGGTAATTTTTGTATTTTTAGTAGAGATAGGGTTTTACCACGTTGGCCAGGCTGGTATTGAACTCCTGACCTCAGGTGATCTGCCCGCCTTGGTCTCCCAAAGTGCTGGGATTGCAGGCAGGAGCCACCGTGCCCAGTCGAGGGTTCATCCTCTTTTTTTTTTTTTTTTTTTTTTTGAGACGGAGTCTCGCTCTGTCGCCCAGGCTGGAGTGCAGTGGCCGGATCTCAGCTCATTGCAAGCTCCGCCTCCCGGGTTTACGCCATTCTCTCGCCTCAGCCTCCCAAGTAGCTGGGACTACAGGCGCCCGCCATCTCGCCCGGTTAATTTTTTTGTATTTTTTTTTAGTAGAGACGGGGTTTCACCGTGTTAGCCAGGATGGTCTCGATCTCCTGACCTCGTGATCCGCCCGTCTCGGCCTCCCAAGGTTCATCCTCTTTTTAAGTGGAATCACTGCGTTGCAAACTCAGTCCACACCATAGATGCAAGCAGAGCTGATGTGCTCGATGTGCATGTGTTGGGGAGTGAGGAGGACAAAGAGCCACTCCCTCCTTCTCTCACCCTGCAGGCACCTCCACAGACCACTAAGAGACTCCAGATATACCATGAGCTTACTGAAAATGGGCTAGACTTCATTCATTCTCTGGACCCCACAACCCAGGGCACACAGTAGGTGCTTAATAAACATATGTCAGATGTCACTTAGTCCAAAATGGCAGCAGGAGGGAGGCTCTGGTGGAGGTTTCCACTGTTTTCACACTTGATCTCATATCATCTATTATACAAGACCATTATACACAGACAGAGACAGGAGTCTCACTCTGTTGCCCAGGCTGGAGTAGTGCGATCATAGTTCACTACAGCCTCAAACTGCTGGGCTCAAGTGATCCTCCCACCTCAGCCTCCTGAGTAGCTGGGATTATAGGCGTGTGCCATTGCAATTGGCTCCAGGAAATATGTTTTAAAATATATAAAAGACCAGCCATGGTGGCTCACGCCTATAATCCCAGCACTTTGAGAGGCCAAGGTGGGCAGATCCCTTGAGCCCAGGAGTTCAAGACCAGCCTGGGCAACGTAGGAAGAACCTGTCCCTACAAAAAATTAAAAAATTAGCCAGGCATGGTGGCACGCACCAGTAGTCCCAGCTAGTGGGGAGGCTGAGGTGGGAGGACGGCTTGAGCCCAGGAGGTAGAGGTTGCAGTGAGTTAAGATCACGCCACTGCACTCCAGCCTGGGTGACAGAGCGAGATGCTTTCTCAATAAATAAGTAAATAAATAAATAATAATAGAACACGTACAGTCCGGCATCCATATTTAAGGATTCAACCAACCTTGGGTCGTGGACCAAAACCCACAGATACAAAGGGCTGACTGTCCTAGCCATTTTATACAAGGCACTTGAGCAGCTGCATATTCTCGTATCCATGGGGTCTTGGAACCAACCCCCCCATGAATATGGAGGGCTGACTGTATTTGATTATTTCACAATCCCACTAAAAACCCTCCCAGGGCTTCCCATTCTGTGTTCCTTCCCATGGTCTCAGAGGAACCCTCTAGATGTATAAATATCATTCCCAAATATCATGTTCTTTACTGACAAAGAAACTGAGGCTCAGAGAGATGAAGTCGCCAGGCACCCTGGATTATTTGGCCCCAAACTCCAATCTTGTCATGTGCCCCTTTCTCGCCGTTCAAAGGCTTTCTAATACAGGCTGTCACCTTCACCGGGATGTCTCCCCGACCCACACCCCATCCCAACTAGGTAATGCATGCTCATCTGTCAGATTTCAGCTAAAATCTCCCTTCCTGGATTGAGGCTTCCCTCCCCCCCAAGACAGTGACAGTCCCCTGCTCCTTGTCCTCACTGCACCCTCACGTCCCCTGCACAGGATTGATCACAGCTGTCATTTTATCCCTCATCTTTCCCTCAAGACTTGTGGCTCTCAACCCTGGCCATGTATTATAATCACTTGAGGGAACTTTTGAAAAAGACAGGTGCCCCAACCCCACTGGAGACCAACTGAATCAAAATCTTTGTGGGTGGCTCCCAGCATCTGAAGTTACTCAGAGTCCCCTCAGGGATTCTTGTTCTTTTTTTTTGAGCAGGGTCTCCCTCTGTCACCCAGGCTGGAGTGCAGTGGCGCGATCTCTGCTCACTGCAACCTCTGCCTCCTGGGCTCAAGTGATTCTCATGTCTCAGCCTCCCGAGTAGCTGGGATCACAGGTGTGTGCCACCACGCTCGACTAATTTTTGTATTTTTTTTGTAGAGACGAGTTTTCACCATTTTGGCCAGGCTGGTCTCAAACTCCTGTGCTCAAGTGATCCACCTGCCTTGGCCTCCCAAAGTGCTGGGATTACAAGCATGAGCCACCATTCTCCACCGCCTCCCGTTACAGTGATTCTAATGTGAGATCAGTGCTGTGAACCATAGCTTTGGACAGAGCTCCACTGCACAGGGTCAAAGACCATAATCTTGCTCCCCACTGCATCTTTACCAGCCTGCACAATGCACCTGGCACTCGGAACATGCTCAATAAAAAGCGTTTGAAGGAATGCATGAACAGGCATACTAAAGGCTCTGAGACGGCCTGCAAGTGAAAAAATGGACTTTGCTTAAGCCCAGTGTTCCCCAAACTTATTTGAATTCTTTTTACCCATGAAAAGCCATTTAACATCTTGTAGAACACCTGTGACACACAGCAGGGGGACACGGTGGTTTCCCTGGTTGCACAATCTGGGCCTACAGGTATGTTACTAAAAACCTGGTGAGGACAGGTGCGGTGGCTCGTGCCTATAAACCCAGCACTTTGGGAGGCCAAAGTGGGCAGATCACTTGAGGTCAGGAGTTTGAAGCAGGCTGGGTGTGGTGGCTCACACCTGTAATCCCAGCACTTCGGGAGGCTGAGGTGGGTGAATCACTTGAGGCCAGGAGTTTGAGACCAGCCCGGCCAATATGGCAAAAACCCCTCTCTACTAAAAATACAAAAATTAGCTGGGCATGGGGTGTGCACCTATAATCCCAGTTACTCAGGAGGCTATGGCAGGAGAATCGCTTGAACCTGGGAGGCAGAGGTTGCAGTGAGCTGAGATTGTGCCACTGCACTCCAGCCTGGGCAACACAGTGAGACTCTATCTCAAAAAAAGAAAAAAGGCCGGGCGCGGTGGCTCAAGCCTGTAATCCCAGCACTTTGGGAGGCCGAGACGGGCGGATCACGAGGTCAGGAGATCGAGACCATCCTGGCTAACACGGTGAAACCCCGTCTCTACTAAAAAATACAAAAAACTAGCCGGGCGAGGTGGCGGGTGCCTGTAGTCCCAGCTACTCGGGAGGCTGAGGCAGGAGAATGGCGTAAACCCAGGAGGCGGAGCTTGCAGTGAGCTGAGATCCGGCCACTGCACTCCAGCCTGGGCGGCAGAGCGAGACTCCATCTCAAAAAAAAAAAAAAAAAAGAAAAAAAACATCTGGTGCAATGGAGGGAACTCATGATTGGATTCCCTCCTCCACCAAGCCCCATCCCTGCTGGCTCCAAAAGCCCAGGAAATATGCGCTCCTCCTCCATTGGGCTCTGGATAATAATAATGATAATATTAATAATGACAACAACAGCAAACACCATGGCTATGATCCTCAAGGGGACTTGAGCTTTTTCTGCACTTCAAAGAGCTCAGCTCAGAAAGCAAGAGTCCTGGCAGGTACCCACACTGGCTCATGAGGAGGCCACTCTCTCTCCGTGGCCACCCAAGGGGCCCTAGAAAGCCGTCCCGTCCCCCTTGAGCTTGCCAGCACTCTGAGTTCACTGGGCTCAGGGGCCTCCAGTACAACCAGGGAAGACTCAACCCACCACGGGGCTTTTTATAGCTGGCCTCCCTTCCCTGGGCCTCTCCCCTGCATCCAGCTGAGATTTCAGCCTAACTGGAAAAGAGTATTCCTTAGGGGGACAGAGGCTGCGCTTCCAACTTAACCACTTAAGCGCCAGAGCTTGAGGCAACCCAGGAGGGGAAGTGGTTCTGCTCAGACAGTAGGCAGCCAAAATGTGCTATCTCAAAGCACAGGTGCTGGGGGACACATGGATGGGGGCCCAGATCTCAGCCCTGCTACTTCCTGGCTGTGTGACTTTAGGTAATTTCCTTCCCCTCTCTGAGCCTCAGCTTCTGCATCTGTAAAATGGATGCTCTCACTGGGGTAATGTTGCGGTTGGCACAGCATAAGCACTCAATACACGGTTTGAGTTTCCTGCTGTGGTCTCTGCCCCCAAGAGATCTCACGGTTCACTTGAGAGCAGATGGCAATGTTGTCTTTAGAGGCGGAAAAGGTTCCAACACGCAGGCTTATTACAAGCCGGATGCTGTTTCTGCATCTTCACACTCAGTCCTTCATCCATAACCAACTCTTTTTTTTTTTTTTTTTTTTTTTTGAGATGGAGTCTCGCTTTGTCACCCAGGCTGGAGTGCAGTGGCGTGATCTCTGCTCACTGCAGCCTCCACCTCCAGGGTTCAAGTGGTTCTCCTTCCTCAGCCTCCTGAGTAGCTGGGACTACAGGCAACTGCCACCATACCTGGTTAATTTTTGTATTTTTAGTAGGGATGGGGTTTCACCACATTGGCCACGCTGGTCTCGAACTCCTGATCTCAGGTGATCCGCCTGCCTCAGCCTCCCAAAGTGCTGGGATTACAGGCATGAGCCACTGCTCCCGGCCCATAAACAACTCTTGAGTTCTGTCAGCTGCCATTTTTGGATGGAGAAGCTGAGACCTAGGGGTGAAGTCACGTACCAAAGTCACCACAGGTGAGAAGTGGCTGAGCTGGGGTTTGGCTGAGCCCTGTGTTCTTCCCTGCAGAAAAGGTAGGTACCATACAAAACTCAGTCCCAGCGCTGGGATGTGAGGAAGGGAAGGCTTGGCTGCCTGCCTCTTGGATGTATGTGCTAGCATGGGGTTTTTGAGGCTGGAGGCTGTCCCAACCTGAGAACAGGCCCCCAGGTGTGTTCCCTCTTGGGTTTCAATAGATATAAATTCTACGCTGGGTGCAGTGGCTCATGCCTGTAATCCCAGCCCTTTGGGAAGTGGAGGTGGGTGGATTGTCTAAGCTCAGGAGTTTGAGACCAGCCTGGCCAACATGGTGAAACCCTATCTCTACTAAAATACAAAAAAATTAGCCAAACATGGTGGCGCGCACCTGTAGTCCTAACTACTCGGGAGGCAGAGGCATGAGAGTAGCTTGAATCCGGGAGGTGGAGGTTGCAATGAGCTGAGATCACGCTACTGCATTCCAGCCTGGGTGACAGAGCGAGACTTCATCTCAAAAAAAAAAAAAAAATTCTAGCTCATGAGCATTTTAACTGTTTTGTTTTGTTTTTTGTTTTTGTTTTTTAGGTTCTATCTGGTCCTATCTATTAATCACAAGGCCAAACGAATGGCCACAGTTATGTACATGTCCTTGCGATCCAGAGCCCATAACCCCAACCAACCACTGCTTCATTTAACTTTTTTTTTTTTTTTTTTTTGAGACAGGGTTTCACTCTGTTGCCCATGCTGGAATGCAGTGGTGCAATCATAGCTCACTGCAACCTCCGCCACCTAGGCTCAAGCAATCCTCCCACCTCTGCCTCCTGAGTAACTAGGGCCACAGATGCATGCCACCATATTGGGTTAGTTTTTATTTTTTGTAGAGATGGGGTCTCCCTATTTTGCGCAGGCTGGTCTCAAACTTCTGGGCTCAAGCGATCCTCCCACCTTGGCTTCCCAAAGTGCTGAGATTATAGACATGTACCACCATGCCTGGCTAGTTTAAAATTTTTTTTTGTAGAGACAGGATCTCCCCATGTCACCTAGGCTGGTCTCTAACTCCTGGACTCAGGCTATCCTCCCACCTTGGTCTCCCAAAGTATTGAGACTACAGGCGTGAGTCACTGCATGGCCCTTCCTTCATCTAAGTTTTACAAACGCATCCTGTCCTAAATCATCCAGGGCCAGATACCAAACTAAAGAGCACCTTGAGGCTGGGCATGGTGGCTTGTGCTTATAATCCCAGAGCGGAAACTTGGGCGGCCAAGGTGGGCAGGTCGCTTGAGACCAGCCTGGGAAACATAACAAAACCCTGTCTCTACAAATACAAAAATTAGCCGGGCATGGTGGTGCATGCCTTCAGTCCCAGCTACTCGGAAGGCTGAGGTAGGAGGATCACTTGAGCCTGAGAGGTCGAGGCTGCAGTGAGCCGAGATCATGCCACTGCACTCTAGCCTGGGCAACAGAGGAAGATCCTATCTCAAAAAAAAAAAAAAAAAAAAAAGAGAGAGACCACCTTGATACCCCAGAGCCCACCAATATGATTCAAACTAGCCAGTCCTAAACTATTTCCCCGACTTGTCTTTCTTTCCCCCAGAAAACACAATAAAGGCTGTGACCTATGCTTTTTCCTTGGTCCTTTCTGCCCCCTGACTGATGCTGGTGCTTCCCCAGGTGGCCCTGCATGCAGCAGTATGCCCCTCCTCTTGAGAAATGGAAGAAATAAAAATCTCATCTTTCAATGTCATTAGCCTCTCCGTGTTGTTTCTCAGAGCTATGATCTCAATGTTTGTGTCCTCTGCAGATTCTTATGTGGAAAGCTAACCCACGCCAGCCATAGTGGTTCACACCTATAATCCCAGGGCTTTGAGAGGTCAAGGTAGGAAGATCGTTTGGGCCCAGGAGTTTCAGGCCAGTCTGGACAACTTAGTGAGACCCCATCTCTACCAAAAGAAATTTAAAAATTAGCTAGGTATGGTGGCACATGCCTGTAGTCCCAGCTACTCAGGAGGCTGAGGCAGGAGGATTGCTTGAGCCTAGGATTTGGAGGCCATAATGAGCCATGATCACCACTGCATTCCAGCAGTGCAGTAACAGGTAACAGAGCAAGACCCTCTCTCAAAAAAGATATCTAACCTGCAATGTGATAGTACTAGAAGGTGGGCCTTTGCGAATGATTAGGTGATGAGATGGGCTCTTCACGAATGGGATTAGTGCCCTTAAAAAGGAGACCCAGACAGATCCCCTTCCCTTCACCACGTTAGGACATAGCAAGAGAATGGCCACCAGTGAACCAGAAAGTGGGCCTTTCGCAGACACTGAACATGCTGGAGCTTTCACCTTGGACTTCCTAGCCTCCAGCACTGTGAGAGATAAACATTTGTTGTTGAAACCACCCATTCTATGACATTGTTGTGATAGCAGCCTGTATGGACAAAGACACCTCCATAAATTAAAATCCACAGGCACATTCATTGATACAATGAGTCAGGTGGCTCACCTGTCACACAAGGCTTCGAAATTTAGCATGAAAGAAAGAGCAAGCTATTATGCATTGAATGTTTAGTATGAGGCCATCTCTGCAACTCTAACAAGTAACACTGAGTGGGAGGCATTGTTCAATCCCGTTTCGGGTTGCCCCTCACCACCCGAAGCCCAGAGCCCTCAGATGGAACAGAACCAGGGATGCCTACCTTTCAGGTGGAATGTTATCCGTGTTGCTGCTGTGGCGTCTCTGCATCTTCCTTAACACCTAAAACCCAACACATGGGTGAGCCAGAGTCTCCCAACACTCCCACTGCCTGTCAGATTGCCAAGGTAATTGTAAACTGCAAACCCGCACTAGTCATATCTTAGACCCCTAGTGCTCTCTGGCATTTTCCAATGTGTACTTCAATCTTTCATGCCATTCCATCCTCAATGTGACATTCTATCCCATGAGGAAAGCCAGCACCGCATTTCACAGAGGAGGACGATGGGACTCGGAGGAGGAGGAAGTCCTCATGTGAGAGGATAGCGCAGTGAACTGTGCAGCCAAGAGGTGCCGGATGAAGTGAAGTGGGTAGTGGACTGGCAGGAGACATGGATTCTGGGTGGATGCTGCCGCTAACACGCGACCCTAGCCAAATCAGTAACCTCTCTGTGTGACCCTAGACACATCAGTAACCTCTCTGTGCGACCCTAGCCAAATCAGTAACCTCTCTGTGCGACCGTAGACACATCAGTAACCTCTCTGTGTGACCCTAGACACATCAGTAACCTCTCTGTGGCTTCAGATTCCCCATGTGTTACATGGGAGGGGTGGAGTGGTCAAACCAAAGCTTCCTTCCAGCTCTCACATTTAATCAAGAAGTAGTAAAGATGCAAATTCTCTTGGAGACATATCACCTGATTCACTGTGAAGAGCCACATGGACTTCAGAACTCCATGTTGACGACACTGGAGGTAGGCATTTGGGACTCCTGAGGGGGACGTGACCACTGGATCCCAGACAGGACAGGCCGCCTCCCCCTCCTCTTCGTCTCCAGAGGGATGCAGAGTCAGGGGAGCTTGTCAGAGACTCCAAACCTGGATGGAACAGAACACTTGGATGAATAGTCCCTGTGATACCTTGAATCTGCTAAGAAGCCTTAGGACATTGTTGGTAGCTATAAGCAGATAATTCCATCTGCTCAGTGTCTCTGGGTAGCCTCTCAGTGATCCCTCTTTGAAACTCCTTTTTTTTTTTCCTTTTTTTTTAAGACGGAGTCTTGCTCTGTCACCCAGGCTGGAATGCAGTGGTGCGATCTTGGCTCACTGCAAACTCTGCCTCCCAGGTTCAAGTGCTTCTCCTGCCTCAGCCTACAGAGTGGCTAAAATTACAGGCTTACAGGCATGTGACACCATGCCTGCCTAATTTTTGTATTTTCAGTAGAGATGGGGTTTCACCACATTGACTAGGCTGGTCTCAAACTTCTGACCTCAAGGGATCTGCCTCCCTTGGCCTCCCAAAGTGCTGGGATTACAGGCATGAGCTACCGTGCCCAGCCCTCTTTGAAACTCTTAATGTATTGTATTTCATCCTATTGTCAAACTAAGAGTCCTGATTGGGGAAGCCAGAAAATATGTTTTAAACCCTCCAATGGCTGTCCAGTGCAATCAGAATCAAACCCAAGCTCTGTTCACAGCCTACAGGTTCTTCCTGATGTAGCATCATCTGTTTCCAACTACATTTCCTCCCATTCTCCCTTTTCCCACCCCTGTCCACCCACAGTGGCTCTTCTGTTCCTCTAATGTGTCAGCATGTCCCTGCCTCAGGGCCTTTGCACTTGCTGTGCCCTCCTCTTGGAATACTTTCTCCTCTAAATGTGGCAGGGCTTGGTCCTGCAAGGCAAATGTCACCTCTTTCCAGAGGCCTTCTCTTCTCATTCTCCTGACCCCCCATAATGTTGACCTGTTTTATATTCTTCATGGCACTTATTTGTTCATGTTTACTTATTTATTTATGATTTGTCCCCCCAGTAGAATATAAATGCCATTCATGAAAGCAGGGACCCTGTCTACTTGGTTCACCCCTCTGCCTCAGCATCTAGGACACTGTCTGGCACAGAGTAGCACTCAACAAATACTTACTCAATGAATAAAACATCTGTGGGTCTCCCCGATCCCCTTTTCTAGATCCCTTGCTCCCTGTCCCACCTTTCACCCTAGCAAGGCAACAAGGGCCACCTACTTCCCATGAATAGGTTTAGCCTCTGTGAATATCTTCTTGTCTCTGCAGGCAGAGCCAATACTGTAGATATAGGGTGTCTCTATCAGTCAGATGGTGTCTGACTATCAGTTCAGGGCACGATTATTGGCTGTTGAATGACTTCCTAATCCTGACCAGGCTTCTTGAGGGGGCAGCAATGGTGTCACTAGGGCCACTGATTAGAAACGACTCGCCAGTGAAGCCCCCTTTCTCTTTTGAAAAATTAGGTAACAAACCGGTCGGCAGCAGCATCTTCGTATATAAAGAAAAGGTCATTATATAAATATTTTTCAAGAATTTACAATCTCAACTTAATCTCCCTCTCGCCCCTCCCCCCATTATCCCACATTACAAATCCTTGGGGGAAAATAAAATTCAGTATTCCAAAGTTTTCATCCACACATTTAACACCGCCTCCTAAATCGAATGCTCGAGCCTCTACTTTCGGATGCTTGTATTGGAAGAGGCTTCGGATTCTCTGTTGGAAGCAGGCCGTACATAATTCTGGAATACATTTTGCACGCGGGATGCATCTGAATGAATGAAAGGCCTTTTAACCCTCTGCTCCGTATGTCCCTTTGAAGGACTGCACCTAGACTTTTCGATGCTTGCGATGGTTCAAGTTGAGCCCCCGGGGCCCGTTACAGGACTGCATCGAAATGCACTCAGCGGAGCATCGCCTGCATCACTTGGACTGGAAGCCGGCAGGTGCACTTCGGGCACAACGTCGCGAGCGCTTTTCATCCCTGCAACCAACACACAGGGCAAAACGCTCTGGGACTGCAAGGGCAGGAGACTACACAGACCATGCTGGGAGAAAAGAAAAAAAAATGCGTTCTCTTTTTACCTGCCCAGACAATTCAGCAACCACAGCCGCCTCATTCAGGTCCAGCCAAGCCAATCATCCGCGCAGCCCGGGCAGCACGTGACTTCCGACGCTTCCGGCCTCCTATTCGGTGGTTTCTCGCCATGGCCGGGTCCGGCGCTAGGACCAGTGCACGGCTACGCTCTTTGCACTCACGCGATTGCCAGCCCCCTTTTCCGACATTTAACCAATAGGAAGCCGCCGCTCCGTAGGGACCAATGATGAGGAGATCTTGCGCGACTAGCCCATGTCGCTGCGGGGCGGAGGCGGGGGCGTAGGGCGGGGTCACGTGGGGCTGCGCGAAGAGCTGCTGGGAGTCGACTGGGCCGCGGGCCGCGGGGCCGGCGCCCTCCTGGAGGGATGGGGCTGCCGGGCGCATAGGGGTAGGGGCCATGCCGCCCGGGCCCCGGGCCTGCCGCGTTCCGCGCCCCGGCCGCCGCGCCCCAAGTCCGCGCCGGGATGGTGAACCTGGCGGCCATGGTGTGGCGCCGGCTTCTGCGGAAGAGGTGGGTGCTCGCCCTGGTCTTCGGGCTGTCGCTCGTCTACTTCCTCAGCAGCACCTTCAAGCAGGTCAGTGGCCGCCCTTCCCTCCTCCCCTTCCCTTCTTCCTTCCTTCCTCCCCTTTCCTTTACTTTCTCCTTCCTTCCTTCTCTTCTACCTGCCTCCCTTCTTTCGTTACCTTCCTCCTTTTTTCCTTCCTCCCTGTCTTCCCACCCCTTAACTTACCCCTTCCCTTCATTTCTTTCCCCTTCCTGTCCTTCCTTCCTTCCTTCCCTTTTTCCTGCCTCCCCTCCTTACCTTCCTCCTTCCCTTCCTGCCTCCCTTCCTTCCTTACCTTTCTCCTACTTCCTCCCCCTTTCCTTCCTTCCCCTTCCCTTTCTTCCTCCCCTTCTTCCTCCCCCTTCCCTTCCGTCTTTCTTCCTTCCCTTCCGCCTTCCGTCCTCCTCCTTTCTGTCCCTCTCTCCCTTCCTTCTTCCTTTCCTCTCTCCTTTCTTCCCTGATATTCTCTTTCCTCACTTCGTTCTTCCTTCTCTTCCTTCCCTTTCTTCCCTGATTCCCTCCTTTCTCCCCTTCTAACGTTCCTTTCCTTCTTCCTCCCCTTTCTCCCTCCTTCCTTCCTCTCCTTCCTCCTTCTATCCTCCTTTCTTTTGCCCCTCTTTCTCCCTTCCTTCCTTCCTCCTCTTTCCTCACTTCGTTCTTCCTCCTTCCTTCCCTTTCTCCATTCCTTCCTCCTTCCTTCCCTTCCTCCTCCTTTTCCTTACTCCTCGCGTTTGTCGACCTCCCGGCTTCTGCAGCGGCGCCGCCGGGGCGTCCGAGGGTGGGGAGAGGTGCGCATTCCTGTCCCGGTCTCAGCACGGGTGAGGGACCTGCCCACCGCGTTGGTCCCTGAAGCGGAAAGGGGTTGCTAGGCCAGGACAGAGCTGGGACTAGAACCCCGAGTTGAGGACCCTTCAGCGGTGGTGACTGCTTCTATGAACACCTCCCTGCTTTTCACCTACCCGGTCCAGAGCTAAGAGAGGGCGTACATAATGCTCGCTTCATCCTGGCGGCAGGCCTGGGAGAGGTGGGGTTCCCAGTATTACAGTGGGGGAAACCAAGACAGGTGGCAAGGGTCGGCCAGCGCTGGCATGGGTGCCCTTCGTTTAATTTGGGGGTTCTGTGTCCTCCTGGGTGACTCAAAAGGACCCCCAGTTCCTTTTATGCTTTTTGTGCATAACTCGATTGGTGGAATTCCACCCCTCCAACACACTGCACCCTTTCATTTTTCTTCCACGTGAGAATTTCTGGGAGAAACAGCAAGGAGCTCGGGTGGGGAAGTCTTACCCAAAGCATTAATAAGTTTGTCTGGAAGTCCAGGTTGAGTGCTTAGTTGTGTAGAAGGGGTGGTTACGCTCCAGAGTGCACCTAGGATAACCCTGGGTTATGCTGTTGTCCTGACATGGTTATAAAAAGCTCTTCTTTTGGCCGGGCGCGGTGGCTCAAGCCTGTAATCCCAGCACTTTGGGAGGCCGAGACGGGCGGATCACGAGGTCAGGAGATCGAGACCATCCTGGCTAACACAGTGAAACCCCGTCTCTACTAAAAATACAAAAACTAGCCGGGCGAGGTGGCGGGCGCCTGTAGTCCCAGCTACTCGGGAGGCTGAGGCGGGAGAATGGCGCAAACCCGGGAGGCGGAGCTTGCAGTGAGCTGAGATCGGGCCACTGCACTCCAGTCCGGGCGACAGAGCGAGACTCCGCCTCAAAAAAAAAAAAAAAAAAAAAAAAAAAAAAAAAAAAAAGCTCTTCTTTTTACTCTCAAAGCTCAAGTGTGTAAATAAAATATATAAATGAATAGAACATTAATAAAACTATGTGATCACTCTACGTTTAGTGGATTGGCAGGGGAGCTGTCAAAAGGGAAGAATAGGGAATTGTACCTGACCTCCCAGTTTACCTTAGGCAAACAGAGAAGCTGAGTGTTGTAAGTCTCTTTTATTGGCCGGGATGTCTGGACGATCATGTGAATTACCAGACTTCTGTGACTTGTGTTTTCTGCCACCTCAGACACCTCCTCACGGTGGCATGTTGTCCCTTGTCTGTCTTGTGGACCCCTGAGTGGTGGTGTGCGCCAGGACTCTGTCCTCTGCCTTCCTCTCTATCTGACTCAGGTGACCTCTGGGCCATTGTTTAAATACTCAGGTGATCTCTGGAGGTATGCTGTTGATGCCCGTTGTTGATAACAGCCTAGATCTGTCTAGAAATCCCCAAATTCTTATATCCGATTGCCTAGTTGATATCTTTTTTTTTTCAAAGTGGTAAAATACGACATAAAATTTCCCATCTTTTTTTTTTTTTTTTTTTTTTTTAAGACCGAGTTTCGCTCTTGTTGCCCAGGCAACCTCCGACTGCCAGGTTCAAACAATTCTCCTGCTTCAGCCTTCCTGAGTAGCTGGAATTACAGGCATGTGCCACCACCTCTGGCTCATTTTGTATTTTTAGTAGAAATGGGATTTCTCCGTGTTGGTCATGGCTAGTCTTAAACTCCTGACCTCAGATGATCCACCCACCTCGGCCTCCCAAAGTGTTGGGATTACAGGTGTGAGCCACTGCGCCCAGCCAAAATTTCCCATCTTAACCTTTTTTAATACGGAGTCTCACTCTGTCACCCGGGCTGGACCGTAGTGGCATGATTTCAGCTCACTGCAATCTCCACCTCTCGAGTTCAAGCAATTCTCCCTGCCTTAGCCTCCCGAGTAGCTGGGATTACAGGCATGCCCCACCACACCCGGCTAATTTTTATATTTTTAGTAGAGACGGTTTCGCTATGTTGGCCAGGCTGGTCTCGAACTCCGGACCTCAAGTGATCCACCTACCTCGGCCTCCCAAAGTGCCAGGATTACAGGCGTCAGCCACCATGCCCGGCCCCATCTTAACCATTTTTAAAGTATGCAGTTCAGTGGTATTAAATACATCCTTAACGTTGTGCGACCATCACCACCATCCACTTCCATAACTCTTCTAGAAACTGAAACTTTATATTCATTAAACAATTCGTTTCTCCCTTTCCCCCAGCCTCTGGAAACTACCCTTCTGCTTTCTAGTTGACGTTGAGTGTGTTCGTATTTGAACCAAACAGAACTCTTGATTCTCTGCCAGCACTTGTTCCTCCCCGAGTCTTCCGAGTCTTGGTCAGTGGCATTACTGTTTACCAGGTATTCAAGCCACTTCATTTGTTTTTTTCTCCTCTCACTCCCTATATCCACAATATTGGCTTTGCCTCCAGAGTGTATCCTGAATCTGCTCATTTCTTCGAAGTGTCACTGCTGTCACCCTAGGCCAAGCCACTGGCATCTCTCGTCTGGACCACTGCAGTAGCCCAGCAGCAAGTCTCTGCTTCCATTCTTGTCTTCTTCTCTTCCCAGCAGTAGGGGTAATAATCTTTAAAAAGATGGGATCATGGCACTTTCCCCAGGTAAAATTCTCAGAGAAAACTCTGGATTCTCTTCCAGGATCTCTGCATGGTTGAATCTTTTTTGTCATTTCAGGTCAGACTGTTACTATTTCAGACCATACCTGATGACACGGTGTAAATTACTTCAATTCCTTACTCATAAACCTGCTTTATTTTCTTTGTGGTAGGCGTCACAAACCGAACATTTCTCGTTCATTTACTTGTTTATCTGTCTTGCCTCACTCTCTCTTTTAGACTATGATATTCTTGACAACAGAGACCTTGTCTGTCTTGTTCATAGACTCTTCAGCCCTTAGGATACTGCCAGCCACTTCATGGGAATCCAAATATTGATTGAACAAACAAGTGAGCCTTTTTAACTGGGATGAATGTTTCTTTTCAGTCTGGCATACTTCTGCTAACCTTTCACCTCTTGGCTCAGGTGCTGTCCACTCTGTCACCTTCCCTACAACCACCTTTTCACTACCCTGACACATCCTCTTCATTTTAAAATTATAGTCATGCGTCACTCAAGATTTTGAAAAATGCATCTTTAGGTGATTGTGCTACACCCCTAGGCTATGTGGCATAGCCTATTGCTCCTAGGCACTAAGTCTGTACAGCATGTGACTATACTGAATACTGTAGGTGATTGCAACGCAACGGGAGGTATTTGTGGATTTAAATATATCTAGCCGTAGAAAAGGTACAGTTAAAAATACTGTATAAAAGATACAAAATGGGCTGGGTGTGGTGGCTCTTGCCTGTAATCCTATTAGTTTGGGAGTCTGAGGCAGGCAGATCACTTGAGGTCAGGAGTTCGAGACCAGCCTGGCCAACATGGCAAAACCCCATCTCTACTAAAAATATAAAAATTAGCCAGGTGTGGTGGCGCACACCTGTAATTCCAGCTATGTGGGAGGCTGAGGCAGGAGAGTCGCTAGAACCTGGGAGGTGGAGGTTGCAGTGAGCCGAGATCGCACCACTGCACTCCAGCCTGGGCAACAGAGTGAGACTGTTTCAAAAAATCTAAGAGTAAAAATGGTACACCCGTAAAGAACACTTCCCGTGAGTGGAGCTTGCAGGACTGGAAGTTGTTCTGGATGAGTCAGTGAGTGAGTGGTGAGTGAACGTGAAGGCCCAGCAGGTTACTGTGTGCTACTGTCAGCTGTCCACACAGGCCACTCCACATTGATTTGAAGATTTTTCTTTAATAATAAGTTAACATTTGCTTACTGTAATGTTTTTACTTTATAAACTTTAATTTTTTTAAACTTTTTGGCTGTTGTATTAACACTTAGCTGAAAACACACACATTGTACAGCTGTACAAAAATATTTTTCTTATTTATATCCTTATTCTATATGCTTTTTTCCCTGTTTTTCTGTTTTGTTTTATTACTTTTTAAACTTGTTTGTTAAAAACTAAGATGAAGCCAGGCGCAGTGGCTCATGCCTGTAATTGCCAGCACTTTGGGAGGCCGAGGCTGGCAGATCATGGGGTCAGGAGATTGAGACCATCTTGGCTAACATGGTGAAATCCCATCTCTACTAAAAATACAAAAAAAATTAACCAGGGCTGGGCGCGGTGGCTCAAGCCTGTAATCCCAGCACTTTGGGAGGCCGAGACGGGCGGATCACGAGGTCAGGAGATGGAGACCATCCTGGCTAACACGGTGAAACCCCGTCTCTACTAAAAAATACAAAAAACTAGCCGGGTGAGGTGGCAGGCGCCTGTAGTCCCAGCTACTGGGGAGGCTGAGGCAGGAGAATGGCGTAAACCCGGGAGGCGGAGCTTGCAGTGAGCTGAGATCCGGCCACTGCACTCCAGCCTGGGCGACAGAGCGAGACTCCGTCTCAAAAAAAAAAAAAAAATTAACCAGGCGTGGCAGGGGCCTGTAGTCCCAGCTACTCAGGAGGCTGAGGCAGGAGAATCGCTTGAACCCGGGAGGCGGAGGTTGCAGTGAGCCGAGATCGCGCCAGTGCACTCCAGGGTGAGCAACAGAGAGAGACTCTGTCTCAGAAAAAAACTAAGACAAGCACACACGTTAGCCTGGGCCTTCACAGGGTCGGGATCACCAGTATCCCTGTCTCCTCCTCCACATCCTGCCGCCTTTTGTGTCCTTCAGTAACACCTAAAACACTTTCTTCAGATAAGTTTACAGATTTGTTCCCCATCATTATTACTGTGCTGTATTTTTCCCTGACTAGTGGTTGAAGATGAACATCTTACTGGTTTTGGTAATTTGACTGTTCTGCATCTTAAGTGGCCTTATCATGTCCTCTGACCATTTTATTACTGGATGTCTCTGTCACTTTTGTAGGAATTCCTTGTGCTTAGGGCTATTATTTCTTTGTAATGGCTTGGGCTGGGACTCTGATTCAGGACCACCTGATTTTAAAGCCCACATTCTCAATTTGTGACCATCACGATAGAGATGAAGTGGGTTACATGCAGCCTTGGTTTTGCTTGCATGGTTTTTATTGTTTTCTTGTTTTGTTTTGTTTGTTTTTTGAGACGGAGTCTCACTCTGTCACCCAGGCTGGAGTGCAGTGATGCACTACAACTTCCTCCTCCCAGGTTCAAGCAATTCTCCTGCCTCAGCCTCCCAAGTAGCGGGTATTGCAGGCACCCACCACCACACCTGGCTAATTTTGTATTTTTAGTAGAGATGGAGTTTTGCCACGTTGGCCAGGCTGGTCTTGAACTCCTGACCTCAGATGATCTGCCCGCCTCGGCCTCCCAAAGTGCTGGAATTACAGGCGTGAGCCACTGCGTACAGCCTTTTGTATTTTTAGTAGAGGTGGGGTTTCACTAGGTTGCTCAGGCTGGTATTGAACTCTTGAGTTTAAGCAATCCACCTGCCTCGGCCTCCCAGAGTGCTGGGATTACAGGTGTGAGCCACTGCCCGGCTGGTATGTTTAAAAATGGTATTAAAAATGTATGAGATTTTATATAAATCCTTTCTTCTGGCTTCTCTTGAAATACCAGGATACTTATCAGCACTGGGTCTGTGTCTGGTCCAGCAGCAGTTGGGGAACTAACTGAGCCAAGCTGCAGTCCTTTAGATCTTGGGATCTGCTTTCCACTGGGCCACTCAGTGACTCATTATGTCCCGCCCTGATCTGGGGTAGTAGTTACCAGGGTTGTTCATAAGGAGTTGGTCATCCTCCTCTGGGCACATGGTGGGATTGGCTCCCACCCTCTTTGAAGGAGGGTGGCTGTGTGGCCTGCGTTGGCTTATACCATGTGAATTGTCACTTGCAGGCAGAAGCCGTGGTGACTATGGAGGCCATGTGCTGAGAGGGGGCCTCGTTCAGCCTGAGAGACTAGGATGAGCAGAACCCCTCGGCTTACCCATGTTAGACTTGTAGCATGAGCAAGAAACAATCTTCTGTGAAGCCACTGAGGCTTAGGATTTTTAAAAATTTGGTTTTGTTTATTTGTTTGTTTTTGATACAGGGTCTTGCTCTATCATCCAGGCTGGGGTGCAGTGGCACCATCATATCTCTTTGCAACCTTGAACTCCTAGGCTCAAGGGATCCTCCCACTTCAACCTCCCAAGTAGCTGGAACTACAGGCGTGCACAATCACACCCAACTAATTAATTAATTAATTTTTTTGGTAGATATGGGCCCTCATTATTTTTTTCCAGGCTGGTGTCAAACTCCTGGGTTTAAGCAATGGACTGGCCTAGCCTCCCAGAGTGCTGGAATCACAGGCATGAGCTACTGCACCTAGCCTTTAGTTTTTTGTAATAACCTAACCCACTGGGTTCCAAAATGTGGTCTGTGGACACAAGAGGGTCCCTGAGACTCTTTCAGGGGATCTGCAAGGCCAGAATTATTTTCAGAATAACAACAAAATATTGTTTGCTTTTTTTACCTTGTTGACACTTTGGTTTCTGCACTGATGGTGCAGAAGTCATGGAGGGGTCGAACCGGTACCTTAGCAAGGATCAAAGCAGCGGCAGCAGACTCTACTACTAGTTGTCGTATTCTTCACGGCCATGCTTGTAGTTTTAAGAAAAGTACTAATTTTACTTAAGAATGAAGCAGTCAAACTTACTACTTTTGCTAAATTTTGATCCCCAAGTACATATCTTTTCTGTATAATGAAATGGGAAATATGCGTTAACAGTACGTTCTGCCTACAGAAATATGATGGGTGTCTTGAGGAGGAGCTTTGGCAATTGAGCTGCAAGCTTGAGTAGCCACTTTTTTCATGGAACACTATTTTTTCTTGAGAGAACAACTGATAACACTAGTTATTCAGATTTGGATATTTGGTAGACATTTTCTTGAAAACGAAGTGAGCTTGTTACTTTACAGAAAACATCTGACATTATTTACCAATGATAATATTTAAGCTTTCAAGTGAAAATTAGAATTTTGGAAGATGTGTATCTGCTACCCTTAGCTTGTAACTTTCTAACACCTAAAGATTAAATCCCTGGTGATATTAACAAATGTGATTTTTTTAGTATTGTATAATGAAAATGTGTCAATTAGAAGATCTGCATAAGATCTGTTCAGTGTGCAAGACAGACTCATGGGTTTGAACAGTTTATGAAAAATTCATTGATATGGTTTCAGATGCCACATTGTGCTGAAGGAGCTGGGTGTTTTGGTAAGTTTTATTGAGATATAATTCACATATCATACAGTTCACCCATTTAAAGTATATAATGCTGGTTTGTAGTATATTCACAGGCTGGACACGATGGCTCATGCATGTAATCACAGCACTTTGGGAGGCTCAGACAGGTGGATCACCTGAGGACAGGAGTTTGAGACCAGCCTAGCCAACATGGTGAAACCCTGTCTCTACTAAAAATACAAAAATTAGCAGGGTGTGGTGGCGCATGCCTGTAATCCCAGCTACTCGGGAGCCTGAGTGAGGAGAATCACTTGAACCCGGGAGGCGGAAGTTGCACTGAGCCAGGATCCACCACTGCACTCCAGCCTGGGTGACAGAGCAAGACTCTGTCTCAAAAAAAAAAAAAAAAAAAAGTGGTATATTCACAAACCAGTAGTTTTAAAACATTTTCATCATCATCTTCCCCCTACCCCTCAGTCCTAAGCATTCAGTAATCTACTTTGTTTCTATACTTTTGCCTATTTTAGATATTTCATATAATTGGCATTCTATAATATGTGGTCTTTTTTGACTGGCGTTTGCATTTAGCATAATGTTTTCAAAGTTCATCCATGTCCTAGCATGTATTAGCACTTCATTTTTATGTCCGAATAATATTCCATCGCATGCATCTGTCACATTTTCTTTATTCATTCTTTGTTGAGAGACATTTGGGTTGTTTCCACCTTTTAGTTATTATGAATAATGCTGTTACAGACCTTCATTTACATGTTTTCGTGTGGACATGTTTTCATTTCTCTTGGTATATTCCTAGGAGTGGCATTACTGGGTCAGATGGTAAATCTGTGTTGAACTTTTTGAGGAACTGCACAACTGTTCTCCAAACTGGCTGCACTGTGTGCAGTGAACTTTTAGTAACCTGCAGTTGTCAAATTCTGGTGTAGTATTTAGTGTCAAGTATGGTACAGTATTATCCATAATTTTCTGCGAAAGTTATTAAAGTAGTCCTCCCTTTTCCCAACTACACATCTGTGTGAAATAGTTTTTCTTCGTGTGCTCCAACGCAGACAATGTATTGTGACAGATTGAATATAGAGGTCGCTTCGGAGATTCAGCTGTCTTCCCTTAAGGGAGACATTAAAAAGTTTGCAGAAATATAAAACATTTTAAGGATTTACGTTTTAATTTTCAGTATGGTAAGCATCAATAGCCATAACTCACATAAACCCACGTATTGAGGTCCTCAGTAATTTTTAAGATTAGAAAGGGTTCCAGGACCAAAGACTTTGAGCCCCGCTGTCGTGGGTGCTCCGGCAGAGGTGCCTGCGTGCATCTGACTTGGCCGCCCCTGCTCAGCTGGCCTCAGTTTGAGAGGTCTTCCACTCCCTAGCTGTGGGCCTTGAGGGAGTTGGGGTTCTTCCTCTGTAAAATGGAGATGGTGAGATGGAATGTACGGGTCCAGGGTGTGTAGCATTGATTGAGAAGAGGCTATGAACACTGTGAAGCTCCTCGTGCCCCTTAGCTCCGCTGCAGTGAGACTGGAAACTTGTGGAGCAGATGCGACAGCTTTTGCCTGGAGAATAGTTGGTTATCCTCTCTGCTGCTTTGAATTCCTCTTTTCTTTGGTTTTCATGTTAATTAATGCTTAGGGGGATAACTTAAATTGTAGAGTTGGGAGGCAGGAGAAATCAGTGATGATATTGGGGATGCCATTGAGGGAAGGGTTGGGAATGGTGAATGGTACCAGGTTTCTTGGGTGCATTTATTTAACAGATAACACCAACTGTGTGCCAGGCACTGTTCTGCTGGTTGGCGGAGACAGAGTGGGCAAAGCAGATGACGTCTCTCCCCTCCAAGAGCCTATATTGCGCTAGCGGGTAAGGAGGAGAGATAGTAAATAAGCAAAGTGATTTCAGATAATGATGTATGTTACGAAGGAAACGAAACAAGATGACATGATCTAGTGGCAGGGCGGGCCTAACTATCGAGGCATTTGACCTGAGATTAAACAAGTTCCGATCTTGGGAGTTGGAAGGGTCCTTAGGGTTCCTCTTGTGTAACCAGATGTTCTCATACGTGTTCAAATGAGACTTTCTGAAAGTCTCAGGGCTGTTTGCATAACTCCTTGAAAATACATGAACATGTTCAGCCTTAAAGGAGCTAAGTGTAAACTGGTGCCAAGTTAGACACTGTCTAAAGTGAAGTATATATCATGTAGTATGAGAGTTGCTAATTTGGTGGGGATTTTTTTGTTTTTCACTGATTACTAAGATATATATATATTTCAGAGCGTTTGTCTCATGTTGCACAGGGTAGAGGAGGGGAACAGTTACCCGTAATCTCACTAACCAAAGGCATCCACTGTTCGTATTTGGGCATGTTTTCTTCCTGCCATTCTTCATATTTTTTGTTTGTATAGTTGAGGCATACCGTTTCTTCACTTAACATTTAAGTATTTCCCTATCTTTAAAAGCTGTTTGGAAATAAGATTTTTATAACTAAAAATTTCCATTATCAGGCTGCATTTAGCCATTTCCCAAATAGTAGACATTTGGAGTACCCTCTGGCCTTTCTCCACCTCCTTTCTTTTTTTGAGGTTCATAAGCAAGTCTCTCCTAATGACAAGAGTGCCTTATGTTTCTGTGCTTTACTGCTTACGTGGGACATTTATCTCACTTGACCTGTGATAACTCCTGAAAAGTACACAGCACAGTTAGGAATATACCCCTTCTGAAGTCAGACACAAAGCAACACATTTGTAATCACAGTGTGTTTCTATAGCTCTTTACAATTAGGAAGAAAGCCCTCAGGTACTTTTGGCTCCTGCTCTTCTCTTTGTAGCTAGTACACCCCACGTGGACATGTGTCACAGCATCTGCAGTACCTGATTTGGCACTGATGTATGGACGTACCCCTTTCTCAGCAGCTCTGAGGCTCTTCGAATACAGAACCGGACTGCCGTTCGTCTCTGCATCCTTAGCATTCTGTAAGAACTAGATACCTTTCAATGAATTTTGAATAAAAAAAAACAAATATGAAGAAAAGCTTAAAATTGAGACAGCCTAATAGGATAGGTGAAACAGTTCAGGAAAGGTAGAAAGCCCCCTATCCTGTGAAGGAGTGCCCTCAGCACCCTTTGCAAGACTGGGCCTTCAAAAGAGCAAACACTGCTAAGTAATTTCTGCCACATGCCTTCACTATCCTTTTGGCAAGGTCTTTAGTATTCATGTTTGAAAACGCATTGAAGTGCTGGGAGAATTGCTTTCCTGTTTACCAGGAATGTCATTATGTGGCAGGGGTCCTTCTGGGATGCACTTGACCGTGAACTCTTATTTTCTTTACAAAGAACAACAGGATAGCGTGGGAGTAATGTTAAGAGCACTTTTAACCTTGTCGTAAAATCCAGTTTACTGTACTTTGACTAAGCTCTTAATAGTCTTTATGGCTATTAATTTATCTAGGGTGGCATTTGCAGCTCAGTTTAGTTTGCACATAGCTTGATGATGCAGTTAACTGATAGGGTCCCAGTAGAGCAGAAGAGTATGAATTTACAGGTAGTTAAGCAGCATGCACCTAAGCGATTTGTCCCATACTCCCAAGGCTCCTGCACTTAGCTCCTCTTCTCGCAGTGACTGAGGAATACAGATGTTGTTTTTGTATAACCCGCCCTGGTCCTGCTAGTACCAGTTCTTTCTTTGCGAAGAAACAAAAGGGAGGGGGCAGAATAGAAATTAAAGCCACCTTGAAAGACGGTAAATTAAAGAACAAAATCCGGTACCGGTGGAGTTGTGGTCAAATTGTAAACACTGTTATTTAAATGCTGGTACTATTACAGATGGTAGATATAATGTGGGAAATCATTTGGCACTACATAGCGTTTTACTCCAAGTTATTCAAGAGAATTGTTTTAAAAACTCCACATTTTATTGCAGTATTATCTGTGCTAACAAAAACCTGGGCCTAATGTTGGTCTATAGAAGATGTGTTTACTAAATGATGGCACATCAACATGATGGATTATTAGATAGGCTTGAAAATGTGATTATCAGGATAATGTAGGGACTTGGAAATGTTTTACTATCCAATTAGTGTCAAGAAGAGCTGAATGCAAAACATCCTAATTTGTGTAAATGTTGAGGTCAAAAGCTAGAAGCTGATATGCAAAAACAAATAGAATTTATTTAAGTTGATGGGATTATGGACAATTTTTGCCTTTAATGTTGGTAATCGTGTTTTTTAAACAATTTTTTGAATAATTGTAGATATACAGAAAAGTTCTAAGTATAATAGAAAGTTCCTGCGGAATCTTTACTTAATTTCCTTCTGTTGTTAATAATCCTGTTTTTAATGTTGTTATCACTTTATTTTAAATTAAAAAGAATATTCCCAAGATGATTAAAGATAATTTTAATAACCACATATGTCCCTCCCATGTTAATAGTCTGTAGTGTAGTAGTTCCCCCTTGTCTGTTCTGAGACCCTCAGTGGAAGCCTGAAACTACGGCTAGTACCAAACCCTCTCCATACTGTTTTTCGACCTGGTAACTGAGTGACTACTAAGTGACTAACATGGATATGCTGGATGAAGGAATGATGCACAGCCCGGGTGGGACGGAATGGGATGGCGTGAGGTTACACCATGCTACTTAGAGCGGTGGTCAATTTAAAACTTAGGAACTGTTTACTTCTGCAGTTTTTCATTTAATATTTTTGGACCACAGTTAACTGTGAGTAACTGTTAAACTTCAGAAAGTAAAACCATGGGTAAGGGAGACTACTGTATATCTTTCCATACCATTATCTGAGCTCTTGCAAACCTATATGTGCTTATTATCATAATTATTATCATAATATGTGTGATAGGCACATTATTCTGCAACTTGCTTTTTCCCTTAATAATACACTATAGTCATGCCCTGGTCTGCAATCCTGTCTTTGCATTGAAATCATCTAGATACTTTAAAAATACTGATTCCCAGGTCTCCACAGATTTTTCCTGCCCATAGGTGGGTTTAGGAATCAGAATTTGTTTTTATGCTGCCTTCGTTAATCTAATGTGCAAAAGTCAGGTTGTAGAACTGCTACTCTAGTTAAATAGCTATCAGTCGTATCTAAGTTTGGTTGTAACAGTATTATACCAGTGTTCATTCAGTCATTTCTCTGTTACTGGGGTTTCAGGGGTTTTGTTTGTTTGTTTTTGAGATGAAGTTTTGCTCTTGTCGCCCAGGCTGGAGTGCGATGATGTCATCTTGGCTCACCGCAGCCTTTACCTTCTGGGTTCATGCAATTCTCCTACCACCACGCCCGGCTAATTTTTGTATTTTTAGTAGAGATGGGGTTTCACCGTGTTGGCCAGGCTGGTCTCAAACTCCTGACCTTAGGTGATCCACCGGCCTTGGCCTCTCAAAGTGTTGGGATTACAGGCATGAGCCACCATGCCTGGCAGGTTTCAGGTTTTTTATACCATTGCAATGATCATGTTGTAAACATCCCTGTATTTCCCTATACATTGGTGTTTTCCATAGGATAGACCTGAGTTTCCTGGGCCACAGTGTATGTAGATATATATTTTTAAAATACTAATAGATCTTCCCAGATTACTTTCCTAGATAAATTTTAGTAACTATAAAGATATTTACCATTTTTTAAGTACATAAGCTTCTTCATCAAATTTTCAAGATTAGTCCCTTTTGCTTAAAAAGTGACACATAACAGGTTATTTTTAAAGGTAAAAGCCGCAGAACTCCGTTAGAATAGTGAATGTTTCAAGTACATTAAAGAGCCTTTGGGAGGGAGTCTTATCATTGCTTTGTTACCCAGGAATCCACTGAAGCATTCAGAAGAGGCTCTCTCAAGCTTGGCTTGTTTTCTAGCAGTTAGGCAGCTTCCTACTTAGGTTTTTTTTTTTTTTTTTTTTTAACAGTATAGAAAATATTATAACAGTATAGAAAAGGTAGTTTTGAAAGCTGACTCCTACTGGACATAGCTTCTTCAAGGCCAGAAGAGGTGATCTTAAACTCTTGACTCCAGGGCAACTCTTCGAATTGCTTATATGGGTAGAGGGCTGGCTGACCCGGGCGTGTTCGGCAGAGAGTTACATACTCAGTGGTCCTTCACAGAAGAAATTCACAAGTTGACATGCTTCATTTTGCTCCTAAAATCAAACTCCTAATTCACATTTTCCCAAATGTCTTCCACCAAAGTACCTGTAACTGCAAATGAAAGGGACTTTGTGCTCTAGATGTCTGAGATGAGAGTCACACAAGTTTCTTCTGCTCTTTAAAAAGTGCATTCACATTTTAAGTTCTGTTCCACAATGTATTTGTTTTAATATGAAAAATATTTTAAATTACTTAATTACTTGCCATCAGAAAGAAAAAGTCCAAAACTTTTCCTCTCCAATTTTTTCATAAAATTAACACTTTTATACACATTTATAATGTGCACATCATCCAGAAGCCACGCATGTAAGTATGCCAGTTTTGAAGCATAGCACTAGCTTATTACTTTTTCCTACAGGTTTATTTTATGTCTTTGGCTCAGGCTTTGCTTCTACCAGGAGAGTGCAGATTCCTGTAGTGTAAGCCTTTTATAGTATTTCTGTCCTCTTACTGTAGCTTCTATGAAAAATTGGTGGAATTGTAAGAAAGGATACTGGATACTTAACCTTCTCACTTATGGTTTCTTTGCAGGAGGAGAGGGCAGTGAGAGATAGGAATCTCCTCCAGGTTCATGACCATAATCAGCCCATCCCGTGGAAAGTGCAGTTTAACTTGGGCAATAGCAGTCGTCCGAGCAATCAGTGCCGCAACTCCATTCAAGGGAAGCACCTCATCACGGATGAACTCGGTGAGGCTGGCTTCCCTTCCTCTCCAGGCGATCAGGAGCGTAGACTGGTTGGGCCATTCATAGGGTTTTTGTTTTACTAGGGATTCCTCTGCAACACATTTCCCCTCCTCGTTCATTTGCAAAATTCCCCAGGTTTTTATCTTCTATACCCTACTCATCATTCAAGGTTCCCTTCAACATCAGAGAAGCTTGTTTTGATAACTCTAACTCTAAAAGTTCCTTCTGCCTACAACTTACAGCATGAGCACTATGTCAGGCATTAGTCCCCAGGCCACTTCTGACAATCTCTCCCCAGCCTCACTATTTCCCCATCTTGCCAATCTTTTTTTCTCATCTTGATGGTGAACTCTACAGGATAAGAGCTCAGTTTTCCTTCGTGGTGACCTGAGTAAAATTCACATTGTGTTGACACTCAAGAAGTGTACTTGTTCACTGACCAGATAATTTCAAAGTAATTATAAACACATTCAAAAAGTATGACTCTTAACAGTGAGAATGTAAATCTATTTGATAAGGTTTTCTCACTTCCTTGTAAGCTGTCAGAAGACTTGTGCCTGGGCGAGGTGGTGGACTAGACACCTGCTAAGCTCCTCCCACTTAGCAAACAGTGAGACTCCTGCTAGTGCTTAGCATGCACTCATGGAGCCTTCCTATGTGCTGGGCACTGGGCTATCGCCTTTGATTTTCACAACAGTCCTATGAGATGGATACTGCTATCCTCATATTATAGGCGAAGACATAGCACCAAAAGGTTAAGGAACTGGCCCAACATTGCCAAAGACTTTCATAAACCATAAACGTGATACCATTATCACATCAAAAAAAGTAACAATTTCTCCTAATGTCAAATATCCAACAGTATGTAAAGTTCCCTGATTGTTTTACAGATTTTCTTTTCTATTGGTGGTTTGCAAATAACATGTTTTTTTTTCAAGAGCAAATTTTGCCCTGTTTCAAAAAGTCTCAGAACAAATGGATTATGAACGTGACAGTATAGAAATTGCTATAGGTAACGTGTTAGAATCTTCATATACATAATGAATCTGAACTAAATGAAGACACCTGCTGTCTTGAAAATGAAAGCCACAGGCCGGTGTGGTGGCTCACACCTGTAATCCCAGCACTTTGGGAGGCCAAGACAGGAGGAGCACTCAAGCCCAGGAGTTCAAGACCAGCCAGGGCAGCATAACAAAACTATCTCTATAAAAAATAAAAAATTAGCTGGACGTGGTGGCACCCTGCAAGTGGCACACCTCAGCCTCCCAAGTCCCAGCTACTCGGGTGGCTGAGGTGGGAAGATCATCTGAACCTGGGGAGGTCAAGGCTGCAGTGAGCTGTGATTACACCACGGCACTGCAGCCTGGGTGACAGAGTGAGGCCATGTCTAAAAAAAAATTAAGAAAAAAACAGTGCATTGTTGCTTAAAAAAGCGGGGGTTGCATTCCTTTGCAAAATAAGAACACTTTAAAAAGATCTCAAAGTCTCCAAACCAGAGATGAGATTATTTGAAAATAAAGAAAGGAGCTGGAAGAAAACTGCCCACCTCAGGTTAGAGTGTTTTGTACCAGAATGCATTCCCAACTCAACAGTGATACCAGTGACAAGCTATGTTTTTAAGATCACATTGAAAAAGCAAATCATACTGAAAATAATGTGGGTTTTGTTTTTTAATAAGCAGAGTGAAGTTTAGCAAAAGGAAGTGACTTCCACAAGATGACATAGTCAATAGGCAGACATTGACTTGGAGTTCAGAGCTTCTTACAGGATGTGTGACATTCAGTGAGAACACATGAAATCTTACACACTTACTCTAATGTTTTAGCACTGGGTTGTGAGCACAGTTTGTCATCTTTTATCTTAGCTAGTGAAAGAATATTCTTTTGATTAATTTAGGTGAGACAGACTCTTGGACTCCTCGAGTCCAGAAATGAAGGAATCAATCAATCAATAAAAATCCAAGAGCTACAGGTTTTATTTTTCTCCATGAATATGGGTAAAGTAAGTAGTTTAGTAAAGAAAGCATGTAAGAACTTATGCCTCTTAGCAAACAGATGCTGCTGTGAATATTGCCAGGGTAACACATTATTAAATAAGATCATTTGCATTTACAAACTTTTCGTAGGCTGGAAGTTAATTTTCAAGGCAATGGCAACACACTATGAGGTTGTGATCTTACAGGAGTCCTTGTTGGAGATAACATTTGAGTGAGTAGATGTCTGATGCAAGATGAGAATTCTTGATGAGCTTGCTTTCACCAAGCTAGAAAGAGCTGCATTTCAAGGTCGAATACTGTAAGTTGGCAGTGGGGGGAAAAAAAGGATGCCTGAGATGCTGACACTTACAAGATGAAAAGTAAAGGGCAGAAAGAGAATTTCAACTGGCAGAGTTTAAGTCACATTATATAGAGTTGCTGTATGTTTATTATTTTGAGTAGAATTTTGAGGAAAATGCTAACTAACTTATTTACATTTTGTGTTGGTTTCTAGTCCCTGTAAAGAAAATGAGTAGAATTAGGAAGAATCCCAAGAAACATGTACTATAGCATTAGAATCATCCTCTCTTAATTTAGAAGACAGAATAACATAAACAACAACTACAACAAAAGGCACCGATTCCCAAGTATCTGGAACCTGGTTCTCTATAGGCCTCATTTGCTCAAGTCTTAAGTGAGGGCCCTTTTAGTTTCTTCATTACCATTGTTCTACTGGTGCCTCCTGCTTTTGAACAGACTTTGTTTTCTAAAGTAGTTTCTGAAAACAACCTTATACATACTTCAGCAAGTCTCCTTCTCTGAGGATGAGGAAGCTGGGCGTTTGGAATGCAGCGATGTGAGGAGCAGCTGCTCTGCACCTGTGGGCCTGAATGTGCACCTGGGAGCTCGTGTGTGCACCTGGGAGTTTCCTCAGGGCCATTGGTGGCCCTTATGGACTTATCCATACGTTTTTCTGTCCCATTCCCAGAAGGATGTAGAGAAATGTCTGTTTAGCAGCTCTGAACAATACCTTAGCTTTTGTAAGAAGATTTTTTTTCTCTAAAGTTGGGCATGAATGGGCCGGGTTGGAGGGGGCATGTGTATATAGATGATGGGATTTATAAAAAGTTGCAGGGGGGGATTAGGAGGTTTTTTTCTTTCTTATTAGACAACTGCATTCCCGAAGGCCGAGGGGTGATTGAGTCCCTGGCGTGTACATGTACAAATCAGTTTATAAGAGTTAGATGTGAATATTTCTATTTTTATAACCCTCCAAATTACTCAGTAAGCAGCGAGCGTCTGAAAGATATTTGTAAAGAGTGCTTTGTTTGTTCAATCTAGAAGGATCTCACTTTTATGAATCAGTGCCTAGGTTTTTTTTCTGTTTTAAACTTTTTGTTCAGAAAAGAATGACATTTTTCTTCAGGCACAGATGAGATATTGGCTTGCATAGGTTAGAACAGGAGAACGTAGCTATAGCTTGACCTGGTGATGAAATCAAACATGTGCCAGCAGACTAAACAGTAGGTGTAGGTAGGTTCCGACGGGTAGCCTGGCGATAACAGGGGACTGCCTGCTTCCTGTCAATGACTGCATGGGGAAAGCAAGTCTGACTCACATTATGTCCAGTTTCCAGCTCTTCGGTGCTTACGCTGATGCCCCAGACTCCAGCTTCTGTCTCTGTGTACTTTCACTGCTGCTTCATGGTCATCCCTGGTAGGGAGGTGGCAAGGCTGCTGGTTTTATGCTAAGGTTGGTCTCTGACTTTCAGGCTACGTTTGTGAGAGGAAGGATTTGCTGGTAAATGGCTGCTGTAACGTCAACGTCCCTAGCACGAAGCAGTACTGCTGTGATGGCTGCTGGCCCAACGGCTGCTGCAGCGCCTATGAGTACTGTGTCTCCTGCTGCCTGCAGCCCAACAAGGTATGGGGAGTCGCTCCTGGTTCTGTGACTCCTTTTTTCTTTTGGCGTTTGTTTTATGATGAGCATTAGCCTCTTCATGTGAGGTTCTTCTGAAAATAAAACTTAGGAACTTTGTAGATGTCAGAAATTGCTGCACAATAGCTTTTATCTAACGTGAAAGGAGGTGGTTCCCAGTTGCTTGAATGGTTCTTTTGCAGAATGGACCATTGTATTGCTAATCACATATCTAATGAATAAGATACCCAGGGTGCTTTGGCATGCCACGTGTATGCACGTGTGTGTCCCTTCCCCTCCCTTCTTTTCTCCTTTTCTTTCCCCCTAGTCCCTGTATCAGCATTCTCTTAGTTTAGGAGAGATAGCCAAGGTCACCTTCTGCTGGCTTAGGTAATTTATTACAGGCACTAACTTTTGTTTCCATAGCAACTTCTCCTGGAGCGCTTCCTCAACCGGGCAGCTGTGGCATTCCAGAACCTCTTCATGGCAGTCGAAGATCACTTTGAGTTGTGCCTGGCCAAATGCAGGACCTCATCCCAGGTCAGAAGCTGTGATGTCTCTAGCTGTGGGATGGCAGCTGATGGGTTAGAAGGAAACTAGAAAATGCACACTGAGATCCTTTTGGTGGGGTGGTAATGTAGAAGAGAAGAGACTCAAATGAAGCTATGTCACACTTTGTTTGGTGTGATGATAGTATTTAAAATGTCAATGTGAGATTTATACAAGTTAGGGGAGGTGAAGCATTTTTATTAAATCAAGGTCTAATTAACTTGCATCTCTTCTATGTGGTTGGTACATTTGCTCCTTAAGTGGAAGCTTAAAATTATTTTTAAGTCTGGTGGAGTCCTAATATTCCAGCTCCTAAGAGAAGGTCCTCCTCCCTGTCTTTGAAATATGACTAAGGCTTTCCAGTAACCACTTGTTTAGAGTAAGTAGCAATTTGTTCTGGGATGGAGTCGTTGTTTATTTTAGGATTCAAGGGGATGAGGCAGGTGAATGTTTAAAAATACATGAATAAATCTGTAGGCTCTCAGGCTCTCAATACATATTAGCGTGCTGTCATTAAATGCTTTGCTCTTTGGGCATTAAATATTATTGCACCTGCTGCCGAAAGCGTCTGAAAGTCTTTTGCCTTTTCATCACTGTCTCCTCGGCTCTCAGCTATTGTGGTTGGGCAGTTGTCGTAGCTCTCTTTGTAAAATCACCAGACATGTTTATTATACAAGCACACTTCTTGTGGCTTCTATTCATGGTGTCTCTAAGATTTTACTGGCTTTATCTGAGATAACGGACTCATTTGTCATTCTCCAAAGCTCTTGTACCCTTTGCCAGATTTCTGTAGTCCACCTTTTGATTTTATGCCCCTTCTCATGTCTCTGGTTTGTTCTGCGAGCATTCAGTATCATTGGGTAAATGTTTCAGGGATTATAATGAGCATTTGAAAACATTAAGAAATTCCTGATGGTCTTGTTTTGCTTGAAGAGCTTTCCACTTGAATGAGCTTTAAAGGAAATGAGGAGGAAGGCTGAACACATGACTCATTTTGATTCAGATTCTCTCTCATTCTGAGAAACGCTAGAAAAGGCGAAGTATTTTCTTTCCTTCACTGATAAAACCCAGGAATTATTTCCAGTCTTCATTGAAGCTACTATACTTTCGGACTTGGTCTTTTTACCATAAAAAGATTTCCCAATTGCCATTTGATTTGTTTTGATAAAAGTATCCCAAGAAAGAGAAGATTTGGCTATATGTCTGTTAAATTGGATGAATATTTACAAGTTTGTTGCTTAGCATTGGTCTTGGACTAATTAATGAATTCTAGACTAGCCAAAAACTCAAGTTGCTTGTATGAAAACAAATTGCTGAAAAATTAGCCATCAGGAATGATTGTCTGCTTTAAATCACACTTCCAATTTGCTTAGCCAAATGAGGCTTGCATGGTATTGTAGGAATTGGCTCATGCACCAAATTTTTAGGTACATAAACTTTATGAAAGCGATTTAAAGTGTGTCTCCTTAGCGTCTCTGCAGCTTGCCTTACCGGGAACTGAATGCACAGGATCAGGTGCAGAACGCCCATCGGATCTTAGACTGTTCCGAGTAATTGGAGAAAAAGTAGTTGTCTTGAGTCACCAGGTCACGGTGAAGTTACTCACTGGTGTACACAAAAAGAAACAGTCCCACAGTGATGTTATGTCCGTGTTCATGCTCTGCATTGGCATTCTGGGTTGAGCATTCTTCTTTGTTCCAGAAAGTGCCTTGGAGCCTTTAGTGACATTTGGAGATGGACTCGGCCAGCCTCCTGCAGGGAGAGTCTGACAGTCCCGATCCACTCTCACTCTTCCTAGAGGGAGGCGTGTGAAGCTGTGCTCACTCTCACCGCACTCTTATCTTCCTTTTGCCAACAGAGCGTGCAGCATGAGAACACCTACCGGGACCCCATAGCAAAGTATTGCTATGGAGAAAGCCCGCCTGAGCTCTTCCCCGCATGACAGGCGCAGCGGACTTGCTCCAGCGTGGGTGAGGAGGCCCCGCTGAAGAACTCGCCTCCTGGGGCCCAGCTTTAGCCATCGGGCCAGTCTGCGGGAAGAAGACAAAGGCAGCGTGAGGAAACCTTGGCTTTGACCACTTCTCGTGTTGTCATCGTTGGCTTCGCTCACCACCTGGGCTTACCAGATGGAACTCTTCTCTAAAGCAGCTTGGACCCTCCAGCCAGTCCCATTCGGGAAAGATGAAACTGGAGGCCCGGCTCGCGGTTTTGCTGGAGTTCTTGGATGACTCAGCCCTGGGACCTGCACAGGAACCTGTGACTTGTGTTTGTCGGGGGCCGGTGTCACTTCCCGTTTTGATCCAGGCCCTTTCACTGTAAAATTATTTATTGGATTCCTTTAGAGTAATGGGAAAATTCTAATGTTTTATGCAGGAAAATGCCTTGCCATTCTAGTTGAATGTGTTCAAGGAAATTATTTTTGTTGTTGTTCTGTGTTCTTGAGTTTCAGGAGTTAAATCATTCTTCCTCCCAGATAAAACATTTTCTCTTTTAGGACGTGGATATTCTCTCTAGGCAGTTGTTTTTGTTTGTATTTCGACAGTATCGAGCATAGGCCCTGAACATGACCTGTTAGCCATATCCTGACGTGTAAAATGATCTGAAAACTCAAGACGCTCTTCCATTCTAATCTAACTGCAAGATTTCTAGCAGTGGGCGCTGTGTGCCTGCCCTCAGGTTCTTTTCCAGTGGCAGTTGAATGTGCTCATATACCCTATGGAGAGCACTGTTTTAGCAGAAATCTAATTTCTCTTCCTGGAGGAATTTGTTCTCATTTCTTTTGCCACTTAAAATTAACTGTGGGCTACTCAGCCAGGGTTCAGTGGGAGCCTCAGGAAGGTCAGAGGCAACCTCCTCCCCTATTCTGTCAATAGAAACCCAATGTTGAGGCAGTTCCTAAACGCACCTCGCAGCTTGCTGTATGTGTTTATTCTTTATTGACTTCAGCTTTGGGGATGTAACAGGTACAAATGTTTGGTTTCCCTACGATTTATAAAGAAGAAGAAGAAGCCCAACTTTCTCTCAGAGCACTGCAAGAGAAGAGTCTTACACCTGCCCTCAGTGGGAGATGAGAATGGTCATTATGACTTAGAGAATGCTACACATGTAGGTTGCTGGTGTATCCTGAATCCACAGGCATGAAACACTCCCCATTTTTCCTACTGTAACACAGACTCTCCGGCTCGAGGTCTAGAATATGTGATCCTAAGATGAAGATATGCCCTTTGAATAGTACTGCTCTTTGGTTTCAGGAGTCACATGAACACACAACTCTCCTATATTCCTTCACGAACCTCAGGATTGAGCAAGGTCTTTGTAATTTTTTTGGTTCATATTATTGACCTGGGAGCAAGGTGCTAATTCTATGGTCAGTAGTCAACGTTTTTTTCAGTGGAGCTTTTTCTTTGGGCCATGTTTGCCTTCCAATACATTCCTGCGGTATGTAGTGGTGATTTTCCTTAATTTCCTCCTGCTACCTCTTATACTCATCTCCCAAAGTTATTTGCCTCCCTTAAGTAAGTTTTCCTAGAGGGTAAGCTGGTCAGGCAATTTTAAAAATATTAGTTGCCAAGAAATCTATTCCGTTGGCATTGGACTTATCCGATTCCATGTGTTTGCAGCAGGACTACGTCGAACTCTGATGTGACGGATCGTGGCATGTCTGCATGTCTCATCCATCTATTGTTTTTGGTAACTCAGTTTGGAATTTCAGTGTCGGTCTTCCCCGGTTGACATTGGTGTCAGCCTCTCCTTTGAGCTTATTTTAACTCTTGAGCAACATAACGTAGATTTAATGTGAGCAGTTTATACCAAAGGGCAGTCTGTTGCCTATTTACGGATCCTCTCTGACTGTACTTGAAGAGCGCATTTTACATTTCCAGTGCTTTCACAAACAGGAACTCCAACCTTACGATGGGGACTTAAGCTTGCTTGTATTTCCACTTTGTGGATGAGGAAATACGAGAGGTGGAGTGACTTCCTGGGTCCCCACTGAGATTTAGTGACAGATGCCAAACAAGAACTTCATCTCTGACTCTAGATCTAGTCCTCTTCTCAGTCTCTTGCCAGCTCCAGCCCTGACACGGTAGGCGTCTCCCCTGAGAGCAGATGTATTTCAATTGTCCAGGCCAAAAGAGGGGCGAGGCGGCCTAAACACCCAAATTAGGTGGAGGATCCAAAGGTCATTTTCATTTGGCTGTGGCATATGTTTTTTGTACTTCAGTCAGCTAGGGGTGTGCTCACTGTTTTTGGAAATTCACAGTGCTTGAGCCTCCATAATGAAGCCGGGCTGCAGAGCACCTGGCACGTGCTCCAGGCTCCCAGCTCCCAGCCTAGGACCCCTGCCTGCCCTCCACTCTGGTTTGTTTGTGGTTCCCTCGACCTAGGGTTTCTAGAATCAGGGACTTTGTCTAAGTTTTGTTTGCCTAGAGCCCAACGAAGTGTGTGATACACGTTGGGAGTTTAGAAGATCACAGAAGGGATGAAAACACCTTCAGAAAAAATTTTATCAGGGGGGCGCGATGGCTCACGCCTGTAAATCCCAGCACTTTGGGAGGCCAAGGCGGGTGGATCACCTGAAAGCAGGAGTTCAGACCAGCCTGACTGATAACGGTGAAATCCCGTCTCTACTAAAAATACAAAAATTAGCCGGGTGTGGGGGTATGCACCTGTAGTCATGAGACTCTGTCTCAAAAAAAAGAAAAAAATGTTATTAATAAGTGAGTGTTTTAGGCTCAAGGGAATTGAGTCATACAGCGCATCTCCCCCAGTTCTGCATCTTATTTGCTGCGCTTGCTGAAGTTGTAAAGATTGGTCCTAACAGGGAAAGAAACATACAAGAGACTCTGAAAAGGGCTCTGAGACAGGCAAGGACAAAGGAGGGAGGGAAACACCTTCCGCAGGGCCTGGGACCTGGCAGTGCTAGAGCTGTTTTTTTTGGTTTGTTTGTTTTGAGATGGAGTCTCGCTCTGTCGCTCAGGCTGGAGTGCAATGGCACGATCTCGGCTCACTGCAACCTCCGCCTCCTGGGTTCAAGCAATTCTCCTGCCTCACCCTCCTGAGTAGCTGGGATCGCAGCCATGTACCACCACACCCAGCTAAGTTTTTGTATTTTTAGTAGACGGGGTTTCATCATGTTAGCCAGGCTGGTCACAGACTCCTGACTTCAGATGATCTGCCCGCCTCAGCCTCCCAAAGTGCTGGGATTACAGATGTGAGCCAGTGCGCCCGCCTGGATCTGCTATTGATGGGTGAGCTCCACAGCTTTTGCAGAAGCAGAAGATAGGACTTGAGAGCAGTGCTGTCACCTCTCAGCATGTCCCCAAGCCCAACTGGGGCCTCCTGGAGATGCCTCAGCCGGCGGTGGCCCCAAGGGAATCATGGGGAACAGTTGCACAATTTGCAAGTTGCTGAGTGCAGCTTTTCCCATCCTTGGGATCTGCAGATAAATTGTAAACGTAGCGAGGTACTGCTTATTGGATGTACTTTTCACAGGTAGGACAGAATTCTTTAGGGACTCTGGAGTTGGGAACTACCACTTCTTACTAGCGGCGTGGCCTGAGGCAGTCTTCCTCCTCTGTGTCTCAGGCCCTTCATCTGTGAAATGGGGTCATAGCATCTGTCTCTCAGGGTCGCTGTGAAGTGTCGATGTGAGCAAGGCCTGAGGCTTGGCAAGAAGTCAATGTCTGCAACTCAATGGGGAGCAATGTCAGGGGTCGGCTCGGATGGGGTGGGTGGGCTCCTGGGGTTAGGGTAGGAATTACAGCGCTCTTGTTACCATTGTTACTATTTTTTGAAAGAACTCATGCTAAAGATACGATATTTCAGATAATTCAGAAGCACGTAAGGATGAAACTTGGGATAACGTAAAATCCCACAACCTAGGGATACGCACCACCCATTTTTGTCTTCCCCCATTTTCTAGGCAAAAATGAAAGCACTTTGTCCTCTTGAGAAACAATTCTCAAATGAATATCCTATGTTACGTAGAGGCCTATGTGATGCATTTGCGTGGCCACATGGTGTCAATTTCATGGATATACAATAATATTAATTCCCTGCTGAGGACATTAACTCGTTTCTAAGGCTGCTTGTTGTTTTTGCTACTACAAATAATGCATTGATGATAAATACTTTTACATACATGGTTGTGTGTTTATCTGAACTATTTTCACCAATATATTCACCTAGTGTGTATGGGAGTGTCCATTTTTGTCATACCCCTGATAACCCTGTGATAATAATTTTAAACATTTTGCTAATGGATCTCAGTGTTCTTGTTTGAATGTATTTAATTTCTAGTAAAATGAGCCCCATTCCTTGTTTTGATTGGCCATTTACCATGTACGTATGGTGAAAAGCCTATTCGTGACTTAGCCAATGTTGTTTCTTTTTCTCACTGATTACAACAGTACATTTTTAAATGAAAGCAGCCTTTGTCCCCTTCTCTTGTTTTTCAGCCCTGTGTTAGAAACAAGTAAGCTCACATATTCACAAACCAACTTTTCCAGTTCACCTAGGGCAGTGGGGCTCAACCGGGGGATATTTTGCTCCCCAGGGAATACTTGGCAATGTCTGGAGACATTTTTATCACAGCTGGGGAGGAGGGCAGTACTGTGGGCACTGGTGGAGGGAGGCCAGGGATGGTGCCCAACATCGTGCAGTGCCCGGGACAGCCCCCACAACACAGAATTACCTGGCTGGAAGTGTGAGCTGCCCTGCTCTGGGGTCACATCTCCCCCTTAGGTTGGACAGAGGAGCTCCTGGTAACTGAGTGCTGTCTTCATTATTTCCCTGCCCTTGCCTTCTGCTGTGCTGAAGTGCTGCTGATTAAATTACCCTGAAATCCTCACAGGACACGTTACTTCCTCACATGTCTCTACCAGCCCGGCGCTGCCCAAGGAATGGCATTATTACTTTGCCACTGTGTCCTCACCGCATTCTTGGACTCCACCAAATGCAGACACCCTCCTGTCTGCAGAAGGATCTGGAGGAGTAGGAACGCCTCCCCTCTACGACAGATTGGCTCTCCCCCCAGCACCTCGCCAGCAGTTCTTTGAATGGAGTGGCTTTGGAGGTGGGGTTTGGGGAAGAAATGTGGGCCTGTCATCACAGATTCTGTTTAGAAAACTAGTCGTTCTACTAAAAAGGTATCACCTAAGTAAATAGGAGCAATAAAAACAAAGAAGATAGTGGGACTCTGAGCTTTCCCCACCTCTGGCCAGTTAGTCTATTGTTGGTTGAGGAAGGCTCTTCCAGCGTGTGACCTTTTGCGTGTTATCACAGCGTGAGTGCAGTTTTATGTACAGGCAGCCCTGCTTTCAGCATGTATCTGCGACATGCCTTATCTGGTCTACTGTCACAGAGCAAAGTGGAGCAAGCGGTCGCCGTCGGTCTGCACCTGAGCTGGGAGCCGAGTGGTGACATGCATACGGGCTGACTGCGTCTCGCAGAACCTCCAGTGACCTTCCTGTGTACGACTCAATTAGTCCCGGATGTTGGAGTTGAACCGCTGGACTGTGTGTAAAATGAAAGTGCAGCCTTTAATATTGTAGTAAAGAAAATGACTTGCCAGTTACACCCATGAGCAAAGCAGTTCATTATTCAAATATTTTACCACGAGTCCAGGTTTTTTTCTTCTCAGGACTATACATTCTATGAGACCAGAAGGACCAAGACATATCACTCTCAGCAATGTGGTGGTTATCGGCACTGCCAGAGTTTTTGGTAGGGTAGTTTATTCTTGGAATTTTTAAATTCATACTTTTTTTAATGCAACGTGGGGTAGGTAAGCTTCTGATCACTGTACACCCAGTTTATCCCAAAATCAAAAGTGGTGTTGGCAGCTGAGTGTGGTGGCTCACACCTGTAATCCCAGCACTTTGGAAGGCCAAGGTGGGAGGATCGCTTGAGCCCAGAATTTGAGACCAGCCTGAGCAACATAGGGAGACCCTGTCTCTACAAATAAATAAAGTAGCCAGTCACGGTAGTGCACGCCTGTAGTCCCAGCTACTCAGGAGGCTGAGGCGGGAGGATGGCTTGAGCCCAAGAGGTTGAGGCTGCAGTGAGCCGTGATTGTACCAGTGCACTCCAACCTGGGCCACGGAGTGAGATCCTGTCTGGGGAGGGGAAAAAAGTTGGCTAAATGAGAGATCACCATTATCAGTAATTTAAGATTCCAGGCTATGTTGGTCACATCTCACTATTCTTAAGGAAGAGAGAGCGAGAGCGAGAGTGTTGTCCTGTCCTATGGGGATTGGGGCATTGTATTAAGTTATACTGGGGGATGTCAAGATAGAAATGTTGAGTAAATTACTACCTGAATAAATATTTGACCAGTTGATGCTAATTTGAATAGTAAATGTGATGACATATATTCTCGGGGATGTTTCCATACATTGGCTCTGTGTGTGCGCACGTGTGTGCGTATGTGTGCAACAAAAGCAGTATGAAGTATGTGAGTAATATCCTAATTTTATTGACAAGAGCACTGACCTTAATGACCTTGAGTAAATTACCCTCTCCAGCTTTGGTTTCCTCATTTGTCAATTAAGGGTGATTGCCAGCGTATCTTGCAGATCCAAATTCCAATTTTTGTGACAAGCCAAAAGTCCCCCTGGCTGTTAAAGCAAGACCAGAGCCCGTATCTCCTGGCGGCTGGGACCCAGGCTTTTGATTTTCACAGGGCAAATGTAGCCCAGCCATCTGGAGCCCGTTTTTCTCCGAACCAGAGCTTCCTCCTTCTCTCTTGCAGATTTTTACTGGGGCTCACCATTTTCTGCCTCTTCCTCCTCCAGTTTTAAAGAGACACCATATCCTTCTCTGCTGGGACCAACTTCCCATGTACTGCTGCCCTGCACCTGTGAAAACAGCTGCTGTGTTTTCTGTCATAAAAATAGCTGCCTTTTGGCAGAGAAGCACACAACGGTACTACGTTTCTGAGCCTTAATGCAGTGCTAAATTATTTAGGTGTGCTTAACCTGAGATACACAGAGCATCTTGGAACTCCTAAGCAGGGCTTCTACAGGCATTGCTCAGTAAAAGGCTTTCCTTTCTCTGCTTTTGTGATTACCAGGCAGAAACCTTAAAAGGTACGAACTTAGAAAGAAATTAAATTGTGCCAAATTAGATTCCCAGCCCCTAGAGATAACCACTAATTAAAGTTCCGCTGGAGCGTTTTGCCTGTATTTTGTATATAAACGTGGATTTTGTATTTGTATGTAAATAAAGGTAGGACCCTGCTGTCCATGTTATTTTAAAATAATTAGCTCCTGTTTGATTGATTGAATCCAATGATAGCGAATTCATTTGCAGAGCAGGCAAGCGCGCTTTCCACTTCTATCATCCTGCCTGGAAGATTGAAGCCCAGTTAGAGGTTAAAACCCTCTCATAATTGCACAGGAGTTTAGCTTTGCCTGCTTTTTCCTTGTCTGATTTTATGCAGTGGGGAAAGAAGTCTTTTTGTTCTGCACAAATAAATTATACGCATTTGCCGCGGCCAGAGTTGACCTGCATTAGGGATGCTGAAGAAACCTGTCGCGGCAGGGCATCTCTTGGCACGACTCCGACTTTCCTGAGAGAGCAGAGAGACAGATCGGGAAAACTGCCCTCCATATCTCCTGAGCCTGTCATTTATTTTAGTGAACTGCTAAATGCAGAAATGTGAAACATAAAAAGGCTGGGGAAGGATCCGTGGACCATCGTACTGGCTACCTGGTGGTGTAAGATTATTTAAGCTCGAGGTGGTCCACATTTCCCCCAGCACCGGCTCCGCCCTGTCAAGCTGCTGGTCTACATGGTGGTTTTTGAGGGTACAAAGGACTTCAGTTTTTAAAGATGTTCCTAAATGCTCCGTGGCATCTGCAGCAGGATGTCTGGAGCTGGAATCCACTGTGCTCTCTTCCCCAGGCACGCGCTGGACTCAGTTTCTCCTGGGAGGTTTGCATCCGGGCAGCACTTCAGGGCGTGCTCCTCGAGCCCCGTCCGTGGCATCCATACCTGCCTGGGCTGTGCCTGCAGCCTGCTAAATGCCAACCTGGAAGCCTGAGACAGATAGGCTTGGAGCAGCTTAGCAGCCGGCTGGGCTAATTTATTTGACACAAATCAGCTCATTGACCTGATTTAGCATGGGGAGGAACTACAGAGCCCAGTCAGATGTGATCATAAAGCCCTTTCTTCTCACTGCAGCCCTTTCAGACCTCGAAGGATGGCAGTGTAGTCAAATGACACTTACGGGTACAATTTCAAGGGAAGCAGCAGAAGATGGAGAGATGGAAAGTGGAGAGCAAGGCAGTGCGGGTGGCACAGACACCGACAATTGCTTTCTGTGCCACTTGGTGGCACCAATGCCATAGGTTTTCTGTCCTCAATGTGCTCCTTGTCTAGAGATGATGGGCCCGGTGCCTGCGTGGAGCTCTCTCTCCTGAAAACAGTGAAGCTCTTTCTATAGATGAGAACCATCTGGTGGTGATGACAAATCAGGACTCTTTCCCGGGTCCTGGCAATTTTGTGAACAGGGACTCAGGAAAGTAGCCCTTGCAGAAGAGGGAACTGGGCATGCTTCTGGTGCAGAGAAGACCCAAGTCTTAAATAAATACCCACAGCTACCCCCTTCTTCCTCCTGAACCCTCCGCCAACACAAAAAGTGGGACAGGCCTCTTAACTATTCATACCCAGACAAAGAAAAACATTTATGAAGCACTCACCATGTGCCACTCTGCACGTGCAGCGTCCCATCCCTATCTTCTGAGACCGGCATTCTTCTTTGTGTGTGTGTGTGTGTGTGTGTGAGAGAGAGAGAGAGAGAGAGAGAGAGAGAGAGAGAGAGAGAGAGAGAGAGAGAGAGAGAGAGAGAGTCTCACTCTGTTACCCGGCCTGAGTGCAGTGGTGCCATCTTGGTTCACTGCAGCCTCAACCTCCCAGGCTCAAGTGATCCTCCCACCACAGCCTCCTGAGTAGCTGGGACTACAGGCACACATCATTACACCCAGCTATTTTTAAAAAATTTTTAGTAGAGATGGGGGTCTCGATATGTTGCTAAGATGGGAGTCTCAAAATGTTGCTCAGGCTGATCTCGAACTCCTGAGCTCAAGTGATCTGCCTGCCTCAGCCTCCCAAAATGGTGGGATTATTATAGGCATGAGCCACTGCACCTGGCCAGGTGTTCTTTTTTTTTTTTTTTTTTTTTCCCTCTTGGAATGGAGTCCTGTCACCCAGGCTGGAGTGCAGTGGCACAATCTCCGCTCACTGCAACCTCTGCCTCCCGGGTTCAAGCAATTCTCCTGTTTCGGCCTCCCAAGTAGCCGGGGCTACAGGTGCACGCCACTATGCCTGGCTAATTTTTGTATTTTTAGTAGGGATAGGGTTTCATCATGTTGGCCAGGCTGGTCTCGAAGTCCTGACCTCAGGTGATCTGCCCACCTTGGCCTCCCAAAGTGCTGGGATTACAGGGTGTGAACCACCATGCCCAGCCAGGAGTTCTTTTTCGTCATTTTATAGAGGAAGTCTCAGATGCTCAGGTTAATTTTAGCACAAGTTTACACCATGACATGGAGGAGCCACCTGCAAACTCCAATCTGAGTGCAAGCAGGGCCAGGGGCAGCGCGTTGCCTTGGCACGTTTTGATCACCCGTTGTCGTTTCCTATGGGCAGGGGCTGTGCCTCCGTGTGTCTCTTATTTCTGGGCCCCCTGGCCTGTCTGTGAAAGGATGTAAACAGGATAAAGCATGGGGTCCTTCCAGTCCTGGTAGTCTAGGATTGTAGTTGGTGGCTTCCAGGACATGGAAGGTGTTGCTTGAAACCAGTGCTGTTTAACCAGTGGGAGATTTTACACCACCCACTTCAAGCAACATTTGAAGACATTTTGTTGTTGTTTTTGTTTCTTTCTTTGTTTTTTTCTTTCTTCGTTTCTTTTCTTTTCTTTTTTTTTATACAAAGTTTTGCTTTGTGGCCCAGGTTGGAGTGCAGTGGCACAATCGCTGTTCACTGCAGCCTGTAACTCCTGGGCTCAAGTGATCCTCCCATGTTAGCCACCTGAGTAGCTGGGACTACAGGCATGAGCCACCGTGCCTGACTAATATTTAATTTTTTTTTTTTGGAGATGGTGTCTTGCTATGTTGCCCAGGCTGGTCTCCAATCCCTGATCTCAGGTGATCCTCCTGCCTCCGCCTCCCAAGTAGCTGGGACTACAGGCCCGTGCCACCACACCTGGCAAAAATTCATGCTGTTTAACCGGAGGGAGATTTTGTCCCCAGGGATATTTGGCAATGTTTGAAGACATTTTTGATTGTCAAAAAGTTTATGTGCAGGGGTGCTACTGGCATCTGGTGGGTACAGGCCAAGGATGTTGTTCAACATCCCACAGCACCCAGGACAGCCAGCCCACAACAAAGAACTCACTGGCCCAAGTGTCAGAAGTGCTAGGGCTGAGAAACCCTGGGTTAAAAACTTTGTGACCCCTTGCATGGCAAGGATGCGGAATTCTGAGCCCTGAGCATTCATGCAGCACGTATTTAAAGGGTGCTTATTGTTCGCCCGGCTCTGTGTAGGTACTTGGGGAGTAGACAGTACTGGAAGATGCTTCATCCCTTCCGGAGTTTAAAATTGAGTTGCTCCAAGCCTCTGGTTCTGGACACATAGTGCCTGAGCACCCTTAGATGTTGATGCTACCATCCCTCTTAGGATAAAATAGCACTTTGGACTTCCAAAGAAAATGTTTTATCCTCAACAGCATAGCCACCATTTATTTGTTCCTACCTCATGCATAGAGCTACATTGATTGTAGCTTGTTTCTTTTCAAAAAGAAGTTGAGGAAATGCCACACATTAGACTCAAGGAAGAAATTTAGAATCAGATGTGCAACTATAAGCCAGCAACACAGCTGATGCAAGTAAGCTTCCTGGCAGCAAGGGCAAAAAGGGAAGTAATCTCGCATGATAATATAAAGTATTGAAGGGATTGTATTACTGTCTCCTCAAAGGGTACAAAGTCTTGAATAAAAATTTAATGTAGGCTTCACACAGAAGATACTGCTTAGTATTTGGTAATGCGTACTATGTTCACTGAGCGTATCAAAGGCAGGCATTTCTGGGTTTTGGATGGAATGATAAATTAGGAATGATATCTGTCGTCAGATGTCTGTTGGAGGTGATAAGCAATTATGCCACTACCTGTTATATAGGGTTATAAATGTGAGGATAAAAGGAGTGTTACTATGTGAATGAGGCAGGCAGAGAAGCCTTACAGAATAAAACAATATGTTTTTATTTTTATCTTTTAATTTTTTTTTTTTTTTGAGACAGAGTCTTGCTCTGTCACCTAGGCTGGAGTGCACTGGTGTGATCATGGTTCGCTGCAGCCTCAACCTCCCAGGCTCAAGCAGTCCTCCCAGCTCAGCCTCTGGAGTGTCTGGGACTACAGGTGCACATCACTATGCCTGGCTAATTTTTTGTATTTTTGTAGAGATGGGGTTTTACCATGTTGTTCAAACTGGTCTTGAACTCCTGGACTCAAGCAATCCGCCCACCTTGGCCTCCCAAAGTGTTGGGGTTACAGATACATTTTAAAATACACATATATATTTTTCTAATTGCAAATTAATATATTGCATTATAGAAAATTAGAGCAATACAAATATGAAGGAGAAAATAAAAGCTCCATAGCCTTTCTACCTGTAGACGACCACTGGTTACCCTTTGATGTGTATCTATTTTCATGCACACATGTGCTTATATATTAATATATTTAATAGAAACAAAAATTGGGATCCCATTATGTTTTACCATGTTGTAACCAAATATCTCTTAAATGGGGCTCTGAAGGATGAGTTGGAGAGAAAGTGAGTTGCACACCACTGTGGACTTGGACAGCCAGAGTCAATTTCCACCAAGCATGCATGGATCATGGAGGGGGTGAAATCCCACATTTCATTCTGCATCTCCAGGGGCCATCATTCACAGGGAGCTATGGAACCCAGCAGCCCCAGGGCTCCGTTCTCTCTCTCTCTCTTTCACCTAACAATGTAGTGGGAATGGTTTTCCATGTTAAATAGTCTAGCATTTGATTTTTTTGTAACAGCTTTATTGAGATATAATTTACTTACTTTATAATTCACCCATTTGAAGTGTACGAGTCAATGACTTTATTCACAGAGTTGTGCAACCGTTACCACTATCAATTTTATTGATTGATTGATTGAGATGGAGTTTCACTCTTGTCAGCCAGGCTGGATTGCAGTGGCACAATCTCGGCTCACTGCAACCTCCACCTCCTGGGTTTGGGGTGATTCTCCTGCCTCAACCTCCCGAGTAGCTGGGACTACAAGCACATACCACCACGCCTGGCTAATTTTTGTATTTATAGTGGAGACAGGGTCTTTTTAGTAGAGTCTTTTGTGTCTGGCTCCCTTCACTTAAAATGATGTTTTCAAGGTTCAATCATGTTGTAGCATGGACCAGTACTCCATTCCTTTGTATGACTGAATAGTGTATTCCATTGTGTGGCTATACCACATTTGTTAAAATATTCATCTGTTGATGGACATCTGGGTTGTTTCTGCTTTTGGCTCTCATGCATAATGAGTTTTTTCTTTTTCTTTTTCTTTTTTTTGAGACAGAGTCTTGCTCTGTTGCCCAGGCTGGAGTGCAGTGGCACGATCTTGGCTCACTGCAACCTCTGCCTCCTAGGTTCAAGTGATCTCTTGCCTCAGCCTCCCAAATAGCTGGGATTACAGGCATGTGCCACCATGCCTGGCTAATTTTTGTATTTTTTTAGTAAAGACAGGGTTTCGCCATGTTGGCCAGACTGGTCTTGAACTCCTGACCTCAAGTGATCTGCCTGCCTTGGCCTTCTAAAGTGCTAGAATTACAAGCATGAGCCACTGCACCGACCAGTAATGCTGCTTTAAAATTCATGTCCAAGTTTTTCGTGGACATATGTTTTCAGTTTTCTTGGGCGTATAAAAGAGTGGAATTGCTGGGTCAAATTTGATCAGTGTTTCCCCTTTTGAGGAACTACTAGGCTGTTTGCCAAAGCAGCTATACCATTTTGCATTTCCACCCACAGTGTACAAGGATTCCAATTCCTTATCACATCCTTGCCAACGCTTGTCATTGTCTGCTTTTTAAAATTATAGCCATCCTGGTGGATGTGAAGTGGGGTCTGTTGCAGGATGGTTTTGACTTGCACATCTCTGATGGCTGATGATGTTGAACATCTTTCCGTGTGCTTATTGGCCATTTGTGTATCTTCTCTGGAGAGAGATGTATCCAAATCCTTTACCCATTTTAAAATTAGCTTTTATGTCTTTTCGTTTTTGAGTTGTTAGAATCCTTTATATATTCTAGATCAGATTTGCAAATATTTTCTCCCTTTCTGTGGTTTGTTTTTTCACTTTTTTGATGGTGTTCTTGGAAGCACAGAAGTTTAATTTTGAAGTTCAATTTGTCTAATTTCTCTTTTTTTTTTTTTCTTGTTTTGAGACAGAGTCTCACTCTGTCACCCAGGCTGGAGTGCAGTGGTATGGTCTCAGCTCACTGCAACCTCCACCTCTCAGGTTCAAGAGATTCTCCTGCCTCAGCCTCCCAAGTAGCTGGGATTACAGGTGTGCACCACCATGCCCGGCTAATTTTTGTATTTTTAGTAAAGATGGGGTTTCGCCATGTTGGCCAGACTGGTCTTGAACTCCTGGTCTCAAGTGATCCACCTGCCTTGGCTTCTCAAAGTGCTGGGATTACAGGCGGGAGCCACCGAGCCCGGCCGAATTTGTCTAATTTCTCTTTTGTTGATTGTGCTTTTGGTGTCATATCTAATACCACTTGGGGTTTTTTGTTTGTTTGTTTTTGAGATGGAGTCTCACTTTTTCACCCAGGATGGAGTGCAGTGTCGTGATCTCGGCTCACTGCAACCTCCGCCTCCCGGGTTCAAGCAAGTCTCCCTGCCTTAGCCTCCTGAGTAGCTGGGATTACAGGCGCATGCCACCATGCCTGGCTAATTTTTGTATTTTTAGTAAAGATGGGGTTTTACCTTGTTGACCAGGCTGGTTTTGAACTGGCCTCAAGTGATCTGCCTGCCTCAGCCTCTCAGAGTACTGGGATTACAGGCATGAGCCACCGCGCCCAGACTACCACTTGTTTTTTTAATGACTGAAGATATTCCTTGGAATCGATGTGCCATAAGGGGATCATTGTTTAACCCTAATTTGCATCAAGTTCTTTGTTTTAACTCCCATCCCCATGTCTTTATTTGGGGGATTATCTGGAGTTCAAGCTCAAGCCAATTGCAAATTTCATCCGATCCTTATAGCTGTTTTAAAAACGTCATTGGTCGACCGACCTTCCTCTGTTCCTCCTTCACAAATGTGTTCAGTGGTGTTCGGACCTCTGCAAAGCAATAGATGAGGTTCACAAGTCTCCAAGTAGCCAGCTTCAGGTGCCCTGTCCCTGACCTTTCACTGCCCGGGGGTTGCACTAATGCAACATTGCAGGATCATGTCGCCATCTGCTGGCAAATGTGGCAAATGCAATGCCAGGAACCCTACGATTTAACCATCTGTTGCTTCTCCAAGGCAGATTGGCAAGTCTATCATTCCTTTATTTATTTTTAATTTTTAATTTTTATTTTTTTGAGATGGAGTCTCGCTTTTGTCGTCCCAGGCGGGAGTGCAATGGTGCGATCTCGGCTCACTGCAGCCTCGGCTTCCCAGCTGATTCTTTTCATTCTGGCCAACTCCTGTTGCTTCGTAAGGGGTCTTCCTAACCTTTGAAGGTAGTGTCGAAATATCAAACCACTTAAAAAACGGAATCTGTTTTCTACAAAGCAAGGAAGTTTATGTACTTCTTGTTCATGGGCAACTCTTGGTGCCTGAAAAATGTCATCACTGAGTAGGAATCAATACGTTATTTCAGGTGAGGAAAGGACAATGGATACAAATAGTTTCTTGTATCATAATGTTCATATTGTCAGTATTATATTTGTTAAGTCTCTGATTCTCCCGAATCCAGAATTCTCTCTGGTGCATCATTATTCCTGCCTCTCCCAGGCCTCTGGGTCAACTCACTGTCCCTGCTTGCTGATGAGAAGAGTAAGGCCCTGAAAAGACAGATGATTGACCTTTGAATGTTTTCTAGAACAGCAGCAACTTTGTATTTTTCAAGGAATGATAGGCCGGGTGCAGTGGCTCATGCCTGTAATCCCAGCACTTTGGGAGGCCAAGGTGGGCAGATCACTTGAGGTCAGGAGTTGGAGACCAGCTTGGCCAACATGGGGAAACCTTGTCTCTACTAAAAATATAAAAGTTAGGCAGGCATGGTGGTGCATGCCTGTAATCCTAGCTACTCGGGAGGCTGAGACAGGAGAATCGTTTGAACCCGGGAGGTGGAGGTTGCAGTGAGCAGAGATCATGCCACTGCACTCCAGCCTGGGTGAAAAGAGTGAATCTCCATCTCAAAATAATGATAATAATAATAATAATAATGGAATGATAGACTAGCCAGGGAGTGAAATCATTAGTACCCAAGATACTATCTTATGCTTGGGAAATACTTTAGTAAGTATTTGGTGAATGAATCAAAAAGATCAATCACTCTGTATGCTGACTTTTTTGGATTGCTTATTTTGAGACAGGGTCTCATTCCGTTGCCCGGGCTGGAGTGCCGTGGCACGATCACAGCTCACTACAGCCTCAACCTCACAAGCTTCAAGTGATCCTCCTGCCTCAGCCCCCCAAGTAGCTGGGACTATGGGCATGCACCACCATGCCCAGCTAATATTTGTATTTTTAGCAGAGACGGGATTTCCCCATGTTGGCCAGGCTGGTCTCAAACTCCTGGGCTTAAATAATCCCCCCTCCTCGGCCTCCCAAAGTGCTGTGATTACAGGCGTGAGCCACCGTGCCCAGCCTTGACTTTCAACTCACTTTTCTCTTCACCACACCCAGCTGCTTTACCCTGCCCTAAAGTCCTCAGTCGTTTCAATAAATATTTGTAACGCTGTTCAATGAGAGCATGTGTTTATAACTTTTCTTTCAGTCTTTAACAAAAGGCACAAAAACGTGATTTTCTAAAATGTATGGAAAAACGTGTACACAGATATTTACAACAGCACTATTCCAGTAGGCACAAGGTAGAAATAGCCCAAATGTTCATCAGTGGAGGAATATTTAAACAAAATGTGGTCTGCCCATGCAGTGGAATATTATTCAGCCATAAACAAAATGTGGTTTACCCATACAGTGGAATATTACTCAGCCACAAAAAGGAAGGAAGTGCTGAACCATGCTACCACATGGATGAACCTTGACAGCCTGATGCTAAATCCTAAACAAGAAGCTAGTCACAAAGGCCACAGTGTCTATGATTCCACGCATGTGAAATGGCACATCAGAATATAGGCACATCTGTAGAGATAGAAAGTAGATTAGTGGTTGCCTGGGGCTGGAGGGACTGGGGGAAATGGAGAGTGATGGCTAATGGATATGGGATTTCTTTCAGGTAGGTAATGAAAACGTTCTAGAGTTGATGTGAGAATGGCTGTGCAACTCTGAGTATACTAAGAAGTATACGAAGATGGCCAGATGCAGTGGCTCATGCCTGTCATCCCAGCACTTTGGGAGGCTGAGGTGGGAGGATCACTTGAGCCCAGGAGTTTAAGACCAGCCTGGGCAGCATAATGAGACCCCAGCTCTTCAACAAAAAAAGAAAAGGAAAGAAATATACTAAGAATACACTTGTATGTGTGGCATGGGACAATGGAACCGGCACAGAGAGCTCAGTAGGCTTGGCCAGAGAGACCTGGGCTTCCATCCAACTCTGCCCCTTACACGTGGCATAATTTTACACCAATTCTAAATACTTCTGAAGCGCGGTATTCTTATTTGTAAAATTGGCAAGATGCATCATAATACCCTCCCCACAGGTTTATTGGGGAGATTAAAAAGATAACATATGTAGGCTGGGTGTGGTGGCTCATATCTGTAATCCCAGCACTTTGGGAGGCCAAGGAGGGCAGATCACTTGAGGTCAGGTGTTTGAGACCAGCCTGGCCAACATGACAAAACCCTGTTTCTCCTAAAAATACAAAAAAATTAGCTGGGAGTGTTGGTGCACACCTGTAGTCTCCGCTACTCGGGAGGCTGAGGCATGAGAATTGCTTGAACCTGGGAGGCAGAGGTTGCAGTAAGCCGAGATCATGCCACTCCACTCCAGCCTGGGCAACAGAGCAAGACTCTGTCTTTAAGAAAAAGAAAAAAAAAAAAGATGATATATGTAAAGTTTTTTGCCCACACTGTGTACAACTTTGTTTCAGTTTCTCTTCTATCCCAAGAAACTATGATTTGGTAACCCTCAGACTAGCAAAAATGCTTTCTACTGAGTCCTTTTGCTCCCAGAATCTTGTAGTGGGCAGTGTGGCTGAGTGAGCTCGAAAATATAGTGGGGTTTGAACTAAGCTAAAATCTCTATTTAGATGTCCTCTGTAAGTTAGATTCCATGCAAGCCCAGTCTGTCCTGCACTGCAAGATCCTAATCCTGCACATGCCATTCATGAGTCAGTGGGACACACACTAGCCTGGAACTAATTCCGGGATGGCTGTGGCTGCCGTGGCTGTAGGGAGGGTGTCTCTCTCCTCTCTATCTGGTTGTCCCCAACCCTGCCTTCACCAGCTCATTCTTGAAGGCCCTGATTTGCAGAGTGGCTTTATTGCGGGGGTGTCTCTAGGAGTATACCACCTGCAGGGTTTTTACTGCACCCTTTGAAAGGAATTTCTCCTGGATGAATGAGGATTCTTCAAGCTACTCCATATAAACAATGCATCAGATAAAGGTTTGCCTTAATATAAGGATATGCTAAGGAAGATGGGGGAGAAGGTAAGGGGTATCTAGAAATGTCTGCCAACCCTAAAGCGACAAGTCACATTGGACATCCCAGGACCCAGATTAAATTAATTATATCCCGGCCCCTGACCCCTGGCCTCTCACTCCCCAGTCCTAGGCATCCAGGTGACCATGAGCTCCATCCATGGATAAGTGAAGGCTCTTCCTTGAACCACCCGGAAGTCAGGGCTCAAAAAAGGGGAACGAATTCCCCAACATGGAATCTCCAAATGGGGTGGTGGCGGCTGGAGAAGGGGAAATGTTTTGGATGAACTGCAACAGAAGGCTGACCTTGCAATCCTTAGGAAAATGGAGTAAAATGGGAGAAAGATTCTACTGGGTTTTGTTTTGTTTTGAGATGGAGTCTCACTCTGTTGCCAGGCTGGAGTGCAGTGGTATGATCTTGGCTCACTGTAACCTCTGACTCCCTGGTTCAAGTGATTTTCCTGCCTCTGCCTCCCAAGTAGCTGGGATTATAGACGCGTGCCACCATACCCAGCTAACTTTTGTATTTTTAGTAGAGACAGAGTTTCACCATGTTGGCCAGGCCGGTCTTGAACTCCTGACCTCAGGTGATCCACCTGTCTTGGCCTCCCAAAGCGCTGGGATTACAGGTGTGAGCCACTGCGCCTGGCCTGTATTGGGTTTTGACATTGTCAAATTATCTTTTATACTGAGAGATTAAATTCAAAGTCCCTTTCCTGGAATAACCTTTCTACTGGGCCGGGCATGGTGGCTCAAGCCTGTGATCCTAACACTTTGGGAGGCCGAGATGGGAGGATTGCTTGAGGCCAGGAGTTCATGATAGGCCTGATTGACATAGAGAGGCCTCATCTCTATCTAAAGAAACAAAATCCTTTTTACTGACCAGAGATACTTCTTTGGAGACCTTCGTTTGGGGCCTAGACCTAATAACAGTAATGACACCATGGGAGAAGAGCTGTCCAATCAGCAACTAGGAATGGGGTAGTTTGGCCTACAGAGAGGGAAGATCATAGACAGATGCAAACAGACCGCTGAACGCAGAGGTCTGCAAACTGTTTTCGTAAAAGGCCAGACAGTGAAAATATTTCCAGCTTTCTAGGCCTTATACTTTCTCTTGCAGTCACTTAACCCTGCTGTTTTAGCTTGAGAATAGCCAGAAACAATATGTAAACCAATGAGCATGGCTGTATTCCAATAAAACTTTATTTACAAAGACAGGTCAAGGGCTGGATTCAGCCCTTGGGCCATAGTTTGCCAACCCCTGGCTTAGCAGACCAGCCTCAATTGCTCAAACTCCTTTCCCTGTGTTGTTGTTTATTTTAGAGTCTAAGTGCTAGAAAAGCTGGAATCTTCTTCTAAATGCTCCCAGGCAGGTTGCAGAAAAACCATGAAAGGCCACCTTCAGAGAAGGACCTTGACCAAGTAGAAGCAAAAGGAATTTGGATTTCTGTCTGTACAACAGATGCTCAGAAATGACGATTGTACGCTCTTCCCATTGTCCCTCAATGGAAGGCTGGGTGTTTTAATTAGCTAATGTTGGCAAATTGCTTTGAAGAAAATTGTAAAATGTTTCATGCTACAAGTGCCAAGAGTCTTAATTAGCTTTCCTTAAAGATACCACCTGGAAATGTGATATTGTGTTGCTTGAGGTCCAAGTGCGCAAGAATAACCTGCAGATGAAAAACCGGTTTTTAAGCAAACATCACCGAATAAATGGATCTCTGCATCGACGTCACATTTTCTTCCTCCTGCTGAATCTGATTCCCACAGCTGGGGTATTAAACCCCACAAATGGAGGTTGTGGTGGTGGTGGTGGTGGTTTTTTCTGCGAGAGCCTGGTGACGACAGGGGCATGAAACAAATTAACCCATCTATTTGTTGCGGCCACAGTTGCCTTTAGGATTTTTAGCCTGTGCACGGGAGGCCCGGCTCCGGCGTGTCAAGGTTACAGAGAAGAGGAGGCTGGCAGCCACTCAATCATACAGCAGGGCTGGCTCTCAGATACCCCGGTCGCGGAGACATGTGTGCATGCTCTGTCGCTCTTAACAGCTGGATAATGAATTTGCACTCCAACACTCTTGTTTCTTGTGGTGGCAGCCACGACAGCAGCAGCGTCTGATCTGTGTCACTGTCAGAAGCAAGTGAGATGTAGTTAATATGGACCTTAGCCACTGAGATGCATTGATTTGGAATCTCCGGCCTCTGACAAAGTCCCCGCTAAGTTGGCGGGGCCAGGCCCCGTGTGAGAGGAGGTGGCAGGGTTTAGGGGAGTCAGGGGTCAGGATTCCTCAGTCTTGGCACTAGTGACATTTGGGGCTGGGTGACTCTTTGTGGTGGGGGCTGTCCTGGGCACTGCAGGACATTCAGCAGCATCCCTGGTCTCTACCCCCTAGATTCTGGTAGGAGCCAGCATCCCCAGCTGTGACAACCCCAAATGTCTCCAGACATGGTCCAGTCCCCAGTGTCCTCTGGGGGGCACAATCGCCACTAGTTGAGAGCCACCGGCTTAGGGTTAGAAGCAGGGCTCGGAGTTCCTTTTGTCAAGGACACACCTGGAGCAGGGACCTCATAGAAAGTCGGCTCCGAGGTGACTCTTGATTCCTCTCTGCCTCGCTCCCTCGACTAGTCCCTCAGCAAGTCCCGGAGGCTAGAGCCTGGGTGGCACGTTACACTCTTTTTCTTTTTCTTTTTCTTTTTTTGTTTTTTTGAGACAGAGTCTTGCTCTGTCATCCAGGCTGGAATGCAGTGGCATGATCTCGGCTCACTGCAACCTCTACCTCCCGGGTTCAAGTGATTCTCCTGCCTCAGCCTCCTGAGCAGCTGGGATCACAGGCATGTGCCACCATGCCCAGCTAATTTTTGTATTTTTAGTAGAGACAGGGTTTCACCATATTGGCCAGGCTGGTCTCGAACTCCTGACCTCAAGTGATCCGCCCTCCTTGGCTTCCCAAAGTGCTGGGATTACAGGTGTGAGCCACCGTGCCTGGCCCTGGATGGCACATTCTGATCCAGACCACACATTACCACCCTGGGGCTCCTCCTCCCCTTCCGGCCCCTACATTTCTTGCCTAGGTGACCCAGCATCCTCCCACCTGGTCCCCAGCTCCTCTTGGTTCCTCCTAGGCTGTTCTTGCAGCAGCCAAAGGAACCCTTTGGAAGCTTAAGTGAGAGCATCTCCGGCCCTGCTGGGATCCCCAGGCTCCGTCACACTTAGGCTGAAACTCCCAGATCTCTCCCTCGAGGCGTGCACACTCCCACCTGCAGTGGGGCGCCTCCTCCAACCCCATCCCCTCTGCCTGAGACCCTCCACGCACAGGCTTCCTTCACCTGCTCTGGGGCCTTGCTCAACTGTCCCTCATCGGAGGCCTTCCCTGACTCCTGCCTTAAGGAGCAGTCCTCTGTCTTCTCTAGCCCAGGGGTTATCAGCCTGGGCACCAGTGACATTTAGGACTGGATAATTCTTTGTTATGGGGGCTGCCCTGTGCATTGAAGGGTGTTTAGCAGCACCCCTGGCCCCTACATGCCAGCACCTCCCTCCCCAAATTATGACAACCAAAAGTATCTCTAGATATTTCAAGATGTTCCCTGGGGGGCAACATCGCCTGATTGAAAACCATTGCTCTATTCCTCCTGCTTTCGTTTCCCTCTCAGCACTCTGATATTCTGATATCCTCCTGGTTTGCTTGCTTGCTTGTCTTGCTCCCTGGAATGCAAGCTTTGTGAAAGCAGGGACTTAGGTTTGATTATTGCTCTATCTCCAGGGCATGAACTAGAGCTTGGCACACTGTAGGTGCTCAATAAATGTGTTGTGTTGAAAGCACGAACTTCGTACTTTTGAACAACCAGGGGAGGCGATGGGGTCATGGAATTGGGGCAAGACTGGCCTGCAGAATGTGTTTTGCTGGTTATAGATGTCTGCTTTCTACGAGTTCTTATAAATACAGAGAAACCTTCAGGAAACTTTGTCCAGGAGCTGCTCTAAGAAATGCTTTGGGGCTGGGAACAGTGGCTTATGCCTGTAATCCCAGCACTTTGAGAGGCCGAGGCGGGTAGATCACTTGAGGTCAGGGGTTCGAGACCAGCCTGGCCAACATGGGGAATCCCCGTTTCTACTAAAAATACAAAAAATTAGCCAGGCATGGTGGTGTTTGCCTGTAATCCCAGCTACTAGGGAGGCTGAGGCAGGAGAATCACTTGAACCCAGGAGGCGTAGGTTGCAGTGAACTGATATCAAACCACTACACTCCAGCCTCCAGCCTGGGCAACAGAGCGAGACTCTGTCCTCCCCCTCGCCAAAAAAAATGCTTTGGGAGCAGGTATGGGGCAGAGTCCAGGAAGCAGTGTTTTTAACAGGGGCCCAGATGTGTCTGCAGATCACACTTGGAGAAACACTAGCCTCTGTTAGGAGTTAACTGTCCCTCGGGTGCGAGCATTTGCAAACGGAAGGATAGGGTGGTCAGGAGAGTCAGAGAACATTCTAACTTTTGTTTGTGGATGCACTGATGATTTCCTCTGTGGCTAGAGATGGCACCTGGAATCTGGTTATGTAGCAATTCTTAACCTTCCTTTCTTCACCTCTCTCAGCATGGCTAAGACATCCAAATGGTCAGCTGTGGTTCAGTGCTGACCCAGGCGCATGCATTGGTGTTCCAGGCGAGTTGGGCATGCACACCCGCGTCTTCCTCCTGCCAGCCCTGCTGTTTTAGCTCTTTGGCACTTGCCTGCTGTCCTCTGCTCTCTGTAGTGGGGGTGGAGTCCCGAAAAGTTTAGTGATTAGGAGAAACTTACTTCCAATTGAGGTTCTTCCAACAGCTCTGTGACACTGGGCCGATTACTCAACATCTCTCAAACTCAGTTTGCCGATCTATACAATGGGGATAGCACCTTGCCCTCCCTTTTGCCAAGAGGATAAAATTAAACGAGCAGAGTCCCCCTCCCGGGCTATCCACTCCGAGCACTCACTGAGGAGTTGCTACGATTACTTCCTCCTTATCAGGGGCCCTCACTTAACCCACTTGGCCCTTGCCAAGGGTCACCTGCCTCCTCCTCCCTCTTCCTCTCCCGTCCTGCTCCCCCACCTCTTCTGTGTCATCCGTCCCCACCAGCGAGCAGCTCCCCGCTCCTGACGATCCTCGCGTCGCCCTCCCCTCGCAGCGTGCGGATCTCATCACTGTGATTACACCGTGTTAGCCACAGTGATTGTTCTATGCCTTGGCACCTCATTACTGAAATAAAGTTAACATTAATGGGAGTCCTGCAGCTAATCCCTCCGCTCACCTCTCCTGAAAATGCATTCTGGTGATTAGCAGGAGAGACACATGCATATATTCATTTTAAAACTGTTCCCCTCCTCCCGCCCTCCCTTCGCTTCTACCCACAGACACTGGGAGATGGAGGCCAGGGGGCCTTTTAGCTGCCACCGGGCTGAGGACGGAGGCAGGGAAACCGTTCTGAATGAGGCCAGGCAGGGCTTGGGGAGCAGCCAACTTCCACCCCCCCACCCCCCAGAAAAGGAAACATATCCGTTTCCTTTGGGTGGGGTGCAAGTAAAAACAAAACCAACCTGCAAAACACAGAGGCCCTGGAGTGGGGCGGATGAGTGTGTTGCGGGGAGGGGGGCGGTGTGGTCCTAGCCCTGCCACTTACGAGCTAGGAGACTTTGGTGAAATTGCTCTAACCTTGCTGATCTCCAGTTTCCACCTCTGATGAAGGGCGGAGCTAACTCACATCTTAAGTTCCAGTGCCCTGGAAGGAAGGTGTCAGATTCAGATCGTGGAAGATCCCAGCCCCACGACTCCAGCCCTTGCACGGTTCGCTTCCCTCCCCTGGCCTGTGGAACTGGGGGTCAGCTGTGTCCATGGGGTCCCTCTCAGCCCTCCCCACTCCCAGTGCCAGGATGTCCCCTCTCCTTCTCCATTCCAGAGCAGGTGATGCCATCCCATGCACAACAGGATGAAATTAATTGCTTGGTGGTGCATTCTCCTTTATAAGAACTACTGGGCCCCAGGGACTCTGCAAACCTGCCTGCTTGCCCATCTACAGACAAATAAATGATCCTCCCCCTAGTACTCAGGAGACGGGCTCCCGGGTCCACTCAGGTAACCCGCAGCACTCCTTTGGTGCATTTTTTCCCGTCCTGATTAAAAGTAGGGGCAGGTGACCCCCGTGCAGCTCCCACTGGCGGCAGCCAAGAAACAGGAGCCAGAGAACAGCAGAGGGAGGCGTGGGACCCTGTGTAATGAGATTCGCAGATGCCATTCCTCACCCTCCGTGTCAAGGAGACATTTTCAAAAAGGTTTGACACAGCATCCTCGAAGATCCCTTTGCCAAAACACGAGGTGGAGGCCCCTGGAGTACTTTAAGCCGGCTTCTGTTAACAGAGCAGTCCGTATGCATATTATAATCACGCCGCTCCAATGCCCCGTTAAGCAGCTGTTCCCACAAAGAGGGACAATAGCCCAACCCCACCCCTTTTAGAGCTGATTTCAGTCTTGTCTTTGCTGGTGCCAATTCTTTGATCAGTTTTCACTTAGGATCTGGAGGGCATGTTACAAAGTGCTTTGGGCTGTCTGCCAACAGGCACCTCAGTGGCACATGACAACAGCCCAGAAGTGTCAGTGCCAGCAGAGAGACAGAGCTCGCAGGATGCCTTTTAAAAAATAATTATATTTGAATTTTAAAAGCAATCTTCATATATGTAAGTAGTTTCATTTATATGGAAAACTATGCTGGTTCCTCTACCCTTTTAATATTTGATTTCACGTCAGCTTCCTTCACAGCTGGGATAAGCGGTCCGTGACTTCTTGGGGACTTTTTGGACTCCTGGGTTAAGAAAAAACAATGAGAGGGCTAGAGACTGTTATTTCTTTCCCATTTCTCCTCCATTCCCCTTCCTCCTGCACCTCAACTGGATGCTTTGTTGCTAGATCGATTGTAGAAGATCTGGAAGGGCAAGGTGGGAAATTGGGAGTTGGGAAATAACTTTTGTGTGGTGGTAATAATATCATTTATTTTATTTTTTGATTGTGGTAAAATACACATAAGATTTGCAATTTTCTTCCTTCCTTCTTACTTAGGGAATATAAGTTATCCTTACGAGTTCCGTCAGTCATGCAGTAGTTTAGTCCTTGGCCGTGATTCCTCTCGTTCTCTGTCAGCTTTAGGTTTATCTTAGCTTCACTTGTCTTAATCGTCTTCTTTCACGGTTTATTTGATGCTTATTTTTAAGGTATTTCTTCTTTATTTCTTTCTTTCGTTGACTTCTTTCCATCCCGTCACTTCTTCCTTCCTTCCTTCCTTCCTTCCTTCCGTCTTCTTCCTTCCTTCCTTCCTTTTCTCTCTCTCTTTCTCTCTCTCTTTCTTTCTCTCTCTCTTTCTCTCCTCTTTCTTTCTTTCTTTCTTTCTTTCTTTCTTTCTTTCTTTCTTTCTTTCTTTCTTTCTTTCTTTCCTTCTCCTCCCTCCCTCCCTCCCTCCCTCCCTCCCTCCTTCCTTCCTTCCTTCCTTCCTTCCTTCCTTTCTTCCTTTCTTCCTTTTCTTATTTTCTGAGACAGGGTCTCACTCTGTCACCCAGGCTGGAGTGCAGTGGTGCAATCTCAGCTCACTGCAGCCTCAACTTCAAGGCTCAAGTGACCCTCACCTCAGCCTCCCGAGTAGCTGGGACTACAGGTGTGCAACACCATGCCCAGCTAATTTTTGTATTTTTTTTTTTTTTTTTTAGAGATGGGGTCTCCCTATGTTGCCCAGGCTGCTCTCAAACTACTGAACTCAAGCAGTCCTCATGCCTTGGCTTCCCAAAGTGCTAGGATTACAGGTGTGAGCCACTGCACCTGGCAAGATTTGCCATTTTCAGTGCCCAAGAAGATTATGTCAGATAATGTATGCACCTAAAGTGGTGTACAGTTGAGTGACATCGTGTGCATAGACACTGTTGTGCAGCCATCGCCACCATCTATCTCCAGAACTTCTGCATCACCCCAAACTGAAATTCTTTGTGTGTGTGTGTGTGTGTGTGTGTGTGTGTGTGTGTATTAGAGTCAGAGTCTCACTCTATCACCCAGGCTGGAGTGCAGTGGTGCAATCTCGGCTCACTGCAACATTTGCCTCCTGGGTTCAAGCGATTCTCCTGTCTCAGCCTCCCAAGTAGCTGAGATTACAGGCATGTACCACCACACCCAGCTAATTTTTGTATTTTTAGTAGAGACAGGGTTTCACTATATTGGCCAGGCTGGTCTTGAACACATGGCCTCAAGTGATCCGCCAGGTTCGGCCTCCCAAAGTGCTGGGATTACGGGCTTGAGCCACTGTGCCCAACCCCCACACTGAAATTCTATAGCACCCATTAAACACTAACCTCATCTCCCACTCCCTCCAGCTCCTGGCAGCCGCCATTCTACTTTCTGTGTCTATGATTTTGACCACACAACGGGCCTCATCTAAATGGGACCATCCAGTATTTTGTGTCTGACTTCTTTCACTTGGTATCATGTCCTCAAAGGACATTCATCCACGTTGCAGCGTGTGTCAAAACTTCCTTCCTTTTTAAGGCTGAATAATATTCCATGTACATAGGGACCACATTTTGCTGATTCATTCATCCATCTTTGGACACGTGAGTTGTCTACCATTTATTAAGTCTTACAGGTTGCCAGCCAGCCATGTTAGATGTTTATCTACTTACAGACATCTAATTTAATTCTCACCAGTATCATTTTATGATTGAGAAAAAGAGATGATCCTTGCTTGAAGTAACCTGCTATTGATTGGCAGAGCTGAGATTTGCTTTTAGGGATGTCTGACCCTAAAAATGGTTCTCCAATGTCAGCGTGTTCCAGAATTGCCTAGAAGATTCTATTAAAAAGAAAAGCTGTGTCTGACCTATTCTGATTCAGAAGACATGGAATGGGACCCAGGAATCTGTATTTATTTTTATCTGTATTTTTTATTTTTGTGGAGTCTGGGTCTTGCTATGTTGCCCAGGCTGGTCTCAGACTCCTGGCCTCAAGTGATCTTCCCACCTCTGCCTCCGAAAGTCCTGGGATTATAGGCGTGAGCCACTGCGCCCAGTCGGGATCTGTATAACAAGCTCCCTAATCCAATATAGGTTATCAGAGAACCAGACCTTGCTAAATATGCTCTAAAATTTAGGGATTTGACTGCTATGTTATATGACCTCATTCCTAAGGTTATTGGAGGCAACTCTTCAAAGAGCATTTCAAGATAAGATAAACAAAAATGTTCCAGGTAAAAGAAGAGTTGGGAGAGACTTATACAGGGAATCCATAAAGAGCTCACACACGGGAGTGTGTATGAAGGCCTACAGTCTGGGCTGCACATGCGACTGAACTTTTTTTTTTTTTTTTTTTTTTTTGAGATGGAGTCTCACTCCATCACCCAGGCTGGAGTGTAGTGGCATGATCTCAGCTCACGGCAACCTCCGCCTCCTGGGTTCAAGTGATTCTTCTGCCTCAGCCTCTCAAGTAGCTGGGATTACAGGCGTGCACCACCACACCTGACTAATTTTTTTGTATTTTTAGTAGAGACGGAGTTTCACCGTGTTGGCCAGGCTGGTCTCAAACTCCTGACCTCAGGTGAGCTGCCTGCCTTGACCTCCCAAAGTGCTGAGATTACAGGTGTGAGCCACTGTGCCCGGCTTCGACTGCACTTCTCAACGGCCCAAGCAAAGACTGAAATAGGATCAGTCACAAAATGTATGCCGTTCATGACATGAAACATACCAGCAGAGGCACAGCTAATCCATGGGTTTTGATCCGAGGGCTCCTAATTGAGAAGACCCTGTGCTGTCATGGAAACAGTCACCAGCGCCCTTGAGCCAATTCCGCAGGACTCCCACAGGTCTATTTCTTCAGGGTAAGCCAAAGTTCGATGCCAAAGAACGGTTCAGTAAAGGCAGACCTGGGGGAAAACAGTGCTGAACCTATTCGAGCTCACTTTTCTGCAGGGTGTAATACAGTGCCGCGCCTCCTCTGGCTCAGTCTCTCTGCTTTGTCTAGTTTCTCTCCCTTACAGATCCCCCTGCCCCCAAGAGAGGAGCCCGGTGGGGTGCTTTGGCTTTAATGACTACGACGCTTGTCTTTAAAGTTTGCAAAGCCCCCAGTCTCCAACCACTGGCCAGTATGGCCCTTCTTCCTTTGCAAGAAAAGCCGCTGTCTGGTTGAGTGAGCTCTGCTATAAATCAAAGTGTCACCACTTAGCCAGGAGAAGTGATTTAATTAATCCGCTGTGCTGTCCCCTGAGCATCACTCCACCTGACTGCTAATCAACTTCCATCAGCAGGAGGAAAATACAGGCCCCCTTTTTCTGAACTTCATTGCATAAGATGAAGGAGGAGAGGGAGGGGGAGAAAAAGTTAATTGCAGTGAGGGAGCTCAAACTGTCACAAGAAGAAAGTCTCTTGTCTGGCATCTGCAGGCTGCCTCTTTATACACTGTCGTCCTCGTCTCGGGTGAACTGCAGGAGAGGACCACTTTTTAGTAATATTAATATAGACATTATCTATTGTCCATATCTATTTATCAGAAATAATGTCTTGCCTGGAAACCCATGACAGCTGGCATATTGCAAAAAAGGAACTGTTCTTTTATCATTTAGACCTTAAAAAAACCACATGAAACCTTCACTGATAATCAGATAAGACTTAGAGTTTGTATATCTATCTCTAGGGCACAGGAACATTTTTTGACAGATGACCACCCCAATTTCTGTCATATTCAGGCAAAAACAATGCACGCCATTTCCCTGCAATGTAGTTAGGCAGGTCTGGTTAACGCTAGAGTGCTTTGAAGGTGAAATTAGCTAGTGGTGATGAGGACTCTTAGTCTAGGGTACTTGAAAGCTTCTTTAACAGCCTTAAGTTTCCTTGAATCTTTTCACAAATGGTAGATAGCCTGGCTCCACTTTATAGATAGGAGAAACTGAGGCAAACAAAGACAAGGGAAAATTTTCCAGGAAGTTGCAGAGCTGGAACAGGTGTTCTGAAACTGGGACTCATTCTTTGTTGTGGAGAAGCAGGAGTGCACAAGATTCTGGTTTTTTTTGTCTTAGAGGTGGGGTCTTGCTTCGTCACCCAGGCTGGAGTACGGTGGCATGATCATAACTCACTGCAGCCTCGAACTCCTGGCCTCAAGTGATCCTCCTGACTCAGACTCCTAAAGTGCTGGGACTACAGATGCATGCCACCGTGTCTGGCTAATTTTTTAAATTATTTGTAGAGATAGGGTCTCACCATGTTGCCCAGGCTTGTCTTGAACTCCTGGCCTGAAGCAATCCTCCTGTCTTGACCTCCCAAAGTGCTGGAGTTACAGGTATGAGCCACTGTGCCTGGCTCCAAGATTCTGTTTTAGAGCAGGGGCTTATTCGGAATTGTGTTCTTTTCTGATTACTGAACACTTATACTGAAAAGTAAACTTGTAGAAATGCTCTTTAGTGGTATGAAGACCGGAAAATCTTTTATCTGACCCAAAATATGACATCTTGCATCGATTATACGCAAACTTTGTTTTCTTTTCCCCCACCAGGGGATTCCTGCCCCCCCCAAACCTCCCCCCACCTGCTTCTGTGGGTGAGCCACACCTCTTTAAAGATGTGGGAGCAGCCGGACACCGTGGCTCATGCCTGTAATTCCAGCACTTAGGGAGGCCGGGGTGGAAAGATCACCTGAGGCTGGGAGTTCGAGACTACCCTGACCAACATGGAGAAACCCCGTCTCTACTAAAAATACAAAATTAGCCAGGCGTGGTGGTGCATGCCTGTAATCCCAGCTGCTTGGGAGACTGAGGCAGGAGAATCACTTGAACCCGGGAGGCAGAGGTTTTGGTGAGCCACGATCGCGCCATTGCACTGCAGCCTGGACAACAAGAGCAAGACTCTGTCTCAAAAACAAAACAAACAAACACAACAAAAAAGACGTGGGAGCAGTGCAGAAACACTGTTTCAGCACACATATGCTTGGGATCAGAGAGCTTCTGCCCTACTGCGGTTGACAGCCATTCCTTTGAGAGGAAAAAGCTCTGGACCCTCATTCCGCGAACGTCCATACCCGCGCATGCCAAGCCCTGCCTCATTTTGTGCCTTATGACCGCTGGGCCACCCCTAGAATGCTGGTTGAGTACACAGTGAATGACATAGTTCTCCTCCATTGTGATGAGGTCGAAATCGGATCAAAATGGACACCTAGGGCAGCCTTAGAGAGAAAGAAGTGTCCTGAGAGAGGAGATAGCCCCTAAAGCTGCTGCCTGGGTCTGAGCTGAGGAGGTGTGTGTGGTCCGCCCAACACCAGGGGGCACTGCCACTTCCTCCCCTGCCTTTGCACGTGCTTTCCCTAGGAGCAGAGGCCACACAGGATGCAGCTGGCTTCCCCTGCACTGAGTCTCCCGGGCACCGGAGGGAGGGCGCTCCTTCCCTGCAGAAGGGAAATCCTGCCCCTGTCTCTTGCTGCTCCAGGGAGTAGCCTAAAAAGGCTAAGATTGGAGCCACTTGGAGCGAGGTGGAATTCTAACTGTGCTACAGGCCACGTTTCTGTGTGTGTGGCCCTCCCTGGCCTCAGTTTCCTTATCTGCAAAATAGGAATGCCTATCTCCCAGAATGGACATCAGGATGACATGAGATGATGGATGTCAATGCTCCCAGCACAGCGCTAGGCATGTAGGAGCTGCTAAGTAAATGCAATTTCCTTCTTGCCATTCTCTCTCCTTTTTTGTTTTTGTTTTGTTTCTGAGACAAGGTCTTGTTCAGTCGCCTGGGCTGGGGTGCAGTGGCGCCATCACAGCTCACTGTAGCCTGCACCTCCCAGGCTCACACCATCCTCCCACTTCATCCTTCCAAGGAGCTGGAACCACAGGAGCGTGCCACCATGCCCTACTAGTTTTCATATATATTTTTTTTTTTTTGTAGAGATGAGGGTCTCCACCATGTTGCTCAGGCTAGCCTCAAACTCCTGAGCTCAAATGATCCTCCTGCTTTAGCCTCCCAAAGTGCTGGGATTATAGGCGTGAGCCACCATGCCCGGCCTTTCTTACCCTTTCCTTCCTTCCTTTGCTGTCTTACTCTTTCATTTCCTTCCACAGCTCCATAACCCATACTATAAAATGCTCAATTAGATGGTGGGGACCTAGATCCCAGAGTCATGCAAAGATCCAAAGGCTGTCATGCCTCCCTCCCTCTGTCTGAGCCCAGGGTGCTGGGACCCCCCTCCATCCCCACACACCCAGCAGGCTGTTCCAGACATCATGGAACAGTTGTCTCCACGTGCACCTCCCATTTCAAGAGTTTCCACCACGGCCGTAAAACGTACTCCAGGCTGACGCTGGGCCTTCGGGGTCCAGCCAGGGAGACGTTTGTGTGTTTGTTTGTTTGTTTCTAGCCACAATCTAGAAACATCTGTTTTGATGTTTTCCCAGTCGCAGACAGGAAGAGAACAAGGTTGATACTGCTCTGTGTTGGTGCTTTAGTGCATCTGTAATTGGAAAGTAAAATGGTACGCCTCGTCTCTCCATTTCGTCATAACCATTCCATTTGAAAGAGAAGGCAACGTTATTGTGCCCAGGGGTTACATTGTATGTAAACAGGTATGTATTAAATGAAAGTCTTGTACGTGAGAAATGGCAAAGTATTATGGAAACCAACAGCAAAGGTCTGTGTAACTTTCTTTTAGACAAAAGACCAGCCACTGGGAGTTGGCGGCAGCCCTTTTCTGCTTCCTTGGATTGGAAGCATATTTGATTTTTCTCAGTGAATCTCCTTCTCATGATGAAAATGATAAAGTTGGTGCCCAGAGGTTCACTGAGGATAGTTAGGCAAATGTATTTGTTCAAAAAACATTTGATGGCTGGGCATGGTGGCTCACGCCTGTAATCCCAGCACTTTGGAAGGTCGAGGCATCTGAATCACTTGAGGCCAGGAGTTTAAGACCAGCCTGGCTAACATGATGAAAACCTGGCTCTACTAAAAATACAAAAATTAGCAGAGTGTGGTGGCACATGCCTGTAGTTCCAGCTACTTGGGAAGCTGAGGTGGGAGGATCTCTTGAACTCGGGAGGTGGAGGTTGCAGTGAGCTGAACTTGTGCCACTGCACTCCAGCCTGGGCAACAGAGTGAGAATCTGTCTCTAAAAAAAACAAAAAGAAAAAATCCAAAAAACATTTGTTGAGCATCTACTCTGCCTGGATCTGTACTACTTGATAAATAAGACATAGCCCTTGCAGACTTCCCAGTCCACAGGAAGCAGGTTGACATTTAACATAACTAGAGTCAAAGTGATGAGTGTCACCATGAACAAATGAATTAATACTATGGGAATACAAAAGGGAGGGGTGTCAGGGAAGGTTTCATGAGAAGTTTTCTGATAGAAGAGGAAGAAGGAGGTTAGTAGAAGATAGAAGGAACAGCTTCTTTGAAGACCAGAAGAGGTAAAAACAAGAAACGCAGAGCCATCCAGTAGCATCATTTGTTATATGAAATACATGCTAAGCAGTATGTTTCCTCCCTCCCTCCCTTCCTTCCTTTCTTCCTTCCTTCCTTCCTCTTCCTTTCCTTCCTTTCTTCCTTCCTTCCTTCCTCTTCCTTTCCTTCCTTTCTTCCTTCCTTCCTTCCTTAAATTGAGACAGAGTCTCACTTTGTTCCCCAGGCTGGAGTGCGGTAGCACGATCTCAGCTCATTGCAACCTTCGCCTCCCAGGTTCAAGCGATTCTCCTGCCTCTGCCTCCAGAGTAGCTGGGATTATAGGCCTGTGCCACCACGCCTGGCTAATTTTTGTGTTTTTTCAGTAGAGACAGGGTTTCACCATGTTGTCCAGGCTGACCTTAAACTCCTGGCCTCAGGTGATCCTCCTGCCTCGGCCTCCCAAAGTGCTGGGATTATAGGCATGAGCCACCATGCCTGGCCGATTTTTAATTTTATCTATTTTTGAACAGTTAGTACGTGCACATGGTTTAACATTCAAAAGGGTTTTACAGTGAAAAATATCTCTTCCCTGCTGACCCCGGCCACTCATTTCTCCTCCAGTCACACCATTTTCTTGTGTTTATGCAAAAAGAATTATACGTATGCAAATGAATACTTGCAGGTATTATTTCTCTTTTTCCTGTAAGTACAAGAGCTATATAGCATGCTGTATACACCTCTCTTTCTCTCGTTCTTTTGCTTTGTGAAACAAATGTTGAAACTCCAATATTTAGATAGTTCCTACTAAATGTCCTAGTCCATTCTCTGTTGCTTATAAAAGAATACCTGAAACTGGGTAATTTATAAAGAAAACACATTTATTTCTTACACTTCCAGAGGCTGAGAAGTCTAAGGTCCAGGGGCTGCAACAGGTGAGGGCCATTTTGGGGGGACTCTCCAGAGTCCACAGGCGGTGGAGGCCATCACCTAGTGAGGGTGCCGACTGTGCCAGCTCAGGTCTCTCTTCCTCTGTTTATAAAGCCACCACCCCCAGTCTCAAGACAACCCATGAATCCACTAACCCGTGAATGGATTAATCCATTCTGATCAAGTCAGAGTCCTCATGACCCAATCGCCTCTTAAAGGCCTCACCTCCCAGTACTGCCACATTAAGGGATTTTATTTCAACATGAGTTTTGGAGGGGACAGATATTCAAACTATATAGCACTAGGTATCGGAAGCTTTTAAAACTGCTTCCCATGCATTATCCCATTGAATCCTATGATACCAGGCACTATGGTTTCCCACTTCATGGGGAGGGAAACTGAGGCACACAGAGACCTTGAGTGACTTTCCCAAGTTTATTCAGTTGGTAAATTAGCCCTGACCTTGTGCTGGGACTGAAATAAGTCAGAGGAAGGGATGCTCAGTCCGGCAGAGCTTGCTAGGGTTCACCAAGTGCACACACATCCATTATTCTCTGTATTCTAGAAACTTCTTAAAACAGCTCCTAGAGGTAGGGATGATGATGGGGAAAGCGTGGCTCAGATGTGCTGAAGGTCCCAAAGCCACCTGTATCAAGTCAGTGACAGGGTTGGGAAGAATGAGTTTATTGCATACAATGAAACAATTACCAAGCCACTACCATGTTTCTGGGTCTGCAAGAAGCACTGGGAATACGGAGAGAAATACAATGTACCTCTCTTCTTAGACGGACCAATCAGGACTAGTCTGTTTTGTTGCGTATCAGTATTTCTTGGAAATATTCCATATCAGTACATATAGGCTTCTTTTTTCTTTCTTTCTTTCTTTTTTTTTGGACAGACTCTCGCTCTGTCGCCAGGCTGGAGTGCAGTGGCACAATATCGGCTCATTGCAACCTCCACCTCCCGGGTTCAAGCGATTCTCATGCCTCAGCCTCCCGAGTAGCTGGGACTACAGGCATGCACCACCGCACCCAGCTAATTTTTGTATTTTTAGTAGAGACGGGGGGTTCACCATGTTGGCCAGGATGGTCTCGATCTCCTGACCTCGTGATTCCCCCACCTCGGCCTCCCCAAGTGCTGGGATTGCAGGCATAAGCCACTGTGCCTGGCCCTTCATTATTTCACATGGCAGAAATTCGATGTTAGTTACTTCATCATTTGCCTGCTGATGGATATTCAGGCTGTGTGTGCCCTCCTACAAATAGAGCTGCTGTCAAAACATCCTTGTATGTACGTCTTGGAGTGCTTGAGCAAACGTACCTGTAGAATGAATTCCTAGAAGCGGACTGGCTGGTCATGGGGTACACATACTTTGAATTTTGGTAGATATTGCTAAATTGCATTCCAAGCAACAGCACCAATTTACACTCCCCCAAGAGTGCATGAAAGTGTTCATCCCCAATTTTCCACTCCCTGGGCCTTGTCAGCCTGTTTCATCTTTGCCAACCTGACTGCTGAAAAATTAGCTCATTTAAATTCACATGCATTATGAGCACATTATTTCATGTGTTTATTGACCATTTGTATTTCTTTTATGAACTGCTTTTTTTGTGTCCTTTGTACATTTCATGTTTCAGCTTTGTCTTATTCACAGAGATATATAAGAGCTCTTTGAATACTAAAGAAATGCGTTACAAAGATTTTTCCCATTTACAGTTTGTCTTTGTAATTTTTTTCACCATATAGAGAACTTTCATTTTTATGTAGTTGGAAATATTAATTTTTGCTTTATGGCTTTTGGGTTTCATGTTTACCTTTGCCTCTCTACGATTATATATATTTTTAATGACCCATTTTTTTTTCTTCTCAGCCTTTTTATGGCTTTTATTTTTAAATTGAACTCTAAGCATTTGAAATTTATTTTGGCGAAAGGAGTGGTATAGAGGCCGGGCTTAATTTTTTGGCTTTGAGGGGAGCCTTTTTAGATTCCCTTGTACCTGGCTTCACCTGACTTGGGGGTCGGGGACGGGGGATCTCGAAGGGAGGGCCAGTGTCACAGCAGTCTGGGGCTTCCACCTGCAGAAGCTACCAGAAGCCAGACAGCAAACCCTTCTGGGCTGGTTCTACTGGAGACATGGTGCGCAACAGGGCCAGTCCTTCCTAAGCCAAGCACAGAGACCCTCTAAGGACAGCATTATGTTTCGCTCTATCTTCCCAGTGCTTCTTGCAGAACCAGAAACATAGTTGCTTGATCATTGTTTCATTGTATGCAATGAACTCATTCTTCCCAGCCCTGCCACTGACTTGATACAGGTGGCTTTCGGACCTTCAGCACATCTGAGCCTCGCTTTCTCCATCATCATCCCTACCTGTGGGGACTGTTTTAAGAAGTTTCTAGAATACAGAGAATAATGGATGTGTTGGCACTTGGTGAACCCCAGCAAGCTCTGCAGTTGGAAACTTTAAACGACTGGCTGCCCCTGTGCTCCTATGAACACATCTCAGTTGTGTGCAGCCATTAATGTTTTAGTGGCTTTAAAGCAGAACAAACTTCTTATGAAATATCTTCTGTTCAGTAAAGTAATTAAGTTGTAAGAATTACAATTTGTCTCCTTGTGGGACACAGAGGGGCTTTTTTTTTTTTTTTTTTTAATTTTTAATGAGAAAAGACAGTTTCTAAACACTTTTTTTTTCTGAATGAGTTCTTGTAAAAAGTAATATTATTCATCACTATCTCCAAATCCCTGGCATTGGAGAAGGTAAAGATGGGCTTGGAATGGGAAGGTCTGTTTCAAAGAGAATCAGGTGGCCGGGCGTGGTGGCTCAAGCCTGTAATTCCAGCACTTTGGGAGGCCGAGACAGGCGGATCACGAGGTCAGGAGATCGAGACCATCCTGGCTAATACGGTGAAACCCCGTCTCTACTAAAAAAAAAATACAAAAAAACTAGCCGGGCAAGGTGATGGGCCCTGTAGTCCCAGCTACTCGGGAGGCTGAGGCAGGAGAATGGCGTAAGCCCGGGAGGCGGAGCTTGCAGTGAGCTGAGATCCGGCGACTGCACTCCAGTCTAGGTAACAGAGCGAGACTCTGTCTCAAAAAAAAAACAAAAACAAAAACAAAAAAATGTAAGACAAAACAAAGAGGATCAGGTACCTACACAAAACAGAGCAGGGACTTTGCTGGTGGTTTGTTCGGAACAAAGTCCTGGGTACCCAGAGTTAATTTGATACCGGATGAGACTTGGTTCTCTTTCGTGCCTCAGTTTCTCCCACTAGGTTCAAGAAAGAACTCACACCAAACAAAAATCAGTCTAGGATAGCCATCTTGACTAGTGCTTGAGAGAGTGGATTCCAGAATCTGATCACCCAACTACAAATCCCAGTTTCACCATGTACTGTGTGACTTTGGGAAACCCATATACCTGGTTTGTGTCTCCCAGGGATGATATTGTGTTCACTTTGTGGGGCAGGTGAGATGATATAACCAAGGAGCTTATAACAGAGCTGGGCACACAGCAAGTGTTTAATAGATGCACCCCATAGCATCTTGAAAGATTTCATTGGATGTATGAGAGCCTGTTTATGTGTTGAGGCATGTTTGAGCAACAGCGCCATAGCACAGTGGTCCCCAGCATTTTTGGCACCCAGGAGCAGTTTTGCAGAAGACAGTTTCTCCACGGACCACCGAGGTAAGGTGAGATGGTTTCAGGATGGTTCAAGTGCATTACATTTATTGTGCACTTTATTTCTGTTATTATTACATTGTAATATGTAATGAAATAATTATACACCTCACCGTAATATAGAATCAGTGGGAACCCTGAGCTTGTTCTCCTGCAACTAGATGGTTCCATCTGGGGGTGATGGGAGACAGTGACAGATCATCAGATATTAGATTCTCATAATGAGGGCACAGCCTAGATCCCTCTCATGCTGCACAATTCACAATAGGGTCATGCTCCTTCCTATGAGAATCTAATGCCAGAGCTGATCTGACAGGAGGTGGAGCTCAGGCGGTAACGTGAGTGATGGGGAGTGGCTGTAAATACAGAGGAAGCTTCACTCACTTGCTCACCACTCTCCTCCTGCTGTGTGGCCCAGCTCCTAACAGGCCACAGACTAGTACCAGTCCATGGTCCAGGGATCGGGGACCTCTACCATGGCTGGTGCTGTAGGACACCACGGGTGGTGGATACTACTGAAAATCAGTGGGATGGGATGGTCCTCAAAGAACATATGCTTTAATAGGAGAGATGCTGTAAACATAGGTGAAAAACTGCAGGCCACTGGTGGCTGACTGACACCTACAGGGGACAGACAGGCAGCTCATGGGAGAGATGGGCACTGCAATTGGCCCTCTGAATCCGTGGGCTCTCTGACTTCGATTCGACCAACCACACTTAGGAGGAAAAAATACAACAATAAAAAGTAATAGAAATTTTTAAAGTATACTGTAACAACTGTTTACATAGTATTTCCATTGTATTAGGTACTATAAGTAATCTAGAGACAAAGTGTACAGAAGATACATGTAGGTTATAATGCGAACACTATGCCATTTTACATGAGATACTTGAGCATCCAAGGATTCTGGTATCTACGGGTTCCTGTAACCAGTGCCCCATGACAGTGAGGGATGACCATGTATACATATGTTTGTACATATCAATAATATAGAAATATTTCTTTTCTTTCTTTTTTTTTTTTCCGAGATGGAGTCTCACTCTATTGCCCAGGCTGGAGTGCAGTGGTGCGATCTCAGCTCACTGCAAGCTCCGCCTCCCAGGTTCACAGTATTCTCCTGCCTCATCCTCCCGAGTAGCTGGGACTACAGGCGCCTGCCACCACACCCGGCTAAGTTTTTGTACTTTTAATAGAGACGGGGTTTCACCATGTTAGGCAGGATGATCTTGATCTCCTGACTTCGTGATCTACCTGCCTCGGACTCCCAAAGTGCTGGGATTACAGGCGTGAACCACCACGCCCAGCCGAAATATTCCTTTTCTTTACAACAAATATACCTTCTGCATTTGTCTTGAGGCTTGCTCAACTAGATGTTCTCACATTTGGTGGAGGCCTGGCTGCAGAAACATGCTTCTCCACCATTAGAAAAGCAATGTGAATGGTGAATGACAGCTGAACCTGGCTTCAGACCCAGGGAGTGGTGGGGTCATGGCGACTGGGAGAGAGTGGTTGCCCCGTCTCAAGGGGCAACTACTCATGGAGCTAGAGCTCCTACACTTGCAAGAGAAAGAAGAAATCAAGATTTTTGTTTATAATTTTTAAATGTCGGATAATTTTAAAACAATATATTGGCCCAACACAGCATGCCTATGGGGGCGAATTGGGCTCCAGAGCCCCTAGTTTGCAATCTCTGCATATGGCCTATCTTATAAAAGGTCATACAGACTGGGGGCGGTGGCTCACACCTGTAATTCCAGCACTTTGGGAAGCCAAGGCAGGCGGATCACCTGAGGTCAGGAGTTGGAGACCAGTCTGGCCAACATGGTGAAACCTCATCTCTACTAAAAATACAAAAATTAGCTAGGTGTGGTGGCATGCACCTGTAATCCCAGCTACTCGGGAGGCTGAGGCAGAAGAATTGCTTGAACCAGGGAGGCAGAGAATGCAGTGAGCTGAGATTGCGCCACTGCACTCCAGCCTGGGCAGAGTGAGACTCTGTCTCAAAAATAAATAAATAAATAAATAAATAAATGACATACATGCAAATTAACATGCATTGCAGAGTTATCACATCAAATCAAAATTGCCTAGCTAAGCAATTTTACTTTTTCAAATAATTAAAGTATTGCATCATCACAAATTCCACCATTCCAACTCACAGGCTACTGTGATCTCTCCATGCAAAGCTGCCTTTTAGGAAAAGATAATGCAGAAAGTGTAGAGCATAAATTGTATCATATACTGTTAAGATCTGCAGAGTTTGCAGTCTAGAAGCTATTAAATTATGTCAATTGATTTTTTTTTTTTTTATTTGAGACAGGATCTCCCTCTGCCACACAGGCTGGAGTACAATGGCACAATCATGGCTCACAGCAGCCTCAAACTCCCAGACTCAAGCAATCTTCCCAGCTCAGGCTCCCAAGTAGCTGAAATTACAGGTGTATGCCACCATGCTTGGCTAATTAAAAAAATTTTTTTTGTAGAGATGGGGTCTCACTATGTTGTCCAGGCTGGTCTTGAACTCCTGGACTCAAATGATCCTCCTGCCTTGGCCTCCCAAAGTGCTGAGATTACAGGCATGAGCCACTGAATCCTGCTTGTCCATTTATTTTTTAAAAAACACTTTATTGAGGTATGGCTGGCATATAAAAAATGTATATATTTAATGTATACAACCTGATGAGTTTGGAAGTAAGTGTATACC